>NC_136062.1:405961262-406633428 GCF_964261635.1 Lissotriton helveticus
GGGGCACCAGGAGATATGGACAGTGTAAGATGGAGTACTAAGGCTCTGTAGAGCAGAAGAGTGTGCGGAGCAGGTGTCGAGAGCACAGAGGGGTAGATATGGAGACCTGCGGTGGAGGCAGCCTGCAGTCAGTGGCATACAGAGAGCTGGTGATAGGAGGGCGGCATTGCCAGCGTGGAAGGGCATTGTTGATTCTTGACCCCCACCTCAGTCACTTGTGGTTGCCAGTTAGGGTACCTGCTAGAAATTTAATCTTCCATTCCCAGGCCGAGAATTTTCTTTTCAATATATTCCCATCAGAAAGGATCTGCGATATAGGGTCGGTCACAATTCATAAATATACTTTTAGGGTCAATTTGAGTCCATTAAAATGATTCTCCTTTTAAGATTTGTGCCAAATGGTGATGCTAAGAGTGGAATAAAACTTTTTTACGGCGTCCTCTGGGTTAGAATGTTTCACTGCAGGCCGCTGCTTGAATACCAATCGACTGGTTCTGCATGAATGAGGGTTACACTGAAATCTTGGTACCCGACTAGGGCTTTCTTCAACTGGTCTCATGCCATAGACAGAGCCACTGGACTTATACGTAGGGGGGAGGGGCACCAAATTATGTGGCAAAGTTGACTAAATGATGCAGCAACAAAAGGCGAATCGTGGCAAAATGCAACCTTTTTTTTTACAGTATTACTTTGTTATTTTGTAATTTTTACGGATGGTAATACTGTCTGGGTAGAAACATCACCGCATTAGTACAACTTTAACAACGAAATCATTAAAAGCATCTGAAAGATGACCAGTTAACCTTTGCAAGGGGTCTTCCAAAGCAAGATCCACAGACAATTCTTTTTTTGTTAAAATCTGCAGACTATGCAGCAGATGAGAGATGATTGGCTAGCCCTTAATTATAGGGCAAAAGCTGCGGCCGAAGAATTGCATGATACCACTGGCCCTGGCTATTGATTTTTCTCTGTGTTACAGTGTATCTGATGCTGACCTTCCCTTTTAGTAAGTGTGTTGGTGTCATTGATATATTGTATTTGGTGCTAGCTTTCACGGAGGGCGATGGTGTTAGTAATAGATTGTATCTGGTGCTAGCGTACACTTTTACAAAGGGTGATGGTGTCAGGGTTTCATTGCACTTGGTGCTCACCTCAACCCTTAGTAAAGTGGATGGTGTGAGTGGTAAATCTTACCTGGTGCTAACCTTCTCCTTTTTTAAGAGTGATGGTGTACATGTAACATTGTGCCTGGTGCTACCCTACACTTCTAGTAAGGGTGATGGTGTTAGCGGGACATTGTACCTGATGCTCAACTAGTAAAGGCGATGGTGTGTTACATTGCATCTGCCACTGGCCTTCACACCACCCCCAGGAGTTGGTTCTTTACCTCTACCTGCTGGTACACTGTAGAGTCGGTGGACCACGAGCACCCCTGGGGCCCCTTCCCCATGTGTCTCTTCTGCAAGGTAGCATGTGCTGTTACCACTGATTGGCGCTTCATTACTGGACATTATTGGCCTACTGAACTTCAGACACACAAAGAAGCAAACGTGGCCACGACGTGAAAAAGGGCTGCGGAGGAGTATTTGGTTGAGCAGAGGTGCTGAGTTGGGTTCCGCCTTTTAGCAAACCATTGCAAAGCAAACAGATAAATGAATGCAAAAAGATTTATTTCAAATTTGCATTATAACCATTCATTGGTTGAAATTTCATCAACAATCTTAATACAAAATTTTGTATATGTGCCCACATACACAACAAGGAGGGGGGGGGGTGAAGTGAGGGAAAGTGCCAAGGTTAAAGAGGGAATAGGGAAATAGTCAGAATCGTTCGTGATCGGTATTCATCAAAACTCAAAACCAATGTTTATGTGATTCCTTGATCCAAGGTCCACGGTATTGTGCTCTTATAGAGTCCAGAAATCAATTAGTGTAGACCACCTAGCTCGCCTCAGCTCCTTGTTGTGTATGTGGGCACATATACAAAATTTTGTATTAAGATTGTTGATGAAATTTCAACCAATGAATGGTTATAATGCAAATTTGAAATAAATCTTTTTGCATTCATTTATCTGTTTGCTTTGCAATATTTGTTTAAAACTGTAATTATTAGTTCTCTGTCTGGGACCCCTCTCTTATATACCACTTAATCACCCAGGTCTTGTCGTGTTGTTGTTGTTGAGTGATCTTGTCGACACTTGGTAGCCCCATTTCTGCTTTGCTGGCCCACAATGCCGCCTGACACCAGCCCTCTGAACAGAATGTGCGTGCGTCCGCCCTTCACACGCGTCACCGTGGGACGGTATGTGGTCCCATTACCCAGCTGCTCTGCGTGTGACGGATGGCGCCCACAGCCTTCCCGCGCTGCGCATCCCATGGCTGTAATCATGACAAAATGGCATCTAATGCGCCGTAATAAGAGCGCTGACAGCCCTAACACCTCATCAATACCGCGAGATGGCCATTTGCGTGCAGAATGGATCCGCGCTTAGTAAATGTGACTGGTTCAGCATCAGAGCCCCTCAGATGTATGGCCTGCTTGCATCCTCCATCTGGGACGGCTCTGAAGACACCGCAGTCTACAGCTCTCCGCAAGACACAGCAGTCCGCAGATGGAGTGGGGTTATCCATTAATGTCACTGGTCCTTTCTTCTTCGGTTGCTATGAGACTGCTTCTAGACACAGCGCCAAGACGCCTCTATGGGTATAAGCACGCTTTGCAAAAAGTCTTAACATAACAAAACTGGTGTACTTCAAATGTCGCGCCAGGGACGATTTTGTCAATAAATGGTCGGTGAGTCAAGGATGCTGGGTGTATGCCTCATTTATCCATGTCCACGGATTCTACCCGTCAGGTTGGGGTGTGATCATTAAGGACTGTTCTGTAGTGTCGGCAGGGGCGGCCTTAGGCATGTGCAAGCTTTGCACCTACACAGGGCCACCAAACCCCAGGGGGCCACCACACCAATATATTTGGCGGTCCACTTCCAAACACCCTGACACCCCCAACCCCCCCCTCCCGCTCTTCACTGGCCTCAGTGCTCCGCCCCACCCGGACTCCCTCTTCCGGGGCCCCCTACCTGCGCTCCCTGCCCCGGGCCGCCATGAGCCTAGAGCCGCCCCTGCTGTCGGTGGCCTGTCTGCTTTTTTTTGTGGCACTGCCTGTACAGCATTAGTGAGGAGCCCTGTCTACATAACTGTCTTCTGAAAATGTGTGTAGCACCCAGTCCTTGTGTAGTTTAGAACCAGCTGTCCTACCACTAAAAGGAGTCTTCACTGTGAGTCTCTATTAAGGATCTCATATCTGTATTTTTGTGTGTTTTGTTTTGTGGTTCAAAACATTGAAAATGCTTAGGCCGCGGTCCCCGGCTTCCAGTGATGATTGAGTGCAGTCCTTGGATTCCAATATTGATTAAGTGGGTGTCCCGGGTTTCAGTAAGGATTAAGTGAGGGTCCACAGAAGTCAAAAGGTTAAGAACCACTGCCCTAGATATGAGGAGTCATGGTGGCGGTTCTATATGACTGCACTTCCTGGATGCTGACGTAGATCCAACTCTTGTTTACATTTAAAATGTTCACCCGCTGAAAAGGACGAAATCCATTTCTCATGTTTTTCGTTTGTTTGCACTTTGTTGTGCATTTGAACCTAGATAGTACTCGTGTGTTGTCTTTGCTTAAATTTGCTTATCAGAACATCTGTTGGGTTCTAGAATCCAAAACGTCCATGACCGTGTCTAGCTAGCCTTATGATTCCAGAACATCACTTTGTTTCATTGCGTTTTTATTTTGAGACTGCACTGATTGCAGTTCTCAAACCTCCCTTAATAGGATTTCAATTGATGACCTTGTACCATGTTCGCATCCCAATTACGGACTGTTGTCCGCCTATCCTCTTCCTTCTGGAGAAGCATCATCCAGAATTAGATGCAACAGTCAAGATAAGGACTCTAGCTTAGCTCTAATGTTAAGTGTTGCAGAGAATCTTGGGAACCAACATTTCAATTTCTGGCCACTAGCCCAGGACTAAATTCCACCAATTGCAACTTTTCTTCCCAAAATGGGTAATAACTGCAGGAACTGGGTGCATTTGTGTGCAGTTTTTCCTAATTCGGGGAGAAGCCTGCAGATATGTGCCACCTGCTCAGTACAGGTGGATAGTGTCAGCAGATGGATCAGCGGTGGCGGGTGGTAAATGGCAGGAGTGCGATGTCACAGCCGCTTCTGCATTGTCCACTCCCCCCATGTGGCTGCAGGGCTCGGGCAAGAGACTGACTGTGCACCTGCCCACAGCTCCTGTCCACTCTGTGCAGTGTCTCAGGGCCAGAAGTGATTGGGTCTGGTGTTGCAGATTTGATCATTACCAGCCTAGAGACACTTGGGATCGCGATTGGCATAATTTCATATGTGTTAGCTCAGGATGACATTCCACCACGCATAACGTGGGCCTGAGAAGCATAATGTGAGGGATCCCTCTGTGCATTCAAACATAGGAATGGTTCTTGAAACAATTTTCTTCAGTGACCATTTGTCTATATATATATGTGCAGACAGCAGAACCTCACAACCTTTCATTGCTATATGGGCACCCACACACATACACTTACACACGCACCCCCATCCCCTGTTAGTGGAGCATGTCATAGTAGAGTCTTACACGTGCTCATTAGGTGAAGGTGTAATCTAGTAACTACAGGTCTTGCAGCCAAATCAGGCGCCATCAAACCAAGGCCTGTTCCACAGTCTAAAGCACGCTAAGCCAGCACCAAACCAAGGCCTGTTTCACAATCTAGAGCACAACTAAACATCATCAGACAAAGGCCTGTTCCACATTCCAAAGCTCAAGTAGACATCACCAAACCAAGGCCTGTTCCACAATCTAAAGCACAAGTAGACAGAACCAAACCAAGGACTGTTCCACAATCTAAAGTACAACTAGAAATCAACAAACCAAGGACTGTTCCAAAATCTACAGTACAACTAGAAATCAACAAACTAAGGACTGTTCCACAATCTAAAATACAACTAGAAATCAACAAACCAAAGACAGTTCCACAATCTAAAGCACAACTAGAAATCAACAAAGCAAGGACTGTTCCACAATCTAAAGCACAACTAGAAATCAACAAACCAAGGACAGTTCCACAATCTAAAGTACAACTAGAAATCAACAAAGCAAGGACTGTTCCACAATCTAAAGCACTACTAGAAATCAACAAACCAAGGACTGTTCCACATCTAAAGCACAACTAGAAATCAACAAACCAAGGACTGTTCCACATCTGAAGCACAACTAGAAATCAACAAACCAAGGCCTGTTCCACAATCTACAGTACAACTAGAAATCAACAAACTAAGGACTGTTCCACAATCTAAAGTACAACTAGAAATCAACAAAGCAAGGACTGTTCCACAATCTAAAGCACAACTAGAAATCAACAAACCAAGGACAGTTCCACAATCTAAAGTACAACTAGAAATCAACAAAGCAAGGACTGTTCCACAATCTAAAGCACTACTAGAAATCAACAAACCAAGGACTGTTCCACATCTAAAGCACAACTAGAAATCAACAAACCAAGGACTGTTCCACATCTGAAGCACAACTAGAAATCAACAAACCAAGGCCTGTTCCACAATCTACAGTACAACTAGAAATCAACAAACTAAGGACTGTTCCACAATCTAAAGTACAACTAGAAATCAACAAAGCAAGGACTGTTCCACAATCTAAAGCAAAACTAGAAATCAACAAACCAAGGACAGTTCCACAATCTAAAGTACAACTAGAAATCAACAAAGCAAGGACTGTTCCACAATCTAAAGCACTACTAGAAATCAACAAACCAAGGGCTGTTCCACATCTAAAGCACAACTAGAAATCAACAAACCAAGGACTGTTCCACATCTGAAGCACAACTAGAAATCAACAAACCAAGGCCTGTTCCACAATCTAAAGCACAATTAGACGTCTTCGTACATATCTCTACTCAGAAATCAAATGTCCAGCCTAGCACCCTCAAAAAGGGGCCAGACGTTAAACCTACTTATAATTTTAATAATATAATTTTACTAATAATATAGTTTGTTAAACAACCACCTCATATTAATAATTCTTCATCTTTGCTGATTGTATTTTGACCTGCTTTTATTTTTTCTTTATATTTGTGTTTTCAGAAGATAAAATCATTACAACTGAACATTATCACTGTTATGTATGAGCATCATTGTAATATTTCTGTATATTAATGACTGAGTATTCCTGCATAATATTACTATAATGATATATCATTATTATTTTTGTATCTTTGTAATGGATATTTATAGCTATATTACAGTATAATTCTGTATTATTTATTGATGAAGCCATTATTTTAATACTCAGCTAAACTCATCCCCTCATCTCTCTTCCACAGAGGTAGGCAGCGGCCAGGATTACGTGACATCAGAGAACCAGTTACTGTACTACCCCAGCATCACCTACGCCATCATTGGCAGCTCGGTCATCTTTGTGCTAGTGGTGGCCCTCTTGGCCTTGGTGCTGCACCATCAACGTAAACGCAACAACCTCATGACGCTGCCTGTGCACCGGCTTCAGCACCCTGTGCTCCTGTCACGGCTGGTGGTGCTTGACCACCCGCACCACTGCAGCGTCACCTACAACGTGAATAATGGTGTCCAATACATGTCTGGGCAGGGCTATCAGAGGCCTTCAGGGCCAGAATCACCACCATCCTACTCTGAGGCTGTGCTGGACCAGAGGTAGGTTCTTGGCTATCTGTGATATTTAAAAAAGTAGTAGAGAACTCTTCCTATCAGATCCATCTCATGTTAACAATGGTTTTAACCTATCCTTAGTTCTCTGTTGATACCAAAAAGCATCCCGGCCTCACCAGCGGCGCTGAGAATTTCACCTGAATATCAAGTCCTGATTCACAAAGTGTTTATTACTTACACCGGGGTTGGGAGTGACTTACTCGTACATTTCTAGGAGTAACACATACTTTCTGAGGGTGAAAATGGTTTTCTGAAAACATGGAAAAAGTAAAACAAAGCTGGACATTTCTTTGCTTAATTTTACTTATATTGTTCTTTCAAAATTTCCACTTCTGGTTACACACAATAAGTGAAAATACACATCTAGCCTAAAGTAAAAATATGAATTAGCTTAAAAAAACTGTCAATCCAATCTGAAATTGTATGATATAAAACCGTACAGAGGAGGATTTTGAAGTCTTAAAGAATATACACATATTAGACCAGTACAGCCCACCTTACCCCCACTCAAGCAAAACCTGTTACACGGATCTAGGCTCATAACGGCCCTGGGCAGGGAGCGTAGATGGGGGCCCCGGAAGAGGGGATCCGGGCGGAGCGCGGAGGCCAGTGAAGAGGGGGGGTTCAGGGTGTTTGGAAGTGGAACAGAGCCGGAGGCCGCCAAATCCTGCGAGGGGCCACCACGCAAATATGTATCCATCCTCAGAGGATTCTTATATTAAGGATATATATTGGCGTGGTGGCCACTGAGGTTTGGTGGCCCTGTGCAGGTGCACAGCTTGCACATGCCTAAGGCCGCCCCTGGCATCTTGTGTGCTCCCTCAGGGGACTTAGTGGTCTGCGGGAGGAGACAGGGGGGCATCACCCACCTAGTGCATCTGTCCTTGAGGTCTCCCAGCGGTTTTTACTTTGAATCCTTCCCTAAGCCCCTCCCCCAGCAGCCCATGCCAGGTATCCCATCTATTTGAGTGTTTAGTTCCATTCGTTTGGCCGAGGGACATTTCTTTGACCCTGTCTCCTCCAGGCTCCAGCACCCTGCTAGAGTGAAGTGCCCGACCTCCTGCTTGTGGGCGGACTGGGCAGTCCTGGCTGTTTTTCTCTTACGTTTGTTTACAAAACATTCGGCACCAATTAGTAGCCAGCCGCTCTTTCATATAGATAGTTCTCCCCCTGTTAGATCATTAAGGGCGTCCCAAAATGGAACTCTCCAAGGGCCATATGTATCGCAAAGGCAGAAATTCACAGAATTTCGGCCTTTGCGAATGCGAATTTGCTAAATGGAATTTATGAAGCAAAACTGGTGTAAAATAAGGGATCGCAAAATTTGCGATTCCTTATTTTGCAATTGCATTTAAGGAATCGCAAAGTTTGCGATTCCTTAAATGCAATGTATGTAGCAAAAAAAATTAGCAAAATGCCCTTAAGGAGTTGCAAATTACCACCAACTTCTAGTTGGTGGTAAGTTGCGAATTCCTTGAAAAATTCACATTTTTGCATTTTTCAAAGTGCCATGTGCACCCATGCATATTTCAGGGGTGCAACAGGGTGTCCTTTGGACACCCCTGCACCCTTGAAATTATTCTCAATTTGCGATTAGCAAATTGCGAATCGCAAATTGAGAATAACTTCCCATTCATTGCTATGGGCCTCCTGGCCCATAGAAATGAATGGGAAAGTATTCCTTTATTGCGATTCGCAATTTGCTAATTGCAATTAAGGAATTCTAAGGAATCGCAAAAAAATGCGATTTTAGTACATACATACCCATTTGCGATTCTCAAATAACGATTTCTTAAAAATCGCTATTTGAGATTCGCAAATGGGTATCTTGATACATATGGCCCTAAATCCTTCTTTACAAAAACCTGTAAACTCGAAATGTTTTGTTAGTCTAAACACCGACAAACTACAAAAATATTGTTTATGTTTACTTTTTACACACACACCTTAAATTAACATATGGGTGTGATGCAAAGCTTGTTGCTAAATACGTATTCCGTCAATTTTCTTTCCGTCTATGAGGGTGGCTTGTTGATTCTACCCTGTTATATTCTGTTCAGATTTATAAATCGCAGGGATACCGCAATAGAGTTTCCCAGTTTTGAGCAAAAGGAATATCTACAACTTCGGGCTCATGCCTAGATCCTCTATCGCAGAGTCTGGAAAGATATGGCTGATGAGTTACTCTCCACGATACTACAGATACATAACCAATCACTGGAATGATTCTGTTCTACGGGCCTGGATAAGGCTATAGTCATCCCCCTATTGAAAAAGCTCTCTGCAGACCCTCTGGTTCTTAGAAATTACAGACCTCTAAAAATCTTAAAACTAAATGTAGACAAACTCCTAGAAGAAGAGAAATGTGGATTTAGACCAGGGCATGGAACTGAATCAGCACAACTATTGTCATTGGAGGAACTACGGATGAGAGTGGGTAGCGGTCAGTCAACGGTACTGATACTACCCGACCTATAAGCCACTTTTGACACTACCAATCACAAAACACTACTGGCAAGACTAGCTATGGGTGGAGATAGTGATCCAGTATTGAATTGGATGTATTCATACCTGTCAGATTATTGGCAAGCAGTTTCTTTACCCCTGTACTGCTCTTATCTTGAGTCTCAATGCTCTGATTTTAAAGTCCCACAAGGGTCTGCATAGAGCCCTATTCTTTCTCACATTTATTTGTGGCCTCTTATTAAATCCTATAACATCAGGCATGTCAACTATACTGATGACCACAACAAGCGTGCCCCCAATTGCGTGACGTCCCCTGGTCACAGCCTTATCCCCTCTTGGTGTTGCAAACTTTTTCTTGAAAAAGTTTGCAACCCAGTGAGGGGATAAGGCTGTGACCAGGGGACGTCACCCAATTGGGGGCACGCTTGTTATGATCATATTGAAGTGCTTTAACGGAAGGCACACCCTGGAGCACGCAACATCAGAAAAAATGCTGATACAAGTTGTGAGTGCAAGTGTAAAACAAGTTGTTCATAAACTATACCGATGACACACAATTGATACTGTCTACAAAAATCAATAAGCTTGATGTTTCAGACTCCTTACACAATTGTATGAACAACATTGTCAATTGGCTAGACAAGACCTCCTTAAAATTAAAATGGGACAAAACTGAGTTTTATTAGCTTTTTAGCTAATAGAGTCCCCATGAAACTTTCTACGAATTTCTGGCCACTGACAAATGATGACAGACTCAGAGACCGACCACGGTCATCTTTGGCAATAAGCTTTCCATGGAGAGCCGTGTTAATAACGTTGCTGCTACCTCCTTTGCGCTACTCTGGATTGTAAGGAAACTTTTGCCAGTGCTGCCTTCCCAAGCTAAAAGTTTGATTCTGCAAGTGTTATATTAAGCAGGCTTGACTACTGCAACGCTCTGTTGTTAGGAATAACAGGTTATCTGGTAAACAGACTGTTATTATACTTACTTACAGCTCTTCAAAGCAAGGGCTCTTTGCCCCTGCAAAGATGAAATAGATGTGTTCCTAGGCGGAGCTTCTGATCAGCAATTGCAAATCTTATCTGCGTTCCAAAATTTGGAAAGGAAGACAGGGCTGTAGATCTTTTATGGTAGAGCAGCCAAGCTCTGGAATAAATTACCAGCCCCTTTTAGATCTACAGCTGACCTACTGTATTTCAGGCAAGCCAAAAAACCTGGCACTTTCCAGTCTAATTTACTGATTTGGCTGTCCTCAATAGCAGTCTGTTCTTTGTCTAAATAGAGGTTCCAGCATCAGGATACCTCTATAGGGATAGTGCGCGCTAAAAGTATTATAAATAAATAAACAGCAGAAAAAGAGCAGAGCAAAACCAAGAATTGGAAGAGCCGCCAGGTCTTAAGACTTACAAGTGGTAAAGAATTCCATCATTTTGGCTCCAGAAAGGCAAAGGACCTCCCCCCTGTCTTGCCAATCTTACCTTTGGAATAGTGGGAAAATTGCAGTGACCCAACCAGGGCTCTTCCTGGGGATGAACGGATGGATGAGAGATCATATGCATAATGAACCAGTCTGGCACATAGCACAACGTCTTATAGTTTATTCGTTTTGCTATCAGAAGTCAGTGCAGTAGTCGGAGATGTTTGGAACTGAAGCACAGAGAGGAATCTGGCACAGTAGACGACCGCCACATTCCAAACAGTCTGCAGCCACTTTTTTCGTGAGTTAGTTGATATAAAATATTGCCATAATACAGTCTGGATATAATTAAAGACTGCACAATAGGTTTGGGGTATCAGGAGGGAGGAGCCATATTATCTTTTATAAACATCTGTATAATCCAAAACAGCATGCAGCTTTTAGTGATTTGCTGAGCCATAGTCAACCTACCATCCAAGCAAAAACCCAAATACTTGATCGCCTGCCAAGGGGCACCGAGCTCCTCCGGCCAGCCAAGTACGGTACTGCTCCGGCCAGCAGCGGGGACCCCACAACTGGGTCGATTACCGCGTAGTAGCACGCCTGTTTGCTTCCACTTATTTTCAAGCAATTATGCCACATCCAGTCTGCCACTTCATTAAGGCAAAGAACCGTCTATCTAATCCTGTCTAGTCTGGTACTCGCATTTTGGGAGTTTGATGTGATTCACAGTAAGGAAGCAACAAACATCAGGAGGTTATATTCCAGATATAGGCATCACTGATAGAAATAATTATCAGAAGCGGTAAATTTAAATTCCAAGGAGCCCATAAAGAGGCAAGGCACTCTTCAGCTGGTACAAGGTGGGTGCCTACGCTTTGTATCCAAATTTAGTCAGTCTGCACCACCCGCGCTACCAGTCATGCTTGCAAGGTCATCCTGCTTCTAGCTGAACGTGGCCTGGCTGTAGAAGATGACACTACTGGTTGCAGCACGCTACACAAATAACAGTAAACTACCTTGCACATGTGGTGTTTAGTACAGCTTTGAAACTTCACAAAATGAAAAATTATAATTGTTCATGCGCCAAAAGGAAAATAAATGTTACCGACAGGTAATAGTTTAATATCTTCTTTAAATTATAGTCTCACATCTGGTCTTCCCTACCTCCTTGAGCGGTCAGATGGCTGCAAACAAGAGCCTTGCGGAGTCAGTGTTCCTACTGATCCCCTCCCAGTATTGGTGTAAGGGCAATGGACAGTCTGAGACGGGAAAAATCCTTTGCAACGCGGTGTTTACATCGCGCGACCTTTACGACGCAGCTATTACAACGCAAGTCATTACTACGACTTGCGCTGGATGGCGCTCTTGCTTAAGGAATAGTTTGATTTTCTATTCCAACACCTTCCCTACTGTTACGTGGGCTGGAGTTGGAATAGAAAATTAAATTAATCCTCAATCCAGCGCCCTCCAACGCAAGTCGTTGTAACGTTGTGAAAACCGTGTTGTAAAGTACCGCGACCAAAATGATCGCGTTGTACTGACGTATAACCGTCTGAGACCAGCATCTGCTGTATGGGATATAGTAGGTTTTGGGTAACCATAATAAGCGGTTCCTTCAATATCCATTTCTTTCACTATTGATGAAAACAGGATGCCATCCCAAACGCAACCTGTAGGTGGCACAATAACACATTGCCAGTGAATCTGTAGTACACATAAGACTCGCCTATATTTTTACAGGTAGGTAATGTTTTCCTTGTTGATCTGAGGGTTGTGATAATAAGTCAAATTGGCCCTACCAGAATTTGAACTGGAGAGCAGATTACACACTGACCTCTGTCGCATCCGTTTTGTAGCATTGACTACGTCGTATAGTGTACGTAAACATGAAAGAGTAAAAAGCACGAGATGCAGACACCAAATAAATAAAATAGTCAATTTTATAACAGTGAAGTTAAATCAATGTAAAGTTGGGTGACATCCACTGGGCAGAGAATCTCCTACTGAAAAGTATGTTTGTGAATTCTGAATTCTTTATCATTGTATACAAATCGGTCCTGAGCTAGCCGGCCTTATACCTGAGTGTGGTAAATGAGTACATTTACGTTGTGAGAAACGAATACAGCTATTATTTACAGTGGTTCAAGACTATTGTTTATTTATTATTTTTTAAGTAGATTTATATAGTGCTTCATGTCACCTTTCAGCCACTACAGGGGACCGTAGTTATGGCATTACCTTGGCAAACCATCCAGTGTTTAATTTGAGCTGGTGATTTATGGTGCTCAGCACCAGCATGAGCACTTCATTGGCATAAACTTATGACAGTCTACCACATGGTGGCGCTGCTAATCTAATTTAGAGAAGAGAAGAAAACGGTTGTTTATGAATACAATATACATTTAAAATTAATAATACCTGCCTCCCCTGCTTTGGAGACCTGGAATAATCAGAACTATCGCACCTGCAAAATAGGGAAAATATGTTAGTGACAATGTGCATTTCAGATATGTTTTTGGAGGTGTTCAATACTGTTTAGTTGAAAGCAGGGCTTTAAGTGGGCCGGGTCTCACCAGTGCAGAGCACTGGAAGTTTTTTAAAGGAGGCCTCAGAACGGGTCTCTATCGGGCTCTGTTTTACGCCTTGGCACAGGCAGTCCGTTTTTTTTTTCTCCGGATTGCATTGACAGCAGGCACATCATGTGCGCGTGCTCACAGTGCTCACTTTTCATTAGTACAGAAGTTAGTCAATGATGTCAGACCAAGTGAGCGTTCTAAGTGGAGGGAAATCATTTAAAGAGAGATTTTTTCTCTGGATTACCCTTCTCTTGCCCCTGCAAAGATGAAAAAGATGTGTTCCTCGGCGGAGCTTCTGATCAGCAATTGCAAATCTTATCTGCGTTCCAAAATTTGGAAAAGAGCTTTTATGGTAGAGCAGCCAAGCTCTGGAATAAATTACCAGTCCCTTTTAGATCTACAACTGACCTACTGTATTTCAGGCAAGCCAAAAAACCTGGCACTTTCCAGTCTAATTTACTGATTTGGCTGTCCTCAGTAGTTGTCTGTTCTTTGTCTAATTAGAGGTTACAGCACCAGGATACCTGTATGGAGATAGTGCGCGCTCAAAGGATTATAAATAAATAAACAGCCGAAAAAGAGCAGAGCAAAACCTAGAATTGGAAGAGCCAGGTCTTAAGACTATTCCTGAACATCACATAAGATTTACAAGTGGCAAGGATTCCATCATTTTGGCTCCAGAAAGGCAAAGGACCTCCCTCCCTGTCTTGCCAATCTTACCTTTGGAATAGTGAGAAAATTGAATATACCCAGCCAGGGCTCTTCCTGGGGATGAAGGGAGGGATGAGAGATCATATGCATAATGGACCAGTCTGGTGCACGGTTTTTTACACATAGCACAACGTCTTATACTTTATACGATTTGCTATCAGAAGCCAGTGTAGTAGTCGGAGATGTTTGGAACTGAAGCACGGAGAGGAATATTCCAACCAGTCTGCAGCCACTTTTTTCGTGACTTAGTCGAACCCTGATATAAAATATTGCCATAATACAGTCTGAATATAATTAGAGACTCAGGAGAAGGAACATTGTCATGGTGGCACTAGGGCTGTTAGTGGAGGCTTTTTCAATATAATATAAAAGCCATAGTTGCTTCATATTTGGCTTATGCAACTAACAACCATTGACAAAGCCAATAGTCCTGACTTGTAGGTATTACTTGCGGTAACATATCTGGCCGCAGTGACAGAAACAGCAAAAAGACAAGTCGGGCGGCACTCTTTGCTAAACACAGATTTTTAGCTTATGTGTTTTAAGCCACGCCCTTAATTACATTGCCACGCTCTTTATGAGAACCCCCCATTTTTTTCATCCCACTTAAAGCCCTGGTTAAAAGACATCATAAAAAGTATTTAGGCTGTATTATTTGGAAGGGATTGTGATAAACTCTTCTCTTTTGCCCACAGCAGACCACCATGGTATGACCTACCCCCACCACCGTACTCCTCCGACACAGAATCCTCGCGACGGTCAGGTCTGCCACCATACCGCTCCCGGACTGGTAGCGCAACAAGCCTGGAAGTCTCCAGAATGGGAAGCTGTGACAGCAGCAGGGCAACAGACAATGACAGAACTCCTCCGGAGAGGACACCCGGGCAAAGCGCCCCCCTGATCAACGCCATCGTGGAAGGCGAAAATTAAACTGTGGCTGCTCTGAGCAAGAGTATGGTTCACTACGCTGTAGCTTGTTATTTTGTACATAATGTTATATATCTATGTCTGCATATTCAAGAGGTATATTTTTTTAGATTTTTTTGGCGTGAATTAAATATCTTTTTTTCTGACCTCGTTTTTGTGGTTTATTGAGAAAATGTGTCAGTCAAATATATGATCTTAGGAGTGTTTCAGAGATATCTGTGGAACCCAAAATTCACTAAAGAAATATCTGAAGTTTTTCAAAGTTTTATTCTCAGGCTTTTGACTGGTCAGCCAGAATGCGAGCATTTATTGATTTGTGTAGCACGATTCAGATTCAGTTCCAATTGAAGGCTAATCTTGTATTGTTTTCTCAGCAGGCAGATTTAAGACATCACTTCAGTTTAAATTGAGAATAATCGGGTGGAGTTTCAATTTGTCTTAAATTAAGAGTGACCAAGCTTCGTTCAATAAGTCTTTCTGAATCTAATTTCAAAGTTTATTCACTTTTTATATTGAAATGTAGTAAGGACTTGCAGTGTTGGCAGAACATCCAACTGGCCATTTTTAATTTATGAGAATATCTAATGTGATAATGCATTGCCTGGTGTTGATATACTAGGGTCTCAATTCGTAAAATTGTTTCCAAAGATGTCAGAATTCCATCTTTTTCAGATTTATTTGGCAGTTGGATAAATTCCAACAAGTCAAACATGCTGGAATTTAATTGGAGAACAATGCAGGCAAATACAAGTACTTCCACTTTTTGGGGGTGATAAGTGCTAAAATCGGCATGCTGTGCCTCATTTTCAGGGAGAAACTTTTATTTGCTGTTTTTTTCCTTTCCATTACATACTTACTTATCCACTGGTTACGTTTATTCGTAGGATGCGATAAATAACACATCGATAACACAGTGTCCTGATAACTGGTGTACAGAACTGCGTGCGCATGCACTCTGGGTGCAGCGGGGAGGAATGGAGTACCTGGTTCTGAGAAAGGTGCACACGCATAGGTGCTGCTGCTAAAGGAAGTGGCCCGCTGTACGCAGGCATTGGTGCTTCGCTTAAGCAGCGCTCTGGATTAGCCTCGTCAAGGGTTAGCGTCTGCCTAGGTCATCCTCCCGGTTAGCTGCCTATGCAGCGGCTACTTTTGGCTTTAAAGACCTCACCGTGGACTGGAACACTTGCCCAATGTGGCCACCCGAAGGGGAACTGTGGCCTGTGCTTCCTAGCTCTGCAGCTTTGTCTTATTTATGAAGTCTACGTGGGTCATTGAGTGAAGCTGTCAGAGCGTTGAGGGTAAGGAGGGGCCACCGGACTCCATTGGACAGACCACAGCTGCGTCCACTTCAGCTTCAGAAGAACCACGACTCACCACCTCCCGCAACAGGCTCCCCGTAGAAGCTGGAACAAGATCACCACAGAACAGCTCACTACCACACTGAGCCAGAACCCTCCCGCCAGCCCAACGGACCCCAACAAAGCTGCCAACAAACTCGCACAGTGGATCACCAACTGCGCTGATGACCTCGCACCTCTGAAAACTCATCCCAGCAGGCCCGGCAGCAAGAAAGCCTCCTGGTTCAACGACGACCTCAGGATCTCCAAGAAAAACTGCCGTACCCTCGAGAAAGCCTGGCGCAAAGACCCGACCACAGACAACATGGCCGCCCTCACGCACGCCTCCCGCAAACACCACCAGCTGATCCACACCACCAAGAAGACAGCATTCAAGGAACGACTAGACAACAACGCACACAACAGCAAGGAACTCTTCAGCATCGTCAAAGAGCTCTCCAACCCTAGCGCTGGAAACAACGACATCACTCCCTCGCAAGACCTCTGCGACTCACTCGCCTCGTTCTTCCACAGCAAGATCGCCAACATACACAACAGCTTCGGCGCACAGACCCAACCACCGAACTGACGCCCCCCACCACCACCCTCCACGCCTTGACACCGGTCAGCACCGAAGACACCATCCACACGACGAACACCTTCCACTCCGGATCACCAACCGACCCATGCCCCCACCACTTCTTCAACAAGGCTGACTCCATCATCGCACCCCAACTCCGGGACATCATCAACTGCTCCTTCAACACCGCCACCTTCCCGGAGAGCTGGAAACATGCCGAACTCAGCGCCCTCCTGAAGAAACCATCAGCAGACCCCACCGACCTCAAGAACTACTGCCCCATCTCGCTCCTCCTTTTTCCTGCCAAAGTCATCGAGAAGACCGTCAACAGACAGCTTGCCGCCTTCCTCGAGACGAACGGATCCCTCGACCACTCGCAGTCCGGCTTCCGAGCCAACCACAGCACCGAGCCAACCACAGCACCGAGACCGCCCTCATCGCAGCCACTGACGACATCCGACCCCCGCTCGACAACGGGGAAACAGCAGCCCTCATCCTCCTGGACCTCTCCGCAGCGTTCGATACTGTCTGCCACCGCACCCTAGTGCAACGCCTCAGCAACGTCAGAATCCAAGACAAGGCACTAGAGTGGATCATCTCGTTCCTCGCCTGAAGAACCCAGAGAGTCCGCCTCCCCCCATTCAGATCCAAGGCCACCGAAATCATCTGCGGCGTACCACAAGGATCATCACTCAGCCCCACCCTCTTCAACGTCTACATGAGCCCCCTCGCAGCCATCGCACACCAACACAACCTCAACATCATCTCCTACGCCGACGATACCCAGCTGATCCTCTCCCTCACCAACGACCCAGCCACCGCCAGAATCAACCTTCATGAAGGGATGAAAGACGTAGCCGAGTGGATGATGAACAGCCGCCTGAAGCTGAACTCGGACAAGACGGAAGTCCTCATCCTCGGACCGTCCCCCTCCGCCTGGGATGACTCCTTGTACGCAGGCATTGGTGCTTCGCTTGGGCAACGCACCCAAGCCAACAGACCATGCACGCAACCTGGGCTTCATCCTGGACTCCTCCCTCTCGATGACCAGACAAGTCAACGCCGTATCATCATCATGTTTCAACATCCTACGCATGCTCCGAAAGATCTTCCGATGGATCCCCACCGAAACCAGGAAGACGGTCACCCAAGCACTCGTCACCAGCCGACTGGACTACGGAAACACCCTCTACACCGGAACCACAGCCAAAATTCAGAAAAGACTCCAACGCATCCAGAACGCCTCCGCACGACTCATCCTGGACACCCCCCGACACAGCCACATCTCCAGACACCTGAGAGACCTGCACTGGCTACCCGTCAGCAAGAGAATAACGTTCCGACTCCTCACCCACGCACACAAGGCCCTCCACGACCTGGGCCCCAGATACCTCAACAACCGCCTGACCTTCTACACTCCCACCCGCCAGCTACGATCCACCTGCCACGCCCTCGCCGCCGTTCCACGCATCCGAAAAGCCACCATGGGAGGAAGATCCTTCTCCTACCTGGCAGCCAAGACTTCGAACTCCCTCCCAATCCACCTCTGTCTGACCCAAGACCACCTCTCCTTCAGGAAGCAACTCAAGACCTGGCTGTTCGAGCAGTAGCGGACAACCCCCCCCAAGCGCCTTGAGACCCTCCGGGTGAGTAGCGCGCTATACAAATTGATTGATTGATTGATTGATTGAGAAGAAGTATTGTGAGGGAGGTGGCTGAAGACCACTTGCTGAGCTGGGGACCAGGGAGGGACCCATTTTTTCTCGGATATAAAAGGCCACCGCCACACAAGCAAAGGATGTTGGAAGACGCCCAGGAGCTGCGTGTCCACTCAAAGGTTGTCCTCCATTAAGTGGTGGTCTCTGGTGCTAGTGAACAATAGAGTATTGCGGCACCCTTGGGGGTCCGCCAGTTGTTTGTTTATAACAGATGTTCCAGTTTTAAAAATGTATTCTACACAAAAAACATGCAAATGTGCCTGCAACAGGCAATATTTTCAATACAGTTTTGCTATCAGTGCAATGAATGCTTCACATCAGCCATAAAACAGACCTGAAAAGAGCACTGTATAGACATTGTTTAAAACAAATTATATGGTAATCCTCCTTTTGTTTAAACAGCTTGACAGTGAAACTGTTCCTCTAATACCCTGAAGCTGCACTGTCCCATCATGCTTGTCTGGCCAATCAGGACGTGCTTTGTTTTCGTCTCACTAAAATGCAGGCTTCCTCAGAGGCTAGCTCTGACTGAAAACTACATTTTGGTTGGGGTTTCTGGTTTGCTACAGGAACCGTAGATTGAAGATAAATTATAGGGCCAAGGGAACTATAGGGCTGGACTTTATTGACACAAGACAGTGTAAAAGATGCTGCTGGAAAGCTTAGGGGCTTCTTGCAGAGAAGAATGTTCAGAAATCCTTCCTTGTTATTGCATTTTACTGGAGAATTGTACAGTGCTTAATTAGTAAAAAAAGAAGTGCAGGTGCTGAAAATTTTGCCAAGGAGGCCACCGCTCACGTCTCCCTCCAGTGAGCCCCACTTTCAACACTCTCACTGCCTCAGTCTCTATCTTCTAACCTTGATCTGTTGTCTGTCCCCTAAGTCTTTGCTTTAAGAGTCTACCCTCTCACCTCTCTAATTGTTTTCTATCACCTTTGTCACCACCTGCATTTCTGATTTGCCCTCTATTCATTTTAGCCCCGCCCTTTTTTGTTCACTTTTATCCATGCTCTGTTTTCTCTCCCCTCGATCTTGGCTCTTTACTATCACTCTCTAGCAGTGATTAGCTATGTCTCCATTTTATTATTTGTATGCTTTTTTTTCCTCTGTCCTGTCCTGTCCTCCACATTCTTTCATTCTTTCTTCTCTCTTCTTATGGCTCTCTTCTTCACATCATGGCTGCTTTCTCTTTCTATCTGATTTGCTATCCTACATTTCTTCTACTTTGCTCCGTTTTATCTCTCTCCTCTCTTGTTGTTTCTTCTCCTCTTTACTCTCGCTGGCTCTCATCTCTAACACTGCTGCTGCCTGTGACCCCTGTCGGCAGCCTGTACATGTCCCTGCTATTTTGAACTCTGCGTTTTCCTGTTGTCATTTCTAACGAAATGGAGGATGACGTGTTTTACTTTCTTACCTACACCGAGTGCAAAAACAAAATGTACACCAAATGAAAATGCTTTTTAGCATATATTAATCAGTGTGGTATGAGTGGGTTTATTGCGGAACAGGTGGCTGCTTGAGCACAGCAGGTCATGTCACTGCTAGTGCTGCCTGTAATTAGAAGGTCCAGGGATGGCGACGGCAACGGCATCCACTGCTCAGCTTGCTGTGATCCTGCCTGCTACAGCACAGGCATTGTCCCCAGCACTAATGGTAAGTATGGCTGTGATGCCTACTGGACTCACTCACACTCAGCAATTACCATGCTGAGGTGCAGCGCACAGATTCTACTGGTGACGCCATGGCGCACAAAAGTTTTGTTGGGCCACAGATGCATCGAATACATTAAGGATAGCAGCAATGCAGGGGCTACCGGATATGCTACTGTGGCTATGCTACAAGTGTAAAGTCCACACTGACTTTTGTTTATCCTTCCTCAAGAGCCCTCACTTCCAAGTTCCAAATGCGCTCTTGCAGCTTCCTTGCCTCAACTTCGTCATGAGCCAGCCCCCAGCTACAATTAGCCAATGGGAGGTTTAGGCTCAGGCAGTGACAGGGAGCAGCAGACTCGTGGAATAGAATGCAAGCCAGAGTTTGTCGATGACTTCTTGGATTTGTGATCAGCGTGATAACATCATAACTAACGTGGTGATACACAATCATGCCTTCCTGGACAGGCGTATGCAGGACTGCCTATGAACATTTACCAGCCAGTCACCATGCAATGTATGTTATTCTTTTTATTTTGAATTGAACAATTAATATTGAGACCACCACCTGCAGGTACAGAAATTGTAGCCCCGGCCCTGTGAAAGAAGTGCAGGTGCTGAGCACCTGAAAGCACCTGCTTAAATTACGCACTGGAATTGTACCTGTTTTTGCTATCGTCAATTCCCAGTCCTTATATTGGACTTTCTTAATACATTTACCACCTCAGAAGGGGAATAGTGCTCTTTGTGTTGATTATTTATGGTTAGTGTAAGGTTTGTGGTGTCAGTCAGTGTGCATCTTTCAAGGTGGATCATATGAAGAACCTTCATAAGAGAGGCCGCAGCGTGGGCGCCGATCATTGGAGGTAATCATAGAAAATTAACACCCAGGATAATATTTTTGTAAAAGATGTTAAGGACTAGCCGCTATATGTATCAAGCTATTTAGCATTCGCAAAGGCCGAAATTCTGCGAATTTCGGCCTTTGCGAATGCTAAATAGACAAATGGAATGTATCAAACAAGTTTGATGCAAAATAAGGATTAGCAAAATTTGCTAATCCTTATTTTGCGATTGCACTTAAGGAATTGCAAATTTTGCGATTCCTTAAATGCAATGTATCAAACAAATATTATGGAAAAAATGCCATTAAGGATTAGCAAATTACCACCAACTTCTAGTTGGTGGTAATTTGCGAATTCTTATCAAAAAGCTTTTTTGAAAAAAACCAAAGGTGCCATATGACGCCCATACATGCCCTTAGGGCATGTATGTGCGCCATATGCCCCCAAATGTCTTTTTCAGGGGTGCAGCAGGGTGTTCTTGAGACACCCCTGCACCCTTGGAAAAATCCCTAATTTGCGATCAGCAAATTGCTAATTGCAAATTGCACTTTCATTCCTATGGGCCTCCTGGCCCATGGAAATGAAGGGGTAATTTGCGAATGACAATTTGCTAATCTCAAATTAGGAATGCTAAGAAATCGCTATTGGAAAGCGATTTTGTACATACATACCGTTTTGCATTTCCTAAATAGCGATTCCTTAAAATTCGCTATTTAGGAAATGCAAAATGGTTTGTTGATACATATAGCGGTTAATATTTATGTCGGACGATATTTTTGACTTTGATATTCTGACAAATAACAGCAGAAAGATAGAGTGATAAAGAAACATGACTAAAAAGTTTGGGTTTTTGCTGTCTAAAGCTTTTAGAGGCATACAGAAGGCAAGATGGTTAGTAGTAAATGAAATGAGGAGAGGGGCGTGTTCCAGTGTGTGACCGTCATGTAATAGTGTGAATATGACTAAGAATGAATATAAAGGATCAGCAAATGAGATGTTGCTACGCTAAGATTTCTCGGAGACACATATTGGTGAGTCTACGTGTGAAGAAAGAGGTGGCCTGTGTTTTTGACGGCTCTACAACTACAAATATTTGAATACTTTTCCTTTTGAAACAGGCAGTCAGAGTAAACAGGAAAAATGGCTTACCCTACGTAAGGGGCCTAAGACGAGTCTGGCGGCCATTTTAAACAACACAGTTGGCGGAGCGTATATTTAAGGAGACCACGTAAACCACATTCTCATGAGGTTTGAGGGACTCCAGAAACATAAGAAATGCAGCATGATCATTAGAACAGAGGGAAAACGAGCAAAGTGATTGGAGGTAGCACAATGGATTCTTTTGCAAAGCCCATGTGGGAGGAGCTTGCCCCGAATGCTACCATAAGTCTTTAAAGAAAGACAGTCACAAGGTCTGGAAACTATCTGATGAGACATCACAGCACCAAAGGCTGTGAGGTGTTCATCAAGCCAAAGGCCCTCAGGACTAGAAAAAAGAAACATTGGACTCATAATGCCACAATGCAGACAGAAAAAATAAAAGGTTTCACTCAGGACCTCGGCCGGTCCAGCAAAAAAGAAAAATTGAGATTGCATGAGGAGAGGGTCCAACATCAAGGAAGGTATCACTGAATTGAAATGTTTGAGTTGCTATAGAAGACTTGGAGAGGGACACCACAAAATGCATGTACAGGTAACATTGCAAAAGCATATTGGGTCGAAGATGAAGCATTCAAGACTCAAGGACTCCATAGAAACCATCATTGCCAAATCCCACCTGGAGCGAAGGGTAGTCAACACAAAAGGAAAGCTACAGATGTCAACATGAAGACACCATAGGAAGACATTCATTGGACACAGGCTCAACGCCAAGAGGTAATAGAGACTGCAAGAGGGAGGAGTCAGAGCATGACACGCCAACCCGAAAAAAAATGCCGGCATCCACCCTTGAAGCCAAAAAAAGAGCGCTCAATCTCAAAAGAAAAGAACGACTTCTCAAGGCTAACTTTCCTCCACCAGAAGTGGGATTTCATTTAATCTCTGTAATGTTTTGGAAAAAGAGTGGATATGTTGGGACGCAAGCTAGAGAGAGCAGCTACAACACAGTGGAGAATAGCCAACTCCAATGGGCTCTTCAGTCCATATGAACATCAACATGGAAGCAAACTGGGGAGTTGATGTCACACCGCCATGAACTGCACAGGAAAGGGGCAAATACCATCATAGAAGAGGGAAGGGTGCTTTCAATACCTGTCTAAAGTCTGCTTTGGATTCCACAGACCACTGTGTACCAGCGCTACCCTTAGGAGACACGCCTGGTTACGAGTCTCAGGCTTTAAGCATAAGGTGCTGTTAACCATTATAAATACTCCATACACGTACAACCATCTATATCACGCAGCACTGAAGACACCCTGCAACAGATACAAAATGTATAATGACAGTCAAACCTATGGGAGCCCTGCAGTTCTGTGGGCGCAAGAGAAAGGGCCATGTTCCAATAAGAAGGCTATCGAGAATAGGAGATTTCTAAATCTACTCTACAGACATCGTTCCAGCATGCAGGTGTACCTCAATCAGCAGCCCGGCACTGCCAATTCCCCTCAACAACTACACAGCCCTTTTGAGACTGGTCCATAGAAAAGAAACATCTCCCTAAAGGGGCGGGCTCATCGAGCAGATGACTGTGAAAAGAGACATGCTTGCCATATAACACCACTGGGAAGCAGAGAAGAAGGTTTCCTCCAAGAACAGGTCACCTCTGACAAATGGATATTAAGCAATATTCAGCACGGCTACTGTATCAAACAAACACTGAGTTTGAGGGTAATTAAACGAACTCAACAAGAGAGAGCAAAACCCTTCACTAGGACATGGAAGGGATTAATAAACAAGCGATAGAAAAGGTGCCAAGGGAATAGTACAACCAGGGAATCTACTCAGTACATTTACTGGTTTCAATTAAAAGCGGAAAAAACACTAAGACCAATTCTGGATCTACAGTGCTTAAACAAATTTATAAAGATCTAGACGTTTGATATGGCTACACTTTCCGTGCGGTCATTCTGCAGTTGTGGAAAAGGACTACACAGTAACCATAGAACTCAAGGATGCCCGTCTGCAGGTGCAAAAGCACAAGAAGCAGAAAAGAAAATACTTTTCTTTGTCCTGAACCAGGTACACTATCAATTGGAACTACTTCCTTTTAGAATAAAGTCAACACCCAGTATTTCTCCAAGATGTTTGACTGCAATAGCGACAAACTCAGAGAAGACCAAAGATGTGTGTATACCCCCGTCTAGAAAACGGGCTAGTAAAGGCTTACTCATACATTCAATTCTAAAGGAACGTAAAAACAGTCATGCGTGTACTTCACAGAGTCCTCAATAAACGATAACAAATCTGTCCCAATACTGAAGAGGGGAAAGATCTTTCTAGGATCATGACTCGAATGGATGCTCTAGCATTTCCCACATCTAACAGGATCCTGGCATTGATATAGCAGATTATTCTGGCCTAACTGACATTGATAACACTAGGTCAGTGGATGCTACAGTCACCATTTAGCAAATTGCAAGGAGCAAGAAAAAGGAGAAACACAAGTGTAATGGACTAAGAACACAGAATGTGGAACTACTTCAAAAACTGGTCAACAGGATCCAGATCATCTCATAGTGGATAACCATCAAACAGACCAGGTAATCAGTCATATCATTTGGCCGTCCAACTTGTGAACTGGCAGGTCCTTTGATCATCGAGACCACATGCCACACAATAAGTTATTGATACTGGATCTGGTCCACTGAAAAAATAGTGAAAACACAGTGCAACTAACCAGAAGTGGTGAATTAAAATAGGCTGATAGGTCTTAAACAAACTATTTTAATGAAAAACAAGGCACATCCCCTAATTAAAAAACAGGAACAGCGCAAACGACAGTATGAACCAAATATCTGTCACGATATGGGCCAACATGTTTCTGCCTACCGGGCATAGCGTCCCTAGGCTTTCAACAGGGCCACTGCTCTTTACTTGTTGCTACTGTTAAGCTATATGTGTACTAAATAGTGCACCAAACAAAGTTGTGAAAAGTTACAAATATTAAAGGTCGAAAACGATACAACCTGTACCAACAGTTTTGTACTAATCCTCCATGTCAATGGATGTCAAAAGCAATCTGCGGAAAAATAATTCTCCTATTAATACAGTGTGTTACAATAGCCTCAGACACAGGTTCTCCCATAATATCTTATATGTATAATCAATGAATCTCACCTCACCTCACCTGGACCGTGCTCAGGTATACAAGGCCCCGCTCTGTGTATCAAATGGATGCAAACAGGGGAAGACATCAAATATCTACTAGTACAGTAGAGTCCAAATGTATCTATCCTAACTCCCTGTTTTATTCGTCATCCTTGCCCACCAATAGACTCAGTGTTAGAGCACCCCCTAGTCTCTGGCAAACACCCATTCGACCTGCATCACACAAATGCCTATCTTTCGTCTCAAGCGCACAAAATCCATCTTAAAATTATTAAGTTCACTCATTCAGAGATAAACAATAATGTCTATCCATGTCAAGAACCCTGTTGTATTGGCTCTTCTACTGTATTGGGTTAATCAACAATCTATACAATCATCAGTCCACTGATACTCCCAACAAGACATAGACACAAGCACAAAGAAACCACCACATGTTAGAACTTCATAGGGCAGTCATGTACATCCTGGACAATACTAAACAAATAAGGAAAGGAAACCAATTCGATTCTTCCATTTGAACCATCAACCGGGGCCTCACCAGTGACCAAAATAACCATTGTATGATGGACAGTCCAAACAGTTTAGATGTGTTAGAGGAGAGCAAGAGTACAGCGCAAAGAGAGCTAGTGCCCACTTCAAACAAAACAAGCATTTACACAGCCATAAGGTTTGGTGTTGGCCATCAGACTTTTGGCTTTGTCAATACGTGTTGTGTTATGAGTTTAGTAAAGTATTATGGCTTAGGAAGATGCTGGTCCCACAGCATTCATTTGTTAATAGCAATAATATTTTTTCGCCACAAAATGAAACATTGCTATAGTAGTCCCAGGCACTTAAGAGCTACTTTGCTTGTCAATTTGCTTATTGTGACAGGACAAATGTGTCACTCACAGTGAAGATAGCAAGTAGCCGAAGGGGGCTAACCCATTTCTCTTTGCTGTGTTCTGTAGTGGGTGGTAGAAAGTTGTGATGACACACAAGAGAGGAATAGATTAAGAGAGCGGGCTAAAACCCCTATAAGTATATAGTATAGATCAGCGATTCTTAACCTTTTGACTTCTCTGGATCACCCACTGAATCATTGTTGGAATTTGGGGACCCCAACTGAGTAATTACTGAAAGCCTGGAACCCAGCTTAAGCTTTTATCACAGATTGATGAAATATGTTATTTAATTCCCAAACTAACAAACCCAAAAACATTTAATTTTTAATGGAAAGTTTGGAGCTTTTCTAAATTCAATTGAGACCACTTATAGTCTACTTTTCTGTTAGATGAACTAGCACTGCTCCCACAAATCAATCAGTGGATACTAACATAATTTTTATTCTCCTGTTTCAAATCCCTTCACATGTACAGAACATTTAAAATTTTCAATGTTTTTCCTTTATTTATATACACTTTATTCATCTTTAATATTATTTAATTTTCTAAGCTGTAGCAGACCCATGATTAGGCTTCAAGGATCTCAGGGGTCACCAGATCACAGTTTAAGAACCATTGATGGAGATAATTTTAGTAAAGTCAAAAGGTTGTGGCTATCGCCAGACCTAAAAAGGAGGAATCCCTCCATTCTTAGCGAATGTTTCAGTAAAGGACATATATATGGCATCCTCACTGTTATCCCTACACATCTGTATAAAACACTAATCTGTGGGCATACATGTCAACAGTGAAGCACAAGCGGGACAAACAATATTAATGCACCTGTTGCTGAGCACAACTCCTTTCAATCGAACCTCCGAAAAGAAAAGGATACTGCTACAAAATGAATGTGGAGCAAACAAATCTAGCAAAGATTCATGCTGCAAAACAAAAGGGTTACCTATTTATAGGAGTAGTTCTGCAGCTTGAAAATGTTTCTGGATTGACCCAGTATTTTCTAATGCGCGACTAATCGCCCCTAAGGGTCTCAAGGCCCTAGGGGCGGTCGGGGAGATTAAACGAGCTATTGCCCCGAATCTGAAGTGGTCTACCATGCACAGGGTCTCTGAAGTGCATGTCTGATGTCACAAGGGAACGGCCATACCACCAAATGGTAGATGTTGACCCCTACAGGTAAAAAAAGGAGCACAAGAAAGATTCCAGATCTACTTACTACATGGTGGAATAATGTTCAACAGGTGCATCCAGACAATTCTTCAACCTGCAAAACTATTCCTAAGGTAAGCCACTAGTTAGTTTTCAGTGGTGTAAAATTCTGGCGGGTTTTTGGGAATTGGTAGTTATGCATGGGGTCAAACGACTCCTAGCCGCTGTTTTCTTATGGGTAATTCTTTCAGTTCCTCTTATCCTGATGGGAATTGATAGGCAGATAGGAAAGATGTTAGGTGACCCACAGCTGATGTGTGCTCTCAGTGTTGATGTGGTTCAAAGGACTCTTGATTGGGCAGATCTGAAAGCTATGATTGGTGACCAAGCCTAAGCCCTACTATCACTGTATCTACTGTTCAACACAGTAGTTCTTAAATTCAGTTCACCATCATGAGTTCACCCCTAAAGACGATGGGCCTAATTGCGATGTTTGGCGGACCACCACGGACAGGCCATCGATAGTGGTCCACTCGACCATCAGCTCTTCGGTCCGACCGCCGCATTATGATGCAGGCGGTCAGACCCTTGTTGGGCAGGGGACAGACTACTATCTCAAACAGGCTCACTAATACCGACGAGGCAGTGGTCGGAATCTCAATCCCTAATGACAGCGGTGCTGAAGCAAGTACTACCATCTGGATTACGATGTCCCTTTCCAATAGCCTTTACTTGGTGATCCCACTGCCATGAAAAGGCTGTCTGAAAGGGACTCTCGGAGCCCCAAACGCGCCTCGTCCCTCATGGGCCACTGCAAAGAGGCACTGGTGGCACATGTTGTGCCCTCACGTACATCCATGCACCGTGTGCCATGCACCACATGGTGGACTTAACACATTGCATGTGTGTGCACAAAGTGCTCTTTCACCCTGTGGCTTGTGCTGCGGACCCTTTTCCTGGGACACAGCACAAGTCGCAGTGTAAAAGAGCACTTTGCAACCGCTACCACGGCGGTCTTATCATAATTGTGTGGTCGGCCCACCGGCTGCTTGGCGGTCGGCAGTACGACCGCCCGATATTGAAATCAGGGCCAAAGACACACCTGGAGTGGTTGTTCAGTAGACATTGACCACCTGACTCATCTGTCAGAAAATGGGGTTCACTGCTCACCGTGTTTGAGTAACTCTTTCACTCCATTTATTCCAGCACTAATTTTGGGATAGACAACACCACGAGTGCCAAACTGGAAAGAAGACACTTTTACTTAGTGGACTCGCAGCAGGATTCAGGAACTTTTAATGCTTCGAAATGGACCTGATTCAGAAGTAGATGACACTCTTATCTGCATCTCCCATGGCCCATTCAGAGCAAGGTGTACTTCCTGTTCAAAGTGGGAGAAGTTCTGGGTGTACAATCTATGACCTCATACCCAGCATGTGCGACTGACTGACAAGATTTGAAAGAACGTTTCAGAATGAAGAATCTTTCAGGTGCATACGGTTCACAAGTTTTTTTGAATGCCCTAGTTAAAAGGTTAAGTTAGTTCTTTGCGTTGTTCATATGTATTTAGCACACATCTACGGCATGCAGTCTCAAGGCACCACTGAAGACAGAGTGCAGTGTAATTGTGCACCGAGCAAGGCCTACTACAAGGGCACACCAGCCCCCGAAAACTGGTATCGGTGCACTAACAGAAAGCGTGAGAAATCTTAACCCAGGACAGGTGCAGACCCCGATACCCGGTAATGTGGCCTACGTCACGTGCTCTATGTAGGCAGAGCACCATCTTTCCAATTATGGCCAATCATAACCAACCTATGCTTTTCTTCCCGACATCCCCAAAGGTTTTGCCTCTTACCGCTTGAGGGTAACCCTAGGAGCTCCACTTTATTCCCACACAACATGACTTCATTTGCTCATCAGAATACCTCTGTTACACCTCATGATGTGATGTGAGCTACAGAGGAGATTCGGAAAAAGGGGGGCATCCCAGTAGCCCACAGACCTGGTTAGAACAATGATTAAACCCTACGATGCTGATGACGGCTCCCGTCCGTCATGCACCGTGGTGAGCGGGTGCTGATGACGGCTGGTGGCCGTCATGAACCCGCCCACTTTGAAAAATGCCGCACAGGTGCAGAATCGCGGCCGTGCCCAAGGGGTTGCGTCTTTAGACTGAATCACTGTTTCAAAGCTCAAGCAATATCAGATTACAACTTTAATTAAGTTGCTCCTATTGGGAACCCGCGTAGTGAAAAGTGATGCAGTGAAAATAGTGCACTGTTGCTATGTACACTACTATATACTTTTGACTGAAAGGGATAGTAGGATGTTATTAATAGCACTTGTGCTACAAATGTCGTGATCCACAATCAAGGTAAACACTTTGTCGACGTTTCGACCCACAGTGCCAAATAAGTCAGAAAATGTACATCATCAGGACAGAGGTGGAGCTGCCACTGGTAGAGCAAGAACTTGTAAATCTGGGAAAACATCAAAATGTTACGTCTTCTCAGGGGATGCGTAATGAGGAGAAATTCCTTTATCTCCTTAATACTTCCACATTTTATGTGTGCTGCATACTACACACATAGAGGAATATACCTCCCAGGATTAATACAGGAAGGCTGCATACAGTGTGTCTGCACATGGAAAATGGCAGGAATGGGCTATACTTTGTGTCCTGACTCTTTCCCTAAGACGAAGGGCAGCAAGATGACTTGCTGCTCTGCACTGCACCATAGTTTCATAATTATGCCCCATAATTTGTAATAAAGCCAAGCTATTAGATATTGCACATGTAACAAAATGTGCCCTTACTATCCTCTGTACTATTCTTACCAAATTATCCTACTGTAGCAACCTGCCAGGAAGATTCCATCTGTGTTCCTTCTATGCATTGGACACAGTTCTAAACTTTGCAACTATGTTCACAGTGGCTAGCTGTCAGCAAAAAACAAGAAGCACATACATATTTGTTTTTAAAGTATTAAAGGCTAATTTCCTACTTGGCCTAAGTCTTTATTCCCATGAAATGCAGAAGGAAAAAAAATGAAATCTTTTTGTTGTTGCTTCTGCAAGCTTTCACGGTTCATGCTTCTTCCAAGTCGTTTCTGGGTCGCCGAGGGCTGGAGAGGAGGAAACCTTCCAAATCCACAAACTGTAAAATTCTATGAATTCATCTTGGCAGAACAAAATAATAAAAATACGTTAAATTCGCTACACCCTTAAAATGTCTTCAATCTGCAGATTTTGCATTACTTGTTTTGCCCACTGCTACCCCTCACTACCTTGTACCGCTAGATATGTGTCCTCTTGTAACCACGGATCCACAGACCTGTACTCGTCCGCAATCATAAATCTGCCTCAGTTTCTCTACTACTCTACCTACCTCTACCTTTGACTATGATTCTCTCTACCTATCCTACCAGACAGATCTTAACCATTCTACCTCTCTTTCTGTACACCTCTCTTGCTCTATCTTCCTTTTCTCCCAAAATGACCTCACCCATCTACAACCATTCCTGCCTCACTATAAGTTACTCTTCACATCACCTTCTCTCTACCTCTGCTCTCTTCTCTCTAACTCCCTAATCCATGACCCCCTGCCCTTCTCTTTATCTCACTTTTCTGTGTCGGACAACCTCTGTGTCACTATTCTCTACCACCTCTTTCTCTGCTCTCCTGTTCTTTGTCTCACACCTTCATTCACCTCATCTATTGTATCTCACCCATCACTCCCACTCTCTCGCTCTCTTTCTACATCTGTGTATGTGGCCATCACTCTAACTCGCCCACCTGTATCTATCTGACCCATTTGTCAAATACAACTAACTCCAGATTTCACTTACCAACTCACTTCTTACTATCTCTCTCTGCCTTCCTTTATATCTCTACCTTCTCTCTCTGTAGCTCACCCTCTCTCTGTGCCTCGCAGCTCTGTTTCCATCTCGCCTCCCTGTATTTACGCTCCATCTACTTCAACTCTCTCTCAACCACATCTCTCTTTATCTCACCTCTCTCTCCTTTATACTTCCCATCTCCCTACCTTCCTCGTTGCTCTCTCTGCCTCATCACTCTCCTCCTCACCTCTCTCTAACTCACATTTCTCCCAATACACCTCTCTCCCACTATCTAACCTCTCACTATTCTCTGCAATTGTTTGCTACTGCATGTCTTCACCTCACCTGTCTTTCTAGCTCCACTACCTCTCGATCCCCAATTTCACTCCATTATTTTCTTCTCCCTACCTCTCTTTCTTTACATCTACCAGTTTTGTTTCAATTCGTCCTCTTGCATCACTCTCGGTACCGCCTTCTCTATGTCTCATCACCCTCTCTACCACAACTCTCTTTCCACCTCTATCTCGCTTCTGTGATGAATACTTGTAACTACAGATTCCTCATGTGAATATTCCCAAGTCTCAGGCTGAATCTAGACAACACAAAGAGCAGTGCTCCTGCACATCGGTAGGTGGCACCATGCGACTTTTCATTCACTCTGTTCTGCACTGGAAGTGACAAGCAGATCCACATAGAAGTGTCACCCATGTGAAATGATGTCAGTTTCTTTCTTTCTTCACCTTCAGATGTGGAGCTGGATCCCCTCTTTTTCTTCACTACTTGTACAGATGTTTTCTTTTGATTTTTGCTAAATTCTTCTATTGTGTAAGGGAACATGTGACCCAAAGACTCAAACCTTTGAAGAACTGATGATTGTGCCAGATCTCAGCACCTTGACGCCTACGGGTTTAGTTGCGCTTTATAAATTTCAATTAATAATAATAATAATAATAATCCCCACGAGGTGTGCCTCTGGTGCTTAGGTGTGGCACATGACTATAATGCTTGCAGCTATTTCGGCCATCCGAGAATGCATAGCAAAGCTCTACATGGCAGAACACCACACGATTCCTCGCAAGTCACACTCAGGTCGAAGTGGATCCGCTCTCTAAGTCGTTCCTGCGGTAGATCTTCATGGTCGAAGCCTTCGGGTAAGTCCAGGGAGAAACAGAAGCAGCCCAAGTGGCACTCTGCCTTTTTCTACCACTCTTGTACTCTAGGGGGGAGTCACCATGACTCCAGATCTTGCTCTCATTTGTCGCTAGCTGGGGTCTCCCAGCATCCCAGCATGTGTGTGTAGTTTGTAAGTCTATTCTGAATGTTGACTGTTTGCTGTTGCAAAATCAGCCAGTGTACCTCTGCCCAGCTCTAGCTCGACAAAATGTATTCTTGGTTTCCTTGGATATGACAAAAGGCACCAGTTCAAATGTCAGCAGTACCTGGTCAAAAACCAGTCAGCTTGGCTTGCATTTGCAAGCCAAGCTGACTGGTTTTTGACCAGTCCCCTTTCTCAACCTGGGGCCATAAATCTAACAATAACAGAGTCAGCTGAAGCAAAGAATCCTTGCAACCAGCAACATGTCTAGGACACTATAAGAGCAAAATCAGCATTGGCATAGCCAATAGGTTTCGCCTTTGGGACCTTATTAGTTTTTAGCCAGGCCGCACTTTGACGGCGGTGAAAAGCGTCCGTGGGATATGTAAGTTCTGTGTGCACTTTTAGATCAATGCCAGCAAAGGAGGTACTTTTATAATATGCTTCATTGAAGTAGAGCGACTCCTAAGAGACGTACAGCGTGCTTCCCACACATTGTTCGCGAGCCACGTGATCTCTGAAAAGCAAAGGCTTTGCTGAAATGACAGCGAGCCGCTATCTGGTAATACGGCGGTAGGCATTTTAAGAGAGAAGCGGTAGGCACATTTGTCTAGACGGGTGTAGTAGGATTGTAGATAAATAAATACATCCAAGGAAATCCAAAGAAAGCTGTAGAGGTGTTTATTGGAGCATCCACCTTCTAAAGATCAGCGATGTAACTGAAGGCTAGCTGATCTCAGAATATGAAAAAAACAAGCATATTCAAAGAAATACAAAAGATGCACAAGGATGCATTTCAAGGAACATTCCAGAGTGGAATTAACAGGAAGAATTCGAAGAAGAATTCTTCAACAATAAACAATCTAAATAACATACAATCTAACATATTACTTCACATCTTCCTCTATAAAAACAAAAGAAAATATAATAATATTAAGTAATTACTTGAATGAAACAAATTCCTCAAATTTCTTAGGTACACGTTTCTGTCTCTTGGAATTAACATGTAATTGACTTGAAGAAAAGATAGAGGCATCTGAAACATTTGAATTAGAAACAAATACATCAGAATCAGAAACACCAGATCCTACTCCTTTTTCTAAAAGAACAGAATCAATTGAAAAATCCAGATCAGAAGAACAAACAACATTTCCTGAAAAGAAGTATTATCTTTAGCAATTTTAGAAATATTCCACCAAGATCCATTATCTAAAAGAACAGAAGTTTTTCCAACCTTAAGAACAATACAAATATCTGAAAACTTGGATTTACCCTTTTTTACAAAAACAGGTAACTTGATTTTAACTTTATCACCTAGATGAATGGAAGAATTTCTAGAAGAAACTATAAAGTTAGATAAGTCAGCATTTTGTTTGGCTTTTTTATAAACCTAATTCATATCTGTATTTAAATCAACATTTTCTGCCCAAGAAAGAGAAAGTTCTTGTTGTGGTTTCCTGCCTTTGAGTAAAAGAAAAGGTGTAAAATTTGTGGAGCAATGTGGAGTACACAAATATGACCAAACCAGTTCTGCTAAATGAGCTTTTACATCAATACACGCTTTAATTGCTAACTGTATACCTTCAACCAAGGTTTTGTTAAATCTTTCTACAAGACCATTCATGTTTGGAGAATATAAAGCAGTCCTAATATGCTTGATGTTAGTTTTCTCAATAAAAGAATAAAAAATGTGTGAAGTAAATTGTGTTCCATTATCCGAAACAATAATTGAAGGTAAACCTTCTCTTTTAAAGATCTCCTTAAGAAATTGAACCACAGCTATATAATCACTTTGCGTTAACCAATTATATTCAACCCACTTCGAAAAGTAATCTATAGCCACAATGATATACTACTTTTGTGAAGAAATACCTTCATAGGGACCCAAAATGTCAACCGCTTATTTTTTCCAAGGAGTATCAGGAATTTCAACTTTCACTAAATTAGAATGTTGAGGTTTCAAAACTTTGCCACAATTGGCACATAAAGAATTTTTTTTAACAAAGTGAACAATACAATTATCCATATAAGGCCACCAAAAAATATCTGTATAACTTGTTTAACTGTACTAGATTGACCTAAATGACCTAAGTGGGCAATAGATATGATCTTTTGTCTAAGGGTAAGTGGAGGAACAAAACAATCGCCTTTTAGAACCACATTTTCTTTAACAACCAGTTCATCTTTAACCTTCCAAAAAACAGCAAGATCTTTAGAAAGATTCTTTTCAAGTGGCCAACCATCCTTAACATTTTCTAACCAAAATGAGATCCTCATCCGAATCCATTGCTTTTAATCACTCATCCTTTGAAATAAGATCTGACATAGAAAGAACAACGTCATCAACAGACGCCACAATACACTCATCAAAATCCTCAGAATGATTTATAAAATTAACCTCAGGTAATAAACGAGATAAACAATCTGCTCTTGTATTTTGAAATCCAGGAATATAAACAATTTTAAAATTATATTCATAACGTTTAGCAAGTATCCTAACCAATCTAGCAGACGCTTTCCCTACCCCATTGTTTGACAACAAAGAAACTAAAGGTTTATGATCCGTTTTGATTTTAAAAGATTTTCCCCACAAATAAGTTTTAAAATGTTCAACTGCCCAGGAACAACCTAAAGCTTCTCTTTCAATCGTAGAGCATTTTGACTCAGCTTGAGATAAAGGTCTTGATTGAAAGGCAATAGTAACCTAATTGTAAGCTTTAATTTGACTCAATACAGCACCAAGCCCAGTAGCACTTGCATCCACAGTAATCACATTAGGCGCAGACGGAGAAAAAGGCGATAAAGGTTTACAATCAATGGCAGATTTTATAGACGAAACAGCCTGAGAGTGTTCATTAGTCCATAAAAACTTGCATCCTATTTAAGTAACAATCTTAAAGGCAACACAATGTCAGAGAAATTTTGAACAAATCTAGAATAATATTCACATAAACCTAAGAAGGATTTAAGCTGATCAGTATTTGTCAACCGGATCCCCGAAATCACATTCAGCAGCCAACACTCTAAGACATTCAACATAAGTATCAACTGGCTCATTAAGAAGTTGATGTCTTGTATAAAAATTATATCTTTCCATAACAATGTGAGGTTGTTCAGTAAATCTTTTTTTAGTATATCGATAGCCTCTGAAAAACCATCATAATCACCACTATCCATTCCAGAAGGAGTAGGAGAAGGTGGTAAGTCTATAAAAACATCCTCAGAGTGGCCCCTAACGTATTTAATACAATAGCTTTCTTTCTAGAAGCACTAAATTTATCACCATCAATAGCTAATAAAAAATTATTAAATTGCCTATACCATTTTTCCCATTTCACACTAGGTTGGTTTGGTCCTGAGTAAAAAGGAGGTGGGGGAGTACCACACACCGTGCTCATAATGATACAATTTATGAAATATAAATATAATATAAATATATGAAATATGCTTGAAAGAAACTAATAGAAATAAAACTTCACAAGCTCATACGTATAATTACTAATTATGTGGCTAGGTGGAGGAGTATGGCTCACTGATTAGAGCGGCAGACCCCGATGCAGAGGTCCGGCCCGGGACCAGGGTTCAATTCCCGACGCAGCAGGGTCCTGAGCCCAAAATGTCCACGGACTCGATAATTCTCGCCTCGGTGCCTATTCTAATCATGGGGTCCCACGCTGCAACTCTGGGCAATAGTTGCTGAATCTCCACTACGGCGGCCCACCCGCTGCGGGATGCCTGGCTTTCGCCCTGGGGATACCCAGTAGGGGTTATCACACAGGGAAAAGCCAGGACGGGTTCCCAAGGCAAGCGCCTTGATGCCTTCGGGTGATACGTGCGCTATATAAGTCGCAATACATTTACATTTACTAATTCAAACACATAAAAATAATTTCCAACATAACGAAACTTACTAAAATTGCCTTGAAAATGAGTAACAGACCGTGAGAAATGATCGTGAATAGGTTACCAAGGTTACAACAAAATGGCCGTCAACAACATAGTGACGAAAAATACGTGTTGATGATACACACGTAACTGAAGTGTGCGCGTCACTGAAGTGTGCGCATCACTGAGATGCGCCATAACAGTCGTGCAGGCTTCTAGAATGAAGGGAAGAAGCGTTCATATAGCCGAACACACCGCAGGATTCGTAGATCGACGAAAAGACTCAAAAATACACAGCACAGTTACGGTTTGTAAACCGAATATTTCTTTGCTATGGCGCGTCACTGTCAGCAATGTCAATATCCACGCTATAACGTGGCACTCTCAGTAAAGTTAATATCCCTGATGTGGCGATCCGCCAAGATCAAAATCGGTCTCCTTGTTTGCCGCGTCGCACGCAAGCAATGTAAATATCCTTGAAATGGCATTACGCTTTCACAAAAGATAATATCCTTGTTGTGAAAATCAGCCAAAATAAAAGCCGGTTTTCTTGTTTGCCCTCAACAAACTGGCAAGTTCTTAGTTGCGATGATGAAATATCACCCAAAACAATGTCGGATACAATGAACACTGCTTTCCATAAAAGACAATCCTCAATTGAGACAAATATCGTTCTGTTGATCAGACATTGAAAACCGAGCAAAACAAATTTGCAGCAAACTTCTCTCACGTCGAAACGCAAATCTTTCGAACGATGAGAAGATAACAGTATTTAAAACACTGACCTCTTCATTTCCAGCAATTTTCCATAGAACCAAATAATAGATATTCAGAAAGTTGAATCAAGCTGTAGAGTACATCGCAAGGAAGTTAGTTTCTTAATGACAGAGAAACTGAAGATGAGAAAAAGTTCTTGCCAAAAGACAAAAATTAAAAGAAAAATAATAATAAAACTTCCAAACTTGATCTGTGGATACTCCAATCCCATCCTCATCGCCAATATGTAGTAGGATTGTAGATAAAAAAATACATCCAAGGAAATCCAAAGACAGTTGTAGAGGTGTTTATTGGAGCATCCACCTTCTGAAGATCAGCGATGTCACTGAAGGCTAGCTGATCTCAGAATGTGGAATAAAAAAGCATATATAAAGAAATACAAAAGATGCACAAGGATGCATTTCAAGGAACATTCCAGAGTGGAATTAACAGGAACAATTCTAAGAAGAATTCTTCAACAATAAACAATCTAAATAGCATACAATCTAACATATTACTACAACGGGCCTCAAACGTTGTGTCATCTTGCAGATTGAGCATAGACAAGAGGTTTTCACCTTTAAACCCAGGCTTTAGGGTTATGTGTTCCGCCATATTATGATGCTGTGGCCTTTGCCTTTAAACCAAGGCTCTATGTTTATGTGTTCCGCCCTATTATGATGCGGTGGCCTTCGCCTTTAAACCCAGGCACTAGGGTTATGTCGTCCGCCGTATTATGATGCAGTGGCGATCGCCTTGAAACCCAGAGTCTAGAGTTATGTGTTCCACCCTATTATGATGCGGCGGCGATCGCCTTGAGATCCTGGGTTTAGGGATATATGTTCCGCCCTATTATGATGCGGCGGCGATTGCCTTGAAACTCTGGGTCTAGTGTTACTTGTTCCGTCCTATTATGACGCTGCACCGAACGCTGTGAATCCCTGGGTCTAGGGATTTGTTTTCCGCCCTATTATGATATGGCAACAATCGCCGTGAAACCCTAGGGCCACGGCGATCGCCTTTAGACACAGGCACAAGGTTTATGTCGTCCACCCTATTATGATTCAGTGGAGTTATGTGTTCCGCCCGATTATGATACGGCGGCGATCGCCTTGAAACCCTGGGTTCAGGGACATATGTTCCGACCTATTATGATGCGGTGGCAATTGCCATGAAACCCTGGGTCTAATGTTACTTGTTCCACCCTATTAGGATGCAGCGGCAATCGCTGTGAATCCCTAGGTCTAGGGATTTGTTTTCCGCCTTATTATGATACGGCAACAATCGCAGTGAAACCCTATGTGATATGTGTTCCGCCCTATTATTTTGCGGCAACAATTGCTTTGAACCCTGGGTCTAGGGTTATGTGTTCCACCCCATTATGATGCAATGGCCTTCGCCTTTAAACCCAGGCTCTAGGGTTATGTGTTCCGCCTTATTATGATGTGGCCACGATCGCCTTTAAACCCAGGCACTAGGGTTATGTGTTCCGCCCTATTATGATGCTGTGGCCTTTGCCTTTAAACCAAGGCTCTATGTTTATGTGTTCCGCCCTATTATGATGCGGTGGCCTACGCCTTTAAACCAAGGCACTAGGGTTATGTGTTCCGTCCTATTATGTTGCAGTGACCAATGCCTTTACACCCAGGCTCTAGGGTTATGTGTTCCGCCCTATTATGATGCGGTGGAGTTTATCTTTAGACCCAGGCTCCATAGCTGTGTGTTCTTCCCTATTATGATGCGGTGGTGTTCACCTCTAGACCCAGGCTCCAGGGTTATGTGTTCTGCCCTATTATGATGCTGTGCCATTCGCCTTTAGACCCAGCCTACAGGGTTTTGTGTTCCGACCTATTATGTTGCGGTGGCGTACGCCTTTAGACCCAGGCTCCAGGGTATGTGTTCCGCCCTATTATGATGCGGTGGCGTTCGCCTTTAGACCCAGGCTGCAGGGCTATGTGTCTCGCCCTATTATGATGCGGTGGCCTTCGCCTTTAGACCCAGGGTCTAAGGTTATGTGTTCCGCCCTATTATGTTGCGGTGGCGTTCACCTCGAAAGCCAGGCTCTATGGTAATGTGTTCCACCCTATTATGACGCTGTGGCGTTCGACTTGAAAACCAGGCTCTACGGTTATGTGTTCTGCCCTATTATGATGAGGTGGCCATCGCCTTTAAACCCAGGCTCTAGGGTTATGTGTTCCGCCCTATTATGATGCGGTGGCGTTCGCCTTTAAACCCAGGCTCTAGAGTTATGTGTTCCGCCCTATTAAGATTCGGTAGCATTCGCCTATAAACCCACGCTCTAGTGTTATGTGTCCTGCCCTATTATGATGCGGTGGCCTTCGCCTTTAAACCAAGGTACTAGGGTTATGTGTTCCGTCCTATTATGTTGCAGTGACCAATGCCTTTACACCCAGGCTCTAGGGTTATGTGTTCCGCCCTATTATGATGTGGTGGAGTTTTCCTTTAGACCCAGGCTCCATAGCTGTGTGTTCTTCCCTATTATGATGCGGTGTGTTCACCTCTAGACCCAGGCTCCAGGGTAATGTGTACCGCCCTATTATGATGCAGCGGTGATCGCCTTGAAACCCTGGGTTCAGGGATATAGTGATGGAGCGGTAATTTCTTCTGGTAGTTTCTCAATGTAAAACCTTCATGCTACCTCTAATTTACCGCTCAAAGGGTGTTGGGCCCTTCACACCATGTATTACTTTCAGGAGACTTTAAATAAAGATGAACAGTCAAAATGCAATTATTATTGTAAGCCAAAAAAGAGAGTTGTTGATTATTTTAAAGGGTTTTATTTTCTAGTCAAAAAGTTAATTTTTCTCTGACCCTTTATTCATTAGTAAAATATCAATTAGGTTACAGAATTTGGAAAACAGGAAAAATATCAATAATACAGAACACATTACAGTCTGCATATAAGCATTACATGTAGTTATGAAAATGTGGCGCAACATTTCAGTCACAATTCTTAAAGGGTTTCTAAGAAAAATAGTCTTGCAAGGCTAATCAATAATTAAATAGTTGGCAAAAATCTCCCATAAAGAGAAATAAATGCATAAGACAAATAAATCTTTTCAGACCTAATTAATTAGTCAAAGCATAAACTTAAAGTTTAGCATCTAATTCTAAAGAGCCTTTCTATCTGTTGCTGCTCATGTGCATCTCTGTGTTTAAAGAGCAAAAAGGAGGGAGACAGCCCGCCCTTCACCAGTCCTCAAAGGAATGTGGCCTGATGTGCCAAGATATGACGTGGAAGCAAGAAACCTCCCCCTGACTCTCCTCGGACGCACCTCCCCTTCAGCAATCTCCCGGGACGTTTCGCGTACCTAACCCATAGAAGCCAGCTGAGCTGAGAAAAGCCAGCCCCCATCCAGAGAGGACAGTATTTATACCCTAATTATTGGCAGAGTACACAAAGATGTAGCATATTTCAGGAAACTTGTACGTGATTGGTCAGTCATGATGGCATGAGGTCACAATACCCTGACTCATTCTAAAATCCTGACTTTACCAGTTTTTAACAAAAGAAGCATACATGAATAACTACATTTATAAACATTTGCAACATTTACTAAGAAAAATGTTTCATTCTAATTCTCTTTCCTTCCTTCCACAGCGTAGTCAGAACGGATACTTTTAACTAACTGGTACATTGGCACAGTCACAAGAATGTACAGTTCAGGTTGTCCTTGACTTTTTGTCATGAGGAAAGCTGCCACAGTCTGCGCAAGCTCCCTTCTCATTAAATTGCAAGCCATAGCCTTGCTGGATTCACAGGCAGCCATGTTTTGTGTAGGCCCCAAAAATAAAACAAACACAAAGATAATATTAATTTCATGTAAATCAGCCCATTATGTTTCCCACGTGCATTATTAATTCACACACATTATAAAAAGAGGTGTTATTAACTGAAAATATTTATCAAAATATGCAACAAGTCAAAGTCCTTTAAGACAGGAATAATAAATCTAGATTACATGGATGAGCTGGGAAGAGAGAAACACATTCTATTAATCCTCAAAGGTAAAAAGGCCACTTTTTCTCTACATTGCAAAAAAAAACACATGTTAATTCAGCAAAAGCATTTTCAGGCTTCTCTTTCATGTTTTCCATGTGCCATGTTTTTAACCTGCACCAAAATGTGCGTGGCAATTTAAATGCAGCCTGTCTGTAGCACAAAAATAAAACAATGCCTGACTGCAGATGAAATCTGCTCCATCAATAGTACATCCCCATTATGATGCGGCGGCGATTGTCTTGAAACCCTGGGTCTAGTGTTACTTGTTCTGCCCTATTATGATGCAGCGGAAATTTCTGTGAATCCCTAGGTCTAGGGATTTGTTTTCCGCCCTATTATGATACAGCGACAATCGGCGTGAAACCCTAGGTGATATGTGTTCCGCCCTATTATTATGCGGCAGCAATTGCCTTGAAACCCTGGGTCTAGGGCTCTGTGTTCCACCTCATTATGATGCGATGGCCTTCGCCTTCAAACCCGGGCTCTAGGGTTATGTGTTCCGCCTTATTATGATGCGGTGGCGATCGCCTTTAAACCCGGGCCCTAAGGTTATGTCTTCTGCCCTATTATGATGCTGTGGCGTTCGCCTTTAAACCCAGCCTCTAGGGTTAAGTGTACCGCCCTATTATGATGCAGTAGCCTTTGCCCTTAAACCAAGGCACTAGGGTTATGTGTTCCATCCTATTATGTTGCAGTGACCAACGCCTTACACCCAGGCCCTAGGGGTATGTGTTCCGCCATATTATGATGCGGTGGCATTTTCCTTTAGACCCAGGCTCCATAGTTATGTGTTCTGCCCTATTATGATGCTGTGCCATTCGTGTGTAGACCCAGCCTCCAGGGTTATGTGTTCCGCCCTATTATGATGCGGCGGCGTACGCCTTTAGACCCAGGCTCCAGGGTATGTGTTCTGCCCTATTATGATGCGGTGGCGTTCGCCTGTAGACCCAGGCTGCAGGGCTACGTGTTCCGCCCTATTATGATTCGGTGGTCTTCGCCTTTAGACCCAGGGTCTAGGGTTATGTGTTTCGCCCTATTATGATGCAGTAGCCTTCGCCTTTAAACCAAGGCACTAGAGTTATGTGTTCCGTCCTATTATGTTGCAGTGGCCATCGCCTTTACACCCAGGCACTAGGATTATGTGTTCCACCCTATTATGATGCGGTGGCGTTTTCCTTTAGACCCAGGATCCATAGTTATGTGTTCTGCCCAATTATGATGCGGTGGTGTTCACCTCTAGACCCAGGCTCCAGAGTTATATGTTCTGCCCTATTATGATGCTGTGCCATTCGCCTTTAGACCCAGCCATCAGGGTTATGTGTTCCGCTATATTATGATGTGGTGGCATTCGCCTTTAGACCCAGGCTGCAGGGCTATGTGTTCCGCCCTATTATGATGCGGTGGCCTACGCCTTTAGACCCAGGGTCTAGGGTTATGTGTTCCGCCCTATTATGATGAAGTGGCGAATGCCTTGAAACCCAGAGTCTTGAGTTATGTGTTCCTCCCTATTATGATGTAGCGTTGATAGTCTAGAAACCCAGGAACTAGGGTTATGTGTTCCACCCTATTATGATGCAGGGGCGTTCGCCTTTAAACCCAGGCACAAGGGTTATGTGTTCCGCCTTATGCGGCAGCGATCGCCTTTAAACCCAGGCACTAGGGTTATGTCTTCCGCCCTATTATGATGCTGTGGCATTCGCCTTTAAACCCAGGCTCTAGGGTTAAGTGTACCCCCCTATTATGATGCAGTAGCTTTCACCTATAAACCAAAGCTCTAGGGTTAAGTGTTCCATCCTATTATGATGCGATGGCCTTCGCCTTTAAACCCAGGCTCTAGGGTTATGTGTTCCGCCTTATTATGATGCGGCGGCGATCGCCTTTAAACCCAGGCACTAGGGTTATGTCTTCCGCCCTATTTTGATGCTGTGGCGTTCGCCTTTAAACCCAGGCTCTAGGGTTAAGTGTACCGCCCTATTAAGATGCAGTAGCCTTCGCCATTAAACCAAGGCACTAGGGTTATGCGTTCCATCCTATTATGTTGCAGTGGCCATCGCCTTTACACCCAGGCACTAGGGTTATGTGTTCGGCCCTATTATGATGCGGTGGCGTACGCCTTTAGACCCAGGCTTCAGGGTATATGTTCCACCCTATTATGATGCGGTGGCTTTCGCCTTTAGACACAGGCTCTAGGGCTATGTGTTCTGCCCTATTATGATGCGGTGGCGATCGCCTTTAGACCCAGGGTCTAGGGTTATGTGTTCCGCCCTATTATGATGCGGTGGCGTTCGCCTTTAAACCCAGGCTCTAGGGTTAAGTGTACCGCCCTATTTGGACGCAGTAGCCTTCGCCTTTAAACCAAGGTACTAGGGTTATGTGTTCCGTCCTATTATGTTGCAGTGGCCATCGCCTTTACACCCAGGCACTAGGGTTATGTGTTCCGCCCTATTATGATGCGGTGGCGTTTTCCTCTAGACCCAGGCTCAATAGTTCTGCCCAATTATGATGCGGTGGTGTTCACCTCTAGACCCAGGCTCCAGGGTTATATGTTCTGCCCTATTATGATGCTGTGCCATTCGCCTTTAGACCCAGCCTCCAGGGTTATGTGTTTCGCCATATTATGACGCGGTTGCACTCGCCTTTAGACCCAGGCTGCAGGGCTATGTGTTCCACCCTATTATGATGCAGTGGCCTTCGCCTTTAGACCCAGGGTCTAGGGTTATGTGTTCCGCCCTATTTTGATGCGGTGGCAAATGCCTTGAAACCCAGAGTCTTGAGTTATGTGTTCCTCCCTATTATGATGTGGCAGTGATCGCCTTGAAACCCAGGCTCTTGGGTTATGTGTTCTGCCTTATTATGATGCAGCGGCGATCGCCTTTCAACCCAGGCTCTAGGGTTATGTGTTCCGCCTTATTATGATGCGGCGGCGATCGCCTTTAAACCCAGGCACTAGGGTTATGTCTTCCGCCCTATTATGATGCTGTGGCGTGCGCCTTTAAACCCAGGCTCTAGGGTAAGGTGTACCACCCTATTATGATGCAGTAGCCTTCGCCTTTAAACCAAGGCACTAGGGTTATGTGTTCCGTCCTATAATGATGCGATGGCCTTCGCCTTTAAACCCAGGCTCGAGGGTTATGTGTTCCGCCTTATTATGATGTGGCGGCGATCACCTTTAAACCCAGGGACTAGGGTTATGTCTTCCGCCCTATTATGATGCTGTGGCGTTCGCCTTTAAACCCAGGCTCTAGGGTTAAGTGTACCGCCCTATTATGATGCTGTGGCATTCGCCTTTAAACCCAGGCTCTGGGTTAAGTGTACCGCCCTATTATGATGCAGTTGCCTTCGCCTTTAAACCCAGGCTCTAGGGTTATGTGTTCTGCCTTATTATGATGCAGCGGCGATCGCCTTTAAACCCAGGCACTAGGGTTATGTGTTCCGCCCTATTATGATGCGGTGGCGTACGCCTTTAGACCCAGGCTCCATAGTTATGTGTTCTGCCTAATTATGACGCGGTGGGCATTATGTGTTCTGCCCTATTATGGTGCTGTGCCATTCGCCTTTAGACCCAGCCTCCAAGGTTATGTGTTCTGCCATATTATGATGTGGTGGCATTCGCCTTTAGACCAAGGCTGTGGGCTATGTGTTCCGCCCTATTATGATGCGGTGGCCTTCGCCTTTAGACCCAGGGTCTAGGGTTATGTGTTCCGCCCTATTATGATGCGGTGGTGAATGCCTTGAAACTCAGAGTCTTGAGTTATGTGTTCCTCCCTATTATAATGTGGCGGTGATCGCCTTGAAACCCAGGCACTAGGGTTATGTGTTCCGCCCTATTATGATTTGGTGGCGTTCACCTTTAAACCCAGGCTCTAGGGTTATATGTTCTGCCTTATTATGATGCGGCGGCGATCGCCTGTAATCCCAGGCACTATTATGATGCGGTGGCCTCCGCCTTTAGTCCCAGGGTCTAGAGTTATGTGTTCCGCCCTATTATGATGCGGTGGCGTTCGCCTTTAAACCCAGGCTCTACGGTTAAGTGTACCGCCCTATTATAATGCAGTAGCCTTCGCCTTTAAACCAAGGCACTAGGGTTATGTGTTCCGTCCTATTATGATGCGATGGCCTTCGCCTTTAAACCCAGGCTCTAGGGTTATGTGTTCCGCCTTATTATGATGCGGCGGTGATCGCCTTTAATCCCAGGCACTATTATGATGCAGTGGCCTTCGCCTTTAGTCCGAGGGTCTAGAGTTATGTGTTCCGCCCTATTATGATGCGGTGGCGTACGCCTTTAAACCCAGGCTCTAGGGTTAAGTGTACCGCCTTATTATAATGCAGTAGCCTTCGCCTTTAAACCAAGGCACTTGGGTTATGTGTTCTGTCCTATTATGATGCGATGGCCTTCGCCTTTAAACCCAGGCTCTAGGGTTATGTGTTCCGCCTTATTATGATGCGGCGGTGATCGCTTTTAATCCCAGGCACTATTATGATGCGGTGGCCTTCGCCTTTAGTCCCAGGGTGTAGAGTTATGTGTTCCGCCCTATTATGAAGCGGTGGCGTTCGCCTTTATACCAAGGCATTAGGGTTATGTGTTCCACCCTATTATGATGCGGTGGCATTTTCCTTTAGACCCAGGGTTCATAGTTATGTGTTCTGCCCTATTATGATGCGGTGGTGTTCACCTCTAGACCCAGGCTCCAGGGTTATATGTTCCGCCCTATTATGATGCTGTGCCATTCACCTTTAGACCCAGCCTCCAGGGTTATGTGTTCCGCCATATTATGATGCGGTGGCGTTCGCCTATAGACCCAGACTGCAGGGCTATGTGTTCTGGCCTATTATGATGCGGTGGCCTTCGCCTTTAAACCCAGGGTCTAGGGTTATGTGTTCCTCCCTATTATGATGCGGCGGCGAATGCCTTGAAACCCAGAGTCTTGAGTTATATGTTCCTCCCTATTATGATGTGGCGGTGATCGCCTTGAAACCCAGGCACCAGGGTTATGTGTTCCGCCCTATTAAGATGCGATGGCCTACACTTCTAAACCCAGGCACTAAGGTTTGGTGTCCCGCCCTATTATGATGCAGTGGCCTTCGCCTTTAAACCCACGCTCTAGGGTTATGTGTTCCGCCCTATTATGGTGAGGGGGTGGCTCTGCAATGCCGTTGGTGAGACTACAGCTGCACAATACCACAAAGCACACAAGCAGTGCGCCGAGACAGAGGACAGACACACTTACAGAACATCAAATGGCTTCTGAACTCACAGATAGTGTAGGAACATGTCGGGATTACTATAACAACAAGCTCGGCGACGCGGCCGCGAAACTGAAAGCGTGATATAAAACAAATGGCATCCTGCGCTCCCCGAAAGCTAAACACAAACAAGCACGGCCGTATGGCAGCCTGGCCGCGAAAATGAAAGCACGCTAATTAGAAACAGATGGCCCCCGCGTTCGACTGCTCGTAACCGCAAGCCATAGAACGTGGATGTACATTTCCTGGGAAAGGTGGGACATGCACCCGCCTCTGCCCAAATGCGTGCTGTCCTCGCACGCTAAGACCAAGAGGAAAACAGCTAAGGAAAAAAACACACTCACAAGCGTGTAAAAAGTACTGAGTGATTCCAAGAGGTCATTTTCCTAGAGCAGCGCATACGATTCGACCTACAAAGGAAAGACTTTGAGAATAAACTTTTACAACTTTTGTAGCTTTGTTGGATTGCCTAGCAAGGGCTGCTGTGTATCAATCGCAAAACCTGTAAATAGAGATCAATCAATCAATTAATCAATCAATATATTTGTAGAGCGCACTACTCACCCGTGAGGGGTCTCAAGGCGCTGAGGGGGGGTGCTGCTACTGCTCGAAGTGCCAGGTCTTGAGTAACCTCCTGAAGGTTAGTAGGTCTTCGGTCTGCCGTAGGAGGATGTGGAGGGTGTGCCAGGTTTTAGCGGCGAGGTAGGAGAAAGATCTGCCGCCGGTGGTCTCTCTTCGGATGTGGGGGACGGTAGCCAGGGCGCGTTCGGCGGAGCAGAGCTGGCGGTTCAGGGTGTGGGAGGTGAGTCGTCTGTTCAGGTATGCTGGTATGGTGTCATGGAGTGCCATGTGGTATGGGTGAGGAGCTAGAAGGTGATCCTCTTGATGATGGGGAGCCAGTGCAGGTCTCTTAGGTGGGGTGTGATGTGGCTGTGGCGAGGGATGTCGAGGATCAGTCACGCAGAGCCGTTCTGTATGCGTTGCAGTTGTTAAGCAGTTTGGCCGGGCCATAGTTCAGTCTGCTGCTGACGAGGGCCTGGGCGACCGCTTTTCTTGTGTCGGTAGGGATCCACCTGTAGGTCTTTCAGAGCATGACAAGGGTGTTGAAACAGTAGGACAAGATGGCGTTGACTTGCTTGGTCATGGATAGTGTTTAGACGAGGATGAATCCCAAGTTGCGTGCGTGGTCGGTGAGTGTCGGCGCGGTTCCCAGGGCAGTCGGCCACCAGTAGTCGTCCCAGGCTGAGGGGTTGGAGCCAAGGATGAGGGCCTCTGTCTTGTCTGAGTTCAGCTTCAGACAGCTGTTCTTCATCCATTCGGCGACGGCTCTCATTCCTTCGTGGAGGTTGGTTTTGGCGGTGAGGGGGCCCTTGGTGAGGGAAAGGATCAGCTGTGTCATCGGCATGGGAGATGATGTTGAGGTCATGTAGTCTGGCAACGTGGGCAAACGGGCCATGTAAATGTTGAACAAAGTAGGGCTGAGGGATGATCCTTTGGGTACGCCGCAGATGATCTTGTAGGCTTTGGATCAGTAGGGGGGGAGGCGGACGCTCTGTGTTCTGCAGAAGAGGAAGGAGGTGGTCCAGTCCAGTGCTTTGCCTCGGACTCAAAAAAAAAAGATAAGCACAGACAGTTACAGGGGGGGAAAAACAGGTAATTAAGACAAAAACAAAGACAAGTAATCCAAAAATACTAAGCAGATACATGGGAGGAAACCTAGGCCTCGTACTCGCGTCAGAGGCAGCAGCAGCGAGCTGAGTCACGGGCACAACAGGTGGTGCTGTTGGGGCGTGAAGAACGACCTGCTTGGGAGCAGGGTCAAGGGTCACTCCATTCACTGCACAGCTGCCACCATATAAGGGGAGGTGGGAGGGAGGAGCAGCTGGGAGGCGGGAGTGGGGCGGCGAATGGGCGAGCAGGGGGATGGGCCGCAGGGGCGCAGCGGCGGGAAAAATGGGCGACGAATGGCGGAGGAAACAGAAAACGAAATGGGGCAGAGACAATTACAGGAGGGAAAACCAGGGAATTAAGGCAAAAACAAAGACAAGCACAGACAGTTACAGGGGGGAAAACAGGAAATTAAGGCAAAAAGGGAAAAATAGTGCAAAAATACTAAGCAGAAACATAATAGCAAACCTTGGCCTCGCACTCGTGTCAGAGGCAGCAGCATCAAGCTGAGTCACAGGCACAACAGGTGGTGCTGTTGCGGGGTGGGGAGCGACTTGCCTGGGAGACAGACTAATGAGGAGGTTGTGGAGGGTTAGTAGTTCTTCTAAACATGTATATCAAGCTGTTGTTTGTGCACCCTGGGAGACCTTTGACCCTTGCATTGTGGTGCAGCGATGCTCTCATTATGCCTGATCTGGATACTTTGTACCTTTCGAGTTCCGCACCGGCATCAGTGCCAACTATGGATCCAGCACCTAAATATGCACCAGTACCTGGAACGTCAACAACAGCATGGATGGCAGTAGAGAGGAACTATTGGGGTTTCTGACTTCGAGCTGAATTTGTCTCCTCCTCAGATGAGGCTCACTTCAGATTCTGTTGTGAAACAGCAACCATGCACAAACACAACACCATCTTTGTGGCTCCCACTCCGTCTTGTACCAGTCATGTGAGAATGACAGTGGAGGGGATTTGTAATGGTTTGGCCCACCTTATGATGAAGCTAATTGGAATGTGGATCTACAGGTTGCCAGGGGGGTTGGATATCTCACGCAATAGTGGGATAGTACCTCCTCCTGTGTCAGCAACGAAGGATAGTACATGCTTTGGAACAGTCATTTGGACAGCTACTGAAATCCTTGACCTCCACTTTCCCACAGTGGAGACAAAGACCTCTTGAAGTGCTTCGGCCTGGCCAGGCACCACCAATGATTACAATGAGGCCCTCAGAGATACTCTCATTGGCACGTGGACAAAGCCATGTACTGGCCCCTGAGGCCAGCAGTGCCGTCGCCAGAGACCAGCTCCACATGACCGTAATTTCTTTACCCAGTATCTGACTCCTGAGAGCAGCAGAGTCAACTCTAATGCTTTTCTGATAGCTCCTTCTGACAAAGTTAGGAAATGTTAGGCAAAAGATTGTTCTCCTTGGCCAGCTTTGCCTTGGGGTTGGTCAATGCTAGTGCCCTCTTTCGACGTTACACCCACGCACTCAGGGACATGGTTGGTGATATCTTACCAACAAAATACTTATGGGCTGCCATGGCCCAACCCATTCAGACTGGGTAGTATGCCGCCAAGTTCAACATCCACTCTGACCTTGACACCACTAGTTGTCTAGTAGAGGCTCTTAGGACAAGTGTGGTGCTTTGGCCCCATGACTGGACGAGATCAACAGGCTAGACTGGGGACAACCACGCATCCCTAATGGACACGCCCTATGATGGTTCCCACTTGTTGTAAAGAGAACCGAGCCGTGGCACGCCTTTTGGCTCCAGTCCTTTTCAGGGATATGCTAGAGGATTAGCATACTGATAGTCATGCTCCGCCAACAGCACAATAGGTCTCTGAGCCCTATTCAGGTCATGCGAATGACCCAACAGAGTATGATCAGGTTATCAGGGACACCATACCTTCCAATCCCCCGCCCTCTGGCAACCACCTGGAAACCTGTGTAGTGCACCCTTAGTGGCACACAGCCATCCGGTAGGAGGCAGAGTCTTCCACTTCAATCCGGTGTGATAGAACATTAAAACCAGCAAGTAGCTTCTTCAAATTGTCCAACGGAGCTCTGCACTGCCATTCCTTTTTGCCCCCCCCCCCCCTCACACCTATCACCTACATCAGAGTACCTTTGGGAGGACCTTCTGTCTGTTTTGTTCTAGGAGGTAGAGGCTCCTTTGTCCAAAGGGGCCATTGAGAGGGTACCTGACTCAGAAGTGGGGACTGAATGTATTTCTTCTACTTACTGAGCCCTTCAGATAAATTTAGATGCATGCCCTCTCAACGCCTTTCTGCGCAAGAACAAATTCAAGGTGCTCACACTGTGCACCAACTAGCTGGATCTTTTGATGTGAGGATGAGCGTACTCAGCCAGCACAACTGGCTGATCACCAATTACAGTTACTCCTGGAAGTGGCGCAGGTTGTCTTCCAGCAATGGGGAGAACCCCGGCTCCATTTTTTCACTGCATCAAGAACGCATAAGGTCTATGGTTTTGTGCGCTGATCTGCCCAAGAAGGCTCTCGTTGAGAGACGCATTCCACTAAGAATAGAGCACAGGACTCCTGAACGTCTTCCGGCTGCCCCCTCTGTTCTGAAGTAGTACAGGAATGCAAGAGCACAAGTCATCCTAATGGCTCAGGTTTGAGCCAGAAGAATGTGGTACTGGCATGTTTGGGCCTGCATCTGTCCCCCAATAACTAACTAGGGTGGTTCTCCTTTTGCAGCAGCAGGGCTGGGTCTTTCACCTGGACCTGCACAACTGCTACTCCATATGTGGAGATTGAGCAACAACAATTACTTTCTAACAACCTCTCTCCTGGAGTCTTGGATATAATCGTGGTTGCCTAGCATCCTTTCACAATATCAGCCGGGTGCTGAGATAAGTTTGCGACTTGCTGCAGTACCGTAGTATACTATATCTTGGTTATCTCTCAAGGGATATATTTTCTGCCTGGGGAACTGCTTGTATGGCTGGAAAAACTTTAATTGGATTCCCAATGGAGAAAATTGGACAATACTCATCAGCCCTCGATTAAAACTGGCATTTCTGGCTGAGAATAAGATAAAATGAACTGCTGTATAATTTCCTGAGATCAAATCAAGTTTATCTAATGGTTTTTGTTACATTACAGGAGGAGTGGACCATTGTGCTTTAATATTATTGCCTCTTTTTCTTCTATTTGTTGTTTTTTCAGGTGGTGCTAATAGCACTGGTAGGGTTTTAGTATTTACCCTGCATGCATGGTGTGCTCATATACCACTTTTAGGTTTTCCTTTACCCTGAAGTAGACCCAAAACCTGAATAGGCTAGCATAGGGGGTCTAAACATGTTGGTAACATTAGCATTGGTTTGAGGTCAAGTGATTCATTGTTTTTCACGCTTTGAACCAAGTTCCTTGTTTTTAACCATACCAGAGTTACTCAATAATAAAGTAGGTTTCAATTATACCCCTAGGTATTTTTATCACTTCATGTTAATGCCACATCAACAGTTCCCAAGACATCTTCCTGGCAACAGATTTCTGAGAACTCCCAGGGTGTAGAGTGGCTTCCCTTGGTTGAGTTAGCTGGGATGGCACTGTACCCACTCCAGTGTGAAAGGTCGATAAATGATGAAGCATGCCTTGATAAATTAAGGGTAAGATGACCTCTCAAAAATATTTTGATAATTCTTTCCAAAACAAGTCTGATCTGCAAATCGATAACAATGATAACCTCAAGTAGTATTGTGTGTTGAAAGTTCGGTTGCGGGATATACTTTAGGTTGTACCTCCTACTGTCTGTGTGGAACATTGGCGCGGCACCCACCAGATTGGTGTGTTGTAGGTCAAACTTTCAGATGTGTTGTTTGTTTTGTCTTTGGCTCATTGGGCACTGTGAAAGGCTACTTCTTTGCCCACGCCACCTTTTTATGTTTGATGGACCAGTCGTCATTGTTCAAGTCACCTGTTGTGCTACTATTCCTTAAAGGTTTGCAACATGGTTTCCTACAAAGCACGTTGTGATGCCACAGTAGGACTTACATTTGATACTTACTTTCCTCATAGGTACTGCTTTTGAACCAATGTACAGTTGTCCATTGTGTTTCTTCACCTTAAAAGCAATTTTTTTGTTTGTGAAAACATCATCATGCCATGTGAGCTTTAGGCCCTCTAGTTCCTGCCTCCTCATACCACCTTTTTCCAAGACAAGCTGCAATCCTGCTGAAGAAGATAATGCCTTTATACGTCAGACAAGCTATCACTCTACCAACCTTCTCTGCAACGCCTCACACCAGAGGTAAAGATGGAGAGACAACATCTTCTATACCACAACTTTTGTGGTATACCTTCTATACCTCTGTTTTTTCGATTGCACCAAGGAACATAGGGTGGATAAGATCTATGTGGGGTTCTCTGGAGCAAAGGGCATGGCAGGGCATAAAAGAATATCTCTCAAGGGATATGTTTCTTTATTAAGATCTGTTATGCATTGGTGAAGAAGCTTGCTCCAGAAGGTTTGAGGGCTCATTCTACCAGAGTTATGGCTGCTGCGACTGTGTTGGCATTTGGAGTCCAGGATATCTATCTGGCTGGTACATGGTCAGCAGTGCACATATTTATGAAGCACTATTGTCTTGACAGTCAAGTCAGTCGGGATTGGCATTTTCCTACAGAAAGTTTTAATTTGAGCCATTCCACACACCCACCACACTGGGTGGTACTCTTTTAGTGTCTATTCCCAAGGGGAGAAATCTGTGGGTAGAAGTACCAATCAGTAGAACAAGTGACTTATCTTCGTTAATGCTCTTTCTGGTGGGTACTCTAAAAGCAGATTCCTTAATGCCCTCCCACTTTCCTATTTTGCATAGTGGATTTTTTTCATCTAAAAAGGGTCCAGTTGCAAAAATCGGTACATTGACTCTTCCAATTCACTAATGGGCTCTGCACCTGAGGGTACAGACAAACTTACGAAAGAAACTGACATCAGCGTGCAAGCATTGTGCTTTTATACGGTTCTGCTTGTCTCTTCCGTAGTTGCACAGCACAATCTTCCTGCACAAAGGAGAACTGTATTTTGAGTTTTCCAGAGCCAATCTAGCACCAGGAGAGATTCACAAGGTGAGAAATTTCTGGTTAAGTTTAGATGCACCAGAAAGCGCATTGCCAAACGTTAGTTATTGTGTCCCTACCTCCCCACTGTCTCTATATCTCATCCTCTCTCTACCTTTACCTAGCCTCACTTCTCTTTCTATACCTCATCTATTCCTCCCAACTTCAGCACTTTTCTCTCAAGACCTCATCTCGTTCTCATGCCTCTCACTCCACATTTCTTTCTGCTCGCGGCTTTCTTTCCTTCACTTGTCTTTCTGTAGCACACTTTTCATGTTTCTCCTCTCTTGACTTTACTTCTCCCTTGCATCACGCTATTTTTTTTCTATCACGCTTTTCTACCTGCCTACCTTTCTTTACTTATAACTCACCGCTCGACTTTACCCGTGCCTATACCTCACTGCACTACAGTGTATTGTACCACCTGACCATCTCCCTGACTCAAGGTCTTTCTACAAAAATGAACAGCTGATGGACGGAATGCTGAATCAATCGTACATTCACCCCCAGTCACATATGTGGGTTAAATCCATCGTTTTTTAGCTCCCCGTGACATTCCAGTTTGGACGCAGCCATATGCAAATCAGTCTTGACCCTGTTCCCTATGGGAGCAGTTCAGCCCGAACTACCAAGCCAGGTCCTCCCTAGACCAGAAACAAGCATCCTAGGACCAGTTTTGGGTTTCACCCCTCATCATCCAGGATAGCTTGAATCTAGTGGCGTTGCAAGCACGGGACCCACTCTGAGCATACCTTTCCCACTTAGGGTGACAGATGCAGAAAGAACAGATGATGGATGGAATGCTGAACAGAAGTGGCTGGTCGATTGGAGCTGGGGGCCATGCCCCACCACCTTTCGCCCCTCATGTACAGTGTCTGTCAGGCTGCACAAAGGCCAGCCTGACAGACACTGTTCACTTTCAGTTCAAGCAGCCAGGACCAATGCATGCACATTTAGTGCAGGCTCTTGGCTACCCGTGCTGAACTCTGCTGGGCTGAGGAAGTCCCAGCTCCTGTGGATGTGACGTCCACAGCTTAGCAAAGGTCCCAGAGGCCCTCCCCTCAGTGACGAGGGTTAGTGTCGCTGATTGTCTCGCACCTGGGCGATTCAGTTTGAAGTCCTGAAGCGCCCAGGGTCGAGTGTCAATCAGTAACACTTCATCACAGAGTGGGGTGGGGTCAGCCGTCTCATTGACCCCATCCTACTCTGTGATGAGGTTGAAACTGCTGCCTTCCCTCATTGTTTGACCTTAGATCAGCCAATGAGGGAAGGCAGTAGTCCCAAGACATATGGAACCTCCAAGACAGAGCTAGCTGCAGGTAAGTGTTTGTTTTTGTTTTAAATTGTTTGGTGCATGCGTACGTGTATGTATGAATGTTTGGTGAAGAGTGTTGTGATTGAATGTGTTTGTGTGCGTGCGTGCTTGTGTGTGAATATATTGCTGGAAGTGTAATTTCTATATGTGCGTGTGCATGAGTATGTCCCGTCTGCCCCCTCCTCCAATACTTACCGGCCGCCACTGATGCTGTATCAATCAAACATTCACCTCAAGACACAGATCTGGGTTAAAGCCATCGTTTTCTTTTTCCCGCCACACCATTCCAGTTTGCACCCAGTCACACTTTAGCAACTTACCTCTTTCTCCACTTCTCTTCGTACACCACCTCTACCTATTTCTGCCACTCTGGATCTTTTTTTGGGCTACCGCACCTCTCTCTTTTTCTTTTGCATCTCCCTATAACTCACCTATCTCGCAACCTCATTTCTACTCTCCCTCCTTTCTCCCTCTACTTTACCTTTCTTGCTGTAAAGTTCTATTTGTTCTATTTTGTCCTTCTATCGTCTCCTTTCCCCTCTCACTTCTCTTACTCAGCAGAGCCGGGGGTCACTGTGCAGCATCAGAAGTGGATGCATGGGAGGAGGAGACAGGGGGACCATCCCAGAGTAAGAGACTTATGTGTTCTGTTTTACTACTTGTTATTATTTCGTTTAGCTCCTAGCATTAAGGTTCCTTATTGGAATCCAACATGTTGGAATCCAGTAGAGAGGCTTTGCTGAGGAGCTGAGGAGTAGGTGTTGGGGTCGTTGTGATTATTCTTGAATAAACCTACAAATCAACCATTTGTGTCCTCTTTTCCCAAAAATGGCGACGAGGATGGGATACTAAATATGGAGGGGACGAACGCTTGATGAACTTGTTTAGAAAGTTTATCTAATTCTTCTATCAATTTGAATACTGGCGAAGAAAAGAAGATAAAAAGGACAAGTTTAAAAGAAAAAAAAAGATCCCCAGATGCCGACCGTGGACACATAGAGGTCAGTTCTGTGTGTCTATGATAAAAAAAAAACGTTAAGCTGGCGTGTGAAAATCTGTGCATTCACAAAGATTGTTTTGAATTAAACGGTGCCAGTTATGGTGCGTGGTAGTCGCGAGCTGAATCTTTTATGAAAACTGCACGCTACAGGCACGAGAAGCTTTCCGGTATCCACGAGGTGGCAAGGACCTTGAGGCGTCTTGTACAGAAGCTGTGCGTAGGTTCACGGTGGTTTTGTTTTGACGGATGAGTTTCTTGAGAATAATTCTTCCTGAAGTGGCGGTGAGCATACAGCATAGAGTTGTAGACGCGAGTTGTTATATTGTAGACAGCGCAGCGCGACAGCCCGGGTGTTTGCATTGACATTAGAGAAAAAGACATTAGCGACGACGACAACGCGACTCTTCACCACTGAAACAAGGAAATTAGTAATTGAAAAGGAACATTACGTGACTCGGCAATTGCAAACAGTTGAATTTGAACAGTGTGACCGCTGCTTTCCCAAAAGCATCTTGATTTTAAGGTGAACAATCTTGTGATAAATTGTTTTTTTTCTTTTTTAAATGTATATTGTTGCTATTAGATTTCTAAAGTTTCTAAAATTTTAGCCAAGTGAGAAAGCTATTTCAAGAAGCATTCATTTAGTCAGACGTAGAATTTTTTTTAAAATTTAAATCATTGTAGCAATAGCTCCACAAAGGTGCATAAACCATTTTCCATCGGTGTGACCCTATATTATCATATATTTAAGCATTGAATATCCTTGAGCACCCATAAACATTCATTATATAACAAATTATGGCTACGCAATCGTCTTTTCCCACACCAACTACGTTTTTACCAGAACCTGGTTCTCCATGTATGGAATTGGAATCCTTTACGAGTTTTATTGACAGAGACACATCAAACAAATAAATGGGTACAGGATTGCCCCAATTTATTTAAGGAAGAATTAGGTTGTCTTAAAGGATTCGAACACCAGTTAATTGTAAAAAAAGATGCCAAACCCAAAGTACATAAAGTACGCAATGTGCCAATGGCTTTGAGTGGAAAATTAAGGGACGAGCTACAGAGGTTGTGTGAGGAAAAGATCATTGAACCGATTGAAGCATCAGACTGGTTAAGTCCAATCGTGATCGCACACAAACTTGATAACAAGATTCGCATGTGTGTGGACTTTAGGGATCTAAACGCATGTATTTGGATAGATAGACACCCTTTACCCCGAATAAGTGAGATGTTGTCAAGTACGGAAGGTGGAAGATTTTTCACCACTTTGGACCTATCTAGTGCTTACCATCAAGTACGTTTGCACGCAGAATACAAACATTTGACATCTTTTATTACTGCCGAGGGTGCATTTCATTTTATTAGGATGCCATTCGGTTTGGTCTCGGCATCTGCTGTTTTTCAGAGAATAATGCAAAAAATGTTAAAAGATGTAAAGAATACCCTAGTGTTCCAAGACGATGTATTAGTTTGGGGAAAAGACAAAATGCAGCATGATGGAATTCTTAAATGTATATTAAAGAAACTTGAGAGTGCGGGCCTTACTAGTAGTTTAAAAAAAAAAAAATTTTGTCAACAAGTAGTGGAATGTTTGGCACATACATTGTCTCACAAAGGTATAAAACCAAAATTAAATTTAGTAGAAGATTTGGAAAAAGCTCCACCACCAGCGGATAAGGATCAGCTAAGATCGTTCCTCTGTTTAGCTGAGTATTATTCTAAATTTGTACATCATTTTTCGGATATAGTACAGCCATTACGTAATATAATGAAAAAAGGAGTACATTTTATGTAGTCAACGGAGTGCCAAAAGTCGTTTGATGCTGTAAAAAAAGCTGCAGCCAATTCTACAACTTTAAAGTCTTTTAATCCACAGAACAAATCCATTATTGTGACTGATGCCAGTGGATATGGGTTGGGAGCTGTATTAATACAAGTACATAATGGTAAAGACTGTGTGATTGCGTTTGCATCACGTACTTTAAAAGGAGCTGAACCCTCATACTCCACCATCGAAAAGGAGGCGTTGGCTTGTTGGTGGGGGGTACAACATTTCAGAATATACATTTGGGGCATGAAATTTGAACTTCGCACAGATCACCGACCTTTACTCGATCTTTTTACTACCACAGGTGCTGGCAGAGCTACCCCACGCATAGCGAAGTGTCTATATAGGTTACAAGAATACATTTTCGATTTGAAATGTGTACCAGGAGTAAGGAACACAAATGCTGACTGTTTGTTACGATTGCCTGTAGAATGTGTGTACGATGAGGGCAGTGTAGAAGATGGTTTGTTAATTGCTAATATTGATGAGTTTCATTAGTCGATTAGTGAAAGTGAGTGGAAGGAGGCTATTAATTCTGATACGTCATTATTGAAGGTGATAAAAGTTCTTCCCTTACCAATAAGTGGTCAAATGGATGATGAAATTGTAATGTATAAGGATGTTTGGGAAGAGTTATCTGTAGTAAATGGAATAATTAGACAGAATGACAAACTGGTGGTACCAACTCCATTGAGAGCCAAACTAATGACTTTATTACATGAAGGTCATGGAGGAATGTCTGCTGTGAAAAGAAAGGCTAGGATGGATTTTTGGTGGCCAAATATGGATAGGGATATTGAAAGGTATGTGAGGGAGTGTATGTCTTGTACATGCAGTGTGACAAGTCACATATTTTAAGGGATTCTCTCATCACACCTATGAAATTCCCAGATAAGGCTTGGGAGAGACTTGGTATTGTTGTTTGTGAACCATTTGAAGGATTAGGTTCAGTTGACAAATATGCATTGGTGTTGTTAGATTATTATTCTAAATGGCCAGAAGTGGCTTTTGTGATGGTTGTCAAGACCAGTAGCATTATAGCCTTCTGCGTAGAAATCTTTACAAGAGAGGTGTGTCCAGCAGAAATTCTATCTGATAATGGTCCACAATTTATTTCCCACGAATTTGAGGAGTTTCTAAACAAATGTGGAGTTAAACATTTGAGGACACCGGTATATCACCCAAGGGGATATGGTTTGGTTGAGCGCTCAAACCGAGTTTTGGTAGAACATATTCAATTGGCCACTTCTATGAACAAGTGTTGGAGATCACAGGTAAAAAACATTTTATGGGATTATAGAACCACTCCAAATTCTGCAACTGGAGAGACTCCATTCTGTCTGCTCAAAGGAAGAGTTCCGAGTACTATAGCAGTGCCTGCATGGATGGGCAGAAACGGAAAGAAGAATGTTAAAGAGTTTGATATACGTGACAAAGTTGCAAAATATCAAATAAAATACCAAACAAGACACAATGATAGGATATGCAGGGACAAGATAGCGATAAATTAAGGAGATTTTGTGAGAGTTTGTCTAAACATTTTACTAAAAAAGGGAAGTTCTAAATTATCCAGTCCTAAGGAGGTTTTAGATGTTAAAGGTAATGCTATCGAAACATCTGATGGAAAATGGTGGAACATTTTCAGGGTTGTCAAATGTAATGATGCTGAGATAAAATGTTGGCTTTAGAATAATTAAGAAAATAAGCCCATGGATATTTTGATGAAAACTCCAAGTAGACGGCTAAGAGTAAGACCTAAGAGATTCAAAGATTATATATGCGCTTGAGTTGTACTGTTGCTAATACCAATGTAATTTTCTAATATTTTAAAGAAAGGAGATGTGTTATGTTTTACTTCTTGTTATTATTTAGTTTAGCTCCTAGCAACAAGGTTCCTTATTGGAATCCAGCATGTTGGAATCCAGTAGAGAGGCTTGGCTGAGGAGCTGAGGCGTAGGCGTTGGGGGTCGTTGTGATAATTCTTGAATAAACCTACAAATCAACCATTTGTGTCCTCTTATCGCAAAATTAAGAAAGCGTTCTCACCAGTTGGAATGTTCAAATTCCTTTCAGCAGTCTTTTCACCTCTACTATGGGAAGCGTGAATGCCAGCTACGAAAGGGAATTTATTTGTGATTACAAATATCAGGAAATAAAAACTACAGTTTTAAGCATATCATATTTTGATATTATGCCCTTATCCAGTAACCCTGCCCCAAATCTGGCTTACCCTGCCTTTCACACAATAGAGGGACAGGCTGGCTACATGAATTCAGCGTAAATTGTTGTAGTAATACAAAAAAAATGAATGGAAGCACTGAGCAAAGTGTATTTCCCAGAATTAGTTCAAGCTTTTGATTTATACTGTTTGGGTGGTGGAGTCCAGGGAGCTTGAGCAGATGGCTGTTTTCACACACTCCTCTTTGTTTAAGTGTGAAATATAATTCAATATTGTTTGCCATCAAATTTGTTTCTTGTTTAAACGGTTCAAAAGTTAGAAAAAAGCACTTGTTCTTCCAGCTGCGCAGAGGAAAGGATCTTTGCAAATGTTCACTGGTCACCTTTCTTTAGCCTATTGCTATATTTTCGGGACTCGAAAAATCATAAAAATGTTATTTAACCTGCAGGTCTAGAGACTTAAATAACCTACTAGGCCTAATAATAATGTTCTTGACCCATAACTGGTTAAAAATTACGTGTTCTTGAGCAAATATTTTAATCCGCCGAGCTGCCATTTTCTTCTACATCACATATGAGGGCACCTGCAAATACACGAGTTCAGCATGTCTACTGTGTCTACTGTATAAAAACACTTTTGTTTTCTTTTTAATAGATTAAATTTGTGCTCCATATATAATAAAAATTTAGCCGCATATAGGACCCACTTGATTGCTAACTTGTCTCTTAGTTCATTTAGAGAATTGTCATCAGGGTGAGTCAGGAATGTTTCTCAAATAATGTTCAGGAAACTATCACTTTCAATAAATACATACCTAAGGCATGAAGTGGTAGCACACTAATTTGCAATCAGTAGATTTTCCATCGAACTGGCCACAAAATGGCCCACAGATATGCTGCCTATTGGTAAAACTACATTGTGTACAATGTTTAGAAATCGAATTTCTGCAAATAATTTTCATTGCACATCACCAAGTGAAGTGTTCTGGTTAGTTTTGCTCCTATTCAAATCTTTGTGTGCATTACACTTCTGAATTCCAAAAAATGTGCTATCATAGTTCCTGATATATTTTTAAATATTTATACTATTAATTTACAAGCTGTTTGAATGTTGTGTGTTCAGAAAAAAAAACCTGACATCTTACAGCCTTTTGTTTCACAATGATTGTCAGATAAATCACTTGACCAAAACCTCCAATGGTAATAAGAGAAAAAAAAGTAAACACTATTTTCCAGGATAAGATAAGCAGCAATTAGCAAAAAAACATTTGACCTCTGTCCTTGAACAGACAGCAAATGTTTCAAGATTTCCTATGAATAGCAAAAATGTGACGTTTCGAGGCCTGTTTTCGGTGTTAAACTGGTACTAATGAGGTACACCTAATGGACAGATAGTGTTAACAAGTTTTAAAATGTCTGAATATGGTAATAATACTGGGCCAGATGTAGGTGGCTAAATACCGGTCGGTAACGCCGAAATTCAGTAAATATAAGCGGTACCGACCAGTATTTAACCATTCCTAATGTAGGTAAGGAATCGGTAAATAAGGAATCAGTAAATACCGATTCCTTAATACCGATTCCTTATTGCTCTTGCATTTAAAGAATCGGTAATACAGATTCCTTAACAGCAATGTAGGAAGCACATTAAAGAGTGCTTTTGAGCCTTAAGGAATCGCTAATTACCACCAACTTCAAGTTGGTGGTAAGTAGCGATTTCCTTTCATAAAGCACTTTTTTGCTTTTTTAAATTTGCCATGTGGCACACATACATGCCCTTAGGGCATGTATGTGCCCCACATGTGCACACATGCACATTTCAGGGGTGCAACAGGGTGTCCTTTAGACACCCTGGCACCCTTGAAATACCTCCCAGTATTACCGATTCGGTAATACCGATTCGCTAATACTGAATGTCTTCACATTCCTTCCTATGGGCCTCCAAGCCCATAGAAATGAATGGGTAGGTATTCCTTATTACTGAATCTCAATTACTGATCCGGTAATAAGGAATATTAAGGATTTGCATCTGTATTTTTTACCGATCTTTACCTACATAGGAAATACCGATTTCTTAATAGCGAATCGGTAAAATTCACTATTAAGAAATCGGTGTTTCTCATTTACCTACATCTGGCCCACTTATCAGGAAATGGTTTTCATTGCTTGATAATGCCGCATAATTTGCCTTTTCATGTCACTTAATTTATTCAACCCTGCCGCATAATTTGACCTTCCCTGCCGCATACTTACAGCGGCCCTCCTTATAAGTGCTAATAACAGGAAAGTTCTGGTAGCATAATGTTACAATGACTGTATTCAGGGAGCTGCAGGCCCCGCCCCGTGCATGGTGCAGCTGCTTGAAAAGCCAGTCCTGGCAGAAGGGGTCACGCATGGCCGCCTGCCGCGGTGGGGGCGGACAGAAGATGCGGTGATGTCAGTAAATCTTGCCCTTGTCACGTGCCGATGTTAACAGAAATGTACTGCGGCAGAAGGACGTCTGTAATAAGAAAAGACCTGATTTTTAATTAGCGGCCTTGCTGTTAATTAGAGTTCTGTCATGTCTCCCAGCCCGTCCTGCCTTCCCGCACATATATTGGAACAGGAAACGTCCTTGACAGCGGAGACAAACATGATATTGGGGTGAAAAGAGCCCCGAAACAAGAGAGGCAGCGTATTAGAGCGGAAAGGCGCTCGAGCAGTAAAACAGCGCTGATGGCCTTTCATTTTAATTGGCATCCAAGGGGTTGGCGGGAGATCTAATGAAAGCCATGATTGGATGGATGGCTCGGGGCGGTGAGCTGTGACATAGCCCTTGAATGCCAAATCCATGCTAATAAAACATTTTATTAAGCCACGTCCATTTTTATTATAACGTTCACTTGCTTTTTCAGGCTTTTTTCGTGTTTGTGGAGTCATTTCCCCCCACGCAGAACCAGCATTTTCAGTTTATATTTTACCCATGGTTTTCACCCCGTCCCCTCAATGTATTCATGGAAATACTGAGGGGCAGATTTACAAGCCCCTTGCGCCTCTTTTACGCCGCTGTTGCGTCACTTTTGTGACGTAGAGTGGCGCAAAAGATGCGCCATGGTGCGGGGTATTTACAACGTGACGCATCTGGGAGATGCGTAATGTTGTAAAGCCTTGCACCAGAAGAAGGCGTTCCTGGACAGGGGGTGGGGGGGGGGGGGAGGCGGCGTTCTGGCACAGGAACGCCTGAGTGAAATCTACAAGATTTTACTCCGTCACTTTTGAGCCCATGCTGCCTCAAAACCCTGGGCCTGCTAGAAGCTGGTATAAGGATTGACGCAGCATTGTACAGATAGGGCTCCCCAGAGCCCTGCTGGAGCTGCGTTGCTCTTGCGACGCAACTCCAGCAATGCGCCGCCTTTACGGCACAGATGTGTTACACATCTGTGTCGTTTTTGCACCTCAGTGGTGGAGCTGCGGCGCACAATAACTGGTGCTTCCCTGCTCATATGCAGGGATGCGCCAGTTATTGTAAATCTGCCCCTTATTTTCTGCTACCTTAGAGCACAACCAGTTGCCTTCAGTATGACGCAACGACCTAACCCTCTCCACTTTCTCCCCCACATCATACACTCTTCCCCCAGTCCAGAGCGCTCATATGACAACCTAATGCATTCTGGGTGTTGTAGTCCTGGATTACATCTATGAAACTAATTAGACTAGCACATCTGATGGTAATGAATTCTAGATTAAACGTATATGACTAGGAATGGTGTCCTTGATGGTGAAGAATAAGGTACCTACCTCACCCATGAAGAAAACAGCTTGCGGGTCAATTATATTCTTAAAGCAGGCGCAACCAACTTAGGACCTGGAGGGCCTGACCCGTAACACATGTTAAAGATATAGACTATGTAAATAAGTACTTCAAATATTCATTAAAGGTAAATTCATCTTGCATATATTGTTTCACAATCTGCTATATTACTCAAACCTCAAATTTCACTGACTAGTACATTCAATACTGAATATACTTTGCTCTTTTTGCCAGCGTTTTTTCCAGTTCCACATCGTTATTGCCCCGGCCTGGCAACACTGGAGAACTCCGTCATCAATGGCTTTCTAGTATTCGATCCACTCTGACAGTACAGAGTCCTGCACAGGTTCTTAACTGTTCAATCACAAACAGTTGCTAATCCTTATGCATTTATGCAACCTGCATCGGTGGTGCTTCCTCCACTGATAAATTGGCCAATTCTGTAGACTGCAGCTAATGACAATGGCTTCAAGATAGTCAACACGTTTCATGCATTCACTGCTCTTCAGGATTCACCACTCACATTTATTAAAGTAAAATCTTTATGTATTCAAAACAAACGACATTTGTAGGGGGAAATCATATAATCATATAATCTTTATCTTTGTAGGGGGGATTATATGATCCACTAGGATTGCCATATCATTCCGTGTTAACGCTATACAACTTTTTAAAGGTCCTGAGATTTTTTAGCAAATCTTAGTTTTTATGTGTGTTAGTCTGAGTGTGTCCGTTCAAGTCAGTTGAGTATGCAACTTCGACAATGCACTGGTTTCTTAAGTAGAAGGTAGCAAGCAGGTAGTATCCGGTCGCACGGAGTCATCCATGTGCCATCTCCTCATTACCAAGGGGTGTCCTCATTTCTGGGACAGACCCACATTAGTGAGGGCTTGTTGGGGTCTTCATTGTTAGGTGCCCTGTAAGGGACCCCACTTAAAGACCTCCGTCGTTAGGGTTCAGATATCTGGCTTCCATGAGCTGTCGCTTGCTCACTCCTATAGCTTTTTCTGTAAATTAATGTCCAAGTGCCTCCATCCTGCTGCCTTGGTTGGTGGCTCTAGGGCAAGCCTGGCAAAGGATGCGATATCCTCACAATGGTAGAGGCGAGTCAGCAAGTCAAAGTGTACAAACCATTTCATGTACAATCCGCTGCTCCTAGCCTTTAGCTTGGGTCAGTGAGTTATTGCAACAAAGTATACGGTTTGAGCCACTACTCCCATTGCAGTCAAGAAAGGGCACACAGTGCTTCATTTATTTAAAAAAAAAAGGGGAATTCAGCACAGGGACCCATCTGTTCCACCTCATGCCTCTGTACTCCATCACCTGCAATTACTGTCTCATTTATCACAGGTACAAGTTCTTATTCATTCCAGCTTTCTACCTTTGTCACTAGTTTCTAATCTTGCTCATCATCTTGCTCCCTTTTCTGAGTCTCTTTGTTGCTCTGTGTCAAAGTCTGATAAATAAGGAAATCCCAGCATCCTCTCCATTCATTTCCATTTCAAGAGAAGGTGACTCCATCTTGAAATGTCTTAGTTAGTGATGTTTAAAACAAACAATAGGTGAAATGCAGTGCTTGAATTAATCTCATCACCTGGTAGGTGTTAGTAGCCACATTCCCTTCCATCATTTTTAGGTTTCGCCTCGCCGAAAGCTGCGCACCAGACTTTCGCGCAGGGCGAAAACTTTTGAGAATAATATGTGGCTTGTGTCCCGCCTCTGTCTTCCATTGGCTAGCTCCATAAATGGAGGCTAGCCATTGGAAGAGAGAGGCGTCCGTCATTGTGCGAGGCGATTGGTGGGCGTTCCCGGTGATTTTTTCTCATCCTGCCCCTTTGACAACGTCATTGCGGTGGTGGGGGGTTCCTATTTTTTTTGGGGGGGAAGTTTGTTTTGGTCATTGCAGGCCGACCGCCGCCGGAAGAAGTCCAGGTGAGTGCTTTTTCTTGCCTTCTGCTTTGCCTTTCTTGCCGTTCCCGCCCCCCTCCCGCTGTCCGTGCCTTTCCCGCCCCCCCTCCCGCTGTCCGTGCCTTTCCCACCCCCCCTCCCACTGTCCGTGCCTTTCCCGTCCCCCCTCGTGCTGTCCGTGCCTTTCCCGTCCCCCCTCCCGCTGTCCGTGCTTTTCCTGCCCCCCTCCCGCTGTCCGTGCTTTTCCTGCCCCCCCTCCGGCTGTCCGTGCCTTTCCCGCCCCGCTCCCGCTGTCCATGCCTTTCCCGCCCCCCTCGAGCTGTCCGTGCCTTTCCGGCCCCCCTCCCGCTGTCCGTGCCTTTCCTTGTTTTACTTTGAGGGTCCTCTCAGAGATGACCCCCACAGTATCCAGCGAAAGGCATACAAATATGATGTAATATTATGTATTTGCCGTGCTGCAGTGACTCGGAGATCTGACACAGCTGCTGCCGCACTTCCCACCGCGTAGAGTATCTCACGAGAAAGGGGTTCACGGTGACCTGCCTCAGAGTCAAAGCTTCCGGGGCGCACACAACCGATGGAAGGACTCTCCGTCCGCTTCTCTCGCTTTTAACCCACACTGAATAACATTCTTTTTTATGTTACCCCAGGACTGTACGCTAAATAAATCAAAATTCACATAGTTCTAAAATCGAATCTGGTTTTACTCTTTTAGGAAATATTGGAATTTGGTGGCCTCTTAAAAAGGCCTTCGCATCCTTCTAAAATACGTAGATGTATTAATAGGAAGGTAGAAATAGGAACACAACTCAAATTAGTAGTAGTTCATGTAAGAGTTCTTGGCACTGTTTTGTGGCTTCGGAGCACTATAGGTAGCAGAGGTTTCAAACTTGCTGCGCTCATTTCTTTTTTCAGTTTTGGGCTTCCTTTCACAAGTATCGTGAAACTGCACGGAACATGTTCAATGCAAGCGTCCACCAGAGACAAATACATCATTTCACTAGTGCAAAAGAACCGCCCTTGCAGGGACAGGCAGGCTACACTCGTCCCTTCACAGTGTAAGCGGGAGTGCCTGTGTATTGTTCAAGGTGCGAAGGCCCGTTCCAACCCCGGCGGTGACCTTTCTTCGCTCGTGACCTTTATCCTCTGCTGCAGCCACGGAGGGACCCCTGCCCAGGACATTAATTGGCCCCCTTCCTGGCCATTGTCTGTGCACTGACTACCAAGGGCCGGGCTGTCACTTCACACCTCTTTTCGGAAAGGGCACGGCACCTGCGGGCTGACGGCGGGCTCAAGGTGAACCATCTGTCCAGTCCCTCCCCCTAAGTGATTGCACAGTTCAGTGCTTTTCATCATGCATGCCACTGCCATGCTTATTTTTTTCAGGACATAAGGATTATTATAGTGTGAGTGCAGAGTGCGCAGAGTGCAGAGTGCGCAGAGTGCAGATAGTGAAGTAGTGAGTGCAGAGTGAGTGTGGGTGCAGAGTGTGGGTGCAGAGTGTGGGTGCAGAGTGTGGGTGCAGAGTGTGGGTGCAGAGTGTGGGTGCAGAGTGAGTGTGCAGAGTGCAGGTAGTGAAGTAGTGAGTGCAGAGTGAGTGTGGGTGCAGAGTGTGGGTGCAGAGTGTGGGTGTAGAGTGTGCTATTGGCAATATAAATGACAATGCCATTTATTTATCTGTTTTCAAAACCAACACATAAATACAAATTTTGTCATTTACAATGCCAATAGCTCTTACTTTTCCAAAGGCGAAACCGTTGCATTGTAAATGCTTGTTTGTCTACTGTGCTACTCTAGGCAGAGACCAGCCACATGCAAATCAGTCCTAGTCCTTCTCTAATAGAAACTTCTGGTAATTACTCAGGTCGTATTCCGTCCATCATTCTTTTTCTCAGTTTTCTACTTGAGACAGAGACAAGCCATATGCAAATCAGCCCTGGTCCTGCTCCAATCCAGTCACTCCAGAACCCTCCTGACAGGACCACAAGCCACCCAGACGGGTTTCAGCCTATTTGTTCCTCATCGGTGAGGGCACCTTGAGTCTTGATTCACTCTGTGCTACTCCTGAAGTAGGAATGTCTCTGAACCACGACCATTACCGGTGACATGAAGTTAGGCATGCGCCACGAGATACCGTTTCAATGCACATATTAAAGCACATGTGATCATAAGCAGCCCTTGTGAGCAAACATCCGGATAGAACGACCTGAAATCCGAGCCTAGGGAACCTGAAGCAGGCAGGACATTTTCAAGGGTTTCAATTAGGCAGAGAGGGTTTAAGGCATGGGCAAAGTGGGCAATCGCCCAGGGATCCCACCTTCCAAGGGCCACTTCCTGGTAATGTGATCTCGCTCTATCTATAGCTTACCTTTTTAGAGTTGAGTCTTGATTCACTCTGTGCTACTCCTGAAGTAGGAATGTCTCTGAACCACAACCATTACCGGTGACATGAAGTTAGGCATGCGCCACGAGATACCGTTTCAATGCACATATTAAAGCACATGTGATCAGAAGCAGCCCTTGTGAGCAAACATCCGGATAGAACGACCTGAAATCCGAGCCTAGGGAACCTGAAGCAGGCAGGACATTTTCAAGGGTTTCAATTAGGCAGAGAGGGTTTAAGGCATGGGCAAAGTGGGCAATCGCCCAGGGATCCCACCTTCCAAGGGCCACTTCCTGGTAATGTGATCTCGCTCTATCTATAGCTTACCTTTTTAGAGTTTACTGTAAGAACTTTTCTCTTAAGTGTCACACACAATATATATATATATATATATATATATATATATATATATATATATATATATATATATATATATATATATATATATATATTACCTACTGGCGGTCGCCAGTAGGTATATATAGTTAGGATTTTTTCTCTATGGGTTTTTTGAAAATTCTATGTCTAATAACTTTGGCGTTTGTGGACGGAATTGGCTGAAATTTTCAGGAAAATGGCACATTTTGTTTCTGAGCAGCCCTTGAAAATTTGGGGGGGGTTCGTCCGGTGGGGGCCGAGAAAAAAGGGGGGTCCCAAAACGTGTTTTTAACATTGAGTTTTCCATAGGGCGGTTGGCCTCACTTTTAGCCCGAACGGCTGAATGGATTTGCACGAAACTTGGCAAAATTGTAGGGACTGGTAGCCCGATGTGCCTTTTGTAGGTCTCAATATATGTGCTCCAGTGGATTTTGAGAAATTAACGTTTAAAAAAAGATATATATCTGTAACAGCGGACCAGTTAGCGCACGGGTTCGCGGACTTTTCGCGCAACGGAGCTTTGTGAAGCGAAGCTGATTGGTTCTCTGGCGTCTGTCAACATTCCAAAAAGTCCGTAGCGGCCGCCATCTTGTCTCTCGGTAGGATCGAGAGACAAGAGGAGGCCAAAGCGAAGGGGCAAATGACCATAAGGGGGAATAGTAGATCCTCGCTGACCCCCTAGGTTTGATGTGGAGGTTTTAAAAGGGCCCCGCGGGGCAAAAAAAAAAAATTATAATAATAATCTTACGGCTGAATGGATTTGCACGAAACTTGGCAAAATTGTAGGGACTGGTAGCCCGATGTGCCTTTGCTAGGTCTCAATATATGTGCTTCAGTGGATTTTGAGAAATTAACGTTCAAAAAAAGATATATATCTGTAACAGCGGACCGCTTCGCGTACTTTTCGCGTTACGGAGCTTTGCGAAGCGAAGCTGATTGGCTCTCCGGTGTCTGTAAACATTCCAAACAGTCCGTAGCGGCCGCCATCTTGTCTCTCGGTAGGATCGAGAGACAAGAGGAGGCCAAAGCGAAGGGGCAAATGACCATAAGGGGGCATAGTAGATCCTCGCCGATCCCCTAGGTTTGATGTGGAGGTTTTAAAAGGGCCCCGCGGGGCAAAAAAAATAAATAATAATAATAATCGAACGGCTGAATGGATTTGCACGAAACTTGGTAAAATATTAGGGACTGGTAGCCCGATGTGCCTTTGCTAGGTCTCAATATATGTGCTTCAGTGCATTTTGAGAAATTAACGTTCAAAAACAAGATATATATCTGTAACAGCGCTCCGCTTCGCGGAGATAAAATTATATCTGTATTACCTAGCTGTTGCTAACACCAGTTAGCGACGGCTAGTAGGAGATAGCGACCATCTTGGGCCCCACTTTGCATGTGAGTGATATTTATCACTAATGACATGCAAAGTGGGCATGCCAAGATGTTAGCGACTGGAAACAGTCGCTAACATCGCTATCTCCTATTATCAACTTTTGGAAATATTCGAGATAAGCGCGAATATCTCCAAAAAGTAACAGCTGCCCTGAGCAGTTCTTAGCCATGTTATCCTATGGGAGGTGGATAACATGGCTAAGAGGATTAGCTCGGTAATGCATGAATATCGCTGAGTTTTCAGCGATATTAATGCATTGCGGTCGGTTTTTATCGTATTTGCGATAAACTTTGATAATAGCAACGTTTATCTGCGATAATTTCTGACGGTAAAAAAATCTTTGCAATGCATCGTTAGGGATAAATATCGCTTAACTTTGGTAATATGCCCCAACGTCTGTTAACGTTCGATTCGAAGGAAATCAGGAAGTGTTGAAAAACATTGTCTGCGCCATCTTGTCTTTTTTCAAATGCCACACTTTTGTCGTGCACGGCAGCCATTTTAGATGCCTTGACCAGACCCACTCTGTGCACGCTGTCGATCCTTAGCATGGCTCCCCACCCTCGCAAGCATCTCCCCCAGGCAGTGGTCACCCCCGCTCTCTGTCTTATGCATGGGTAATAAACCTCCCCCCATCTGCGCTGCTCTTTCCTGAGAATCACACCCTGTGCCCGCCCGACACCTCCCTTTCGCCCTATTCACTACTGCACCCTCTGACACTCCTTTTCCTCTGTGTCCGATTGTCCAGGCTGGTCCTAGGGTATCAGCTAGCCCTGCAGATGTAGTTTATGGCCACAGCTGTAAAGATTCACCCCTCTTCAAAGGAGTTATAGTAGATCAAGGCCCACACTCGATGAGATCCGTCACAGCAGAAGCGTTGCTATTATCTGAAAACCATCCTGTATTGTGATTGGGGAGGGGACCGAGCGTGAAGCGGAAGATTCCAGGGATGACTCTTTGTACATCAAAGTTTTTACAATTATGTGTCACATTAAAAATATATAGCACTCCGACAAAGTAGTAAGATTATAAAACTTTAATAATTTATAAATATATACAAGAAAACAAAAATAGTAATAACATATAAACATTTTTAGGGAAAAACAACGAAGTAGCGGTCGGCTGTGCGAATAGTCCCAACGCAGCACAACGTCCAGATTTCCGGCGTGGGGCGGGTCATCAGTAGCAAACTGTTGTGCGAATAGTTCCAAGGCAGCAGAACGCGCTGAAATCTACATGACACGAAAGTGATGTCTAGTAAGTTGCCACCCAGCAAATAACGGCGTGGGGCGTCGCGGGGGGTGGGTCTTCAGTAGCAAACTGTTGTGCGAATAGTTCCAAGGCAGCAGAACGATGGCACCAAGGTGATGTCCAGTAAGTTGCCGCACTGGTTTTGGTATCCTACAATGCTGCTCCGAATAACGGCGTGGAGCGCCCCGGGGGAGGCGGCGTGAACGGGCCTCTCCAGGTGGAGTGTCATCTGTTGTAGTGGGGCGCCCCTTTACCGTTTCAGTTGCCATTCCGTCCGTTTTTGGTCCACTGTGTCAAAAGCCGCAATTCAGCTGAGTTGCGCCCACTCTTGCGGTGCAGCGATAGTCGGCTGCCACAGGACTCTCAAAATGGCGGCAGGCTCTTTCCTTTTTGGGCCTGGTCCACTGAAATGGCCCTGGGACACCTTGGAAATCGGACGCTTGTCTGCTAGGTCTTGGACCCCATTCTCGAAAGCGTCCCCTCCGCTTTGAGAATTCATCAAAAGTTTTGGGGGCCCCGACTCCTGTAGGCTTCTGGTGGGGAGCGGCTGCCATGATTGCTCGCGGAATGACCACGACGGAGCTACGAGATGGTGGTGCTCTCATGCTGACGCCAGCTTCAGTCTGAAACATCCAGAAACAAGGTGGGGCTTTCATCGTTTGGAAAAAAAAAAAAGTTTTCATCCAATGAAAAGTGTTGTTTTTAGGTCATATGATCAAGCCTTCCATCATTAGGAAACCAAAAGTAAAATGAACCAATGAAAAGTTTTATAAACAAGTCACATGACCTGTTATGCGGCATAGGGTATAAAATGCGGAGAAAATACGTTGGCACGTGAGGCGGCGTCAGTAGCGGACCGATGTGCGAATAGGCCGAAGGCAACACAGCGCGCCAAGATCCGGATGGCACCGAGGTGGTGTCCAGCAAGTTGCAGCACTGGTGTGGCCATCCTACAATGTTGAAAGTCGGCGTGGGGCGCCCCGTTGGCCTGTGAGTTTGCGTCAGTAGCGGACCGATGTGCGAATAGGCCGAAGGCAGCACAACGCGCCAAGATCCGGATGGCACCGAGGTGGTGTCTAGTAAGTTGCCGCACTGGTGTGGCCATCCTACAATGCTGAAAGTCGGCGTGGGGCGCCCTGTTGGCCTGTGAGATGGTGTCAGTAGCGGACTGATGTGCGAATGGGGCCAAAGGCAGCGCAACAATATTTTCTGACGAGAAGACACCACAAGGCGCTGAGATGCCAAGATCCGGATGGCACCGAGGTGATGTCTAAGTTGCGGACTGATGTGCGAATGGGGCCAAAGGTAGCGTAACAATATTTTCTGTATGGAAGATACCACTAGGCGTTGAGATGCCAAGATTCGGATGGCACCGAGGTGATGTCTAGCAAGTTGCTGCACTGGTGTGGTCATCCTACAATGCTGAAACTCGGCGTGGGTCGCCCCATTAGCCTGTGAGATGGCGTCAGTAGCGGACCGATGTGCGAATAGGCCGAAGGCAGCACAACGCGCCAAGATCCGGATGTCACAGTGGTGGTTTCATAGTTGAGAGGCACTTCATCTGCAGTGGGGCGCCGAGATCCGGATGGCACCGAGGTGATGTCTAGCAAGTTGCTGTACTGGTGTGGTCATCCTACAATGCTGAAAGTCGGCGTGGGGCGCCCCATTAGCCTGTGAGATGGCGTCAGTAGCGGACTGATGTGCGAATGGGGCCAAAGGCAGCACAACGCGCCAAGATCCGGATGGCACCGAGGTGGTGTCCAGCAACTTGCCGCACTGGTGTGGCCATCCTACAATGCTGCGCCGAAAGTCGGCGTGGGGCGCCCCGTTGGCCTGTGAGTTCGCGTCAGTCAGTGGGGGCTGTTTGAGGATCTGACTGCATTGGAAAGCAATGTGATGCTGTGCGTCGCCCCCAAGATGGAGGTTCCTCGGCTGCAGTGGGGCGCCCCTTGGTGTTTCACTCGCTATGCAGCTGAGTTGCGTGCGCACTTGTGGCGAATAGGCCGAAGGCAGCACAACGCGCCGAGATCTGGATGGCACCGAGGTGGTGTCCAGCAATTTGCCGCACTGGTGTGGCCATCCTACAATGCTGCGCCGAAAGTCGGCGTGGGGTGCCCCGTTGGCCTGTGAGGTGGCGTCAGTAGCGGACCGATGTGTGAATAGGCCGGAACCAGCACAAGGCGCCAAGATCCGGATGGCACCGAGGTGGTGTCATAGTTGAGAGTTCTGAGCAGCGCTTGTAACACTGTCTGAAGCTTATTTGCACCTGCTGCAGCTTCACTATTGCCCTGGTGTGGCCTAAGATCGCCCATGACATAGGCGGCCACCTCCCGGGGTCCGGCGGAACTTTTTTCCTTTTCCTTTCTGCATCTTGTCCCAAATTCGTTTGACCTGAAGACACGACCAGGTCCCTGAATGTGTGCAGGGGGACGCTATTGATTGAATCAAAATGGCGGCTTCACACAAAGCTGACTCAAGCGTTTTCTGGTGGTTTCATAGTTGAGAGGCACTTCATCTGCAGTGGGGCGCCGAGATCCGGATGGCACCGAGGTGATGTCTAGCAAGTTGCTGTACTTGTGTGGTCATCCTACAATGCTGAAACTCGGCGTGGGTCGCCCCATTAGCCTGTGAGATAGCTGTTCTTTGGATTTGGGCCTGGTCCACTAAAATGGCCCTGGGACACCTAAGAACTCGAACGCTCGATTTTTTTTTCCTTTCCTGTACATGCAAAAAAAGGTAAATGCCCGGTATGTTACACGCTTCATCTGCCACGATGAACTCTCCAGAGGAACCGAAAAAATATATAGTTGTGGTAACTATACCATGCATCGTCATATGGAGAGGTGGCACCAATTAATTATAGTGCTGCATAAAAGAGAGATTTGGAGGAGAACCCCTGACCTGCTAGTACATTCATCAAAGAAGTGGCACTGAGAGCTTCAGAGGCAAGGGAAACGGTCCCAAATATTTAGAAGAACTTTGGAAAGATTAAAATGACATGTTTAGATTGTGGTAAATTAATTTCATGTGGGCAGATGAGTGTTACTCTAATAAATACAGCATATGAACATCATCATAGTCGATGGTTGGTAGAGACATTTTGACTATATCCTGGACCTGCCCGTCCTCGCCCAAAATGGCGCCGGAATAAATGGGACTCGTAACTCCTTGTTGTGTACTGGTTGCAGAACCTTGAAATCACGAGATACGTATGCAGTTTTGAAGCACATGGCGGGCGGGGACGAGAATTGATTGAATATTTCGACATCCCTATTGATATTAAGTTCTGATGTGTTATTGATTACTGTACTGTTGAAAGTTCGAATTAACGTCACCCATGGTACTTGCCCGCAAATGTATATCTAGATAATTTTATTGTAACTGGCCCTGTCGTATTTTAATTATAAAATGTACGTCCACCGATTCCGTAACTGTTAGACACCTTAGTTCTTGCAACCTAATGGCCCGCCCGTTACGTTCCTCTACAGTGTAAATGTCTACTCATCACATACGATTACAGTTTGCTCCGTGGCCGGCCCACGTGGTTATAGGCTCGTATTTGTATAATGAAATTTTCACAATAAAGGTTTTTAAAAGAAAACATGGTAGTAGTATATACATTGGTAAAGTTTGTAATAATAGTCACTGTTTTAGAATCATTAAAAGGCAAGTGAAATAAAGCAGACCAATTACATGAAGGGTAAAAGGTATAATACGAAGGAACGCAGTAAAGATAAATGGTCAAGGGCTGTTGTGTTTTCTATTCCTGCAACATAAAGTGATCGATAAGAATCTCATATTCAGGCGTATCGGCGACTAAGACAGCAGGTCGACCCTCTTTTGCTCAACGGCTCCATCATGGGACGAAGAAACGCTCTTTTTCTCGAAAAAAGAATATATTTTACTTGCAGGACAGTTGTAAAATTTCCGGGAAAGTACATTAGCCTGGAACATTATAACATATATTTAAGAAAAAATAATGTTCGGAAGTAATGAAAAGCGTAATTTTTAGGTCATATGAGCAAGCCTTTCATCATTACAATAAGAAAAGTAAAATGAACCAATGAAAAGTTTTATTAACAAGTCACATGACTTGTTATGCTTACGTTACGCGCTGCGCGCCCCGGATGACTTCCGGATGCGCTAACGCGGCGCGTCATATGACGCATTACGCGACAACGCAGGTCCAGAATATAGTCAAAATGTCTCCACCAACCAGCGGTCGGAACACAACCCCTTTCAGCAGGCTAAATAGTTCTGTTAAATGAGAACAGAAGGGACAGGCAACAAGAACCATCAGTGAAAGAGGGGAGGGCTAGTTCTTCTCTACCGGGTTACATTGGGGCGCTACCGGAACTGATCGAATTGGTAGTCTACAGTGTTTCTGGATGTTTCAGACTGAAGCTGGGGTTAGCATGAGAGCAGTATCATTTCGTAGCTCCGTCGTGGCCATTCCGCAACCAATCATGGCAGCCGCTCTTTATCGTTATTTTGGGCGGGGTGGGTGGCGGAGCCGAGCTGTTTTGCAGCCATCATTGTGTGGAGTTCAGTTCATCTCACTAGTTTTGTATTTGTCATGAGGGGTTGTTCCTAATGTTTCTATTTTAGCGAGGTCAAAAAGAGATCCCATTAGTGGCCTACTGATTTTGCTCGATTCCTTTTCTTTTTTTTTTACACGATTTTTCGTTATCTGCAAAGACTAAACAGAGTATTGCGACTCTGTGTTTGTTTGTAAATAGAGAATGAACCAAAGAGAACTAATTCTAAAACAGTAAATACTTGGATAACAATCAATCAAATGGAGAGAGAAGCAGGCACGACGGATTACAACGGGGGCAAAGGCCTGCGTTAACTACCTTTCACTATCTGCAAAGAGAGAGTACTCCTAATAGAAATGAGGGGGGGGGGCACCATTCAAAGCAGATCAGTGTGCATAAACACGAAAATGTTTTCACTTACCACGTACTTGACATTCGACAGCTTATGATATTTGCTATTAAAAAACCATTGAAATTCACTGAAAAAACCATAGGTTATAGACCATATATAGTTAGGAATTAGCATTTACAAAACCTTGAAAATTCACTGAAAAAACCATAGGTTATAGACCATATATAGTTAGGAATTAGCATTTAAAAAACCTTATTTTACTCACACAAAACCATTGAAATTCCATATATAGTTAGTTGCACTAACTATATATCGCGCACCTGCAATCCACTGCTGATCATGTCACATATTACATCATTCATGACATGGTCAGTGACATCACTGATGACATCACTGATGACATCTCAAATGACATCACTGATGACATCACTGATGACAACATCCAGTGACTGTATGTTTCTGTAAAGTTAAAATATATCTTACATATTGAAGAATGAGTGGATGTATAAGTGTCTGGATGAAGGATTTAGTAGGTGCGTGACTGACTGTATGAGTGAGTGATTAAATGTGTCTCACTGAATGCATGGGTTAGTGACTAAACTGTCTTAATTTGTGCATCATTATGTCTGTTGTTCTGTAAACTGCTGCATGTGTTGATCATTAGCTATACGAGAGGCTATATGTGTTATTAATTGCTTGCCCAAGTATTTCTATGGGAGATTGAGTTTGTGTGGGGGTGGCTGGAAGGTGTGTGACTCTATGCATAGATGTGTGAACAGTTTATTCACTAGGTGTATGAGTTCAAGAGTGCATGTGGAAACAGCTACATGGGCAGTTGACTGTGTGCATGAGTGTATTGATGAGTGAATGGATATCTCAATGCTACATGTCATAGTAAGTACATATGTAAAACACAGTACATGTGAGAGTTGGCATATATAAATAACTGTGCATGAGAGCCACTGAATGAGTGAGTGGTTGTATCGATCATTGTGAACTTGTATCAGGGATTGTATAAGAGAGTAAATATGTGTTAGTATATGTTTCAATATGTAAGGTGTGTTTAACTGTATAGTTGAAGAAATGGAGGTGAGATTGTTTCTTTGCATGACTGACTGGGTGTGTGAGTAACTCCATGGATGAGTGGCAGTGTGTGAGTGTCTGTATACACTGAGTGTATCTAAGGTTATATTAGAGTCTGAAGAGGTTTATCGTATTAGCACAAGAATGATGTCAAATGAGATGTCATCAGTGATGTCATCAGTGATGTCATTTGAGATGTCATCAGTGATGTCATCAGTGATGTCACTGACCATGTCATGAATGATGTAATATGTGACATGATCAGCAGTGGATTGCAGGTGCGCGATATATAGTTAGTGCAACTAACTATATATGGAATTTCAATGGTTTTGTGTGAGTAAAATAAGGTTTTTTAAATGCTAATTCCTAACTATATATGGTCTATAACCTATGGTTTTTTCAGTGAATTTTCAAGGTTTTGTAAATGCTAATTCCTAACTATATATGGTCTATAACCTATGGTTTTTTCAGTGAATATATATATATATATATACATAAAAATATACACACGCACACACACACCCAGTAATGATACAGGCATGAATTAGAAAAAATAGACAATACAATTCCTGATTGGTCCGAACAGGGACGCCCAAAAAATGGGTGCTCCGGAGCCCCATCCGTTTTTCAGACCACGCTGATTGGAGGGTTCATTTGACTCTCAAGTTCAGATGAGCGTTGCCGTAGTCTCCTCTCTAACATCAGTAAAGTGTAGGTGCAGCGGCACACCTGCAGGGGTGGCAAGGGTAGCTACCTCTCTCCATGTCATCACAGACATTTCCTCCAGTTCCGGGCTTTACTTTGACAACATAATACAATCTGTAAGAGTTAGTTCGTGGTGTGTTCCATCACACTAATTAGACAAACAACTGATACATAGATGCCAACTTTTCCAGGTCCATGTGTTATGTAGTGGTCACCTCTACCCCCATCGTCCTGCTCGAACTGATACAAAGAGCTGATACACAGTAACTGATAACAAAGGTTGTTACTTAGCAGTGGTCAAACAGTACCTCCGTTTTCAACCCTGCTAATGGGAAACCTCAAACGAGCAAACATCATTGCACACCATTTGGGGATGGGAACCTTCCAAGTGGGCTGCTGTCTCATTTTCAGATCAATAGCCACGTTTTCGGACAAAACTGGTATCACAAATGGGGCAGTATTTCCACGCACTTACCCTTCTGCAACACACAGATGAAAACATCTCTGGAACCTGCCAGAAATCAAGAGTAGCAGGCTGTATACAGTGATGTAGCTTCACTTTCTCCAATGTTGTCTTCATTTCTAATGGTAAAGGCATGGTAATACCACTCGGTATCTTTGTGGTATTACCAGCTACTTGTAATCTGTTCTCACACCCTAATCTTACTCAAACAGACAAGCTGGTAGTGGAAGATCACAAGTCTGTTCTCTCTATAAAAACCTCCAACTTAGTGAACCCCCCTGACCTCGCAAACCAACACTGCGCCAACCAATACTGCGGTCCCTATCTGCCCTCAATACATCCCTGTGTATACAAAAGACATGACCACTCTTCCTAGCCTATTCCAACCAGACATCAGCCCAGGCACAAAATCACCCTCCAGGGTAAAAGGACATGGAAGTTGTGAATACCTCGCTAGACAAAAATTGAGTCACATCCAAGAGCCAACTTAAAGGCTCTTTATTGCCTGGCTTGACAGCTCAACTGTTGCCAGACAATTATTTGAGCATCACCATAGATGTAGTTGGCCCCGCCCACATGTCAGGAACCAGGAGTACATGTTTTGATTGGGCAGTAGTTGTGTGCTTCTATAAAAAAGGATATGCCCTCTGCACAGCTGGGATCATTTTGTTGAACTTTCAGGGAAACACACAAGACATTGTAATGCTATTAAAGTGTCTTAGATAACTATATAATTGAGGGTGTTTTACGTGGCAGCAGCACAGATGGGAATAGGGCAGTCATTAGGTTTTTAGGTCTGGTTTGACAGTGCAATTGTCATATGACTATTTAACCTACACTAATATAATTCTACAGTTCTTTAATTCTGTACCACATATCTATTACCATGCTATCTTCTTCTAATGCTTCACATTACCATATACTATTCATTTAAAGCCATATCTATTGGCATTGCCAATGCTTCCTACTTTTGTTGGAGCCCTGCCACGTTTCCCAGTTACAAGCATGATGAGGTGCTTCAGTACAGATTTTTTTCTTTTAAATTGGGGACCACTAGTCTTGTTTATTCCAATAGAAAACAGAATGCGAAGTCTCAGATTTCAAAGAAAAACACACAGGCCCGGAACAGCACATCATGCATGAACCTAGGAGACTTGGCAGCGACGAATGTGGAATTCACAAGGTTAACAGACCTTTTAATGTTTAGAATAGTGGCTTTTCCACATAGGACCCACGTAATATTGCCTTCTCCTCATCCACTATTTACGACTTAATAACTGCCAACAAATCTGTTTTAGATGGTGATTTATTCTACTCATCCTACTGCTGTTGAAGAAACTGAGGCGCATATTTACAACTAAATGGTGCAGCGCGGTGCTGTAAGAAATTTTGCAGTGCCACACGGCGTAGTTTATAAAATGCAAGAATGCGCCGTATTGGCAAGAATACGGCTCTTCTGTGTTTTCCCTTACACCCATATTTCCAATGAGGCATTAAGCCACGCAAAGTGGCTTAGTACCGTCTTGTAAATATGGAACGGGGACAGCGCTACCTGAAAGTCGAAAAAAGTGGCGCTCCAGTGGTGCAATGCCCTTGTAAATATGCAGTTGAATTTTACCAGTTAAAGTCCAGCTAGCTGACGAGTATTAGGATTACCAACAAGTATTTGAAGGATGCACAGTGTTCTAACACCTACGCTGTGGCGGCTATTCCGCTGCAGCACTAACGGTCGCGGGGGGGCGCGCGGCTCACCTGCGCGGGTGACAGAACCGTTCCGTCACGGCTCGACGGTGAGCTGTGCTTGTGACGGAACGGTTCCGTCACGGCCCCGCCCGCTTAATGAAACACGCCGCGCATCCGCGAAATCAGCGCCGCGCAGGCACGGCGGCTGGGCCGTGACGGAACCATTCCGTCATGAGCACAGCTCACCCGCGAGCTGTGATGGAACGGTTCCGTCAATAGCGTCGCAGCGGTTAAAATGCATGCCTTGCAGTTGCAGCTGGATTTAGGCAGAGAGTTTGAGGCTAGTGACAGTGATCAAAGCTCGCTCATTTATATTTCATTATGTCAGCTGGATCAGAACCTATGCAACCATTTCCTCTGATCAGGACCCAATTTCCTTTTTTTTTTAAACAATTCTTTATTGAACAATTTTTAACAGAGACCCACCCTTCCCATTTTCCCAGCCCCGTTCCCACCCCCCTCTGGCCACATTTGACAGGTAATTTGAAAGAAAGATGAAGAAAAGAAAAAAGGAAAGGAGAGCGGAATACATTTCATTACAACTTAGTCAGATATCAGCGGGAGATGAACTCATGTTAAAGTCACATTAGTTTCAAATATTAGATGTTGTACTTTACAATTTACGATTCAGTGTGTTGCATCCACTGTATAAGAGGGCCCCAGATTTCGAGGTCTTTTTTTTTCCTCTTCACCCCTTTCCTCCTATATATAGCTATTTCTAGACTATAAGTAGCTAATAGTCTCGCCCGCCACTGTTGAAAGGTTGGAGGATTTAAATCCAACCAGCTAGACGCTAGACACATTCTGAAAACAGCCATGGAGATAAATATGAGTCCCTGTTTTTCCTTTGACCTGAGATCTCCATCGATTCCTATCATTATTTCGGCTATTGATATTTCGATTGTTGTGTTACAAACTCCAGAGAGAAATTTAGAGGTTTCGCGTCTGATGAGGCCTAAAGTATCGCATGTGGCAAATATATGTATTTTGTCTGCTTCATGTGATGCACATCTTGGACACTAGGTGCCTTTACCAATACTCCACTTAGCTATTTGATGTGGTGTATAATAAAGTTGAAAAAAGGTTTTATAATATTGAGCTTGTAACTTGGAAGACATTAGTAATGTTTGTGATGATTGGTATGCTAGTAGTACTGAGTCTGCATTTATGTCTAATTTGTTTTGCCATTTAAGGATATGTTTATCAGCCGCGGGCCGTGGAGGGAGTTTCGGTGGGGCAGGGAGGCGGGGAGGGGGAGGGGCAGGGTGGAGAGGGCTAAAACCCGGCATATGGATAATTACAGGTAAGTAAACAATTTAAATAATAAAACGAATTTCGTAGCGCACACTGCATCGAAAAATGCGATGCAGTGCGCGCTACGAAATTCGTTTTATTATTTAAATTGTTTACTTACCTGTAATTATCCATATGCCGGGTTTTAGCCCTCTCCACCCTGCCCCTCCCCCTCCCCGCCTCCCTGCCCCACCGTAACTCCCTCCACGGCCCGCGGCTGATGTTTATCCATATCGTCTGGCAGTGAAGAAACTAGGTTGTTATATATTTCCCCTATTTTGGCTGCGTTCTTATGGATAACGGCCTCTATCGTCTGGACTTTGTGAAACTATTGATTACCACCCCCCTTTTTCATTAAAAAATCTCTGATTTGCAGGTATTTGAAAAAGTCTCTATGTTCTAGCCTATTCTCATTCTTCAGTTCTTCGAACGATATAATGCCAGTTGGTGAAAAGAGAGCACCACATTGTGTGATCCCCATATTAACCCATCTTTGCATACATGTGTCCCAGAATATCCCTGGAAGGTTGTCATTTCGACAGAGACTCGTATAGTAGGAATATCTTCCAAGTCCGAGGAGTTTGCGTATATTTTTCCATGCATTATATATGCCTGCAAGTGATTTGAAGTGAACTTTTTAAAAATGATTGTTTTAGATCAATCACCACAGATGCCCACCTGTTTCGGATCCTAGGGTGAGTTCTTGTGGAGTTGGGACTCCCCCTTCTTGTGCCGTTGGTCTATTTGGTGTCAATAGGGCCTTGCCATATTTCAAAAGTGTAGCCCACCAGTATAACTTGAGGTTTGGGACAGCGAGGCCCCCTCTGTCTCTGGGGAGCGAGATGTACCTGTAAGCTCTGCGCGATCTTTGATATCCCCAAATGAATCGAGAAAATAATTTGTCTATTTCTTTGAAGATTTGCTGGTCAAAATTTAGGCAGATGGTCCTAAAAAAGTATAAAAATTTCGGTAGAAAGATCATTTTGATGACGTTACATATACCTATTAGGGTAAAATGTAGATTGTGTAATTTACTGAGGCTTCTCGTAGTTTGTTTCAGAAGTGGATCCAAATTGATTTTTACTAGTTGGTCTAGGTTAGAGGTTATATTAACACCCAGATAAGTGGCATTCACAACTATTCTTTCATCTCTATAATTTATGTTTTTATTGATAATTATCTGTGTTTTGGCCTGATTTAATTTGTACCCTGAGATTTCTCCAAAGCGCATAGCTACTTCTTCCAACATTTTGACTGATACACTGGGGTTACTTGTGGTGATCGCGATGTCATCGGCGTATGCTAGTGTTTTGGTGTTTTCATTTGGTATTTTAATAGGTAATATGCTCTGGTTAGACTCCAGTTTGCGAATAAAAGGGTCTATAAATATCGCAAACAGTAGGGGGGAGCACAGACATCCCTGCCTTGTTCCTCTAATCACGTCGATCCTGCCCGACATTCGCCGTTTAACATTACTACGGCTTCGGGGTTGTGGTATAGACTATGGATGGCATTGATAAATTGATCGCCAATTCCACTCTTTGACACTGTTGCCCATACGTATTGCCAAGAGACCCTTTCAAACGCTTTTTCAGCATCCAAGAGTATAAGCGCCGTAGGGTCTCCTGCAACCTCTGCTACGTCAAAGAGTGTGATTACCCTTTGTATGTGGTTCGTAGTAGATCTGCCGGGGACAAATCTGTGTTGTCGAGCGGATATGATCTTATGGATGATTGGGGCTAATCGGGTGGCTAACATTTTAGAGTAAATTTTGGAGTCACAATTGATTAATGTAATCGGGCAATAGGATCCTAGTTCGGTTGGGTCCTTGTTTTTCTTTGGGAATACCACTATTTTTGCCCGTGCCCATGATTTTGGTGGTTTACCCGTTAAAAATACTTGAGTCATTAGAGCCGTTAAAATTCCTTTAAGTGATTTGTGAAATTTTACTTAGAATTCAGCGGGTATACCATCTAATCCTGCAGCTTTCCCTGGGGGTAGACTGTTTATGGATAATAAAATTTCGATCCACTGAGGTATTACCGCTACATGGTTGTTCCAGATGATTGGAGCCTTACCAGAGAAGGAGCGGGATTGAGAGGTGCTTTTTTTGAGGAGAGGGGGTATGAGGAGGAGAGAGTTGGTGCTTCTCAGAGTTCGGGTGCAGCCAGCTTTTTTCAGTTTAGTTGTAGGTAGGATGGAGTCTTCCGATAGAGGGCTTTGTGTGTGATACAGGCAATTTTGTAGGAGGACCTACCTTCAACTGGGAGCCATTTGAGGGCCTTGAGGGCGGGTGAGATGTGGTTGGAAACGCTTACAGTTTGTGGTGAGTCTGGCTGCGAGGTTGAAAACGAATTAGATGGGGGCAAGATGGATTTTGGGGGTACCAGAGAGAAGGGCATTTCCGTAGTCGATTTTGGAAAGGACCAGTGATTGGGTAATAACTTTGAGGTCTTCAGCCGGAATAAAGGGTTTGATTTTTTTGAGATGCCGGAGTGTGAAAAGTGCACATTTTGCTGTGTTTTTAATGTGGGAGTTAAGAGTAAGATTATTGTAGATGGTGATGCTAAAAGATTTGACAGATTCTGCGAGGGAGAGAGGGCAGTTAAGGGCATTGAGATTCGCGATCCATGATTGAATTGGGAGAGGGTTGTTCTTGGGCGAGAAGAGGACGATCTCAGTTTTGTTAAGGTTGAGTTTAAGATGGTTGAGGTTGAGTTTAAGATGGTTGCTGTGGAACAAGGTTTGGATCTTGGTAAGTGCTGAGTTGAGGTGTAGGATGTCAGAATGGGTTTTTACTTCATAGTGCAGTTGAGTGTCATCAGCGTACAGATGGTAATTGATTTTGGCTTGTTTGAGTATCAGGGTGAGGGGTTCCATAAAGAGGTTGAACAGAGCAGGAGAGAGGATGGGTCCTAGCGGTACACCAAGGGAGACGGGTGTTGGGCAGGATAGGGAGTTTTGAATTTTAATTTGTTGTGTTCTGTGTTGGAAGTAGGAAGTGAACCAGTTAAGGACAGTGCCATTCAGGCCAAAGCGATCCTTGAGTATATTGAGTAAGGTCGGGTGGTACACCGTGTCAAAAGCAGCGGTGAGGTCTAGAAGGATGAGTAGGTAAGTCTCACCCTTCTCCAGGGCAAGTTGTATGTCAATGACTATGTTGAGCAGCGCAGTTTCCGTGCTACAACCTTTGCGGAAGCCAGATTGAAGGGTGTCAAGTAGGTTGAATGCGTTAATGTGTTCGTCCAGTTGCAGTAGGGCGCACTTTTAGAGAGCTTTGGAGAGGACGGGAAGGTTGGAGATGGGGCTGAGGTTGTTGGGGTCATTAGGATCGGCCTTAGGATTTTTGGGAATAGGGGTGATTTGTCCGAGTTGAAGGGAGGGGGAACATTGCCTGTTGAGAGGGAGGCGTTAATGATGGTGGTCCAGTAGGGGACAATGATGTGTTTGAGATCTTGGACAAGTGAGGAGGGGAGAGGGTCTTTAGTGTGTGCGGATGGTTTGAGATGTGATCGGATGTTGTAGACTTCCCGTTCAGAAAAAGAGTGGAAAGTAAGCCAAGAGGAATTGTTTTTAAGCAGAGTGATAGAAGGAGGGATCCGGGGGGGCAAGTGAGGGGAGGATGGATGAGGGTGTTGTGGGAGATTTCAAGGGCGTGGGATTAGGTGTAGTATCCTGGGGGGGTTGAGGGTTGGATGAGGGTTGGGTATTAAGGAAAGCACGGTCGTTTTTGCCAATTTTTGTCAGCAAAAAATGCTGCCGATTTCTTCATACGTGTTAATAGAGGCCACTGGGTTAGGTGGTGCAGGGGAGGTTTGGTTTCTAATAGTGTTGAACAGTTCTCTGGGTCTGTTTTTGGCATGTGAGAGTTGAAGGCGGAAGTAAGTAGTTTTTTCAGAGAAGATGTGTTTTTTGTAAAAGGATCTGGCAGTTCTAAGGAGAGCAAGGTGGGCAGGTATAGGATGTTGTCTCGATGTTCTTTCCGCTAATCTGAGTGAGCGTCTCTCTCTATAAAGGTCGAGGTTAGACCATGATTTGAAGGGGTTGTTTTTTAGCGTTTTACTTTTCAGCGGGGCAAGCTCGTCTTAGACCTCTGCGACAGTTTTGCTAAAGTGTTCCGTGAGTACATTTGGATTTGAAGAGGGGGGGGTGAGGATGAGATGGGATTGGTGTTTCAGTTCAAGGGTGCCGGGGGGTATTTGCTTAAGTTTTCTGCTCAAGATAATAGTTTTGTTGTTTTTGATAGGAACAGCTGGGGTTGGAGGGGAGATTGTGAACAGAATGAGATGGTGGTCAGACCAGTCGATAGGGATGATATTGGTTAAGGATGTCAGGTCAGGGTAGGTGATGATGGCATCAAGAATGGCTCCTTTGGCGTTGGTAGGGGAGTGACAGAGTTGCTTGAGGTCACTAATCTCAAGAAGGTAATTGAGGAGGTCGATTGTGGGGTCATCCGGTTCATTCCAGTGCAGTTTAAGATCTCCTAGGAAGATATATTTGGAGTTGGAGAGTAGAGATTTAGTTAGAAGGTCCGAAAGTTCTTCGGCAAAAGGAAGGGGTTCACCAGGAGGGTGATAGATATTATGAAGCTGTAATGGGGTGAGATTTTCATTTTAAGTTCGGCTCCTAAGTATTCAGAGGTTGAATAGTCGTCGTTGGTGATTGGGGAGAGTTGTTGTTCTTTTTATAAAATTATTGCTAGTTCTCCATCTAATCTTACAGATCTGTCTTTTCTGAGAATAGAGTAGCCAGGGGGGGCGAGAAGGTCAAGGATGGGCGTGGAGTGGTCTTTGAGCCAGGTTTCGGTGAGGAATGCGATGTCGGTATCTTCATTAAGAATGGTTTCAGAGATTTCGGTTGTATGCCGTACGGCCGAGCGGCAATTCACAAGCATGCAGTTGAGGGGTTTAGGGTTGTTGCTTGTGACAGGGAGTAGTTGAACGGAGGTGAGTTGCCGGGGGGGTCTGGGGGAGTTGGGATAGTCGGGGTTCTGTTCATCCCCAGGATAACAGGGATCTTGGAGTGAGGGGGAGGCAGATCTTTAGGCGAGGCTTTGTTAGTGTAAGTGTTGCAGAGTACGGAGAGATCGTGGGCGGAGTAGGTATTTAAAGTTTGAGTGGGTCTGTGGGAGCAGGATAGGAGAGGCATTATTGACCAATGTTTGAGGTATGGACGTTTTCGAGGGTTAGCGCAAGGAACAGGGGGCCAGGTGGGGCTGGCTGTGAGTGTGTCGGATTTGAACCGTTTCAAGTCTTTCCTGAGTAGGGTAAGTTCATCCACCAAGGTAGAGAAATTGAAGTCAATGTTACGCAATGCTTGGTTGAAGGATGGATAGGAGGGAGTTGGGCGTGATTGGAATGGAGGGGGAGTAGGGGGCAGATTGGTTAGGGTGGGATGGATTACCGCTAGGGGATAGTGGTACTCCAGGATGGTTTGACGACGGGAGTTCAGTGTTAGTATGAGGATATGGGAAGGCCAGGGGAGGGGGGGTGGGGTGTGAACCAGAATTGGCAGGATTGGATGGGCAGGATGGCAGGTGGACTGGTAGGGAGAGGGAAGGAAAGGGGGAGATGAGCGGGTGGAGTGTGGGGGGTGACGGGGGATGTGGTAGTGGCGTGGAGCCATATTTACTAAGATTTGTGTTACTGTTGACATACCATGTGATAGCGCTCAAACAGTCAGCCTAGCACCTCGCACACACCTTTGTACAATATTTAGATCCATAAGTACACGGAAGGTATTTAATTGCATAAAGCGAGTTAGTATATGTAGATTAAAGATGCATTAAATAATCTACGGGTTTCAAGTGTTGTACTTAAAATTAATGTTATTTGTTTATATATATATAAATCATTCTGGTTTTATTAAGGAGCATCAGACAAAGTCATTGTACAAATATTTTATGATGTTTATTCAGTGCGAGGCAGCTCATTTCGACATCAAGGTTGTATCAGTATTTTACTGGTATATGTATATCTATTTATATATTTGGATATGTATTTATACTTGAATTGCGTCTTTTGCACACAAACAGATACCAAAGGGTTGAAAAACAACACGCACTTATCGTGGTAAACAAATCGGAGTATTTTTTCCATGTCCATAGAGAATATTAATCACGTGATTCGCACAAATCATGCACTGCCAATTTAAAAATGCTTCCCATGTCTTGAATATTTGTCGAGTGAACAAGCGGCGTAAGCCGCGAAACGCGTCTTGGACTCTTGGGGAAATAAACATCTGAAGCACTTATATCGGGTCTGTGTCCTGTTTGCTGGCGGCAGCGCGTGATTACGACGTGGCAGCTATCTTGACAGGATTGTGTGATATATATATATATATATATATATATATATATATATATATATATGCAAAAAACAAGATTCCCTTGTAAGAAACACGCCGCACACCACTGTTTGAATTACGCTGTTCACGGTGTCAAAGTTTGACACCGTGAACAGGGACTCTGTGCAGTCCGAAACGCGTAGGTGGGAGACCTACAAGAAATAAAAACGAACAGCGTAATTCAAACAGTGGTGTGCGGCGTGTTTCTTACAAAGGAATCTTGTTTTTTGCATAATATTGCGAGTGTGTCTCAATCCTCGCCGCTAGCACCGGCTTCAAGCAGCTCCCCCCTCTTGGGACATTTGCTCGTGAATATATATATATATATATATATATATATATATGGACTCATTTTGGAGGGTGATTGCTATTGGCGCAAAGAATAGAATTTCCAGCTGTGGGCTTCCGGAAGAGTGCGGTGTGCAACCTTCCATTATCAACAAACACTCTTAGGTCCAAATAGTCCACTTCCGCTGGACTAATGGTACCCAAGAAGTGTAGGTTGTAGTTGTTATCATGCAGAACAACGATATACCGATGAGCCGTGTCCATCGTCCCCTGCCACACGATGAACAGGTCATTGTAAATGTATGTAAATGTATAGGCATTTATATAGCGCACTACTTACCCGTAGGGTCCCAAGGCGTTTCGACCGCTGCGAAACCCTTCCTGGCTTCCCTGAGAGATGGTCCCTTAATGGGTATCTCCAGGGTGAGACCAGGCATCCCCGGCGGTCTGGTGGGGCCGTTAATGAAGATGAGGCAAGCTAATGCCCAGAGTTGCCGAGTGTGATCGCTGATCAGAGTGGGCACCGAGGCGAGAGAATTATCGAGTCCGCTGACCCTGGTCCAGAAACCTGCCGCGCCGGGAATCGAACCCTGGTCCCGGGCCGTCCTCTGCTCTCGGGTCTGCCGCCTCTAACCAGTGAGCCACACTACTTCACTCGTCATTGATATATCGGTGCCACCGTACCACTCTTCCGATGTCCTGACCCTGACCCTGACCCTGGTACTGCCTGGCCAACCGCTCCTCCCACCAGCCATCGCACAAGTTTGCATAGCAGGTGCCCATAGCAGTCCCAGATATTTGCCTGAAGAACTGGTCCTCAAACAAAAAGAAATTACTTGTCAGGCAGAACTTCACAAACGCCAATAACATACAATTATGTTGTGCAATCCGCAGCTGTCTTTTGTTAAAAAAATATTCAATAGGAGTCATTCCATGTGTGTGTTTGATGTTGGTATACAAGCTAGTGATATCCAGTACCATGAGTAAATAGGAGGGTTCCCAGAGGACATTCTCAATTTTATTCAGAAAATCTTTTGTGTCTTTTGTATACAACTGAAGTTGAACCACAAAGGGAAAGAGGTAATTATCAATGAACATGGACATATGTTCTGTCAGATCGTTCACAGAGGACACGATTGGTCTCCCAGGTGGATCCTGGCTGTTTTCGTGCAGTTTCGGAAGATGGTAAAATGTGGGAATTGTCGGATTATTGCAACAGAGAAACAAATGTTCCTCTGTCCCTAACATTGATCGATTATACCATTGATCGATTATACCATATCAGAAAACCAATAATATTGAACATCCGACAACTGTCTGATTGCCTCCTTCCGGTATCGATCTCTTGTTTGGAGGACCACATTCCCACCCTTATCCGATGGTTTGATGACAATTGTGTCGTCCTTCATGAGATCCTGCATAGCATTTCTTTCCACCGGAGTAATATTGCCTACACACACTGCATTCCCTTGTTTTCCTCTGAAACTCGAAAGAACGTTGGTCATGGCTTCCGAGAACACATCAATAGCATCCCAGGGCATCTGAGGATTGAAAGTTGAGATGGGTTTAAAAGAACTTTCCTCCTGTCCTGTTCAATTTCCTGTTCCTCCGCCCTTTCTGCCATGGTTTTTTTGCATAATATTGCGAGTGTGTCTCAATCCTCGCCGCTAGCACCGGCTTCAAGCAGCTCCCCCCTCTTGGGACATTTGCTCGTGAATATATATATATATATATATATGTATATGGACTCATTTTGGAGGGTGATTGCTATTGGCGCAAAGAATAGAATTTCCAGCTGTGGGCTTCCGGAAGAGTGCGGTGTGCAACCTTCCATTATCAACAAACACTCTTAGGTCCAAATAGTCCACTTCCGCTGGACTAATGGTACCCAAGAAGTGTAGGTTGTAGTTGTTATCATGCAGAACAACGATATACCGATGAGCCGTGTCCATCGTCCCCTGCCACACGATGAACAGGTCATTGATATATCGGTGCCACCGTACCACTCTTCCGATGTCCTGACCCTGACCCTGACCCTGGTACTGCCTGGCCAACCGCTCCTCCCACCAGCCATCGCACAAGTTCGCATAGCAGGTGCCCATAGCAGTCCCAGATATTTGCCTGAAGAACTGGTCCTCAAACAAAAAGAAATTACTTGTCAGGCAGAACTTCACAAACGCCAATAACATACAATTATGTTGTGCAATCCGCAGCTGTCTTTTGTTAAAAAAATATTCAATAGCAGTCATTCCATGTGTGTGTTTGATGTTGGTATACAAGCTAGTGATATCCAGTACCATGAGTAAATAGGAGGGTTCCCAGAGGACATTCTCAATTTTATTCAGAAAATCTTTTGTGTCTTTTGTATACAACTGAAGTTGAACCACAAAGGGAAAGAGGTAATTATCAATGAACATGGACATATGTTCTGTCAGATCGTTCACAGAGGACACGATTGGTCTCCCAGGTGGATCCTGGCTGTTTTCGTGCAGTTTCGGAAGATGGTAAAATGTGGGAATTGTCGGATTATTGCAACAGAGAAACAAATGTTCCTCTGTCCCTAACATTGATCGATTATACCATTGATCGATTATACCATATCAGAAAACCAATAATATTGAACATCCGACAACTGTCTGATTGCCTCCTTCCGGTATCGATCTCTTGTTTGGAGGACCACATTCCCACCCTTATCCGATGGTTTGATGACAATTGTGTCGTCCTTCATGAGATCCTGCATAGCATTTCTTTCCACCGGAGTAATATTGCCTACACACACTGCATTCCCTTGTTTTCCTCTGAAACTCGAAAGAACGTTGGTCATGGCTTCCGAGAACACATCAATAGCATCCCAGGGCATCTGAGGATTGAAAGTTGAGATGGGTTTAAAAGAACTTTCCTCCTGTCCTGTTCAATTTCCTGTTCCTCCGCCCTTTCTGCCATGGTTTTGTTTCTGGCTGGATGTTCTTCCCGTTCTTCCCTCAGATCGTCGAGGAGTTCCATTCTAGTATCTTTAGTTGCAGGTCTCAATTTAAAATATTTATGAAGGTTACGTTTTCTGATAAAGCAAAACAGATCTATTCGAGTCTGGGTATATTCCATACGGTTGCTCGGGCAGAAGCAAGACTCAAAAGTTTGTCAAAGTTTGACACCGTGAACAGGGACTCTGTGCAGTCCGAAACGCGTAGGTGGGAGACCTACAAGAAATAAAAACGAACAGCGTAATTCAAACAGTGGTGTGCGGCGTGTTTCTTACAAAGGAATCTTGTTTTTTGCATAATATTGCGAGTGTGTCTCAATCCTCGCCGCTAGCACCGGCTTCAAGCAGCTCCCCCCTCTTGGGACATTTGCTCGTGAATATATATATATATATATATATATATATATATATATATATATATATATATATATATATATATATATATATATGGACTCATTTTGGAGGGTGATTGCTATTGGCGCAAAGAATAGAATTTCCAGCTGTGGGCTTCCGGAAGAGTGCGGTGTGCAACCTTCCATTATCAACAAACACTCTTAGGTCCAAATAGTCCACTTCCGCTGGACTAATGGTACCCAAGAAGTGTAGGTTGTAGTTGTTATCATGCAGAACAACGATATACCGATGAGCCGTGTCCATCGTCCCCTGCCACACGATGAACAGGTCATTGATATATCGGTGCCACCGTACCACTCTTCCGATGTCCTGACCCTGACCCTGACCCTGGTACTGCCTGGCCAACCGCTCCTCCCACCAGCCATCGCACAAGTTCGCATAGCAGGTGCCCATAGCAGTCCCAGATATTTGCCTGAAGAACTGGTCCTCAAACAAAAAGAAATTACTTGTCAGGCAGAACTTCACAAACGCCAATAACATACAATTATGTTGTGCAATCCGCAGCTGTCTTTTGTTAAAAAAATATTCAATAGCAGTCATTCCATGTGTGTGTTTGATGTTGGTATACAAGCTAGTGATATCCAGTACCATGAGTAAATAGGAGGGTTCCCAGAGGACATTCTCAATTTTATTCAGAAAATCTTTTGTGTCTTTTGTATACAACTGAAGTTGAACCACAAAGGGAAAGAGGTAATTATCAATGAACATGGACATATGTTCTGTCAGATCGTTCACAGAGGACACGATTGGTCTCCCAGGTGGATCCTGGCTGTTTTCGTGCAGTTTCGGAAGATGGTAAAATGTGGGAATTGTCGGATTATTGCAACAGAGAAACAAATGTTCCTCTGTCCCTAACATTGATGGATTATACCATTGATCGATTATACCATATCAGAAAACCAATAATATTGAACATCCGACAACTGTCTGATTGCCTCCTTCCGGTATCGATCTCTTGTTTGGAGGACCACATTCCCACCCTTATCCGATGGTTTGATGACAATTGTGTCGTCCTTCATGAGATCCTGCATAGCATTTCTTTCCACCGGAGTAATATTGCCTACACACACTGCATTCCCTTGTTTTCCTCTGAAACTCGAAAGAACGTTGGTCATGGCTTCTGAGAACACATCAATAGCATCCCAGGGCATCTGAGGATTGAAAGTTGAGATGGGTTTAAAAGAACTTTCCTCCTGTCCTGTTCAATTTCCTGTTCCTCCGCCCTTTCTGCCATGGTTTTGTTTCTGGCTGGATGTTCTTCCCGTTCTTCCCTCAGATCGTCGAGGAGTTCCATTCTAGTATCTTTAGTTGCAGGTCTCAATTTAAAATATTTATGAAGGTTACGTTTTCTGATAAAGCAAAACAGATCTATTCGAGTCTGGGTATATTCCATACGGTTGCTCGGGCAGAAGCAAGACTCAAAAGTTTGATTTCGGTCTCAGTTAGGTGTCTGCTTGTTGGAGAAGGTGTCTGTCGTGGAGAAGTGTGGCTCAATGGTTAGAGCAGGCAGACCTTGATGCAGAGCTCTGGCCAGGGACCAGGGTTCGATTCTCGCCTCGGCGGGTCTCCGGCTCATTAATTCCCCTGACTGGATATTCTCGCCTCAGTGCCTGTTCTGATCATGGGTCCCACGCTGCAACTCTGGGCAATAGCTTGCTTAGTCTCCACAACGGCCCCAAAAGCGCTGGGATGCCTGGCTGCACCTGGGGGGTGCCCAGGAGTGGACATTTCCCAGGAAAGCCAGGAAGGGTTCCTAAGCGGTATACGGACAGCGCCGGGACACCTCCGGTGGAGATAGCTGTGCGCTTTACAAATTCCGACATTTGTTAAATTGACAACTGTGAGATTCTGTGTTTCAGTTAACGCCTGTTGCTCTTTTTCTTGTTCCTGTTTGTCCAGATTTGCGCTCTTCCTACCCCCACCTGCTCTGCGGGTTTTTCGGTGGGATTTTCTGTGGGTTTGTTCTTCCCTCCCCTTAACCAGGACTGCCGGATGACTCTGAACTTGTCTCGAAAAGGGACAGCACTCCCTCTCCCTATATATATATATATATATATATATATATATATATATATATATATATATATATATATATATATATATATACCCTAGGAATGCATTCCAGAAGAGAGTCAACAGAGGTATGGACCACCAATACAGTTTAAAAAGAGTTCCGGAGACACAGGTTCACAATTCCATTATTTCATTGCATGAATACCAAGTGGTACAGACAAGTGTCCACCATATGCGTTTCGATCGCCACATCCATAGTTTAGCTGCTTGAACAGAGAAGGATGTGCCACCCATGTGTACTTCCTTTGATACTTTAGGTATGTGTTCCCAGATCATCAGGCAAAGTGGCGAGTGGGTCATAATGTTTCCAATCGCAACATGTGAGTATTTCCATTTTGGAAGTATTCAATTGGAGAATTTCCAATGTCTTTGGGGGGTCATTCCAGTAAAAGGAATATTTGCGTGCCATATTCATAGTTATAGCACATGAGGTGTAACTGATTGATCAGTGCTTGTAATGACTTCATGCAAATGTTGAACAGCATGGGTGAGATGATAGAGCCTTGAGGGACCCCTGCTTTTGTGAAGAACGGTTTGGACAAGAAAGGTGGGGTATGGATGACATTAGTTCTGTTGCGAAGGTAAGATGCGTTCCAGTACCCTCCATGCCGGCTTAGTAGAGTCTTTGTATCAGAGTGTCATGGTCAACCGTGTCAAAGGCTGCCGAGACGTCCAAGAGAAGTAGTGCTACAGCCATATTCATCCTAGATGGCAAGGACGGAAGATTCTGTGCCTCTTACTGGACGGAAATCCGTTTGGAAGTCCATTTGTAATTGGTCTGTAGTTGTCAGGGTTCAGCGGGTCAAAGTCTGTTTTCTTCAGTAATGGGCGTATGTATGACTTTTTGAGATGTTCTGAAAATATTCTGGTAGTTAAGGAGTTATTGATGATGCTTGTTACTGGAGTGGCAGCAGAGGTTTTATAAGAATTGTCTTCGAGGTTTGTGGTGGAACTGAGTCAGTAGGACTGCTGGTAGGCCTGCTAGCTTTGACCAGGTCTATATATTTATTGTGTGAAATGTGTCGGAAGAAACAGAGAGGCTGTGTTAGAGTATTCTTAGATTATTGTTTTGTCAGGGCTGGTGCTTTGTTACCCTGGCTGTAGTTTGCGTATTAGTGGTACGGGTAGTGCACTACACACTACCCATGCTACGCGTAGCTAGGCGAACTGCGTAGTGCGGTAGAGAAACTGCTGTTCGCACTGATTGCACAGTGCCGGATGCTTGTCCGCACTGTGCAATCATTACAAACGACATCTTACACAGTGCAAGTGGTCGTTTTCTGCTGCTCAAGTAGATTTGTACTCGAGCGGCAGCTTTCGCAACGCAGACTGGTAGTTTCTTATCACAAGCAGTTGCGAGCATACGCGTCCACTTGCAATGAGAAACCTGACCTCCCCGCGTTGATAATATTGCTGGTAGGTTTATTTTCCACGCTTGTGATTGGCAACTTGATGTTGCTGATCGCGAACGAGGAAAAAGTCTCACTGAGTCGGTGTCTTGCTCACTTGCGTTCGCCAACTTGACATTGAGGACTAGAGCGAGCTACATGTTTTTTCACTGTGCTACGTGCAATTCGCGTAGCACGTAGTTGCGCAAACTACACACACCACATGTAGTTTTCCGCCAGGCTTAGTGCTTTGCCCTTCTTTTAAATATGAGTCCAATGTGTCGGCTTTGGCCGGGTAATGATTTGCCAGTTTGTCTGTGAAATCATGAGTAACGGGATGAGCTCCTACTAGGCAATTTGGTTTACGACCTTATTTAAGACTGGCATTTTTCTTTGAGGCAGGCACGTTGCAGCTTTCTTATTTATTTATTTTTCTTATTTATTTCTGTATTTTTCCAATGTGCTTATTTTCCTTTGTTCTGTTGTGTGGTTTTTAGTGGTATCAGGATAACTAAAGCTTTCTGTAGTCACTCATATAGTTTTGCATGGCTACGTGGAGGTCTGGAAATGAGCAGGATGTTACACGAAGAAGACGGTTTAGGATTGCATCTGGTGAAAAGGGCCTCACAATCTTTCATGGAGACAGCGTCAGCTTTAGTGATATGTAATATTTTCAGCGGCATCTCCTTTTTTGCATATATGATTTATGGAGGTCGTTTGATAACCTATGGAGGTCGTTTGATAACCTATAGAATGGCTTCACTCAGGACTGGAGCCATGTCATCTCCAAACCATTGATCAGTAATGAATAGTATGTCTAGTTTTGTGTCAGTGAGAAGGTTGTAGATGTGATGCTTGTTTTTAGAGAGTGATCGAGCATTTATTAGTAGACAGCTTAGAGAATGTGCTTTGGCGATAGTGTGTTTTTTTTTTTTTGCAGAGTTTTATATAGCGCGAACTAGAACCGAACCGAATCAGTTATCAGAGCGCTTTACATAGCACCAGTTACGTTACATGAGGACACACTTTCATTTTTGTTTTGTAGAAGAGTGATCAGTATTTTGTGGGCTTGTAGCAGGCTTATCCTTAGTGTTGGTATTAAGTATATGAGGATAGCAATCGTGTAGCTGTTCTGTATCATTTTCCTCGTCCAACAGACTAAGAAGGCATTTTGATGGGTCTGCGTGTGTCGGTGGTGGAAACTTTTGAGAGTGAGTTGGAGTGTTGTTTTGTTTTTGTGGTGTAACATTGTTGTGCAGGAGACATGGATAAGCGAAGTTGTTAGGTGGGGCACTAGGCTTATTTAGGTTTGTACCTCTTTAGGGTGGAAGGTGTATGAGTTAGGGGTGGTGGTGCAGCATGTGGGTCATGTTGTAAGGTTCTAAATTGTCCAATGGATGAGAGGTGGTGATGTGTTTGTGAGTAGAGTGTATGTTGTGTATTAGCGGGTACGAAGTAGAGTCAAGAGTGTTTGTTTTAGACTTGTTTGCTGCAAAAGGTAATATGTGTGGTGCAGTGGAGTGTAAATGTTGTGCGCTTGTGTTATTGTGGTAGAAAGAAGAGGAGGGTGTTGGTTGGGGAAATGATGAAAGGCTGAGTATAGGTTTGCTAGTAACAAAGAGGGATCCGTTATGAGTAATTAGAGCAGGGAGTGTGTGTATGGAAGAGATATGGTTAAATATGTTGTGAATTTGGGTTGTGTTAGTGGTGAGTGAATTGGTTAGTAGTATAGGATAGTGTTGTGTGCTGTTTGGAGGTGATGGTGGTAATGTGTGGTAGCTGGGATAGAAGGTTGCATAAGTGTGGTTTGTGGGGTTTTGTAGTAGGTGCTGAGACCTTGTATTTTATATTGGGTTAGTTTGTAGTAAATGAGTGCAAGTGCTATGAGTGTGGTACTCTGGTAGTGGTTGTGGGTGGTGTATGGTGGGTGCTGGTGTACATAAATTTGGGCAGCATTTCTCACCCTAGTCCTAACCATGTTTGAACATGCTCAAACAAGCAATTGCCATTGTCCTCTCTGCCTAACCCGACACCCGAGCTGAGACGTCCTGGACCCTGGTCCTAGTAATCTGGTGAGCCCTTCGGCCAATGGGAACTCTAGCCCTAACCCTAACCAATCACACTACTAACCCTAAGTCTTAGGACTAATAGGAGTCCAAGCCCTTACAACCAATCACAGCCCTAGTGCCAGCACCCAATCAGGCACGAAACCCTAAACCCTATGTCCAATAGAAAGCCTAACCCCAGTCTTAGTCCCAACCCTATTCTTAGCAGCCAATCATACAGTAAACCCTAAACCCTATGTTCAATAGAAAGCCCAGCCCCAGGAACCAAACTGAAACCCTAAACCTATCCACAAATCAGATCACTAGCCCTAATCCCTACTTCAATAGAATCACTGACTGGTACCAATAAGTACCCTCAAATCCCCAACCAATGAGAATACTAACCTAATCCAATAGAAAACACATATCTACATCCTCTCAGTTATCTGTAGTAACTTTAAATCGTGCTTTAAAGTAAGTATAACTAGTGTCCTCATCATGCACTGCTAAATACTTCTGATATTGTAATACTTATGACATGTTCTATGGCATTATTGATACATCAATGCAACATATGAAATAATATCATTTAAAACATCACTGTTCATGCCGCGGGGTGAGTTATAGTTCTTTTGTTTGTGAGTGTTTGGACTTGAGATATGTACATATATAAGTCTAGAAAGATAGATAGATCTATAATAGGTAGATGATAGATAGATAGATAGATAGCTAGATAGATAGCTAGATAGATAGACAGATAAACAGATTATTTTAGTTCCTCAAAAAAGGGGACCTCACGTCTCCTAATAACATCACATAGGAGTTGACTTCATTAGCCTGTAAAGCATTGTCACTTGATTAATTTATTCTCAGTCCAGATTCCACAGCTGTGCTAGACAGGTGCTTCTAAGTCAATAAGCTTAGGGGTATATTTATCATTAAGTGACGCAGCACAGCAAGCTACCTTGCTGCGCTGTGCAGTGTGACCGGGAAAGGGAAGGAATGCGATATATTCACCATAATAAGGCGCATTCCTGTCTTTTCCCAGCACTGGCGCACAATGTGCTGCCTAGTGCCAATGCAGCCAGCCTTGTGCCATGGTGGAAGGGTGCCTCTATTCTAAGCAGGATTGTTTCTGTGCAGGAAGGAAAACCTTCCTGCACAAAAAAAATCCACCGAGGCATTTTCATCTTTCTAGGTGTGCTGCACAAATGGTTAGGACAAAAAAATGGCTACTTTGTAAATTAGGTATTTTCAGAATTGTTACTTAAGAACGGACTTCACCATTAAAAACGACTTTAAATTACAATTGATTTAAGTCTAAACAGCATAGTTCTTCCTGCTCCCAATCAAATGTTATCACTTATTAAATGTAGCAAGGTAACCCCTGTTAGTCAATTGTAGAGATAGGCCTTACAGTAGTGAAACATGACTTTAGGAGTTTTTTATTACTACCAGGAAATGTAAAACTTAAACCCAAGTGTTCTACTTTTCAAATACAATTCCCCCTGCCCTATGAGCTTTAGGGCATACTTTAGTGGTGAATACTGTTTATTAAAAAGGACATTTTAGTGCCAGTTTAAAAGTGCACTACAGGCTGCAGACAAGTTTCAATGGCTACTTTAGTGGGTGGCACATTGAGTGCTGCAGTCCCAATAGTAGTATTTAATCTAGAGACCCTGGGTACATGTTGTACCACTTACTAGGGACTTACAAGTAAACTAAGTGGATCTCAATTGTACACAGAGTCATATTGGCAACAAAATGGGTTCGTCAGAAGGTAAAAACAACACCCATCTTCTCCACGGGTGCCACGATTCTGAAGAATATCAAAGGAATGAAGACCTTTGTCTTCAGGTTAAGAGGTACATTTGCTTTGGTTTCTCTCTAGAGGTGTAATCACATTTCCTGCTATGTGGGTAACTTGCCACTAATGTGAACTTACTTTCGAACCAGAAGGGCTCCTCTTTTGGACTTCAGTGGCCTTTAGCTTGCTTTAGAGCTTCCCAGTTACTGTGGCATTAGTGTATTTAGCAATGTGTTGTCTACCACTTCACTCCATTGCCCTCACTCTGTGACTGTTTTCCAACCTTGTGTAGCATTCCTGAGGCCTCCCTGTAACTCCCTAAAGGTTCTTTACCAAAAATATTTTTTTGTCCTGAAGAGGGACCTTAGCATTCACACTCTTGGACCGAAACGTTGATTATCGCAGTTGGCATTTGACATTTAGGATCTGTCTAAATAATAAGTAAATCCTGATTCTTAAAAGTATTGCATTTTCATCTGTCTAACTCAAATAATACAACACATCATTTTTGGCATTGTATATGTTTATATTGCACCGACTATGTGATCCTCTATAACCATCTATTGTTTGAGAGTAATGGCACTTTAGAAAGCACTTCCTCTTCCATTGCTTCTGAAATAAAAACTATTGATGGCAGTACTTGGAGTTAATCATGCTGTTGCTTTGAATGATACTATTCAGTCCCCATTGTTTTATAATATGATCAACTGTACTCTTATTCACAGGAGGATACAGGGTTTACCCTATCATTTTAAGAATGCAGGTGAACACAGGCTAGCACAGAGGTAGAGGAAAGCAATATTTCAAATTGGGCAGATATTATCCTGAGTTGACAGAGTCTTATATAAGACCATTAACATGATGGTTTTTATTCATTGCATTCGCTCTCATACAAATTCTGTTCCAGGGATGACTCCCGCCTTTTCTTAGTCCATTGCACATGGAACAAAGTCATACCCTAGTGCAGGTGTGAAGAGCCAGCCGCCACTGCATAACAATTAGTTTGGGCAGCGCTTTGATATCTCTCACAAGCGGCTCACCTGCGGGCACCACACCTGAAATACAATGGTTCGGAGTCAAAGGCTGATGCCTATTATTTCCTGATTTCAATATCTTCTTTGAAAGGTAGACGCGAGTGATCCCTCTGGATTGCGGTTGGCCTATGATCCTTGCCGCCTCTTTATATCTTTATATTCTTTAGCGCTCTCCCCCACCTCTATCAGTGGATTGGATTCTATCTCCATCTCGCTTGGGCTTGATGGCCCTTGGTTGGTTCATAGAACCCGCCGTGGTAGCGGGCAGGCGGATCCGCTCAGATCTAATATAAGCAGCAGTTAGCGGGCGGTGAGAGGGATAGATTGGAAGAACTCCTCATCTCCTGCAATGATGAGGGCGCGAGGGGAGGAAAAAGCTGAGGCTCTTAGAAGCGCCACAAATTAACGAGCCCAATTATTTCCGCGAGGTCTGGTAGAGCTACGCGCGCTGCAAGCGACTGAAGCGCGGGCTCTCAATTCTGGAGGTGTGACGAGCCTGTGCGTAATCTCCACTGACAACTTGGGCTATGAAAGCACCTGAGCTGGCCCCTCGGAGATCATTAATCCTGATTAGCGCTGATCACTCTTCATAATCCCCAGCAGCCTCTGCACTTGGCGAATGGCACGTTTTATTAGCTTAATGAAGTGGAGAATTACTATGATGGACATTAACTAATAAAGGCTGCTGCGAAGATATGATTAGCTTGGTCTCTATTTATATCTCAGTACAGGTCTATCCTGTCAACTGCTATCTATCTATCTATCTATCTATCTATCTATCTATCTATCTATCTATCTATCTATCTATCTATCTATCTATCTATCTATCTATCTATCTATCTATCTATCTATCTATCTATCTATCTATCTATCTATCTATCTATCTATCTATCTATCTATCTATCTATCTATCTATCTATCTATCTAATCTATCTTTCTATCTATCTATCTATCTATCTATCTGACTATCTATCTATCTGACTATCTATCTATCTATCTATCTATCTATCTATCTATCTATCTATCTATCTATCTATCTATCTATCTATCTATCTATCTATCTATCTATCTATCTATCTATCTATCTATCTATCTATCTATCTATCTATCTATCTGACTTTCTATCTATCTATCTATCTATCTATCTATCTATCTATCTATCTATCTATCTATCTATCTATCTGACTATCTATCTATTTATCTATCTATCTATCTATCTATCTATCGATCTGTCGATCTATCTATCGATCTGTCTATCTATCGATCTGTATATCTGTCTATCTGTCTATCTGTATATCTATCTGTCTGTCTGTCTGTCTGTCTGTCTGTGTGTCTATCTATCTATCTATCTATCTCTCTATCTATCTATCTATCTATCTATCTATCTATCTATCTATCTATCTATCTATCTATCTATCTATCTATCTATCTATCTATCTATCTATCTATCTATCTATCTATCTATCTATCTATCTATCTATCTATCTATCTATCTGTCTGTCTGTCTGTCTGTCTGACATTTACCCTGTGTTCGACGCAGGCAGGAACGGCTTTACTGCTGATGGTGTCCGGTGCGGTTATTTTTTGGTGCCCCTCCAGTGACATCCTAGAATGTAGGTGATGAATTATCCACATACAGCACAGGTCTGTGATCTGCATTAGTACATGTTCTTCCTCTGCTACTTTAGGAGGAATCAAACTCCCATCTCTTTCCAGGAGGAACATTAATGTTCATCGTTATCTTGACATTTTTATTGTTGCCTGAAATCTGGACCCACAGGAAACTCTGCAGCAGGTGCATGTAGACCCATAAATTATTTCTAAACACAGCGCCCTTCGAGGTGAGTGCCAGGTGCAGCTGCACCAGTTGCACCGCCCTAAAGCCGGCCCTGAATGTAGTTGATGGATGCCAACCTTTTTGCCCGTGGAATTCAGTAAAACCAGTCACTAAGGACCCGTGATTTTGGGTCCATTTGGTTACTCCCCATTCCAAGGACAATAGCTGAATTATATAACATAGGTGCCTGAACCCCTCCAGGTAGCACATATTCCAGCCCACCGGTAACCCCCATATATCTGGGGAAACTGTATTGAGGGCCTTAAGGTTTACTGTCCTGGTCTATCTTCTAGAAATGCATAATTCTTTGGTCTTAGTTTTTTATTTAATTCTCACAGAATACTCATGAACACGTCAAATATGTTTTTTAATTCAAATATCTGGAAAATGGTGAATCTCATTAAACCACAAATCTGCCTAACATTCTGGTTTGATTCAATTGACTCAACCCACCCGAGGCAACATACCAAGGGACCCAGTGTTAAGCCTCTCGTCCTGAAGAGTGGGAGGGGGTCATTCCTAAGCAACTATAAACTGACATCTGAATTTACTAGTGAACAAATTCGAAAGCTCATGCTTTGCCGGGTAAAATGGATTATTGTGTCAACGCAGATACATTTGTATACGTTGTATCGCTCGATCGTGGTGGGGCACCCCCAGTCTTGTATTTTTCTGAAGTGGGCAATGGGAGTCCCATTGAGTTGGGTCATTGTAAGATCCAGGGGTGGCTCCTGGCTTGGGAGAGCGGGCCCAGGCCCAGGGCGCCCGTCTTTAGAGGGGCGCTCGGAGCTCTGTGCGTGAAAGCTCTGCAGACAGCAGGCCCTCTATATTGCCTCCAGGGATTCTATTTAAAGTGCCTCTACTTATGTTTGATGTGCCTCAAATAACACCCTATCTTCCCCTTTACTTGCCGTCCCAGCAACTTCTGACCCCTGCCACCACACACCAACACCCCCTCTCCACCCTAACAAACAGCTTGGCACGAGCCTGTTAGAGCTAAGCTGGGGATGGTTGAGGCAAAGTGTGTGGAGGGGGGGGGGAGAGATGTTTGTGTTCAGAGGCGAATGAGTGAACTAGCCAGTCAGGGACTGACCTGTGAAAAGGACCCCCTGCTGCCTCATTTTTTTACCACCAGAAGCAAATTTCTCAGGGAGAGCTGGTGTTAAAGGAAAGACGGGCGTCGCCCTGCTAGCTTTGGTGAGTGACAAAATGTGAGAAGGAACAGAAAGCAGCTAGCAATGAATTGGGCTGGCTGCTCAGTGAACAAACGTGTAGGGTTTTGAAGGACAGGAAGTGGGTCATGCACAGAGGGCAGCAGAGTGAGTTGAGCTGGATAGGTAGCATGGCGGGTCAGCTGCCTGGCATGTCGACTCCAAGGAGTGACAGCGGGTATTTCATCCCCAACATCAACTGATGCGATGTGAATACCAGCAGAGGGCGCAACTGGACACCAGGGCCGGACTGGGAACACGAACCGGCCCTGGTAAATTGCTCACCTGCCCCCCCCCCCCCTGAAGTTAGGGAGAGTGCAGCTGAGCAGTCTGCGGCGGCCGGTTTCGGCTGATTTGTTACAATGGGACGATATTGCTGAACCCTGGTAACAAAAACGGCCCCCCAGGGGCCCAAAACCGGCTCCCACTCTAGCGGCCTACCAGGGAAAGTCCCGGTGCCCGCTATGACCAGTCCGGCCCTGCTGGATGTGGTAAATAAATAATTAATTACCGGTACTATTTTTCATATAATCAATAAAACAGGTAGCTCAATAAATAAGAGTCAGGATTCGAGGTATCTTGAGTCGTCAGGCTTTAATCAGACATAAAGGACAGGAACAGGACAGCCTGTACGGGAAGGGAATGAAGGCAGCTGCCGGGGGCAGGATCTGGGAATAATAGGGGCTGGGATAACTTTTAATATGGGTGCACAATATATATATACTTAAACAAAATACATTACATTCAATACAGTAGGCGTAGCAGTAGGCGTGACTCGTAGCAGTCGCGAAAGATAAGGGCAAAATGATGTAACAAGAAGGCGTGTACAGGGCGTATACATAGACATGTGATGTAAACGTAACAGAATATGTCATAAACGGGGCGGAAACATGGAGGGGGCTACCTGAGCAGCTGGGACCTCTAACCTAGTGGTGCGCGCAAACGGGCAATGACGTGTTACCAGGGAGAACTGGGGGCTATGACTTCTGCGCTAGAAGAGGAGACTAAAGTCTGGAGTGTCAGAGCGACATGTACCCAAGGCATATCTAGTATCTAGTGTTTAGAGTACATGTTGATAGAATCCAAAAGTTATCAGGGCAAAGGCTAATAGGCTCTAAGACTGGTGCATGCATAATTCTATATGTATTGCGTGTGCGAGGAATATTCTATGAATATTAATACAGTATTTCTCTTAGATGGAGACATAAAGGCTAGACCATGACGGAAACTATTGATGCGATTCAGTAGCTTAGGAATGCAGAGAAGGAGGGCTGGACTGATAACTAGAAACATAACATACTCTTGGCAGACTGGGAGGCAGAGCCAGGCCGGGCCGGGCACTGCGAGGCAGGAAGTAAGCTAAGGGTCAGGGATGCAGGTGGGGGCTGTATCGCTCCTCGGAGAGGGTTCAGGAGACAGGAGCTGAATCTGAGTCCGGGCCCTTTTGAGGCCTAGAAACGGGGACGATTCAATGAATTTAACGTGCACACTGTAAAATGTGGCAACGTAGGTTTACATAGGCCTAATATTCGTTGCTTTCATGACTACTGGAAACTGGCATACTAGAGATGGACACAACTGTAATTGCGTCTTTAATCGATCAGAGGGGAATACATGCATATCGATCATGCACATATAACAAAATATGGGGAACACGTAGGCACATACAACATGGCAAAATTTACTTTTCCACATTCCCTCCTTGTGCCCTACGTTTCCATCAGGAAACATCAATATTCATGATACCATCTATCACTTCATATAGCATCATTTGCTCGTCTCGAATTGTCTTGGAACGGGATTTAGGACTAGGAATACAAGAGGTAGCACACATGCCGCAAATCGCAGGGCCACATTGTATACAGAGGCAGCAACTGAATATGATCATTACTGCAATACCTAGGAATGACAATACTTTCCATCCCCAAGCAGATATAATACTCCAGAGCCAACCGGACCATGTCCAGGTGCCTGGATTCTGGTGTAACTGATGGGCAATTTTATGAAGTCTGGTTATAGCTGAATAAACAGACGGCGCGTTATTAGGAATGAAAATGCAGCAACTAGATCCGATGGCTCTACATGCTCCTCCTCTATCGGCCAGTATGACGTCAAGAACGAGACGATTTTGGAGCACGACAAATCTCATAGCAGATTGCTCTTCGGTTAAGTTACCTAGAGCAGAAGTAGTCTCATTCACTACTGCTTCAAGGGTTCTGGTTAACCTACGTATTAACTTACTATTCTGGACAGGTCCTATAAAGAAGAAGAAACCTTTATTAAAGTCTTGATACTGTTCTAGAGTAGTTTCAGTTTGATCGACAATTGGGGACTCGATCTCCCTTCTATGTCTAACGTGTACTAGATGTGTGTTTCTGTGATAATCAGATGGGGCTAGAAAAACTGGTGGCAGTAGGAAGGCAATGTAACATGTTCCATCCCAATCGAGGGGCAGACGAACATATGCGGTCTGACCACAAACAAAATAAGAATGACGTGAGGCTTTGAAAATAGATTTCCCACTGTCACTATACTCGACAGTAGTAGTACAATCACTATGTCCTACATGTGCGGAACCATTCTTTCTGACACATAATTCGCCTTTGACTGGTAGTACTGAAATAGCAGGCAAATCTGGAGTAGTATCAGACTGAACATTCAGGACCATGAAATTCGAAGAATAATTACCTAAATCATATACTTCATTTTCTAGATCTAACCCGGTTCTATGGGAGAGACCTTGCTTGTCTGGGAAACATGTTCTATTCAGAAGGGACATATCATTGGAGGATGACGTTAACGTGGACCATGCTCCACACGAACCATTATGTGAAAACGGATAAGGAAAGAGTGGCAGAACTCCCTTCGGTGTCTGGAAAGGGGGGAGTCGACCACACACCCAACAATTAGTGGCATTGCTGGTCTGGTGTGAATAGTGTAACATTCTGATAAATGTATTATTTCGCATAGCAAGACGATAGGATAGCTCGTGAGGAGGCAGATCAATAAATGTGTGCTCTACTGTAGCATTAGAAAACATATTTACATGTAAAATTGGAAAACATAAATGTAAAGCATAACTTGTGCAGGTAACCATAAGACTCAAAAATAGCAAAAAACTTAAAACAACGATACATCTTATAGAGTTTTGACTAACTCTCTCACTATGGGGGTCTATCTCATACATGTCAGAAACCTGTCTAACCGTTTCACCCGAGAGGGACTTAGACAATTAAACTGGCTGACTTATTTTACTAGACCGAAGTTTCTCTTTATACTCCTGTTGCGGAGTTTTCTCTAACACGGGAACTTTAAGTTCAGAGTCTGTTTTTAGGCAGTCTGTAGGAATGAGGTAGTCCTTAGCAAAAGTCTTTTCTGATTGTCCATGGAATTTCTTTATATGGGACAGGTGGACCCATCCTTTCCTGCCCTCCAGTTTCACGGCGGTCCTTGTTGTTAACAAGACGAGGCGGGGCTCCTTCCAACGGGGCTCCAGCGGACTTGAACGATCAAAATTCCGCACCAACACCAGGTCGCCTGGAATGACTTCATGCGGTTTCACCTCGGTGTTGTCTGGAAATGCGGCGGCAACCTGTGAACGACAAGAGTGTAGGGCAGACATCAAGGAAGCTAGGTAATCTGTCAGCATATTACTGGAAACATCGGTAATACTGCGGGGTCTAGGTGTACCCCACATGTTTGGGGGGCGGCCGAATACGACCTCATACGGGGACAGACCTGATCTGGAATGTGCAACCATCCTCATAAAAAATAAAGCAACTGGCAGTGCGACTAGCCAGTCTACACCTTTTTCTCTACAAATTTTAGCAATGCGGATTTTCAGAGTCTGATTATGTCTCTCTACGAGACCGGCTGCTTCAGGATGGCGCACACAATGGAACTTCCACTGGTACCCTAACAAAAGGGAAACATGTTTCATGAGCTCAGATGAGAATGGCTGGCCGTTATCTGAATACACGACCCTAGGGAGTCCATAGCAGGGAAAGAATTCACGAACCAACTGCCTGGCAGTGGTCGCGGCTGTGTAATCTGGAACTGGATATGCTTCCGTCCACCTGGACAAAGCGCATACAACTACGAGGACATACTTGAAACCTCGACATCGCTCCATCTGAATATAATCCATCTGGAGGACTTCAAAAGGGTGGTCAGGAGGTTGGAATCCACCTTGTTCCACCGCAACACTTTTACCTGGATTGAACTGACAACATATCATACAGGTACGGACTTTCTGCTTGGCTGCAGCTCGTAAATGCTTGTTGAACCAAAGGTTCTGAATACTGTCTAACATAGCTTTTTCTCCTAGATGTGCTGGACTGTGTGCGGTATTAATAATGACTTGAACCATAGAGTCGGGGAGAAACCATGTGGCTTTTCCCTTCGTCAACCACCCTTGATCTGTCTGGACCCCTCCTTGTTCGGACCATTTCTTGATTTCTTCGGGAGTAGCATGTAACTGTATGTCTATGACATCTTGTGTAGGGTCCTTGACTGTCATACAAGTAGTCGGATCTGGAATGAGTGTCTGTGTCGTGTTAACTGGAATGTCTGGGGTCTGAGCTGTAAGCTTGGCTGTTCGATCTGCTAGATCGTTACCTTGGGAAATGATGTCAGTAACTTTCGTATGTGCCTTGCACTTCATGATAGCGATAGCTGTCGGTAAATGTATTGCATCTAACAGAGCTTGAATGAGGAGACCATGCTGAATCTTGGTTCCATGAGAAGTCATGAAACCTCTCTCCTGCCAGAGCACTCCAAAGTCGTGTACGACTCCGAATGCGTAACGTGAATCTGTATATATGTTTACTTTCAGGTTCTTGGCACGTATGCAGGCTTGGGTCAGAGCGACTAGCTCTGCTGCTTGAGCAGACAGGGTGTCAATACGATGTGTTTCTATAACTTCGGTTTCAGTAGTCACTGCATACGCGGCTACTAGTTCTCCTGTACTTGTTCTCATACATGAACCATCCACATAGAGTGTCAGGTCGGGATCAGGTAATGCAATGTCTGTCAGGTCTTGTCTTGGCTTTGTCATAGTGTTAACCACTTCCACACAGTCATGTGTGGCAGGATTTGAAGTAACTGACGGTAACAGTGTAGCAGGATTTAGAATGTTTCAGCGTCTGATTTCTATGTGTGGCTGGAACAGTGTCAGTTCATAACCTGTTAAACGTGCAATTGTAAAGTGCTGAGTCTGTGTTCGGTTTAAAAGAACTTCCACGGAGTGTGGAACTTGTACTGTCAGGGAGTGTCCTAATACTATGGAATCACTTTGTCTGATTGCTAGAGCTGTGGCTGCAACTGACTTGAGGCACGCAGGCAGAGCCTGGGCTACTGGATCTAATGTGCTAGAAAAATAAGCACAGGGCTTGTACTGTCCTGCTTGATCTTGTGTGAGAACAGATAATGCAGTACCATCACGTTCTGTGACAAAAAGTGTAAAAGGCTTACTGTAGTTGGGTGTTGCTAGAACAGGTGTTTGACATAAGGCTTTCTTTAATTAATTGAATACAAGTGTATGTTCCTGGGTCCAAGGGAGGACAGTCGATACGGCTGCCTCCTGTGTCGTTAACTGTATCAGTGGCTTGGCTAGAAATGCATACTGAGGAATCCATTGTCTGCAGTAAGAAGTGAGGCCAATAAAAGCTCGTACCTCCTTCTGTGTCTTGGGTTGTGGAAGACTCGCTATTAACTGGATACGGTCTGGTGTCAACTGCCTACCCCACTTGGACAGTAAGTGGCCTAAGTAGATCACTTGCTGGACACAGAATTGTAATTTGGAAGGGGACACCTTGTGCCCCTGCTCGGCCAGGAAATACAGAACTGTAAGTGACGCTCGCTCGCAGTCACGTTCAGAACGGGCTGTGATCAGTAGATCATCGACATACTGGAGCAGGGCAGTGTCAGATGGCATGTGAATATTGTCTAGTTGTCTCTTAAGTGCTTGACTGTAAATACTAGGACTTTCTGTGAAACCTTGAGGAGCTCGTGTGAATTTATAGCTCCTTCCATTTAAACAAAAACCGAAAAGGTACAGGCTGTCTGGATGAATGGGGACACTGAAAAATGCGTTCTTGAGATCGATAACTGTGAAAAATGTAGCTTCAGAATCAATGGCTGTCAATAGGGAAGAAATATCTGGGACTACTGGATACTGAGGTATGATACATTTATTAAGCTCTCGAAGGTCAATCACTAATCAATATACTGGAGGTGCATTTGGATCAGTACGTTTCAAGACTGGAATGATAGGAGAATTACATACATTGGAGTCAGTTTCTACAACCACTCCTTGAGCAATAAGTTCGTCAATAATTTTGGATAAGGCTGCTACAGCCTCAGGTGGCAATCTGTACTGTCTGATTCGTGGCAAAACTATACCTTGTTTGAGAGTCACACGATCGGGTGTGATGTGCATACAGCCTACATCAGTTGGACCTTGCGCCCATAAATGCTGTGGTACATTTAATAATCTTGGATCAAAATCACGTAATACATAGTGACCTTTAAAGTCACGTAAGAACAATCGAACTCCTTCTGGGGAGCAACAAATTACTGCACCTAATTCTTTTAATGTTTTAATGCCTAACAAATTTTCTGGACATGACTTTGTAAGTAACAAATCAGTAGTTCGGGACAATGGACCAACTTCTAGGGAAACTGGTTTCGAAATTTCATTAACAATCGGCTTTCCTGAAAATCCAAGGGAAACATTTTTAGAGCCTGAGAGCGGAGCCCCTGGAACCTCGTCATGACTGATAGTAGTCCTACTTGCCCCTGTATCAATCAGAAACTTTCTGTCTTTCCCTAATACTTGACTGTGTACATAGGGACCCTCTTGATCTACAGGTATCTCGATGAGAGGCAAGCCTACCTCCCTCTCTAGGCTGTTTCATGAATACTGTTGATACTCTGGATACTCTGACTGGGCATACTGGTACATTTGCTGTGTAACATGCTGTGTTGCAGCGATAGGCTGCGATGCTGGAACTGTCTGTTGTGTATTCTGTGGTGACTGAGAAGTCTGTGAAACTTGTTCTTGTCTAGGCGGACGTGGTCTTTCTTTAGTCTTACCAGTAGCTATGTTGTGTTTCAGAACTGCACACTCGTTTATAAAATGACCTGGCTGTTTACAGTAATTGCAGGTCCCTTTAACGGGAGCTGCAGGATGACTGGCTTGATTCGGACCCCTCTTCTGACTGTCTTGTGGAACAGATTGTGCAACTAATACTTTCATTTTCGTGTCTTTCATACGTCTCCTTTCGTGTTCTTGCTCTTCCCTGATTCTATTCTGGTGATACTGGAGCATTTGTAGCATTTGTGACGGAGTATTAGCTTGCCAACTACTTTTGACTTTCAAAACTCGATTTTTAACTTGTGGACTTGAATTCTCGACTAGTTTGGTAACAAAAAGATGAGGGTACGATTCACTACTCGTCTTCAGACCACTGTTAATTATAAAACATTTTTCAAATCTAGAATAAAAATCACTAGTGTCTTCATCCTGTTTCTGTTTACAAGCTGAGATTGCATCCCAATCTTCCTTTTTCGTGGCTAGTAACCTTGGCAAAACCTGGATCAATAACTCGGGCAATTCTTTAACTTTACCCCCAAGACCGGTACCTGGTACTCGGGAAGTATCTTCAGCTTCTAGAGCTGTCCAATCTATCTTTTTCTCTCCCACCTCCCATTCTTTTTCCTTGAGTTTTTCATATACCCCTGCGGGCAACAGGACTTTTAACATTTTAATGATATCAGGATCCGTGTATTCTCCCATACGGAGCATGTCCTTTAATTCTCGATGGAACCCTGCTAGATCCTTGTCGTGACAGGGAATTAACTTTTTCATCTCTAAGAGCTCCATCTTTGTGATAGGGGTGTAAACAAATACTCGTTCTAGATCACCACCCGCTGTCCTAACTGGGTGTACTTCTCGTAACGGATGTTGTCTATCTATGTAAAATGATTTACTTTCTGGAGGTGAGACATGAACAAAATGCGGATTCAGAAACGTTCGATATTTGTGGCGCTGTTCTAGAATGATACTAATTAAATCGGTACCTAAACCTCTCCATCTATACTGGAGTAACTCGTTCAGAACATCATGTAACGGACCTGGATCAGAATGCTGTCCCTCATACAATGTAATGAGGTGCTGGATCATATACATACCCACCAGTCGCTGCTCGGCTGGGGGCAGTTTCAGAAACATTTGTGCCACTATTTCGTCTGGAAAAGTGGTAGAATCAGTAGTCCATCGGACTGCTGATCGGGCTAATTCTTGTTCATGCATGGTACTAAGTTTACTATAACCGATTCGTGATTTCAGAATGTGATCGGTAGCTTGAAATACTTGCTCAAGAGAACCTTGTTCTGGTGCTGGAGGAGGGAAAACTTTCTTGTGATCTAGGCGTGAATGTCGGTCGGGAAGTCTAGTTCTACCTACATACGCTATTCTGGAGGGCTTCTCGTCGTCTACCTCTTCAGTAGAAGAGTTGTCTTCTTTCTCGTTTACTTGTGCTGCTGCTCGTTTCTCGTGTAACTTTATTATTTCCCTACGGATTTTCTTGTACATACTGTCTATACAGTTCTGTGTCTTGTGTCTTCCCTCGGCTATATGGTCACTCCACCGGGTCAGGACTTTCATTTCTTCCGGATCTTTATCCGGATAATCTTGTTCTCTTATTAAACAATTAATTAGAAATTTTAAAAGCATGAGCTGAATCTCGACTTTTCTTTGAGCCATGGCCTCGCCAATACTTCCTGGATCTGCTCCTGTACGGATGAAACGATATATTCTGTCTAGATATCCTTTCATATTCGGTAGGGTGTCCAAATATTCGGTCACCAGTCTTACACGCAATGAATACAGGACCATATCATCATCGCCTGGGACTGGATCATAACGGCATTCGGTAAGGGCTCGCTTGATATCGGCAACTGACTGATGTTTGGCCGAACGCTGTAACGCTCGTTCATGTAGCTCGAGAAGTGTCAGACGTTTATGTTGCGGCGGGGTTCCAGGAGGACTTCCCCCCGTGGCCCCTAGACTAGAAGCGTTGACGGGTACTGTACGTGCTGGGAGAGTGACTGATGTAGCGGGTACATGTACTGTAGGCTGGACCGGGGGTGCCGTAACAGGTGCTGTAACCGGTGCCCCGGTGGCTGGAGGAACAGGAATTACATTATTTACGGGAGCTGGCGGAACAGGATTTGCATATTCTGGGACTGTGTCGTCCAAATAGGACGAGAGAAAAATATCAGCTGCGGTTGGTTTGTGACGTAACTTAATCGGAACTAATGGCGGCGGAAAATTACATGGAGCTTCCGGGGTTGCTTTCGGCAAGCCCTCGGCAAGAAGAGGATACATACCCTTAATAAGGGCATTTCTCTGTCTGTCTGACTGTTCGGCTTTAACTCGTTCACCTACTTCGATTAATTCCCTTTCTTGGGCTCTTTCTGAGGATTCCCTACTTAATTCTGTTTTTCTGATTTCTTTTTCGGTTCTTCTATGAGATTCTTTGCGCCATAACTCGATGGCATCTTTCTGGGACTGTCTGGATTTCTTTTTCCATAATGCTTCTTCTACTCGCATGATGCACTCGGCATCCCATGTACCTGATACGGGCCATCTATATTTCTCCTCTAATTCCTTGGTGTACTCCACCCATAAGTCTAGATATAATATGGCGCTTAAGCCATGCTTATGATACATAAAATGACCTGGACTGTCCCTAGGCGGGACAGCAACTGCTTCCTCGAGCAGACCTTTTCTGGTTTTTAACTGACGTAACCTCGAGAATAGAGGCATAGTTTAGGCTGGAGTCTGGACACAATACCATACACGATAAACACAATAATAACTGAAAAACAAATCACTCATACCACGACATTGAAAACACATAAAAATAACATTTAGAATAACAGTTCGGACAGAACACATAAATTTCTTGAGAACAGAACTTACTGGAATGACTAGATGCACTGCTAAAACAGCACGAAACTTACCGGTCCCATAAAGAGACACGTCAGGACCCGCATCCACCTAGGTGGACACTTCGTATTGGATCTGTGTACCCAAACCCACGGACCAGAGACAAATTAATTGACCCTGTCTAGATACTACCCCAGCAACGGTACTCACCGGGCAGCAAGAACGGAAGGCCTCGGACTGGACTGGACTGCTACGACGACGGACTACGAACTTCGGACTTCAGTTACAGGTGGGCCTCCGGATACCTCGGACCTTGGACTCTCGGCTTGGGCTCTGGTCGGGACTCGCCGCGTTCCTCACCGCCTCGTCTGGACGCTGGACCGCAACCTCCGTCTCCTCCGTGGGCCTGAGGGATACTTGAAGCAGAAATATCTGCACGTGCACGGTATGGTTCCGTCACGGCTGCAGAGGATCAGGGGGCCTGCGTGGCTTCTCTGGCGCGTGGGGAAAGGGCAAGTCCCTATTCGGGCGCCATTACGTGGTAAATAAATAATTAATTACCGGTACTATTTTTCATATAATCAATAAAACAGGTAGCTCAATAAATAAGAGTCAGGATTCGAGGTATCTGGAGTCGTCAGGCTTTAATCAGACATAAAGGACAGGAACAGGACAGCCTGTACGGGAAGGGAATGAAGGCAGCTGCCGGGGGCAGGATCTGGGAATAATAGGGGCTGGGATAACTTTTAATATGGGTGCACAATATATATATACTTAAACAAAATACATTACATACAATACAGTAGGCGTAGCAGTAGGCGTGACTCGTAGCAGTCGCGAAAGATAAGGGCAAAATGATGTAAAAAGAAGGCGTGTACAGGGCGTATACATAGACATGTGATGTAAACGTAACAGAATATGTCATAAACGGGGCGGAAACATGGAGGGGGCTACCTGAGCAGCTGGGACCTCTAACCTAGTGGTGCGCGCAAACGGGCAATGACGTGTTACCAGGGAGAACTGGGGGCTATGACTTCTGCGCTAGAAGAGGAGACTAAAGTCTGGAGTGTCAGAGCGACATGTACCCAAGGCATATCTAGTATCTAGTGTTTAGAGTACATGTTGATAGAATCCAAAAGTTATCAGGGCAAAGGCTAATAGGCTCTAAGACTGGTGCATGCATAATTCTATATGTATTGCGTGTGCGAGGAATATTCTATGAATATTAATACAGTATTTCTCTTAGATGGAGACATAAAGGCTAGACCATGACGGAAACTATTGATGCGATTCAGTAGCTTAGGAATGCAGAGAAGGAGGGCTGGACTGATAACTAGAAACATAACATACTCTTGGCATACTGGGAGGCAGAGCCAGGCCGGGCCGGGCACTGCGAGGAAGGAAGTAAGCTAAGGGTCAGGGATGCAGGTGGGGGCTGTATCGCTCCTCGGAGAGGGTTCAGGAGACAGGAGCTGAATCTGAGTCCGGGCCCTTTTGAGGCCTAGAAACGGGGACGATTCAATGAATTTAACGTGCACACTGTAAAATGTGGCAACGTAGGTTTACATAGGCCTAATATTCGTTGCTTTCATGACTACTAGAAACTGGCATACTAGAGATGGACACAACTGTAATTGCGTCTTTAATCGATCAGAGGGGAATACATGCATATCGATCATGCACATATAACAAAATATGGGGAACACGTAGGCACATACAACATGGCAAAATTTACTTTTCCACATTGACACTGATAGCACAGAGTGGGTTACCGTCCGTAATTTGGACCTCACGTCCGTTGTCCGTGAGTACCCCTTTTACAGATGCCTTTAGTCTGTAATTTTGGGCCTTGCATGGAACAGTGCTGTACCCTGAGCGAGGCCTCTGCTGCCGGAGGGGGCCGCCTCACACTCATCCTTCGGAGCCCAAGAGCTGCCCCACACCACCAATTGTCATTCTGTCTGCGGCTGATTGCCACGTACAGAATGACAATGTGACAGCTTGGGCTGTTAAAGCATACTTTCCACCCGAACCTCTATTTAGCACATTTCCTTTCTGTTGATTCCCCAAAGCATCACACGAGATATCGAGACATACTTCAATCAGACTCTGGAGTTGTGACCATTTTAAAGAACCAAATCAATAATGTTTAGGAAGATTTGAGTGTCATAGAAGCTGCATCTGGGTGGAGTGGTATTATTCACTGTGCATACAATACAAGGATAAAACTGATATATATGTGAACAACCCAGAGCAACAGAACACTGCCGAATCACTATTTATGATCGATGATTTAATAGACTACCATGAATGCACACAGAATGTTCTACGACTGCGCTATTCTCCACTGACCCTCCTCTAAGCTTGTATTACTTTAATATAGCCTTATAGCCCGCCGTTGAGGGCTACACTGGCTATTAAAGGCCCTCTCCAGCGTTAAAGGCCCTGAGCCGAAGGCGAGGGCCTTTAACAAGGGAGTGGGACTTTAATAGCGGTATAGCCCATCTACGAAGGGCTATAAGGCTATTAGAACATTCTGTCACTAGAGGACAGAATGTTCTAACAAAACAAAATAGCCTTTTGGGAGCGTGAGGGGATTGGAATCCCCTCAGGCTCCCTGAAGCCTTTGTTCACAGCCAGAGCTGTGAACAAAGAAACATTGCAATGTTGGAGCTCCAGGCTTATACCAGCCATTATAAGCCCAGAGCACTCCATTGCTTTCAATGGAGATCCCAACATTCCTATGTTCTAATATAGCCTTATAGCCCGCCGTAGAGGGCTATACCGGCTATTAAAGGCTGGCGAGAGCCTTTAACAAGGGAGAGGAACTTTAATAGCCGGTATAGCCCAGCTACGAAGGGCTATAAGGCTATTAGAACATTCTGCAGAATGTTCTAACAAAAAAACCGAGGCCTTATGGGAGCGTAAGGGGATTGGAATCCCCTCAGGCTCCCTGAAGCCTTTGTTCACAGTCAGAGCTGTGAACAAAGAAGCATTGGAAGTTAGAGTTTCGGGCTTATACCAGCCATTATAAGCCTGGAGCACTCCATTGTTTTCAATGAAGCTCCCAACATTCCAATGTTCTAATACTGAATACTAACAAAAAGAGATATTATTCTAAATCCGTTGGGGCAGGAAACTTAACTAAACCCCGTAGCTTTTAAGCAATTACACAAATGTTATTTAAGCTGTAGCCACAAGGCCCATTGGTAGTTCTTGAAATGTTAATTACCATCGTCCAATGGGGCGCTTAGAAACTGAGCTAACCGAAGACAATTCTTAATTCTCTTAGTGGTGGGCCTCCATCTGCCTCGGCCTAGCGCTGGGGATTCTGTTACTGTTAGTAGGTAGAAATGCACAAAACAAATGTACAAACTTAAAAACATGAGGTTATAATTCTTACACAGTCTCATCATTTCAGAGCTAAAGAATGTTTATTATTATTTAAAACTAAGCCATAGTTACTGCTATTTTATACAACTAACATACATTGACAAGTCATGGTTTAATCTTACTGGATGCAATGATAGAAACAGCAAAATACCAGTCGGGCGGCACATTATGCTCAGCACATATATTTAGCGTAGGTGTTTTTAGCCACACACTTAATTCCATCAGACACACCCCGTGGAGAGAAAAGCAGTTTTTTGCTCCCACTTATAGCCCTGGAAACAACACCATGTCACTGTCACCTCCCATACTGGCCCTGTGCATCATACATGACTCATGACTTCCAAGTTTTCAGATTACCTATGTGCAGGGGCATAGTGAACCCTTCCCCATCCCACCCCTGGCTTTAGGAACTACAGCGAGTGTGAAGTACTCTATTGGCGTCTTCTGTCTTCAACTCAGTAGACAAAGGCTCAGCTCATAATTAATGTGGATATGTGAATAAGTGAAGGAATGGGTAAATGGCTAGATGGACTAGTGAAAGGATGAATGGATGAGTGAAAGGTTGAACCGACGGATAATGAGAGAAAGAATGGATGGATGTGCGAGTGGAAGGATGGATCAGTGTAAATAGATAGATGTATGGGTGGAAGGGTAGATAGATGTGTAAAAGGGTGGATGGTTCAGTACAAAGATGGATTGATGAGTGAATGGCTGGATGGATGAGAGAAATGATGGATGGAGTGCTAAATTGATAAGTAAAAGGGTAAATGAATGGATGAATGAGTGAATGAATGGATGGATGGAAGAGTGGATGGATGAGTGAAAGGATGGCTTAGGTGAAAGAGTAAATGGTTGGATAGATGAGTAAATGGAAGGATGGGTGGAAGAGTGAGAGGATGAGTGAAAGGACGGATTGGATGAAAGGGTGGATGGATGATAGATGGATGAGTGAAAGGGTGGATGGAGGGATGGATGAGTGAATTGTTGGAGGGAAGGATAGATGTGGGATAGGTTTGTAAATGGTTAACATGGTTTGGATATGGATGGGCACACATATGTAAGGACAGAATGAATGGTGAAAGACTGAATGCTGGATGAAAGAATTAATAGACGGCAGAATGTAAATATGAAATGGTGGATGTCGGGGTTATTGTGGAAGGTTGAATGGCTACATCCTTGGACAAGAGAGCTCTTCTGGGGAGGGTTGTGATGACTTACTATCCTTTTTTGGTGCCATAAGTGCTGTAGTTCCAAGTGGGAGGTATTGAAATTTTCTGGCTACTCCCTTGCCTATACGTTATTATTTTGTATTGGCTGTGTGCTTATGTGTGGGATCTGTACGTCATGCAGATGACAACTTGAGTCATACCCACTGCTACTTGAATCTTTGCATGTTTTGTTTAAGGTGTAAGGTGTTTAAACTGTAAGGTTTTAGGGAGAGCCTCATAGTGTCATAAGCTGTGCTTGAGATGTGTTTGTAGCAATAGGCAAGGCATAGAAAATAAACTATGTATTAATCAAATCAAATCAAGTAAGCTTTATTCGGTTTTTGAGTTTAAAACCATAAAAGCAACAGAAAGAAATGCATACATGCATAAATAACTCAACAATTCATTTCAAGATTAAAAGAAAACCGACTATTTAAAACAAAAAAAAACAAAAAATAAGTTTAGCAAATCAACTAATCACAATAATCAAAATAATAGCCCAAGATGTACAGAGACTCCTTTTCACCAGGTATTATAATTCGGTGCTCGGGGTCCAGGATAAAAGTCATACAGGTCCCAGATACAGATGGGACCATCTCCAACTTTGGGCTGAGTAGATCGTAAATAAGGGGCAATGTTGCTGTGTTTAAATTTAATTAGTATCAAGTCCCCTGGAATATCTTTGGGCAACATCCCTAGCCACCCCACCCTCCTGACGCTCAGGATCCTGCCATCTAGAGCAGGCCACTATAGGTGTGGCAGGGTATACTCAGACATGAGTCCCTTTCTCACTGCTCCATCAGGATTCAAGCAAGCCGGGCCGAAGAGGCTGAAATGCCAGAAACCGGTCCCCGGTAGCTTGTCTCCTTTCTGGTGAAGAATTGGCTTGGTAGTTTGGTCTGCCCTGTTCCCATGATGCACTGGGCCAGGGACAGACTCATTTGCATATAGCCAGGTTCTGAGCTGGGATGGGGCAGTGAGATAAATAACGGTGATGGATCAAGCCCTGATCTTTGGACTGGGTAAGAGTGGTCTGCTTAATTCAGACACTCTGTTCATCACCACCCCCTTTTCTGAATCTAGAGCAGGTGGTAGCAGTCTGTTGTTTTTGAGCCAAAAGATGGCTTTATTCAGCAAGTCCTGATGTAATTCACGTTTGCCCTGACTGAGTGGAGGGACCCCAGAAAGAACGGTGACGTATGGGGCGGCTTCAGGGGGTAGATTGAGCCGAAGCCTTCTTTCTTGAGAAATCCTAGGAACTATGTTGGGGACATGTGCGGGATTAAAAGTAGCATTGCTGCCACTTGGATTGGGTGTAGTAAGAGGGGAGTCAAAAGATTGAACTTTCCTGGGAGCAATGGTCTTAGGTTTTTCATGGTTGGTAGTGAGAGTAGAGCATATGGGTATAGCAGTATTTTCAGTTAATGTATAAATCCTATTTACAGTTTTTTCAATACTGGTCAATCTGTCCCCCAAATCATTGATTTTTGCAACCAGAGGTGACAATGCGGAGTTTAACAATCGCTCTATTTGCGCCAGTAGGGTCAATTGGAGGGGCGATACAGAGTCATTTGTTCGAGTCCCAGCCTTATCCGACATTAATAGGGTTGGTTTGGGAGGGGATAATGAGGGGCTACAGCACAACTGGTCGGTAGAAAGGATAGTTTCGGGGGGTGAAGGTACATCCTGGGGAGTGCGGATTATTTGGACAGTGTCTCTGCCCACTATGGGGGGAGTTGATATATCCGGGCCATAGTTTGTGCCACACAGGGCATTCAGCTCCTCCCAGATGGACATAGTAGTTGGGAGACAGAACACCAATAACAACAACAGTAGGCAGTCCAAAGCGGTAAAGATAAGAAGGATTAAACGTCTCTGTACCTCCTCCTTTGTTGCAGCCAAGTGGGGTGGCCCGTCCCGTCCTTCTCGGGTCCTCTGAGGGCCGTACAGGGCCCGCCCTTTGCCCGGGCTTAGCCCGGCGTCCCGCTCTCGCGTCCCGCGGAGCGGAGCGGAGCGGAGCTCTCCTTTTAGGCGCCTCCTGGCGCTTCCCTGGTGTGTCAGAAGCAGCGGCGCCGCTAGGGCCGCCGGGAGATGTAGTCCCGGAGCGGCGGCGCTGTGGGCTGCACGAGTGGACTCGTGGCGGCAACAGTGGGGGCTTGCTCTCCACCCCCCTCCTCTGGGCCGGTAAGTTCAAATGACCCCCGCGCTCCGCCGAGCGGAGCGCTCCTTTTAGGCGCCTCCTGGCGCTTCCCTGGTGTGTCAGTAGCAGCACCGCCGCTAGGGCCGCCGGGAGATGTAGTCCCGGAGCGGCGGCACTGTGGGCTGCACGAGTGGACTCCTGGCGGTGGCGGCAACAGTGGGGGCTTGCTCTCCACCCCCCTCCTCTGGGCCGGTAAGTTCAAATGACCATAAGTGCTGTAGTTCCAAGTGGGAGGTATTGAAATTTTCTGGCTACTCCCTTGCCTATACGTTATTATTTTGTATTGGCTGTGTGCTTATGTGTGGGATCTGTACATCATGCAGATGACAACTTGAGTCATACCCACTGCTACTTGAATGTTTGCATGTTTTGTTTAAGGTGTAAGGTGTTTAAACTGTAAGGTTTTAGGGAGAGCCTCATAGTGTCATAAGCTGTGCTTGAGATGTGTTTGTAGCAATAGGCAAGGCATAAAAAATAAACTATGTATTAATCAAATCAAATCAAGTAAGCTTTATTCGGTTTTTGAGTTTAAAACCATAAAAGCAACAGAAAGATATACATACATGCATAAATAACTCAACAATTCATTTCAAGAATAAAAGAAAACCGACTATTTAAAACAAAAAAAAACAAAAAATAAGTTTAGCAAATCAACTAATCACAATAATCAAAATAATAGCCCAAGATGTACAGAGACTCCTTTTCACCAGGTATTATAATTCGGTGCTCGGGGTCCAGGATAAAAGTCATACAGGTCCCAGATACAGATGGGACCATCTCCGACTTTGGGCTGAGTAGATCGTAAATAAGGGGCAATGTTGCTGTGTTTAAATTTAATTAGTATCAAGTCCCCTGGAATATCTTTGGGCAACATCCCTAGCCACCCCACCCTCCTGACGCTCAGGATCCTGCCATCTAGAGCAGGTGGTAGCGGTCTGTTGTTTTTGAGCCAAAAGATGGCTTTATTCAGCAAGTCCTGATGTAATTCACGTTTGCCCTGACTGAGTGGAGGGACCCCAGAAAGAACGGTGACGTATGGGGCGGCTTCAGGGGGTAGATTGAGCCGAAGCCTTCTTTCTTGAGAAATCCTAGGAACTATGTTGGGGACATGTGCGGGATTAAAAGTAGCATTGCTGCCACTTGGATTGGGTGTAGTAAGAGGGGAGTCAAAAGATTGAACTTTCCTGGGAGCAATGGTCTTAGGTTTTTCATGGTTGGTAGTGAGAGTAGAGCATATGGGTATAGCAGTATTTTCAGTTAATGTATAAATCCTATTTACAGTTTTTTCAATACTGGTCAATCTGTCCCCCAAATCATTGATTTTTGCAACCAGAGGTGACAATGCGGAGTTTAACAATCGCTCTATTTGCGCCAGTAGGGTCAATTGGAGGGGCGATACAGAGTCATTTGTTCGAGTCCCAGCCTTATCCGACATTAATAGGGTTGGTTTGGGAGGGGATAATGAGGGGCTACAGCACAACTGGTCGGTAGAAAGGATAGTTTCGGGGGGTGAAGGTACATCCTGGGGAGTGCGGATTATTTGGACAGTGTCTCTGCCCACTATGGGGGGAGTTGATATATCCGGGCCATAGTTTGTGCCACACAGGGCATTCAGCTCCTCCCAGATGGACATAGTAGTTGGGAGACAGAACACCAATAACAACAACAGTAGGCAGTCCAAAGCGGTAAAGATAAGAAGGATTAAACGTCTCTGTACCTCCTCCTTTGTTGCAGCCAAGTGGGGTGGCCCGTCCCGTCCTTCTCGGGTCCTCTGAGGGCCGTACAGGGCCCGCCCTTTGCCCGGGCTTAGCCCGGCGTCCCGCTCTCGCGTCCCGCGGAGCGGAGCGGAGCTCTCCTTTTAGGCGCCTCCTGGCGCTTCCCTGGTGTGTCAGAAGCAGCGCCGCCGCTAGGGCCGCCGGGAGATGTAGTCCCGGAGCGGCGGCGCTGTGGGCTGCACGAGTGGACTCGTGGCGGCAACAGTGGGGGCTTGCTCTCCACCCCCCTCCTCTGGGCCGGTAAGTTCAAATGACCCCCGCGCTCCGCCGAGCGGAGCTCTCCTTTTAGGCGCCTCCTGGCGCTTCCCTGGTGTGTCAGTAGCAGCGCCGCCGCTAGGGCCGCCGGGAGATGTAGTCCCGGAGCGGCGGCGCTGTGGGCTGCACGAGTGGACTCCTGGCGGTGGCGGCAACAGTGGGGGCTTGCTCTCCACCCCCCTCCTCTGGGCCGGTAAGTTCAAATGACCATAAGTGCTGTAGTTCCAAGTGGGAGGTATTGAAATTTTCTGGCTACTCCCTTGCCTATACGTTATTATTTTGTATTGGCTGTGTGCTTATGTGTGGGATCTGTACATCATGCAGATGACAACTTGAGTCATACCCACTGCTACTTGAATGTTTGCATGTTTTGTTTAAGGTGTAAGGTGTTTAAGGTGTAAGGTTTTAGGGAGAGCCTCATAGTGTCATAAGCTGTGCTTGAGATGTGTTTGTAGCAATAGGCAAGGCATAAAAAATAAACTATGTATTAGTGTATCAACAGTGGCTACTATTAGAAAGCTGTAGGGAAAAGCTCCTTTGTGACTTCCGTCAGTTAGTGCAACTCTCTGCGAAGCACCAATAAGCAATGTCAGATTCCACATTTTTTGTTCCACTTGCTAAAACACCCATAATGCGTTCCCTATAGTGGGTTCATCACAGTACTCCTTCCTTTAGTTCACCTATGCATGTTGCTTTATATCTCACAATGGTACTCAGATATGAGATGCTAGTAACAAAGTCTATCCGAGCAGATCTTTCTTACCACTTCTCTCATGCCTGCTCAGGACCATGAGTTGTTAACAAAATATCAGACTGGACACTCCAGCGCAGTAACCATATAAATAGATTATTATCAAATGAAATTCTTCAAAAAGACCTGCACAATTGCTCAAAGGTGAGCACATTCCAAAAAACGCGAAGTGCTAGATTATCTCAACCCTATTTTGCCTTTTACTTAAGTGGTTGTCTGTTTAATTTCTTTTTTACTATCGCTCAACTTCCTCTGATGTGTCTGTAAAACGTACCTTTTGTCCCGAAATTTTGTCCGGAATTTTGACCTTCTGCCCTGAATTTTTGTTCATAATTTTGACACTTTGTCCTGAATTTTTACACTTACTGTCCTGAATTTGCACCCATGCTGGTTGGCCACCCTAGTGGGCTGACGACAGAGTGGAATTCTGCCTATTATTGGTATATAACACTCAAGTAGCACCTGGTTGGCCATTTGAACGGCATCGAAGTACATTCGGTAGTCTGAGTATGACTTGTGCTACATGTGCATGATGCCACCTTCTGCCCTTCCAACAAGTTAGAGGCATGTGAGTGATAGCCATGCAGTTCAGCATTAGTGAAGCGCCGAGATGCCTCCAATGATCCGACCTCACAGTGCATGGGCACCTCCTATTAGAGACTTTTGCCACAAACTGAGTCTTCCTGCTTTTAGCCGCGGCCGGTAGTGGGAGTACCGGGCGGCAACGTGGGGAGAGGGAGGGGCAGGGTGGGGGGTAGTAATGTATGGATTATGGACTTTAAAAGATAAGTAAACAAAAAAATAAATAAAACGAATTTTGTTGCACACACTGCATTACCAAATGCGATGCAGTGTGTGTAACAAATTTCATTTGATTTATTTTTATGTTTACTTATCTTTTAAAGTCCATAATCCATACATTACTACCCCCACCCTGCCTCTCCCCCTCCCCACGTCAGCGCACCGCCGGTACTCCCACTACCGGCCGCGGCTGCCTGCTTTGCAGTTGCGTCTCCCAGAGTGATGTCACATACAGTTATATTTCAATAATTTTTATTACCAATAAATGGAGAGACGAATGTTCGATTTCATACCGGAATGAAAGCTTATATCAATTTGTATAGGAAAAGTTCACCACAAGTTTCCATTCTTGTGGCGTAACAGACTGTACTTCCAATTTCGGAGAGGGGGTAACCAGGTTCAAGTCTCGGCAGCAGCATTAGCTCAACATCCTGTGATTCTAGGCAAATATCCCTGTGCCTACAATTCAGTGTTGTATTTGTATCTGGGACTCTAATTTGATATTCCTAATTTATGCCCTTATATGGCTGTAATCAATAATATCCTTATAAAGGCATAAGAATCATATCCATATTTGGTCATAGCCCATGCAGTCCAAATTAAGCAAGGCTACTTCCCCTGACTCCTAGAGAGTACAACGCGTTCTCTAAGCAAAACAAACCTCCAGCAACCCGGGAAATCCCCATTGCTTCTGTTTTGATTTGTCCTAGAACTCCTGTGAACACTGAAAGAACGGGCAGTTCTAAGTGACATCTTTATTGACGTCTTATGTCCAAACTTACGTCAAACCCAGCACCTTTCAGGTATAAATATACCAATGTTGCCTTAAGCAAACACTCGGTGGTTTTGGAGCAGAGCGGCTATCTACTTGCCCGAGAGCCCAGCTGATGCGAGAGCCCACGAACGCCGCCCCTCCCTTTTGACGCACTGAGAGAGACGCTGTCTTTTCTCCTGCCGAGAAATCCAGCTCCGGTGTTCTCAGCACCCTTGCGGGTTGCTGGGATACCAGACCTCCTGCTTTCTATTACCCAGGTACGGAGCTGACTAAACCCTTAAAGAGAATTCTTGATTCAGATTCTTGGCAAAACCAACTTAACTTAAACTGCTACTTACTTACTCCTACCCACGTATTAGGCTTAGGTCAGGTACACCGGGGTAGGCGTATTTAGAAGCACCAGTTGTGTACGTTAGTCAATGTATATATGTATGTATATATTTTATCTATTTTAAAGTATCATATGGCCAAGAAACCAATGCTTTTACAGTATTATTTCATAATACTCCTTTTACTGTACGCACTTTACTTTACTATAAGTATTGTAATTATGTCAATTCATTTCTCTTGCATGAGAAAGAAGACTGCTCAATAAATTGTTTCTCCCTTGATGTCAGATCCACCGGGTACTGTTGACACCCCTTAACTCTAACCTATAGGTGAGTAACAGTACTGCCTATTCCATGGGTGTGTGATACATTTCATATGGAAACTGCTGCTACCTGTTTTTTACGTGTTTTAAATCACATACTAGTCCCTATCTTCACTAGTATGTCACCTTCACAGTGTGTTCACGGTCACTACAGGGTCACATGTTGTTACTTACCTGTGGTAATGTTCTCCTTATGTCTCCCCCTTTTAGGCAAGAGCAGTGTCATACAGGTAGTACAACTTATGTGCTGTATTTAAACAGATACTAATCATTAGATCATGTTTTGTAGATTGTAGTGTTCCACTAGGTCCTGAGGAATCGCAGTCAATGTACTAGAAGCGAGAAACATGTTGGCCACATCATTTGCACTTTAGCCCTGGTTCACTCTGGGAAACTACAGTTCCCACGAGCACCGGCTACCCTTGATTTTACTTGTGGCAGAGGACCACCAGAATAAAATTGTTTTCTGGTAACTTGTGCCACATTTTATCCTCACCCACACTATCTACTCTGTCCTGGCCCCTCACCCCCACTTCACCGATTGGCAGTTGGATAAAAGATCTCCGATAAAGAGCCCCTCTTTGAGGTGAGCCCATTGGGCATTGCACCGCCTGCCCAACGAGGAGCATTACCGATGATGAAGCATGACACTCGCAAGGGTGTGTGAGGCCATTATATCCAACACATTGGATACCCAGGGGTAGTTCTCCATCGAGCACTAGCCCTTTACCCTAGTGACCTTTCTTTCCCTCCCTCTTTCCCTAGGAACAGCCCAGTCATCTCTTTTGTTGTCTGCTCAATAAAACACACCTTTTATTGAAAACGCCCGTCTCTCTATTTCTCTGCACTCTGGTGAAACTAAGTACGCACGATTGACTGAGTGAAATAGCTGTCTATTGTTTTCACAAGACTCTAGAGATACACTCTTATTCTGAGGGAGCAAAGTTGTCATGTTTTATGGTTGTCAGAAGCTAATCCCTACTTGTCTATCCAGGGAAGTTAAACTCCTCCTTGTTTATTCGAGAAAGTTTCTAGTGAACTCTGAGCTAGCTGGCAAAACTAATTAAGTCTAATATAGTCAGTAGAGACCTAGATGACCAGAGTCCTACGTCTAAACTGCTGTTTATATTATTCCAATGCGCAGAGCCTATTGGGAATATAGGAACTACCCTACATGGCGCCCAGCGTTTGGTAAGGCGATAAATCTAACGCAAGACGTTAGAGTAACTCAGTCGTGCTTTTTCACACAGACCTTTTTCCCGTAAAAACTCCAATAGACGTCTGGAGTGGGTAAAAGGTTAAAATCCACCGGAACTTAGTAGGAAGAGATTCCTATGTATAATTTTTGGTTTAGTCAACGTTGAAGGATACAGTGTTCCAAAATATTGTGCACCTAATCTTTATTTCCTTGAAACTTGATCTGCAACAAAAACCTTTCTGTTAGTAAAAATGACAGAAAGTGACGACGAAAGGGTGGCAGATAGAATAGCAGCTCAACTCCTAGCGGATGACACAAGTCTCCAAGAAAATGACCCGAATGTTATACTCATTCCGGTAAATGTAAAAAAAACTATAACTCTTAAACTTATAGAAAATGAACTGACATCACGAGGTGGTACAGTCATATTCGTGGTAGAGGCCCATGAATATCGGCAGACAGAGGTATTCTATTCATGGATAAACTTTCCAGCAGCAAACGCTGTAACACACGAATTCCACTATTACAAAATAGAGGAACCTCCGGATGTATACACTCCTTTCGAGGATGTTGAAATCCCATTAAATTACCAAGAGCACCTGCGCTGGTTTAAAGGCGCCCTAAAACATCAAAATCACATCATCAGGCTCGGTCCACTAGGTAGACCAGGAGCAACGTGGCCGGTTCTAGCCAGCTACACACCACATCCAGACATTGATAAAATGTCAAACGAAGAACTCTTAGTTAAAATAGAAGATTTAACAAAGGCATATAGAGAGTTAGTTCAATTGGCAATGGAGGATATAACTTACCTCCAGAAATTGAAAGAAACAGATATAGCCGAACAACCATTTGAACTTGCCAGAATCATAGAAAAATCCTGTGAAGAACTAGGAAGAGATAGTTTGGGTGGGAAACCAGTAAAACCCCAACTAACTGAAAATCCTAAAAAAATATTTATTACAAATAACTTAAATACTCCAAAAAAGAGGTGGGATGGTAATAAACAATCCACTCCCAAAGAAAAAAAGATTCCAGTCCAGAGGAAGGTCTCCTCAACGGAGAGAAAGATCTCCAGACCGAGGAAACAAGTCTCCCCAGAGGGAGCCCTCTGAGAAAAGATACAACCTTAGAAATAGGGATAATCTGAAAAAACCTGATAGATATCAAGATATTGATACACGTCCCTCTCGATCTTTTCAGACTTCCTCGCAGAAATCGGAAAGACTAGGACGGTCAGAACACAGGGAAGAGCACGTCAAGTCCAAAAACAAGGAACCTGCTCATCAAAGTAAAAAATTACAATTTCCAAGAAAGAAGGTAGCCAGTATTAAAATAATTAAACATGCCGAGGATACTGAGGACACAACTGAAATACGGAGAGTGGGCCCAGACAATGCTAGACAGCGCAGCAGAAGTGACCATAGCTCGCAAGATCCTGATGAATCTTCTGGAGACAGTGGACACGAATGAATACATTCAAGTGGAAACTGCAGATACTAGAGTTAGCAAACCTCATAAAATATACGAAATAACATTACGTGTAGAGGGAGATAAGACCAGGAAAGTAAGGGGTCTCTTTTGGGATAACCTTTCGAAAGGCTATGACATCCTTCTAGCTGAGAAAGACTGCCCACCAGAGTTTGTCAGGGAGTGCCCTCATGGCGAAGAAATGATTATGCCTGCCTTCTCAAATAATATTCCAATTCATAGAAAATATACACTTGCAAGAAAATGGGCAGTAGCCCAAGATCCTGCATTATATAAAAATCATGTAGGATGGGATGAGGACTCTCCTCCTCACAAAATCCAGTGAAAATGTCAACCAACTGCACAAAGGCAGTACCCAGTTAAGCAAGAAGCTAAAAAACAAGTCAGGGAGATCTTAGATCAACTTGAATACCAGGGGGTGATTGAAACATGCACCTCACAAATGAACAATCCTTTGTTTCCTGTCTCAAAACCAAACGATTCATATCGTCTAGTATTGGACTACAGACATCTTAACTCATGTTGCAAAACGTTTGCAGTGCAAAATTCACACAGTGCAGCACTATTGAATAACATTGTGCACAAAAAATACAAAACGACATTAGACATCTCTAATGGATTCTTTTGTCAAAACATTGCACCTGAAAGCAGGTATTTGTCCGCTTTCTCAATAATGGGGTCACAAAAAAATTTCTGTTGACTCCCACAGGGATTCAAGAATAGCCCAGGATTATTCTCAGCAAGGGTAACAGAGTTACTACAAATATATGATGATGAGGCATTATCTTATGTCGATGACATCTATCTCACAGATGATGACCTGGAGACACATTTGAAAAGAGTGAACACCATAATACTTGGGTTTGCAGCTGAGGGTTACAAATTCAACTCTAAAAAGTCACGAATTGCCCATCTTACAGTCCTGTTTTTAGGATATGAACTATCAAGTGAAGGCAAGAGCCTAGCAGACAACTTCTTAGAGAAGTGCGCTGTACTCCAAGCACCAAAAACGCTGAAGAACTTACAATCAATACTAGGTTTCCTGAATTTCGGAAGAACATACATTCTAAATTATGCGGAGAGGGTTAAAACTCTCTATGAATTAATAAAACCTGATTTCAAACCAATAAATTGGACTCAGAAACACACAGAAATTTTGAGATCATTGCAAACAGACATGTTAGCTAAAACAAAATTACAAACTCGCGAAAACGTACGCAACCTTGTAATCCGAGTCATCCCAGGAAGATGCGGATTCACGTACCTGACCTCTAATGAGGGAGAAACGGTACCAATAGCTTACAAATCACATCTGTACACAAAAGCTGAAATGAAATACAGTCTTACTGAAAATATTGTAAATGCGGTTCAAACTGCTTTAGCAAAAGAAAGAGCCCAAGCCTAAGGCAGAAGGATAACTGTTTTAACAGAAGATTCAGCCTTTGAGGCATTAACAAGCCCACGCAATTTGACTGCTGTGGCATTAGATCCAAAATGGATACAATGGGAACATTCTCTTGCTGCAGAAGACGTGAAATACTATTTTGACCCGAAAATGAAAAAACTGAAAGATCTAACATATGAAGACGAATATCCTCTGCCAATCGAAATTTTGCCTCTCGAACAGTACACATGTGTAATCTACATGGACAGATTTGCACAACATTACGATGTAGAGAAAAAATCCTACAACGCTGCATGCGCGATTGTTAAAGGTCGCTGGCGCTTTGGTAAATTCAGACCAATAGTCACAAAAACTGAATCATTCAGAAACTGCTCAACTCAGCGAGCTGAAATAAGATCTTTAAAGATGGTGCTTGACAATGCCGATCGTGAATTCCCGACACTAATCGTGTGCGATTCGCATTACTGCGTCAAGTCTTACAATAATGACATGCAGAACTGGGTTCGAAACGATTACAAAGATGACACAGGTGCCACAATAAATCATAAGAGGCTATGGGAACAGGTAGTTCTTTTGCAGAAAGAACTACGAAAGACTCACATGATACATACACTGAGTCATCAACGTGATGACGTTCACGTTGCAGGGAATTCATTGGCTGACACTGCCACAGCGGAAGCAACTAATCCGGCTTCCGTAGCCACAAAAAAGCGTTCTGAAAAGTTCATAGACGGGGAAACCATGCTGGCAGTATAAATGTCTTCAAAAGGCGACTGTGCAGCCCTACCTGTGAACTATCCACTCAATTATACATCCATAATTGATGCAAACTCCGTTCCTTTTGCTCGAATCCCTGGAGTGGGGGATAGAGTAATTCCAAACACGAACAGGAGAGTCTTTTTAATAGCAGACGCACACATGGGATTGGGTCTAAGGCACCAAGAGATCAAGGATTCTCTGAAAGAATTACAATCAGAATACTGGTGGCCGGGGATGAGCCTGCAACATTACAAATTTGCAATGAGCTGTCCAAACTGCAACAGAGATCGCAGTGGTGAACCGACCGGAGTATTGCCAGGACCCTTCTTTTAGATAGCATAAGGCTATCTATACGCAAAAATCCAACAGGAAAAATGCGTCCCATTAATGTTTAAGACTAGTTTCACTTAAAAATGCAGACACCAGCACTCGGCTGACGCCAGAACTGTTATACAAAGATTTGCGAGTACTTATCGGCACATACGCAATTGGCATGCTACATTCTGACCAGGGTCCTGCGTTTAGCGCTAGGGCTTACAAGGAGGCCATGACCAGCTTGGGCATTGCATTGCGGTACTCTTGTCCCTTCCATCCTGAGGGAAATGCGGTAGTGGAAAGAAAAAACCGGGACCTAAAGCAATCTATAACGGCGAGGGTATTAGGTTCGGGTGATGGGTGGGTCCAACATTTAACAAGTGTCCAACGTAGTCTTAATAATCTGCCAAGAAATTCTCTAAAAGGTTTCAGTCCGTATGAACTATTGTTCGGTACTAGAATGCATATTCAGGATCTTGATAGTCAGACTTCAGTGGTAGAAGAAAAATGCTTTCATATCAAAGACTGTTTGGCTGTTTTACAGGACTTAAATGAAACAAGAAAAGGCCTGAGCAACGTAAAGTTAAAACAGCAGCCGACAGCCACTGAAGATAAACCACCTGTCCCAGCAAGACCTATCTGGATTCCAAAGATTGGGGATCTGGTCAGAGAGAAGATCGCGGTGAAGAAGGAATTTGGGCCTTCTTACAGAAAAGCAGTACCTGTCTTAGCTGTCAGCGGAACAAGATCAATTGTACTACCGCCCCTTGCTGGTAAAAAGGAGAACTGAGTTGTATCCTTCGACCTGGTAAAACCACAATCATGTGGCCAATAATAAGTAGTAGGCCCAGTGGACTCCCAAGAAATAGCAGAATACCAAAATTTGCTACAATACAATAGGTTCAAACTGAGAGACAAATCACATATGATAAACCTGCAGTGAATAAAAAATGACTATGCAACAAAACCATGGAACTTATGCCTCTTGAAACCCAAATTGCAACAGTTCGTCAAGAAACACCTGTCTACAATGATGTAGCCTCAGACTATGCTAATGAAACAAAGAAAAATCCAAAAGCAAATAAAAATTCGGAAGCAATTCCAACAATTGACAGAACTGCATCTGGCTACTTCATCAATTTCGATGACTTTTCTGATGATACAAGTGAACACGAAGAAACGCCAGCAACAAAAACTTTCAAAGACAAAGTAACTGAACTCTTTCATCAACTCAAAGAAACCTATCTGATTTCTCCGTGGATTGAATTTTGGTTTGTGTTAGGTGTGCTTTTTCTCCTGCTTTGGCTCATCATGGTTCTTTGTTTGGGAAAATTCATTGAAGGAAAATACAGTACAATGGACACAGCAAGTCAGAACATCAACTTGGTCCTAAAGCCACACAAGTCATCTCACATCGAGAAAAGAGAACTATCATCAGTGAACGTCACAGCCAATTCAATACCCGGTGGTGTAGCATGGGACAGAACGGATTATGAAATCTATGGCCCGATTGAGCTCTTGAAATATCCACATCAGTTCAAGGTTTCATTAAGTGACTTTGTAAAACCAAGTACTTTCTCTGATGATTGGGACTTTGAAAATATTAATGATATGATGTCAGATTTAGTTATGTCAGCAACATTTACAGAACATGATTATTTACACGGTTCATCAAATTATGAAGAAATTTATTGTTATAATAATTTTGGTCATCACTATTTGCATAAATCTGCTCAACCGAGATATGTTTTTAGTTATAATCAATGGGAACATTGTGCAACTCCACCAGGGTTTAACACAAGTGTTGCAGAAACGTTTTATTTCAAAATGTTAAATAAGACAGGGCTGAAAACAATGCTGACAAATACTATATTGATCTATTCTGAAACATTTTATGAAAAAATGATTATATTTGGTTTTGAATTCTGGAAAAACAACATTGAAACAAAAACCATCTGGGGTACAAAAGAATGGCAGGTCCAAGGTTTAGAAGCATTATTTAGAGCCTGCATGATCCCAGAACAAATAATATTCTTGAATGACACCGTTCAACAGACTACTTGTCTTGGCCTAGCTAAGATTAAAGACTTAAACAAACCGTCTATTCCAAAGCCCATACCTGATAGCAATAGCACTACAGACATGGAGATAGATGTATCCCATATTTTATACCAAAACAGAACACATCCTGATTGGAAAAAATGGTTGATCTGGCCCACAGACACAAATACCACTACTTCTGGGACTCGTAGCAGGAATTTTATTTTTGATCCTTCTGCTCCGATATGGCAAGCCAAGTCGCAGACAAGACTCCAGCAATGATGGAAGAAACGATCCTAGCTATACGCTATCGGGACCGCATAACTAAAGTCCTCTGATTAGCCCGGCTAAGAGATCTGAATATGACCTGGTTTCTTTCATTCAGACCTATCTGGCAAAATTGCATCTTACCTGTGCTTCGATGTATACTATGCGGAGAAGAATGCGTGTTGGACGTCTGTCTTACACTGCCTTCAGCAGTACCAATGGATACAGATACTTTGCTAGGTCCTGGAACGGTTCATGCATCGTGTTGTCCCCAGCGGCTACCCATTCTGATGATGGCATTCGTTGAGACTTCACCACTACGAGTATGTGGCAGTGGAGTACGAGATGAGAGCCGCATCACCCAGGTACAACCTTCTGTGAGCATTGCTGATCCTGACATCGATGATAGCAATCATTCTCACGACTGCACTGTTGCAGCATTTTCAAACTTGGTCGAACTTTCACCTGATGTCGTAGACCAATTTTTTGCGAGTCTGTCTGAAATGATGTTCTCCCCTGAACAGAAAGAATAACTTTTTAAGCAACGAGCACACAGCGTTCCCTGAACTCTGAATTCGGCCTTCAACTTTGATAAACAAAAGCTAATGAAAATATTTGGAACTATTTTTTCCCCTGAAAGCGAAATTATTTTTTTTCCCACTTCCAAAATATTTACCCTTTTTCTGGCACATGTACTCTGCTTAAAGTAGAACTATTCTTAGAGAACAGAGCTTCTATTTTTGGAACTCTAGAGACAATAAATTACCTCAGCCTCTAGCACAGTACAGAATCTGTATAAATATGTGATGGAATGGTCTCGACCTTCTTTTCAGTATTCAGAGCCATTTCATGTGTAATTTTCGCAGTTCATTCAGCTGCTATATATATGCATTTTTAACTGAATGAAACCACTGCTTGATAAGCGTACAGTACCCATACTCATTTTCGTGTATTTACCATATACCATTTCAAATGCAAATTATGTATTTTGGGGTGGGTTGGAAAACACATGCACCATTATATGTTTATTATTGCTTAAGTTTTAGTAATGAGGGACATTAGATCGTGGAGTGGGTGTTGTATTTCTATCTAGGACCCTAATTTGATATTCCTAATTTATGCCCCTATATGGCTTTAATAAATAATATCCTTATAAAGGCATAAGAATCATATCCATATTTGGTCATAGCCCATGCAGTCCAAATTAAGCAAGGCTACTTCCCCTGACTCCTAGAGAGTACAACGCGTTCTCTAAACAAAACAAACCTCCAGCAACCTGGGAAATCCCCATTGCTTCTGTTTTGATTTGTCCTAGAACTCCTGCGAACACTGAAAGAACGGGCAGTTCTTAGTGACATCTTTATTGACGTCTTATGTCCAACCTTACGTCAAACCCGGCACCTTTCAGGTATAAATATACCAACGTTGCCTTAAGCAAACACACGGTGGTTATGGAGCAGAGCGGCTATCTACTTGCCCGAGAGCCCAGCTGATGCGAGAGCCCACGGACGCCGCCCTTCCCTTTTGACGCACTGAGAGAGACGCTGTCTTTTCTCCTGCCGAGAAATCCAGCTCCGGTGTTCTCAGCCGCCCTCGCGGGTTGCTGGGATATCGAGTCCTCAGAAAGAGATACCAGACCTCCTGCTTTCTATTACCCAGGTACGGAGCTGACTAAACCCTTAAAGAGAATTCTTGATTCAGATTCTTGGCAAAACCAACTTAACTTAAACTGCTACTTACTTACTCCTTCCCACGTATTAGGCTTAGGTCAGGTACACCGGGGTAGGCGTATTTAGAAGCACCAGTTGAGTACGTTAGTCAATGTATATATGTATGTATATATTTTATCTATTTTAAAGTATCATATGGCTAAGAAACCATACCAATGCTTTTACAGTATTATTTCATAATACTCCTTTTACTGTATGCACTTTACTTTACTATGAGTATTGCAATTATGGCAATTCATTTCTCTTGCATGAGAAAGAAGACTGCTCAATAAATAACACCTTTTATTGAAAACGCCAGTCTCTCTATTTCTCTGCACTCTGGTGAAACTAAGTACGCACGATTGACTGAGTGAAATAGCTGTCTATTGTTTTCACACAACTCTTGAGATACACTCTTATTCTGAGGGAGCAAAGTTGTCATGTTTTATGGTTGTCTGTCCAGGGAAGTTAAACTCCTCCTTGTTTATTCGAGAAAGTTTCTAGTGACCTCTGAGCTAACTGGCAAAACTAATTAAGTCTAATATAGTCAGTAGAGACCTAGATGACCTCAGTCCTACGTCTACACTGCTGTTTATATTATTCCAATGTGCAGAGCCTATTGGGAATATAGGAACTACACTACATCAGCGCCTTGAGATCCTTATGGGTGATGATTTGCCATGCTTTACAAATCCTGGATTGATTTATTATTTTATTATTCTTTACAAATTAAAATGAGTTTTGCAAAAGGAACAATTGCTACGTGGGATCATATAATATAAAAAGAACTATTACATGGCGACTTCTAGCTAAATCTGTAAAGTGATCAACGTACTATAACTTTATTTTTAGCTGTGCAAGCAGTGATAATGTCTAGTCAGGATTGTACCCAATGGAAGGAATAAGCTGCACTGAACATTGACTCAGCAGGCGGCCTTGCATCCTCCTGTGCTGAGTCTGACAGCTGAGAAAATTCCTGGAAAAGTGGTAATTTACAGACACATTGACATTGTACATGCTAGTCCCAAAACCAGAAACACCTAACTTTACTTCTAAATGGTTTAAGTTTATGTTTATTTTGATTTAGCGTAGTTATTAAAAACCATTGCAACATTTGCTTAAGAAAGATATAGTAAAATTATTGTTACATAAAAAACCATAAAACAGAAGCAAAAATGAATGTACATTAAACAAATTAGCTATATAGGCGATGGCGAGGTTCATTAGTTCGCGAAATAAAGTGCAGTGCAATCGCTGTTCCTTGCTGGTGCTGGGCATGGGTGTATTAAGGTGCCATGTAGAGCGTATTGTTCTGGTTGTTTCGTTCCTGCTCAAAATTTTCTCAAGAAAAGTGCTAGTGCTCTGTCCTTTGAGGAAAGCTAGTCCCGGATTATAAATTAGTACCGCCACAGGGGCTTCTTACTTGTGTGGCTGTTATTGGGCTATTCCAATTTTAGGTCTTTTTTGTACGGCCAACTATAAGTATTTTATTAATCTCCAGTTCAGATGCGTGTTTCCCGGGGTGAAAGCATGCCAACACCGCTTGTCTCCTGGTGCGGATACAACTTACTTTTAAATGGAGTAGGCAAGAGTTGGCTGAACAGAAACAACAGAAACTACAGAATTCATGAAGGGAAGGGTGCAGTGCACGCAGCACCTGCATTCTTGGAGAACAAATAGTAACCCCAAACTGAATTCATTGCTATGATATCCCGCGCCCTAGCACGTATAGGTTATTTACTGAGGGAAGTGCTCCTAAATAGGAGTAAAACATAGGGATCCAGCTCTCTGATACAGCATCAGACCCTTAGAGCGGCTAATACCTACTTATGTAGTGGCAGCTACTACGGTGTACTCGCACCTACGGAACACAGAGCAATCAGCAATATCGAGTAAATCAATCGTCTCTGGATACTACTACAGCCACAACAATGCTACCAAGGTAACTTTTTCTATGCTCAATTGACTTTTTCGTGACAAAGCTCCATATCTGTTGTTGCCCACTGGGCTCTTGGTTTCTGCCTTGTCCCAAAATGGCTTAATGGGTATCTGTTCCAAAATGGTTGTCTTTCTTTGAAAATTAGGGCAAAGGGCCCCCTCATCCACCCACTGATCACCTCCAAGGGAGCTTTTACAACTCTTCTCTATGGGCCTACTTTGACTGCAACTGAAATAGGACTGCAACTGAAATAGGACCACAGTGGGATAGTCAGTGAAACAGGACTATTCTGCTCTCCCACTTCTCCCTATCTATCCTCCTATGGACAGAAACAAAGGACTGCATAACCCTCTAGTAAGCTCTCGACTAATGAGTCGGCCATCTTAGACTGCCTCAACCACTATCACAACCATACTACTTCAGCCCTGATTTAACTCTTACCCCAGCCAGCTGTGAATCTCTAGCCTATACTACAGCACACTATAGCACACACTTTCACACCCTACTCCCCTCACCTACAACCCAGCTCAAAACATGGAACTCACAAGCACTCACACGTACAATATCATTTATCCCCCCTAAACTCTCAAAAAAATCTGCCAAACGCTTCAAACACATTTTTTTTAAATCTCACCCAGAAACTCCATTTGCTGATCCTTATTTTTCACTACACTACGGGATCACAACCACTGACATCATTTTCCACACCAAACGTAGAGACCAATGGAGGAAAGCATTCCTAGCCTTACTCTTAGTGATTTCTATTGCACCATCCTAACTCTTCCAAGCGACAGCAACCATCACCACTTACAATAACGGAACTATTCTCATTCAGTCCACGGACCGTAGACTAAATCTACTAGATAACATCTTCCCCATTATTAAAGAGCACGTGTCTAATCCACTTACTACTACCCAATCGACCCCTACACCTAGTACCCAAGATACCACAGCTCCAACCCCTTATGTCACCCTCCTCCCCAATTCCCCAGCCATCGCGGATATCAGATCCTATGCCTCCCCAACTTTTCCACCCCTTCCACCAACGCATGTCACCTCACTTTACCTACCCCATACAGACTTCTAACTTGCATGACTGTGACAGCAAATGCACCCCCTACCTCAATTTTTCCCCCTGCATCATCTCTATTCCACCTGTCCTCCTCTAACTTTGAATCCCCCATACCAGCCAACACCCCTTCGATCACCTGGTGGCTTATAAAAGTACTCCCCACCACGACCATTTTATTAAACATTCCACCCCCCTCTAATCCACCCTCAGAGAATATTCCACCCCCTATTACACCTCCCACACCCCCTCACCTCCCAACAGCACCTACTACTCAGATAGCTTCATCAACGATTCTCCCAATCACACACGCAACACCCTCTCCTATGTTTCCCCCAAATCATCCACCAGAGCACACTCCACTCCCAGCTACACCTCCCACACCCCCTCACCCACCAACCACTCAAACTACTCAGACATCTACACTCCCTACCACATACGCAACACCCCCTCCTATTCTTCCCACACCTGCTTGAGATTACACATCGAACTTGGCCAAGACACCGCAACTCATACCACAGACACCTACCCCTATCATAACCGTTCCAAAAACCACTCTGGACGAGAATATATCCACACTTCTCCAAATCATTGAGGAACTCCATACTTTTAAAGAGTTGATCTCGAATCAACCAAGGTGCTACAAACCCTCCAGAACCTTTATACCAAGCAAGCCCCCTACCCACCCTCCACTCTCCCCCAAACATAATCTTCCCTACTGGAAATCAATTCCCTCTCGTCCAAACAAACAGAATCTACCCTACTGGAAATCAATTCGTTCCCGTAATTCTGCCACCCGCCCATGGCGAAGCATCAATCCGCTCTCGGAGTACGACATACGCTCCCTTCTACACTCTTAGAAACCCACTCTCACGACCCACATAGCCCCCACACACCTGCCCATCCCCAATATCCACCCCAACCCTCACAGGTCCTCCACACATAACAATAGAGGTATCATCGACAATAATTTTAGAAAAGTCACACTCAGTCAGGATCCCTCCTCTTCCCTCATCACTCCCCATCTTAAATGCACACTCCTGAACTGTAGATCCGCCTCTAGACACGCGGCAGACATAGCCATCCTCATTATCGCGCACGACCTGGACCTGACAATGCTCACCAAAACCTGCTCAACAGAATCCTCCTCGCAACTCATCGACATTCTAGTACCCCTAATTACAACATCATCAGATTGGACAGGAGTGGCAAGACCGGGGGTGGAATCGCATGTATACACAGGAGTGACCTCTCAGTAAATAGAGCCATATCCACAGTATTCCCCTCCTCTGAACACATCTGCCTCGACATTAACAGCAACGGCAATCCAGTATGCTCTGAACATATTATCTACGATCCACCAAGAGCCAACCTCACTTTCACGGAACACCTCATGGACATGGTCACAACGAACTCTGTACGACAAACCACACAAATATTCCTTGGTGACTTCAATCTCCACTGGAACGATCACAACGACTCAGTGGTCAATAGTCTTAAAAACGTCTTCACGCTCTAGACCTCACCCAAATCTGCAACAGCCCTACACACAACAAAGGTTCTATCTTGGATCTAATCATCTCCAAAGTTGACTCCATTCAACTTGAATTGATCCAACCCTGTGATTGGTCAGACCAACATATTATCACCTACTTTATCAATGAATCCGTGAAACTTAATCCGGCTCAATCCACTAAACAAAAGTTTTGGAAAAGAGACCTGAAAAATCTCAATTCCAACTCATTACTATCTCCCAGTTACAATCTTCTTCTACCCCCTGCCGGCGCCTGCAACGTACAGGTTCTCACCAACCACTACCTCAAATCTATGACCTCGATAATCAATGAGGTTGCTCCCATTCAACTAAAGAGAGTTTCCTCTAAAGACTCAAAACCCTGGTACGACGGGCTACTTAACGAAGATAGACGATCTTCGAGAATGGTGGAAAGCAATTGGAGATCAGTCCCATCTGCTATGCACCTCAAAACTCTAGGGCAAAAAAGAAATGCATACTTTAGAAGGATCAAGCGCTCGAAATCAGACTTCTGCAGCCACTAGCTAGACCAAGCAAGAAACCGTCCTAAAAAACTGTTTGAGTTAATCAAAACTCAATCCCACGATAAACCTCAACGACTACAAAACACAACTAGTACACAACCGACCTGTGAAGAATTCTCTACCTTCTTTAATCTAAAGACGGATAATATCAGGAAAGATCTCCTCATTGAACTAAGCTTACATTCTAGTCCCCACATCAAAACATCCCTTAACCTAAAAAACAACGCTTCATGGTCGTCCTTTGATACTTACACGGAAGAAACTATAGGCAAGATTCTCAGTACTCTGTAGCCCTCCAATCACCTCACTGACCCTCCCCCGCAAACGCTGTAAAGGACTTTACCCCATTGCTACTCCCTCTCTGGGCAAAATCATTAATAGTTCACTTCAACAGGGATGCATCCCGGACTCCCTTAAAGTGGGACAAGTATCGCCCATCCTAAAGAAACCCACAGCTGACCCTACCGACATAAACAACTATTGCCCTAATTCCAATATTCCTACCTTGGCCAAACTGTTAGAAAAATGTGTACACCTCCAAATGACAAAACACATCGAGCACTTTGACCTCCTCAACTCACACCAGTCAGGCTTCCAAGCAGGCAACAGCACGGAATCAGCTATGACACACATAATTGATGATGCACTTCAAATACTTGATCAGAATGGTACTTGCCTCCTCATCCAACTTGACCTCTCAAACACGAGAACATATTAGATCTGTTGAATCACAGAATGGGACACTGCTTTAGTGGTTTACCTCCTTTCTTCATAGCTGTACGCGAACATTTAAGATCTACAATACCCTGTCCACACTCATTCCAGTAACATTAGGTGTCCTCTCTATCCCCGACATTGTTCAATTTAGTCATGGAACCACTCACCGCACTGCTGAAAGCATCTAACGTGCAATTTCACAGGTGTGGAGACGATACCCAACTCTACCTTAAAATACACACCCCTGGAGACATCAAACTGCTCAACACTACGCTTAGGAACACACATACATGGCGGGCAGAGAATCATCTCAAACTGAACGCTCTAAAAACTGACCTCCTCCTAATAACACCATTCGCCAAAGTCTCCATCATACATGATTGGCTCAAATATCTTACTGCATTCAAGGTTCAACCAATATTGTGGACTCAGTGAAATCATTAGGTATAACCCTCGACTGCAATCTTATTATGCAGAATCATATCAGTAATGCAACTAAGGGAGCAAAAGTACAGATCAATACATTGTGGAAGCTGAAACCCATCCTGCCTGCCAATGACTACAGGACCGCAGTCCAAGCTCTAGTTATCCCTTAAATAGATTATGGAAGTGTCGCTCTCTGTGGCCTCCCCAAATCGACAACCGCAACCCTAAGAGCCTCTATTAATGCTGCAGCGAGACTCATCACTGGCTCTAAAAGAAGCTCCCACATCTCTCCAGACTTGAAATCCTTAAACTGGCTGCCATACGAAGCAAGAATACACTTGAAAATTGCGTGCATGACGCATAAGGACATACATCACAACTCACCCAGTTACCTCGTTCAGAAATTGACAATCTCGGGTAGCTCTAGATCCACAAGAAGCTCAGAAAATCTACTACTGAAACCACAAACATTCAACAAGAAAATAACATATAAACAGTCGTTCTCAGGGATGGCGCCCACAATCTGGAATGCACTCCCTCCATAAACCGGACTTATCTCATCCACGGCATCCTTCAAAAAAGAAGTAAAATCGATTCTCTTGGCAAAATTTACATCAATATAGGCTAAGGAAATCTCGAGAATCACTAGTATTCCTTTTATGACAATGGTCAGTTAGACCACCTAGGCACTTCTGTTGCCTTTGCCTTGACTCTATTGGTACTCATTGTCTTACACCGTTTTGCTCATCTTTGCACAAAATGTTATGTTAAAGGATTTATGTTGTCTGTATAACCTCTATGTGTGTAAAGCGCTCTGATATCCGTGAGGATCTTGTTTGCGCTCTATAAAACTTTCAAAAGAAATAAATACATTTGTTCTTGCTTCCCTGGGCAGAAAGAAATTCAAGTGGCGGCTGGTGGATCTTCATAGTGGTGAGGCAAATTTTTTGTGCCCGAATATAATGAGGGAGTGAGTGAAATGAGTGAACCTGGGGTGTAAAAGGAGGGCATGTGGGGTTCTCTGCCAGCAACAACATTTTGGAAAAAATTGATTCAAATGATGGCTTTTACACCACATATTTACTGCAAATTATTGAAAAAAGGGGATCCAAATATTGCATTTTAAATCACAAGTGTGAAGAAAACATTCCATGCACATTAGGTTTTATTTTCCCCACCATCATCTCTCCTGCTATATATACCAACAGTTATACTCCACTCAGCCCACCCCCTCAACCAAGCAATCCTCCCTCCCATGACCAAAGTAAAGTTTACCCCCTCCGCACCTTGATCTCGTACTCCACTCCTCCCCCTGCATCCATCCCAGTGATCTTGGATATTAATAGAACCACTGCCTCCCCTGCCTCTTCTTCCTCAACGACTGACAATTTTTGCTCACTCGGCCCTCCCCCCACCCCTAGCCATCTCACCCCCGTGACTCAACCAACCATAATAAAACCCACCCTACTCCACCTTTTCTGCGCTCTCCCCCTATCATCACTCTGCTATCCCAGTAATCATGGGAACTAGCAGGAACCCACTTACCCAATGTCACCCAAACTCCCTTAGAAACTAACTTCTACCCACCCCTGTCCCTCAACTAAATACATTGACTCTAAACCCCTCAGATGCATGCTGATTAACAGCCTCCTGTCATGCTACGGAAATTGCCTAAACCATTCTCAGCGAAAGCATTGATATCGCATTCCTGACTGAAACATGGCTCAACCCCCACTCCGCTTCAATCCTGGACATGCTTTCCCCACCAGGATACTCTATATACTCTATCCTCAGGAAAGACAGAATTGATAAAATAGGAGGAGGCCTCGCTGTAATCAACAAAGATTAACTCAAACATTCTCCTGTCCATCACCAGAACTTTTCCACTTTCAAATACCTCTGTGCTGAACGTACTCCAGGTTCCCCTACTATCTGCCTGCACATCATCTACCATCCCCCTGGTAATCCTCTCACCTTTGCTGAGGAGCTGTCTGATCTCATTATTCAAGCATCGCTCTCCAAATCCAGAAATCTCTTCCTAGGGGATTTTAATATCCACTGGAATAAAACTGATGACCCCGCAGTTAACCTCATCAAGGACTTTCTAGATATTAGTGACTTGACTCAACTCTGCCAATCTCCAACTCACTCTAAGGGTGCCACCCTTGATGCTATTATCTCTAGCAAAGAACTGGCTTCTCTTTCCAACATCATCCCCATTGACTGGTCAAATCACCACCTCATCCTCTTCACCATTAACAGCTCTATAACTCCTCCTACCCCTTGCCCCAACAAACAAATGAAACAAACCTGTAATCTTCACCTCATTCCCCCATGAAAGTTGGAAAGCTCAATTACAGCTCCCCCCTCTCGCCCAAAGTACCATTGACCTAACTGATCATTACAATAATTCTATCCTCGAAGCCCTTGACCAAATTGCCCCTACTGAATAAAAACTCCCCAAAAATATTCCGTCCAAATCCTGGTTCTACTCTGACCTAAACACTGAGAGACGAGCTCTCAGGCAGTCTGAACACTCTTGGAGGAATCAACCTTCCACCTCTAATCTTGTACTACTCAGAGCTGCTAGGGCAAACTAAAAAAGACACATCTTTAACGAAAAAGCCTCCTTCATACGTTCTCAACTTAATCAGGCGAGAAATCGTCCCAGAGAACTTTTCAATATTGTCAAAAAACAAACCACCTCAGTCCCTCCAAAACTACTAGCTACTGTTGAGAGGTATGAAGAAATTGCTAGCTTCTTTTCTGATAAAGTCACCAAGACTGATCAGTCCTTTACCCCTACTCCCCCTCTACACTGCCAACACCCCCTCATTAGCATTCCACTGGTACCTTCTTCCACTTCCCTCCTCCCACCTGACCCTCCACAACCTCTCCTCTCTTTTTTCCCAGTACAATCCTAACTCTATAGTCCCCCAAGTAAAAAATAATGCATCATGGAGTGAATTTTGTCCAATATCAAAAAGTGTTGTTCTCAACATCATCTCCAAGCTTAAACCATCCTCGCATACCAGAGATCCCTTTCCTGCTCAGTTAATGCAAGAACTTAAACACATCATTGCCCCACTATGGACCAATATCATCAACTCTTCCTTCACTACTGGTATTGTTCCTGCTTCCCTCCAACTAGGCCAAATTACCCCCCATCATTAATAACTCAGCGGTGGACCCCAACGACTTAAACAATTTGCGCCCTATCTCCAACCTTCCTTTCCTATCCAAAGCTGTAGAAAAATGCGCTCCGGCACATCTGGACAATCCCATTGACACTTTTAACCTCCTTGACGTTTTCCAGTCAGGCTTTAGAAAGGGATGCAGCACGGAAACAGCAATGCTCAACATTATTGATGACATACATCCCTCTCTGGACAAAGGCGAATCCTCCCTCCTTATTCTCCTTGACCTCTCCGTTGCCTTTGATACTGTTAACCATGTCAACTTACTCAAGATTCTAAAAGACCGTTTTGGCTCTGACGGCAATGTCCTCAAATGGTTCACCTCTTATTTCCTAAATAGAACTCAACAAATTAAACTCAGTGACTGCCTCTCTAAACCCCAACCTGTCTTCCTTGGCGTCCTTCAAGGCTCCCTTCTTTCCCCAACTCTTTTCAACTTCTACATGGAACCCCTCACCCTTATCCTTAAACAAGCTAAAATCAGCTACCACCTCTATGCCGATGACACACAAATATATTACAAGATCAAATCCCATAATGACATCTCTCATCTTAACAATGCCCTGACCAAGATCCAAGTTTGGTTTCATCAAAACCACCTCAAATTAAATTCCAAAAAAACGGACATCATCCTATTCTCGCCCAAAAACAACTCGCTCCTTATCTAACACTGGATCTCAGACATCAAAGCACTCAACTGCTCTCTCACCATCTCCAACTCGGTAGAATCCCTCGGCATTAGCCTTGATCAGAATCTCAATCTCACTCCTCATATAAAAAACTTGGCAAAAAGTGCTCTTTACTTTACATCACCGTAAAAAAATTAAACCCTTCATTCCAGCTGACGACTTTAAATCAGTTGTACAATCACTGGTCCTTTCCAGAATAGATTATGGCAATGGCACCCATTCTGGCACCCCCAAAGTACACCTAGCCCCTACTAAATCTGTTCTCAACCTTGCGGCCATGCTTATCTCTGACTGCAAGCGATACGATCACATCTCCCCTGTCCTCAAAAACCACAAATGGCTTTCTATCGAAGGCAGATCTACCTACAAGATTGCCTGCATCACTCACAAAGCCCTTCACCAAAATACCCCTTCGTACCTTTCGAACAAACTCCAAAAGCTGGATGTACTAGATCTCTGAGGAGCTCTAACGCTTTTGTCCTAATCCCTCCTCAGCAAAAAAAGAAAGCAATTCAATCTCGCTCATTCACTGGTAACACCCCTTCAATTTGGAATACTCTTCCCAAAGATCTTCGTTGTAACGCTTCTTACCCCCTCTTCAAAAAAGAACCACAAGCTGCTTCTCCTCAACAAATATTGGGTTCTTAAATATAATTGACCTCTCTGGCCATTTACTCCTCGCTCCACCTTATTCTCCTCTCCCTTCACTTCCACTTCTTCTACTAAAATCCCTCACCTTATTCCTTTCTAAGTCTAACTATACAATCCATTCACTATCTTCCTGACCTAGTGTCCTCAATTTTTCTACATGCTTTTTTTAATGTCTTTTATCCTTATCCACGCTGAAAGCTCGAATGCCTTATTTTATGTTTACATTTGTTCTCAGTTTGATGTGTTCTTGAAGTTTAATTTATCATGTAAAGCGCTCTGATACTATTGGGTCCAGCTAGCGCTATATAAAACTTTTTAAATAAATAAATAAATCCTCCTTCGATTGAAGATTCTCTTGGCCCAAATGTGGCTTCATTTCTTTTCAATTTTAAATCTGACAGGCAGCAGCACCTGTCTAATCTGCTGTACTCACATGACAGGCAGACAAGACAGGTGCTGGTGCTTGTCACATTCAAAATTACATTTAATGGTACAGGGCCCTATACGAGCAAGGGATTTGGAAATATCGCTTATTGTTGCAGCACTAGCATACCCAAAAGTATAGTGATTCATTTATATTATATAAAATATACTTATCATAAAGTGCAACTCAGCGACATCAGAATGAACTTAAAAAAAATGTCAACCACACCGGTTGTCCACCTACTGCCTGTGCACTGCAGACCGGTGAAATGCTGCCAAAATTGGGCTTCAAGATGATATTTTAGAGACACAATAAGAGTGAACCTGGCACGGCAGCAAGCACAGGGAGTGTGTCAGGGTAGTGTTTGTAGCACTTAAGTATTTTGCTCTTAATAATGCACCAGCAAGTAAACCAGATTTATCAAACAATTGCATACTGCTCTATAGTTACACTTGAAATGGAAAAATCCTTACACCTCATTGTAATCCTCCGTGTAATCCTTATTCACAGGTCCCAGACCCAGCTCTCCCTGTGCTGCTGCAACGCTCTTGCTCCTGTATTTTCCTTGCTTTTCCCTTGTATTCAGTAACTTATGTGTGCTTCCCCCAATTTTCTGAGTGCCTTCTCCTTGCTTTTGCCTGATTTTTACTGCTTTCTACATACTTTTCCCACCATTTTTTGAGTTCCTTGCTTTTCCCTCATTTCACTGCTCTCTCCTTGCTTTTTCACTCGTTTTCTTTTAGTGCTTTCTTCTTCCGTAATGTTCTTAAGACTTGGCTGTTCAAATCAGCCTCTGGAACCTGCAGTGGCGTCACTGGGGTTGGTGTCACCCGGTGCGGGTAACTCATGGTGTCACCCCCTCACGACTTACCGCATGGACCACCTCTGTCGAAATGTACGGCGCTAGGTACTGTCTTACTCCCTGTAGCTCCCTCTCTCTGTCTAGCTCCCTCTAGCTCCCTCTCTCTGTCCAGCTCCCTCTAGCTCCCTCTCTCTATCTAGCTCTCTCTAGCTCCCTCTCTCTGTCTTACTCCCTCTAGCTCCCTCTGCCTCCCTCTCTCTCTGTCTTACTCCCTCTAGCTCTCTCTCCCTCTGTCTTACTCCCTCTAGCTCCCTCTCTGTCTTGCTCCCTCTAGCTCCCTCTCTCCCTCTCTTACTCCTTCTAGCTCCCTCTCTCTCTCTCTCTCTCTGTCTTACTCCCTCTAGCTCCCTCTCCCTCTGTCTTACTCCCTCTAGCTCCCTCTCTGTCTTGCTCCCTCTCACCCTCTCTTACTCCTACTAGCTCCCTCTCTCTCTCTGTCTTACTCCATCTAGCTCCCTCTGTCTCTGTCTTACCCCCTCTAGCTCCCTCTCTTTCTGTCTTACTCCATCTAGCTCCCTCTCTCTCTGTCTTACTCCCTCTAGCTCCCTCTCTCTGTCTTACTCCTTCTAGCTCCTGCTCTCTCTCTCTTACTCCCTCTATCACCCTCTCTCTCTCTTACTTCCTCTAGCTCCCTCTCTCTCTGTCTTACTCCCTCTAGCTCCCTCTCTCTCTTCTTTTACTCCCTCTAGCTCCCTCTCTCTCTCTGTCTTGCTCCCTCTAGCTCCATCTCTCTGTCTTACTCCCTCTAGCTTCCTCTCTCTCTGTCTTACTCCCTCTAGCCCCCTCTCTCTTACTTCCTCTAGCTATCTCTCTCTCTCTCTGTCTTGCTCCCTCTAGCTCCCTCTCTCTGTCTTACTCCCTCTAGCTTCCTCTCTCTCTGTCTTACTCCCTCTAGCCCCCTCTCTCTTACTCCCTCTAGCTCCCGCTCTCTCTCTTACTCCCTCTAGCCCCCTCTCTCTCTGTCTTGCTCCCTCTAGCTCCCTCTCTGTCTTACTCCCTCTAGCTTCCTCTCTCTCTGTCTTACTCCCTCTAGCCCCCTCTCTCTTACTCCCTCTAGCTCCCTCTCTCTCTCTTACTCCCTCTAGCCCCCTCTCTCTCTGTCTTGCTCCCTCTAGCTCTCTCTCTGTCTTACTTCCTCTAGCTCCCTCTCACTCTGTCTTGCTCCTTCTAGTTCCCTCTCCTTCTCTTACTCCCTCTAGCTCCCTCTCTCTGTCTAGCTCCCTCTCTCTGTCTTGCTCCCTCTCTCTGTCTTGCTCCCTCTAGCTCCCTCTGTCTCCCTCTCTCTGTCTTACTCCCTCTAGCTCCCTCTCTCTCTGTATTACTCCCTCTAGCTCCCTCTCTCTGTCTTATTCCCTCTAGCTCCCTCTCTCTGTCTTATTCCCTCTAGCTCCCTCTCTGTCTTACTCCCTCTAGCTCCCTCTCTCTGTCTAGCTCCCTCTAGCTCCCTCTCTCTCTCTCTCTCTCTCTCTTACTCCCTCTAGCTCCCTCTCCCTGTCTTGCTCCCTCTAGCTCCCTTTCTCTATCTTAATCCCTCTATCTCCCTCTCTCTCTGTCTAGCTCCCTCTCTTCCTGTCTTACTCCCTCTAGCTCCATCTGTCCCCCTCTCGGTCTTACTCCCTCTAGCTCCCTCTCTCTCTGACTTACTCCCTCTAGCTCCCTCTCTCTCTGACTTACTCCCTCTAGCTCCCTCTCTCTCTGTCTTACTCCCTCTAGCTCCCTCTCTCTTACTCCCTCTAGCTCCCTGTCTGTCTTGCTCCCTCTAGCTCCCTCTCTCTCTGTCTTACTCCCTCTAGCTCCCTCTCTCTCCGTCTTACTCCCTCTAGCTCCCTCTCTTACTCCCTCTAGCTCCCTCTCTCTCTCTGTCTTACTCCCTCTAGCTCCCTCTCTCTTATTCCCTCTAGCTCCCTCTCCCTGTCTTGCTCCCTCTAGCTCCCTCTCTCTCTATCTTAATCCCTCTAGCTCCCTCCCTCTCTCTGTCTTACTCCCTCTAGCTCCCTCTCTCTGTCTTACTCCCTCTAGCTCCCTCTCTCTCTGTCTTACTCCCTCTAGCTCCCTCTCTCTCTTGTTTTACTCCCTCTAGCTCCCTCTCTCTCTCTGTCTTGCTCCCTCTAGCTCCCTCTCTCTGTCATACTCCCTCTAGCTTCCTCTCTCTCTGTCTTACTCCCTCTAGCCCCCTCTCTCTTACTCCCTCTAGCTCCCCCTCTCTCTCTTACTCCCTCTAGCTCCCTCTCACTCTGTCTTGCTCCTTCTAGTTCCCTCTCTTTCTCTTACTCCCTCTAGCTCCCTCTCTCTGTCTAGCTCCCTCTCTCTGTCTTGCTCCGTCTAGCTCCCTCTGTCTCCCTCTCTCTGTCTTACTCCCTCTAGCTCCCTCTCTCTCTGTATTACTCCCTCTAGCTCCCTCTCTCTGTCTTATTCCCTCTAGCTCCCTCTCTCTGTCTTATTCCCTCTAGCTCCCTCTCTCTCTGTCTTACTCCCTCTAGCTCCCTCTCTCTGTCTAGCTCCCTCTAGCTCCCTCTCTCTCTCTCTCTCTCTCTCTCTCTCTCTCTTACTCCCTCTAGCTCCCTCTCCCTGTCTTGCTTCCTCTAGCTCCCTTTCTCTATCTTAATCCCTCTAGCTCCCTCTCTCTCTGTCTAGCTCCCTCTCTTCCTGTCTTACTCCCTCTTGCTCCCTCTGTCTCCCTCTCTGTCTTACTCCCTCTAGCTCCCTCTCTCTCTGTCTTACTCCCTATAGCTCCCTCTCTCTTACTCCCTCTAGCTCCCTCTCTGTCTTGCTCCCTCTAGCTTCCTCTCTCTCTGTCTTACTCCCTCTAGCCCCCTCTCTCTTACTCCCTCTAGCTCCCTCTCTCTTATTCCCTCTAGCTCCCTCTCTCTGTCTTATTCCCTCTAGCTCCCTCTCTCTCTGTCTTACTCCCTCTAGCTCCCTCTCTCTGTCTAGCTCCCTCTAGCTCCCTCTCTCTCTCTCTCTCTCTCTCTCTCTCTTACTCCCTCTAGCTCCCTCTCCCTGTGTTGCTTCCTCTAGCTCCCTTTCTCTATCTTAATCCCTCTAGCTCCCTCTCTCTCTGTCTAGCTCCCTCTCTTCCTGTCTTACTCCCTCTTGCTCCCTCTGTCTCCCTCTCTGTTTTACTCCCTCTAGCTCCCTCTCTCTCTGTCTTACTCCCTCTAGCTCCCTCTCTCTTACTCCCTCTAGCTCCCTCTCTGTCTTACTCCCCCTAGCTCCCTCTCTGTCGTGCTCCCTCTAGCTCCCTCCCTCTATCTTACTCCCTCTAGCTCCCTCTCTCTGTCTAGCTCCTTCTCTCGCTGTCTTACTCCTTCTCTCGCTGTCTTACTCCCTCTAGCTCCCTGTTTCCCTCTCTCTCTGTCTTACTCTCTCTAGCTCCCTCTCTCTCGGTCTTACTCCCTCTAGCTCCCTCTCTCTGTCTTACTCCCTCTAGCTCCCTCTCTCTATCTTAATCCCTATAGCTCGCTCTGTCTCCCTCTCTCGCTGTCTTACTCCCTCTGGCCCTGGGACCCAGACTGCTGGGCAAGTGTCAGTGAAACCAAACTGCAAGTTAACGATGCCATTGCCTGCCTGCCTGCCTGGTATATGCATAACTGGGTTTGGTTTGGCTTCGGTTTCCTTCCGACTTTCGTCACAGAACAACAATGCAAACCCAAACCCTTGACTCTTTGACTTCTGTGACCCATCCATTCCGTGCACGTGCAGAATGCAGATGGCGGGTGCTGCCTGTAGCTACGGGGCCGGGTGCGGTGGTGGCGCGCTTCTTGCACTAAAGCAGGACGCAGGTAGACTCGTTAGCGTAAATTGGTGTCACCCCCCAGATGGGGTGACACCCGGTGCGGTCCGCACCCCCCGCACCCCCCTAGTGACGCCACTGGGAACCTGGATACCCTATTGGCTGATTAGCAGTGCTTTATAAATCCTGATTGATTGATTGATTGACTGTAATCTGAATCTCTGATAGACTGTTATTGACCCTTGTAAGGCAGTGACAAATGCACTGTGTTGTCTGTTATCCTCTACCGTTGACCCCACTCCCTGGTGCTTCTTACGTCGACCTAATGAGAGATACGCTTTATCTGCTCTCCTGAGACCTGTGGTGTGCAGCACCTGCTCGACCAACTCACTTGCCTTTCTTTTTTGTTCAGTTTTCTTATCTAGACCATGATGCTGATTTTGGGGGCTCCCGATCTCCTTAACATTCTTCAATCCATCCTTCAGTCTTTTTCTACTATTTAAAATGAAAGTAATGACATTTATCACCACAGTTATTTTTATTTTATGGTCCAGGGTGTGTGGAGTGATTTGTTCATTTACTCTGTGCAATGGACATAGTAGAAAGCCTACTGTTCCAGGCTATAAACATCAACAGAAGACACCATTAAGATTGAGGGAATATATAAGACAGTGTATGTGAAGCTAGAAATGTTTCCAGGCAGATAATAAGTTGCTCAATCAATTAATTCTTATAAAGAGCACTGTGTGGCATTCATCTGCACAAAATCATTGCGAAGTGAGAGTGTACCAGATTCATACAGAATTCACAGTAAAATCTAATTCATGCAAGTTTGGGGTCACAGAATAACAACATTCCTGTTATAGTACAAATTGTAATAACAGGTGTTACAAAAATATCCATTGTATGCAGACACTCTCACCAGATGTCAGTATTGGCTCTAGGGAATGAAATGGGTCAGGTGTGCCAAGCAGTGATGCACTCAACACTTATTTCCAATATTAATATCGATGAATGCTATGTCAATATACTCCATGATATATGCATGCACAACAGCGACACTATCAATAAATACAACGGCGATGTATGCAATAAAATATGCCCGCATGACAATGTCAATACCAGTAATAGCAATGTCAATATATGCTATGACAACTGTACGCATAATAATGAGAATGTTGGTAAATATGAAATCAATGACCGCCATATTCTATCTACACATAATAACGTACTTATATCATTGCTGTTCCCTTCATCCTAGTAGACCTCCCCATCAACCCATAGTCTGAGATATGTGATCATGCAGACACTGTGGCCCATAACCAGGCTGACCAATTGATAGCTCACAGGTGGGGTAACACTCAGCCTAAAGACAAACACACAACCAGGGAAAACCCTGATCGGTCCCACAGATAGGCGGTTACACCAGAAACTGGTCTGAGGACATTGGTCCCAATAAATAACGCTTGGCCATAGGCACTTGTTCCCAAAATACCACACCTTTACATACCACATATAGTCAAAGGCACTCTCAGCTGATCAGGACACAGCATGAACACCCCATGTAGTGATAACGCACTCCCTATGCCGGACATCTCGATGTATACACACTGGCCCAAATTATCTCTCCACGAGGTCGGGAGGCCCGATTTAAGACTAGAGCTGGACCCACGTGCTCTATAAGAATGTGAAATTGTTTTGTTGTACCCCACAAACTGTATATATGTTCGGTCAAAACTTCTGTTCATTGAGATTGCCTTCAGACGAGACTCTGTCAATGCTCTGGTGGTCGCTGCGCTTTATTAAACCAACCTGTTCCTGTTTTGCCAAACGCCTCTTGTCTTTTCATTTTTTCCCCTGGTTAAATGGAGCCATCTGAAAACCATGACCCGTATTCATGCTAAGGACCAGGAAGAGTAGTGTGCTGCCAAGGAAGTAGAGTGACTCACTGGTGTAAAACGGGGATTTTGGCACCTATGCAGACTGTCCCACTAAACTTTAAGGGGCAGATATACTAAAAGAACGTGAAACACTACGCAGCAGGGCAAGTAACTTTGCTGCACTGCCTGGATGGGAGAGAGCTGAAAAGGCCCATATTTACAAAGATGTAACGCTGTCAGGGCACAAGTCCTAAATAAAGAAGTGGGGGGACTCACCAAGTAAAGCAGAATGGCTGTGACATCAACGCACTTGACATCACAGGAAGTACCATGCATGTCCGATTAGTGTATAATCAGTAAACTCGAATATATTAAGAGATTTAACAAATATTATGCTGATCAATACTGAAGCCAGCGGCATACTAAACATGGCACCAAGAATAAAACCATACATACATTGCAATGAAGATACTAGAAAATGCAATTGTGAACTATAAAATGTATTAATCTACTCAAGATAGCTCTATTGTATACAATTACAATGATCGTTATAAGACAAAAATGCAAGTTGCACACTGTATTTGATATTCTGAGCATGGCTGGGGGCAGAAAAGGCTGATGAGATGGATTATCAGCAAGATCTATGTCAAGAGTGCAGGCTAGGGCAGTCCTTTAAAAACGTGTACAAAACAGACCAAACTCCCTTCCAGTGTTGCCAGATTTTAAGAAACATTCTCACTCAAAATGAACGAATTAGCCTGATAGTGCTACTATAAAGGAAGAACTTGGACACCGTCATGTAGGCATTAAATGAACAAGATACCTAGGGGAGACTTTGGTGGTTCTGATAATGTAAATATATTGCAGATCCTCACTCCACAGTGCTCCTAGCACAAAAGTCAATTTTGTGCTGCACTTTCCAACAATGTGGGGAGTGACATGTGCATTTTCACTAACCCTAGGACATATAATACTTATTTTTATAAGGGTACTCCTTATAAAACCTGACCCCCTACCCCTGAGACACCTAGGGGAGACCCTGGGGGTACCTTATATGACCACACATTGTAGTTTATTAATTTGAAAGTTCCCCAAACACCAAAGTCGAGTTTGGACACAATTTGCATTTTAAAAGCAGTCCACCAACACAGGGCTGCTTTTAGACTGACCTCAGGCTTCAGTAGTGTAGACATGCATGGGCAGAAAGGGCTGATGGCCTCTAAACTGCCATGCCCTATTATATGCTAGGGTCTTAAAGGAAGCTTTAATCCCCCTCCCCTACTATATACCTGGGCCTTATAGGGGTGGTCATGCCAATCATAGGGTTACCCTAACCCATAGAGTTACCTACTAACGTAGGGTACCCTATGTAGGTGTTTTCACCGTATTTTAAGTGTCTTTTCAGCATAGCACTGGCCCTAGATCTGGTTAGGCAAATCCCTGGGATAGTCAGAGTCAGTTACCGCCAGTGCTAGTCCAAATAAAATGGGGCATACCCAGGGCACAAGTATGACTTTGCAACAGTTACCAACAGACATTTCTAGCTCAATACCCTGAAAATAGCATAGAGTAACTCTTTTAATATTCCAGAATTTGGCAAGACGCACAAATCATACTTTCTTCACCAGGCACAAGTCCTAAAAGAAAAAGAAGTGGGGCGACTATGCAAGTTAGGCAGTATGCAAGTGACATCTTGGTTTGTGACAGCGCATGTGGCATAACAGGAAGTGACATCACTATCCATGACCTCACAGGAAGTGACATCAGATCCTAAGACCACACATATGTTTTTCAGGTTTATCATGAGTACATTTGAGAGCATTACAATATTTAACAAATTGGATATTGCATTGGGGTTTTGCCAAAATATTGTAGCAACCCCCACACAAAATCTGTGTCTCAATTTATAATTTTTTTTAAAACCCTGCCACAAAGAAATTGGCATATATGAGAAACGTGGCAGTAAATCTGTTCTGCTTGTGTTTTGCCTAGTCCTAGTTTTGAATCAAAGTAGCATGGAGGGTAAATATGTCACCTGCAAACACGATGAGAAACCCTTGGATGACAGATTTGTAGGTTGAGCCTAGACGTGCAATCAATGCGAAGCATTGATTGCTGTGTGCTCGACGACTATTGTCACCCGTTTCTGGGAATGTGGACACGAGATGGGCACGAGCGCAGATTTCACCTCGTGGGCGCGCACGGCGCCGTGCCCATCTCCTGCCTCGGAAGCACCAACACCACACACGCATGCGCATACACAGAGACACACACACAAGCGCCACGCACGCAGCCATACATACAGAGAACCCACCCCCGCCGTCGCATACACACACGCGCGCACAGCACACACACAAGCGCACCAAGACCCCCCGCCGCCCCCCCTTACAACTAAGGATTGATAAGCTGGGCGCGTGCGCTACTGACTCAGACAGCATGGCATGGCAGCGCGCACACATCCCCCTCACACCCTACTCACCAGGTTCTTCTTGCGTGTCCCTCGGCAGCCAGCGGGTCATTCTGGGTAACAGGCGGGTGCTGCGGGGCTCTCCACTGGAGCCCCGCTAGCTGAGACGCAAATCTTCCGGCGGGCACAGGAGCGCGGGGTAGACTCCCGTCTGCTACCTGTATTTGTCTGGCCCCGCCCCCGTCCCAACAAAGGTTGCCTGGCTTCCTGTTGAGTTTGCTTGTTTCTAATGGTTTAGATGTTGATTTACCGTTCATTAAATTATTCAATACTTTATAGTATTCCTCTACAGTTGCAAATGCACTTGGAATGCACTTTTATGCCTTGATCTGTGTGGACATGTGGAAATCCTGTACGCATAGCAGACAAACATTTGTGTCATAGGAAAAAGCATGTCTTTCTGACATAATGTTCTAACGCGCATCACAGTCCCTGAGGAGACAAGGCTGCCAGACAGTTTGTTTTTGGGGGGTTTTACACAGCATGCATATCTGATGCCATTTTAGAACGGTCATTAAAGGTACGGAGCTCTGTCACAGTCTTAATAACGGTGATGACGTAGATATAAAAAAAAGCAATGTTGAAGTGGGCGAAGGGTGGGTAATTAAAAAGTAAAATAAAGCAGCAGCTGTACCAATCGAGGGTTTGGGGGAGAAAAAACAAGGTGATCTAGACAACATGAAGGCCTGGGAAAAAGTAAAATGGGGAAAGGAAAAAAAAAAGACTTGTTAACCTCGGGAACGGGAATTTTCACACACGTCCCCTTACAGACGCACCCGCCCCCAGCCCTCCTCGCACTTCATGAATAATCTTCACCTCGTTAGCGCACTTTACGTTTAACCTCCCACCGCACTAATGCATTTAAACCCTTGTTTTGCTACTGCAGATGTAGGACACGGTATAAGTGTTTATATCAGCGTGTCCTATCCGTTTTACAGGTTTAAGTTAAAGCTCCCACCAAAGCCATGTGTCTACGTCTTGCCATATCAGATATGATATATCTTTAGGGATGCTTTCAATAAAGCATAATTGGAATGGCCGGTGTTAAGTTTTAGCTCTCTCCAAAGCCGATGTTTCTGCGTCGGCCATGTCAGACACAGCATGTCTCTAACAATGCGCTCAATAGAGTTTCAAAAGTAAGCAGTTGGTGCTAAGTTAAAGTTCTCGCCATGGCTGATGTTTTTATGTCAAGTCGATCCGACACAGCGTGTATTTAATAATTCACTCGATAGAGTTTTAAAGTGAGGAGACCACGGTACATTAAGGCTGCCCACCTAAAACAGTTTGAATATTCCAGTTGCCCGCTGTCTAACTTATCTCAAGTTTTACCTGATTTTGACTGTATACCCCGGCCTCTTTCGAATTCTATGATTGCAAGTAAATCCCTATGTCTCTACAATTCTGATCACTCCTCCAGAGACTGTTGCAGGTAGAGACATGCAAGTCTCCGGTATTATGTGCTCTGTAAATAAGTGCTGCGACTAGATGAGTTTAGTTGGCATGCTTCTTTTCGTTTTACCAACGTTTTTTCATTTACCCTTGCTGTCGCCTAAGAGTTTTTTATTTTTTTTATTTTGGTGATGTTGAGTAACGCAAAATATCTGTGCCTCAGACGCATTGAATTTTTCAGGTACCTTCCACTTTTGCACTTAGCTTTCTGCATTCCTCCTAATTTAAAGACACAGCCTTGCATATTCTGTAGGAGATGTGACAGGCGTATCCTGAGCGAGTCTCTGTCTGCCCTCAAAGCAAGTGCTTGTCTATTAGGGCCAGTAAAAATAAGTTTCTAAGATTCCATTGAGCAGTCAGCATTTCTGTATCCTCAGTTTCTGCCAGTGAAGCTTGATTCTGGGGTGAAATCCCTTGATGATAGGTTGCGTAGAGGAGCCCAAACATTTCTCAACTCTCCACGCCGTTTTTTAAATACCTGGTAAAATATTACAAAATTAACCAGAGATGGCTGCACTTCACAATTTATTAACCGTTTAAACTGTCTAGAAGCATAGCTTGTATTCTTTAATTGCATTACTTGATGTGATACCATTTGAATTAACCATTTCACCAGTTTGTAATAAATACCTCCAAATCGCTTCTTTTGTTGTCCATATTTAGGATACATATAAAAGGAAAAGAAAATTTAGAGTCCCTATTTTATGGCTGCATCTCCAGTATCTTGGCAGATAGTGATAATTTTTGGTCCTGCTGTATTGAAATTGAAATTGCATACACCAATGAAAGATCCCGAATCATAAAGTTTTTTAGGTCTCAACATCACTCAGCGCCACCACAGCATCACTCAGCACCACCCCAGCATCACTCAGCACCACCACAGCATCACTCAGCACCACCACAGCACCACTCAGCACCACCACAGCATCACTCAGCACCACCACAGCACCACTCAGCACCACCACAGCATCACTCAGCGTAACACCAGGTTATAGGTGTCACATTTGCTAAAGTTATAACTATTGGCATTGTAAATGACACAGCTATTAATTTAGCTATTTTCAAAAGCAACACATAAATAAAAAAATGGTCATTTACAAGACCAATAGCCCAAACTTTCCTAATGCGAGACCTATTGCATTGCAAATGCTTGTTATTTTATGTAACTGGGTAAGCGGATTACTTCTTTTAATACGGAGATCCTTTTGTTACTTGCAGTTCATAAAGTGTAATCCTATAGCACAGTGAGATATGGAGAACATGTGGCTCCTACACCTTGTAAACTTCACTGTAGTAAATAACACATCCTTATATATAGATTGTTCACACATATGATTTATTGTCAATGCATAATCTGAAGGTGTGAATTAAAGTGCTCTGACACCCTGCATTAGGGCGAGTAGTTCTAAAGCGCTATAAAAGACTTAAAACAAGATTGTGGTATTTAAAGTGTTATTTGTATAAATTCTGGGTCAACCAACACGTGTGACATTCTTACAGTGCATGAAAAAAATCTAAAGCATTTCTCTGTTAAGTACCTGTAAAGTGATCGGATGTGAGCCTTGTTTCCTCAAGTCTCCCAATTACTCCCAGCCAGGATACTCCCAACAAAAATGGCCTAATGGCCCCATTAGCTCTGACTGTTATTATGGGCAAAGCAGGAATCTGATAGCCCCTTCCCCGCCTGCACGTTGGTGCTTGAAACAAAATCAAACAGGTGCTGCTAAAAGTGTCCCGGTGCCAGAACCGTACGAGTTCAGCATATTTCTGTGAATTCCTGAAAAAGTAGGAAAAGAACATGACACTCCAGTGCAAGTAGCCAGCTTTGCAGCAGGGGAGACGGTGTCTACCCTGTGAAAATAGTGAGTGGACTGTGTCTACTCACGTCTACCCACGGCTCAAACCCGGAACGCTGTTCAGCTCTCTCTCTGTGCTGGCACACTTGTGGCTGACTAGTGCCAGTATAGTCAACGTTGCGCGATGACGCACCGGCAGGATTATTTTTGTGCTGGAAGGAATACCTTTCTGCACAAAAATAATACTCAAAGGCATATTTCTCTTTCTGTGCGTCTTCAGAGTGCAGCACACATAGAAAGAGGCGGTAACAAGGAGAACTCAAAATAGTTCTTCTCCTTACGCCTCTCTTGGGAAGGTTCACCATATTGACGAAAACACAGTCTTTGACAAATCTGTCTTTGTGTCAAAATACTAGGGTGGATGCATGAAAAGGCCCATGTCCCACCAATGTTACGTCTGCACAGTGCAGTGTAATGCAATGCAGTGCATGGCGCTGCAATGCAGTACTCTTTTTTGTACAAAACCATTCAAGGCAATCAGATTGGCCCTTGTGTGACTTTCCAAATGTTGACTAGCAACATTGGTCTGTGCTCAAAAAATGATACAACCACAATGCAAAATATTAGTAATATGGGTCTATGGTGCATATTTTCAAAGACAGAACACAATGCTGCAAGTAATAGCTAGTGTGGGTAATCCACCTTTTCTGTATGTTCACCCCGGATTTTTCTCCGTTTAGTTGACCATACATTTTTGGTGGCTTTAGAAATATGTGCACCTTACCCCAGTACACCAGCAGTAAAATACTTGTGTTTGGCCTACAACCCCTTGAGTGCCGAGGACGTAACGGTTACGTCCTCGGCTGTGGCGCTAGTGTGACAAGGACGTAACAGTTACCTCCTTGGCACACCACCGCCTAATCCATCTGCTGTAAACTGCAGAGGGATTTCTTTCTTTTTTTGCCTCGGGAAGTGGGGAAAAACTTCCCTAACCTCCCGAGGTTTTTTTCCTACAAGGTAATGAAGCTCGCGCATTTGGTGCGCTGATGGCCTTATATTGAAACTAAAAATGTAAACAGCCCAAACGGCTCATTTCAATTTCACCGTTTTTTTGTTCGAGGGGCCCACACAAGCCACACCTCCATGATCTCCCCTGGGTGTCTAGTTTTCAGAAATGTCTGTGTGTGGTAGGTTTCCCTAGATACCTGCCTAGCCCGGGAACAAAAAACAAAAAAATGTGAGGAAAATGTGAGGTTTGTAGGGGATTCTAGGTAAGAATACATTGGACGATCCATGCAATCCACACCGGCCCTGGACTCTCCAGATGTCTAGTTTTCAGAAATGTCTGGATTTGGTTTGTTTCCCTAGATGAATGACAAACCTGGTACCAAAAGTCTAGGTGACTCCTTAGCAAAACCAGGTTATTTCGTGAAAAATAATTTTAATGTCTCCACAATAAGTGTTGGGCCATTTCCTGTTGAAGGCACTAGGCCTATCCACACAAGTGAGGTACCATTTCTATCAGCAGACTTGAGGGAATGCTGGGTGGGTGGAAGTTTGTGGTCTCTGCAGATTCCAGAACTTTCTATCACAGAAATGTGAGGAAAATGTGTTATTTTTGATAAAGTTTGAGGTTTGCAGGGGATTTTGTGAACAGAACCTGATAGGAGCCCCATCCTGGATTCTACCAGGTGTCTAGTTTTCAAAGATGTACAGTTTTGCTAGGTTTTCCTAGGTGCCGGCTGAGCTATGGCACAAAATCTATAGCTAGGCACTTTGCAAAAAAAGGGTCCATTTTCTGTGGAAAAATGTGTAAAGTCCACATTGCGTATTGGGCCATTTCCAAATGTTGCATGATACCTTATGTGGACAAAACGTTATGGGAGCCTATTTTCGAACTATCCCAAATACTAAAAAGGGTGTGGCATGGGGGGGGGGGAGACCTGGCAGCGAAAGAGTTAAACATAGTCAAATTGGCAGATAGCTAATAGATATATTTAACTTACCTACAAGTACAACTATACATGGTACAAGGGGCACCCAGGGCCTGGAAGTTAAATTGTGGACTGCAGCACCAATTGTGCAATCCACTACAATGCCAGTGCAAACATGACTTTAGGTCTACCACTGTGGCCTTACTATAACAGTGCAAAACGCACAGTACGACCTCTGAAAATAAACCCTTTTTTTACACGTAAAAGCCTTCCTTTTAATAATGAACATGTCATCCCTATGTAGGTCTTGTAGTCCCCATTGCAGAGAGTATGTTATTCAAAAGTAGGAAATGTAGAAATATAATGTTTACTTGTCCTAACAGTGACTAGCACCAAAAAAACGAATTTCACTACAGAAAGGCTGATTGGCCCATAGAGAAACAGCGACATACAGTATTAAATATTAGTACTGTATCTCGGGATAGGGAGCAGCTAGAACAAAATTATATTGATATTTTTAATGATTATTAAAATACAATTCATTGCGGAAGTCGAGTTTTTAAATAAATATTAAGGATAGGTAACATTTAAGAGTCACCCTTTCCCTGGCTGATGTTGCTGGAGGCTAATTTAGAATGTCTTTTTAGCTTCTCCCAAACAGTAATTAGCTCTGAATAGGTGTGAAAAGATGTGAAATGCCTCCCAAGAGCATTCAAAAGGCTGACCTAAATGAGATGAACTACACAGAAAATGGCTGGTGGTGGCTGTTGGAATTTTTCTTGACACTACAGTGTCAAATCCTGCTTGACAGGTTTGCTGAGGTCACATATACAACTCAGGCGCACTCTAAAGGGGATAGAAGAGGATGACACGACAATTCTTGTGGATCTGTAGGCTTGTGACTGATGGACTCTGCTTTGGTCTTACCAGACTTCTGTCTAGGGGTTAATTTTGGATACAGCGTCTGCTTTAAACTGTATTTCAGTTTTAGATGTGGGAGGCCACTAGGATTACCACTGCACATGCGCACATACACATCCACCCAACCCTCAAAGCCTAAACTTGTTGTGGCCAAAGACTTTTGGCACCTTGAAAATGACCAAAGTGGGTAGGGTTCGACCTGGATACTTTTCCACCATTGGTGAAGGGGAACCTATAAGTCATTCCCATCCACTAGGCAGTGGCAGGCATAAATATTCCACCTCTGGGCACCCACTTCACAACAATTTTTGAAACTACGTAGATCAGAAGAGGACTGGAACCGTTGTCTGTGACCAGAGAGGAGCCCAGAAGGACTGGACCTACTACTTCTTATACCCAGGACAAAAAAGTGAACTCAGGGGGCAGTAGGCAGAACTGTGTAGAAGCTATAAGAAAGTTAAATATATTATTGTTTGTAATGTTCTGACTGTGTCCAAACCAGCAAGTGAACTCAGAATATACAAGGAAAATTAAGGTGGAGACAGATTTAGTATAAAATTCAACATTTGCATTAATAAATTCCAAAACACCTAGTGCAAATGGCGTATTGGTCCATTTGCGACCAGTAAAGTTGTTTTGTTCTATGTATAAACCCAATTTTTCGAGTCGGTAACCTAATTACTGACTCGCAAAATTGGGTTTGTGACTTGCTATTAGGAAGTGGCATGCCTAGGGTGTCTCTTCCTTATAGCGAGTTGTAGGGGGGTGTACAATTGTTTTTCGTCCGGAATGTGGTCGCAAAACAATCATAGTTTACTACCTACTACAAGTAGATGATAAGCCAGTCACAAACAGGAAGGCCGTCCCCAGGGGTACCCTTCCACTTTGTGAATGATTGCAAAAACGTTTTTTAAGAGCATGCAGTAGTCCCTCGCAGCACCTACCCTCAAATATTGAAACAGAAACGTTTCATTTTTATAACGGGCTGAATTTCCTAAAAAATGAGTTGCTTTATTTAAAAGCAAAAACAGACATGGCGGTCTGCTGTCCACAACAGGCAACCATCCCTGTGTTATTTCCCAATGGGCTTTAAATTGCGACCCGCCTCATGAAAATTGATGCGGCCGTACAACTGCGACCCCATTGGGAATCGCTAATGTGTCTGAGGTGCATTAGTACATTTAATTTTGCGAGTCCCAAATTGCGAGTGTTAAACAAATCGCAACTGGAGACTCGCAAAGCGAAATGTTCGTACATCTGGTACCAAGTGTCCATTTTATGTCAGGACACGCATAAAGCACAACATTAAATATTAATTAATAATCTATTATACATTAGTGGCTGCTTTGGATGTTTTATATATTTTTGCCCACATCTTGCCACACAGAGCAATAGAACAATTGATTATTTTTCCCCATGGTATTTCAATATGAGCTATAACCCTGTAGAGATTTTTTAGATGTCATTCTCTATATATTATAGAATCATTTGTAATATCATGTCCCCCAATTAAACTATGTAAATGATTGTACTTGTAAAAAAATAAGTGGTCTGACGTCCTTCGCACTTTTTTTAGCAACTAAAAATAAATATTTCAATACATAATTCCCACCCGGGGCTAGAGAAAGACTATCCTTTCCTTCCACACCCTAAATGCTGCACAAGATCCCCCAACCTCTGGGGCCCTGACCAAAATACACATCGTCGGGAGGTCTAGGAAGCATGCACCCTCGGGTACATGTCAATCATCACTGTCAAGGTAGGCAGTCCCCTCTATGACATCAGCCCAGCTGTGACTCACTTCCGGGTAAGAGTAGCACACGCTCTGTAACTTCAAAAAGTGATTATAAATAATTCAAAAATATATTAACAATTCATAAAAAGCAGGAAAACGACAAAGCTTTCATGTACATCTAAAAACGTCATAACGCCATCTAGAAGATGAATAATATCTGGTTCCTTATTATTTGAAACTACAGATGAATGCACTGATTGGGAGACTGCCGGTAAATATGCCGGTAATGGCTGCAGCTGTACCGGCAGCACTGGCAGCCATTACAGCCGCGTCAGAGGATACTTTTAAAGAATGGGAATAAAGCTATTTATTTCGGTGCCCTCACTGCAGCGCTGGGATGCTTTTGGGTAACCATGCGCTTTATAAAACCGATTACATTACATTACATTACATTACATTACACTTCAGCAGTGAGTACCTGCCGGAGTCATTTATGGTAACAACTGAGAGGGATGCGGTATGACCATCACGCCTCTCAGTAATTATTAGAAATGGGTTAATGCCATGGAGCACACAAAATATATAAGAAAAAGAGTTACCAGGAATGTATGTAGCTCTGCCGCATGACTGGCAGATCTTAAATGATTCTGTTAATTGAGTGATTATATTCTTAAAAACACATTAAATATGTGCAACAATTCTTTATCTACTTGTCCGTCATTTAAAATCAGTTGCTGATGTACAACCAGTGTCTTTATGCAGTAATTCTGTGCATTTCTGCTATGTGTTGTGTCCTGCTGGACACAGTGTAGTGTTTTACCAGCCTCTCCCACGAGGGCTAGCCCATTCACCCACAGGTGTCCAGCACAGGCGTCATCGGTCAGGTGACCCTGTCAATCAAGGAGCCCAAGTCCACGTGCTCCTGGCCAGTTTATAGTACCCAGGTGTCCATGTCATCCTTCCTGCATTATGTGGGCCCAGGGCCCACTAGATAACACAAGATAGTAAAACGTCCGCATTAACATATTGCTGCCAGAGAAGTTCTGAAAATGCAGGAAAATATATGGTAAATACTGGACTGGATGTTAGCCTACATTACGGTACTACCGAGTGACACTTTGTATAGACAACATTCAACAACAAGTGTAACAAGTAACTGTAACTGTGCCTAACAAAAGGAATGTGTTCGTCTGTAATGCAGCTGGTGGTCATGTAAAGCGCTCTGATACCTACGGGTAAAGTTAGCGCTATATAAGCCAATATCCCTAGGAACATGGGCCCAGACTTACTAACACTTTGCGCTGGGTTAGCATCACAAAAGTGATGGTGGGTGTTTGGTGGGATTTACTTTCCAATACAAATAATTCTTTGAAAAGTTGTCTAAAGTTACCCAAACGTGGTACTATGCACTACTTTGTACAAACTAGATGTACCATGGGTGGTTTACAACTGTTTCCGTATAGCTACTCATTAGTTTTGGTGCAAATACATATCTCCTTCCTCAGCAGTCGAATCCAGAGATTCAAGGTCCCACCGTTGCTACGACTGATCTGCAGAACAGCCCCCCAGCGTCTTGAGACCCTGACAGGTGATTAGGTGCACTCTATTAGAACCCTGCTTGATTGATTGACCCAACTATGTCGGAGCGCTTTACACAAGGCTACTGATTAAATTAGAAAAGCCATCTATCCTACACAATACACAACAGAAATTTGGGGCCAGATGTAGATAATTTCTATTTACCAATTCCTAAATACCGAATTTTACTGATTCGGTATGTAAGAATCGGTAAATAGTATGTAAGCAAAAAATCGGTAATTTTTACCGATTCGGTAATATTTGTTATTACCGATTCTGTATTTACTGAATCGGTAATAAGGAATACCTTCCCATTCATTCCTGTGGGCCTTGAGGCCCATAGGAATGAATGGGAAGCCATTCACTATTACCGATTCGGTAAATACCGAATCGGTAATAGGGGGAGAATATTCAAGGGTGACAGGGTGTCACATTGACAGCCTGTTGCACCCCTGAATCGTGCATGTGTGCACATGTGGCGCACATACATGCCCTAAGGGCATGTATGGCTGCCACATGGCCCTTTTAAAAAAGCACAAAATTGCTTTTTTACAGGTATTCGATATTTACCACCAACTTGTAGTTGGTGGTAAATAACAAATCCTTAAATCAAAAAAGCACTCACTTGAGTGCTCCCTACATAGGATTTAGGGATTCGGTAATTTACCGATTCAGTATTTTAAGGATTCGGTAATTTACAGATTCCTTAAATTACCGAATCCTTAAATCCAACCTCCTACCTTAGAAAAAGTTAAATACCGGTCGGTAACAGGAAATTTACCGATTTTTGGGCGGTACCGACCGGTATTAAGCTACCTACAACCTTGGTCCTTCAGTATAAATGCTATTATTGTGTGGTTTGACAAGACCCGGGGTGGCAGAGTGCTTTACAAGATAGAATGCTAAGATGAGAAATAGAAAGACACGAGAATAGATTTAGTCCAACATGGTAAAAAATGTGCTAATTTGCCATTGCAGGGTTTTGCTGAAACAATAGCCTTCCCGTGTCACATTGTAAGGCTGATTACGAGAGTGGTCAGCCTTCCTTGGTAGTACGACAACAGGGGCGGCACTAGGCTCATTGCGGGGTTGGGCAGGGAGCGTAGGTAGGGGGCCCCGGAAGAAGGGGTCCGGGCGGGGCAGAGCGCGGAAGCCAGTGAAGAGGGGGGTCAGGGTGTTTGGAAGTGGAACAGAGCCAGAGTGCGCCAAATCCCTGCCAGGGGCCGCCAGGCAAATATGTATCCATCCTCAGAGGATTATTATATTAAGGATATATATTGGCGTGGTGGCCCCTGGGGTTTGGTGGCCCTGTGCAGGTGCACAGCTTGCACATGCCTAAGGCCGCCCCTAACTACAAACACAAACGTCTGAGGTATTTCACACTTTTCACCCCATGTACCTCACTCTGTACAAGAGGGAACTATGCATGCTAGTGTGAATGCGGTTCAGGGATCCAAGTCTCCGCGCTTTAAATGCTTAACCACGCTGGCAGCTTTAAACGTGGGTTGTCAGGCTTTGAAGCGCACAGCTTGTCCTTTTCCTTTCTGCGACATCTGCAGCTCTGTATAATTTAGATGGATCTTTGGAACATGCGCCCATTTTCCAGAAAATTTGCTGACTTCAAGCATGGTGAGCGTGATGCGGCCAGCCAGCTTGCTGCAGTGCTGATTATTATTTACAGACACAGTGCCTCGCGCAGAGGTGACATTTTAATCTCTCTGATACCCCAATTTAAACATTCTCCGTGTCCGATTGGCTAGCATTGTGCACCGTGCGCTTATCTACTAAAGCAGATGCGCTGTCTACATGGGAAAGCTGGGTATCATATTTTGGTCTTGGCTGGGCAGCGCATGCGCTGTCTCTTCGAGACATGTTGTTACTGTTAGTGGGCTTGGAGGCAGCCCATTACTAACCAGTGGATGGCTTCATAGCAACTCTTAATTGCTTGCCTCCTGCTAGGCCACATCTGCGGTGGCCACTTCCCTCTTCTTTTAGGTTTTGGCTAGACAGCGAACAAAGCACACACTGCATGAATGAAACTGTAAAATCTTCTCTTTACTACCGGACCTACATGCAATGAAACATTATTTGGCTCCATTTAAGAGGCGATTTTTAACTTCTGAAGGCCACGCGAGGGATGTGTGTGAGATTCAGGTTGTTAGCGGCTGGTGGAGCGGGGAGAAACTCTAAGGGGGCTCTTGCGGTGAATAAAAGTGTATTTAACAGAAAGGAGAGTACGGTCGAGCCTATAGTAAGCTTGTGAACTTGGTGCATTTTCCAAAACGTTTGCCAAACTCCATTAACCGGACGTATGTCATTACGACGCAGTGTTTACACCGTGCTACCATTACAACGCAGTTATCACAACGCAAGTCGTTACAACGACTTGCGTTGGAGGGCGCTGGATTGTGGATTATTTTAATTTTCTATTCCAACTCCAGCCCACGTAATAGTAGGGAAGGTGTTGGAATAGAAAATTAAACTATTCCTTGTGCAAGAGCGCCATCCAGCGCAAGTCGTAGTAACAACTTGCGTTGTGATGGCTGCGTCGTAAGGGCCCAGCGTTGTAAAGGATGTTTTCCCCATTAATCCGTTTACTGCAGTGCTGGGCGTTCTACAGAGTGGGCGCTGAACATTCGCAGCACCAGCCAGGTAGTGCTCCGAATGTTCAGCGGCCGACGGCAGCATCAATGGGGATAAGCCCCAAGTATTTCCTTAGAGTCACTCAAGACAGGCAGTGGCACGAAGAGTCCACAGGACCACCTGTTCATTCATTAGCCCTTCTCCCTCTGTGACAGGACTAGGAGACTGAAAGGGCAGGGGCCAGGCAGGGCAAGAACTTTAATTTAACTTCGGCTCAATCGAAATGATATAATCTACTTTGTACGGCTAGACCATGGCCCTGTGCAACACTAATTCATTAGACTGTGTGGAACCGGAGCTACCACGGTGACCGCCATGCGTCGCCACCACACTTAAGAAAAAAAAAATAGCGTTGTTTGGCAATGTCTGCTTAGTTAGTACTTTACTACTTACGATTACTGTTTGGTGGGCTGCCGGGCACTGCCTTTATTAAATGATAGGTGTGCTGCTGCCTGCCCTCAATGTACTGCCTGGGACTGACCTGAACCGTGGCTGATGACTTGTGGGGAGCAGGCCTGGCATTTAAAAAAAAAATCTACGCACGCTGCCTGTCTCACAGCCCCTACCAAATCCAGCCCAATTAGTGTCCCGCCCACCGGGAACACGAAACTAAGGGACTAAGGCAAATGTGGAATGCACATCAAGGTCGGATCGGATTTATTGATATTGAATAAATTAAGGTTGGACGGTCTGGCCAATAATGAATAATCATGAATCTTTTTATTATTGTCTTCAACAGCCACAACACTCTTCCCCAGCACTCAGGAAAGGAACAACACTGTCTGCGACGAGTCAGTGATGCATGCAATATATTTAACTATGACGCAATACCATATGACGTGCAGATGAGTAGTGTAGACCCGGCCCTGAAAAATAAGTGCTGGTGCAAAGCACCGGAAAGCACTGGCACAAATTAAGCCCTGCTAACCAGGCATTTACAGAGCTGACTCAACTGCTTAGATGCGTCACTTTGCAAATAGGGTGCAGTATGGCCAATTGATTACGCAGGCGCAGCATCACAAAAAGTGATGCAAAGGCAGCGTAAGTCCTTTAATATCAGTTATCTTGCTCCATGCAGGGCAGAAACCTGAACAAGTATTTGATAACTGACCACTAACTTCTCCCCACAAGATTTCCAAGCTTGACTGCTTCAGGCATTAAGCTGTACAGTGATTGAGAGCAAAAGTGTAATATTTCTGACATTTCCTAATTTTAGAAGACTCATACTCCATCTTTTAAATTAATCGTAAAACACTAAATTATGCAAGTATGCCTCCAGGCTGAAGCGAAAATCACACTGTCGCAATATCTTCCACATTCAGGGCCTCGTTATGGCATTGCTGTGCTGTGCTGTGCTGCCCTACGCCAAAGTGAAAGTGCATGAATGAACAGAATTTAATCAATATGGTGCATTCCTGTCCTTTCTACCTGTGTCTGGTGCCGTTATGGCAGCCTAGAACAACACAGGCACCCTTGCACCATGGTGCAAGGTTGCCCCCGTTGTAGGCAAGATTGTTTCTGTGCAGGAAGGTACCCCTTCCTGCACAAAACCAATCCTACAAGGCATTTTATCTTTCTGTGTGAGCTGCAGAATGCAGCACACATGGAAAGAGGAACAAATAGGAGAAATTATTATGTTTTTCCTCATTACGCCTCACCACGGGAAGGTGTACAGATCTGAAGCTTCCACAGGTTTACATCACTTTGTAAATCTGGGGCAGCATCAAATTCCATGGGTCTTGCATGGAAAAACTCACTGCAATGCCCATGGGATGCAACTCAGATGCAGAGTTCGGTGAGGCAGCCATTAGCGCTGTGTTGCCTTACTCAGGATTTATGAGGCCACTCAAAGCCACACAGGGTGGCTTTGCATGGCTTCATACATTTTTATGAGAGCCCCGTGACATTTCACGCATGTACCACTTCACTTGGTGTAATAGTGATGCAGAGCTCCCATAAATAAGACCCCCCCCAGCTCATACATTGTCTAGACGTCTTGCGCCACACGATGATTTCAAAATGGAAGCCAACAATGGGCCATTTATGAACCCAGAACCTGGATTTCAAAGAACATAAAGGAGTGATTGTGTGTATTTTTAACATGTATATTTAAATAAGCATTTCTGAATAATCTCATAAATTTATTGTATGCCACTTTGCACATCAGATTTTCCACATCTTTGAAATATGCTACCTTACAGTAAAGCCACACATAGAGCATGTAAAGTAAGTTGCTACTAATAGCTTCTGGGTGCTAAAATTCACTTTTGCCAGTGTGACACAGTCCATATCTACCTCCCACACAAGTGCCACACTGCTCCAGAAACAGATCTCCTTGTTGAAAAGCGTAGTTCTTGTTTTATTTTTAATGACTTGATTCGTGCAGTGCACAGAGAGTAAATAAAGTCTCTTCCTCTAGGTTATACTACAAATACTTTAAATCCTACCTCACCCTGCAATACACAGGCAGGAACACTTTAAGTGACCCCAACATCTGGGCTCCAAGGGCTACAACCACACTCATGTTTATTCCATGCAATATGCTGGAATACACGTTTTAGGAAGTGAGGTTACATCCCATTTTGCATTTCAGGGTAGAAATGTATGGAGCAATCAGCTACTATATACCTTTTATTGACATTATCTTACCACATAAACACAAATGTATCACATTAATAATTAACTTCCTTCATCCACCACTTCATCAGCTCTATTCTTATTGCTGGACCTAGTCCTCTCTGCAGGATCAGCCACAAACGTTTTGCCTTCACCCCATTTTCAGAACTTGTATTGTTGGCTTTAGGACTCTGCGCACTTTACATCTACTAACCTGTGGTAAAGTGCTTATACTCTCTACTTTAAACATGATAGAATTGGCTTACACCCAATTAGCGCATTTAAATTGCTTGTGAGTCCCTAGTAAATTGGTACCCAGGTTTGGTCACTTAAATGCTACTGGTGGGTGCTTATTGTGCCACCCCTCAAGTAGCCATTTAACACCTGCCTCAGGCCTGCCATTGGAACCTGTGAGCACGTTTTAAAGTCAATTGGTAGTTTTTAAAGTGCCATTTAGACCTTACCAAAAAAAACTTTTGCCAGACCTAATCCTTCCTTTTTAATACATGTAAGTCAAATCCTGGGTGGGCCCTAAACTGCCCTTAGGTCAGGGTGCATTGTATTAGAAAAGTTGTACATGTACTTGGTATTTTTATATGTCCTGGTAGTAAAGAACTCTCAAATTCGTTTTTCACTACTGCAAGGCATACCTCTCCCATAGGATAACACTGGGTTAGCTTATTACATTTAATCAATATAATTTCTGAGGGAGCAGGTATAAATGTCATATTTGGTGTCTGAGGAATTTTGATTTAAAACTCTCTTAAATGTGAAAGTGGGATTTTCAGTCACCATTCTGAAAAAAATGCCACTATTAGAGAGTTGGTATTTTCTTGCCCTAACCATTTGGTTCCTGCTACCTGTTCCTGGTTCACATGATTAGTTGAAGTTGGCAGTGTGCCTTCGTCAATTCCCCCCAGACAGTATCACAATGCAGGGTCTGAGTTATTACTGTATATGCCATCCTGGCTTACCTCTCTTGATGGGGGGCCGAGCTGTCACCTACCATACTTCCCACTAAAAAGGCACTGGTACAGCTCGCATACAAAGTACTACAGACTTGCCTTTTGTGCCCCAGACAGACTGTAACCAGGGCAGAGAGGCATGAAATTCTAAACATTTCTGTAGAGGGAAAACTATATCAAAGTGGATACAAGGTACAAATAATAGGACTGCCCTGCTGTTCAGTCATGGGAAGGAAGACTGGACCTGCACCTGTCATCCAAGGCTGCAGTAACTCCAAGGGCAGGCGAATGACCTTGAGATCTGAGTTACAGGGACAAAAAAAGCTCCAGAAGCCCCTCTTCAGCTGTCCATCTGACCTGCTTTAGCTGGACTAGCCTGAGCTCTGCTGGCTTTTTTTTTTTTTTTTGGGCAACCACAATCCTACCTGTCCATGCCAAGATCTTGATGCCCGACGATCACCAATGCATAGCTCTGGTGCACCCAACTCTTCACGCTACAGCAACCGCCACCTCGAGAGCTGCACTTCACGCTAAATCATCGGCATCCTAATGTGACCCCAGTGCGCACCACTAGCAATGACTGTCCGCAACGACCGACAGGATCTATGCACTACAGCGATGTCCTTTATGACGCTCTACCTGCTACTCATGGCCTCCTAACCGCAAAAAGAACTCTTTGCGCTTGACTTTTTGATTTTTCTTGTGTTATGTTATTGCTTTTTTACGGTTTGTGTGATGCATACATTCTTTACACATTGATTAGTTAAACCTCACTGCTTTGTGCCAAGCTGCCAGATGGTTAACCACGGTTAATTTATTGACTTTTGTGATTTACCCTGACAAGGATTGTGCCTGTTGCTTGAGAAGGTTTCACAGCCCCTTAACCAACAACCCCGTTTCTCACACTCATCCTTATTAGGTTTCGCCCTGGGCGTTGCAACTGCGTAGCAGTTGCTCCGCCCACGGCGAAACCTCATGATCCTACATATCGACTTTGGTTCCGCCTCTGTCTCCCATTGGCTAGCTCCATAAATGGAGGCTAGCCATTGGGAGACAGAGGCTGTCAATCACGCTTTCTCGAGAAAACGCGATTCTGGAGCGTTTCTCTGGCTTTTTTTAAGTCCCGCCCCTTTGTCCTGGGCCGCGCTGTCATTGGCTGCCGGCCCGGGACACCCCGTGACGTCATTTCCCGGGCCGCGCTGTGATTGGCTGGCCGGCCCGGGACCTGACTTGTTCCATGTTGGCACCGCATCCCCTCATCCTGCCTACCCTCCAGTCTTTTCTAAAAATATTGTACGTATATCTTAATCAAGAACGGAGCATTGTACTTATTTTTTAACTGAACGGTGGTGCTACAGCCCTCCAGAATTTTGCAGGGCATGTTGAAATACCATAACTATTAACCAGCACTTGCTGAAGTGAACCAGCACGCTTGCATTTCATATATATGTGAGGCAGTCTGGAATGTGTTACTGAGGGGTAGGTTATACAGTAATGCATATTTGTTCGGAGGAGAGACGGTGCGTCGGGTCCATTTGGAGATGCTAAGCAGAGGACAGGCACACAACTTCACAGTATAGAGCTTCAGCCGCATCTCGAGCGTTCCCCGCTCTTACCTGCGCAGCGCACATGGCAGTCTGAAATTCTGGCTCCCGTTGGCGCCCCACCACGTGCACGTTCAATGGCTCTGTGAAAGGGGCTACAGGAGGGCATACTCGCGCACAATACATAGTGTACCCAGGGTCCGATTGCTTGTCTCCAGCGAGTCTGCCAGGGTCGCGCGTCAACAAACTCGAAGATTCACCATAGCAACACTCGACGCCATGCCCTGTGCTACGAAGATACGTCACCACAGTGCTCCAATCAGGTTAAGGGAATAGTAAGTTCTGACAACGACAAATAATGCTCTAGCTAGCCGGTAATAAATACTATGAACGAACGAATGGACGAATCAAAATTGAAAGGGAGGAATTTCGGACGGAGCCAAAGACTCGAGAAAGTCAATGCAAATATTCTACATCTGGAAGTAAAAAAAAGACTCGAAACGAAACCGTAATCGTCTCTTTAACTTCTGTGCCTGCATCCTGTTGAAACGTACAAGTATTCTCCTGTTAAAGTGTATTGCGCCCCTGCAGACTAGTGCCGATACTTTATAGTATCATTACCAAGATGGCCGGTACTTTCAAAAGACAGGACACTTTTCTTGTTAGCACCGGTCTTCAGCCAATCAAATGCAATATTCAGAGGCTGTGCCTTTATTGGAGACTTCCGGGTTGCGTTGGTTTTTATAGCGCCTTCTAATCCCCCTTGAGAGTGAAATAGTGCTTTTGCGCAGGGTCTCTTCAGCAAGTTTTGACTAAAGGAAGCATTATCAGGACCTTTCCTTTGCAAAATGAAATATGTGATAGAAAGGGACTCGTCTGGGCTTTGGCGAGGTGGGTTTGGGGTCCAGGTGGGTTGGAGAGTGTGTGTGTTGGGGGGGGGGTCTGATTTTACCCCACAGGGCAGTGTCTGTGACAGAGAGACAGATTCACAATTGTCAGGACAACTTTGATGCCACTGTGTCCAAGGCATTTTTAGCAAGTTGTATTTGCTGGAGAAATTATTATTTCGATCACTATTATGATTATTAGTATTGTTATTATGCTTATTAGTATTGTTATTATGATTATTAATATTATTACGGGGCGTGGCTTGAGCGCCGAGGGAAATGGCGGCGTGAGCCCGGGGCTCCGTGCCTATTCCCTACATTCATCCTGTTAAAGGGGCCGCAGAGCCAGGGTGTGCCCCGGCGCCGCACTGACCCTTCGTGGAGACTGGCTGGGCGGCATCTGACCGGCTAACGGCAACGCAGTGGGCAGAACGGCCGCCGATTGCGGCGACCACCTGGGCGGAGTGACGGAGAGCGCCGCATAAGATGGCGGCCGCGGTGCAGATCTAGGACTCCGGGGGACAAGCGGGGATCCGCGCTGCCGGAGCTGGAGCGCTGAGCGCGATCGCCGGCTCGGGGCCCCGGGCGGCGATCCCCCTGCTGTGGCGGCCGATCCTTCACCCTCGGCAGCTGAGCGCGGAGACCGCGACCGCGGGAGGCGAAGATCCGCCCGAGGAGGCCGGAGCGGGTGGTGCGAGCAGACGGCCCCCACCGCGGCAAAGACGGGCAGTAGGCCGGCGCCCCAGCTCTGGGCCCAGGACACATCAGCAGGTGAGGGGAGGCTACTTTGGGCAGCGCACCACGAGAAAAGGTGCACAGAGCGTCTTACTGGGGGCCCCCCTCCCCCCCCCCCCCCCCTCGCCTTGCTGCGGATGCTGTGGAGGTGTGCAGGGGCATAGCGGGGGTGCCCAAAACCTAGTGGAGGATCCTCGGCGGCGCTGATCCCCTGTGGCGACATACACCAAGCGCACTAGCCCAGGGGGGCAGGAGCGGGCAGCCACAGGCCCCCGGGGGACGAGCCACGAGGCGGACGATCCTCAGGTGCACGACCTCGGCGCAGAGCCACCCCATAGCGCACAGGAGAGGGCCACGTGGCAGGGGCCCGGAGCACAGCGGACTGCAGGGGAGGTCGGTAGTGGCGAGGCCTACTGCGATGGGGAAGCCAAGAACCAAGGCGGAGGAGGCGGCAACTTCTGGGGCGGCGGAGGGGGGCCCCACCGAGCAGACAGACCTGCAGCGGTTGCAAGATCGAATACTGGAGGCCATAACGGCCACCCGAGAAGCACTCCACAATGATATAGCGCAGGTGGCATCGGGGCTGGGCTTGCTCCGGGCGGACCACGACAAGCTAAAAGACAGGGTCAAGGAGGCCGAAACGGTGATCAAAGAGCTAGCGCCGGCCCATAAGGCGACCGAGAGACAGCTAATGGAGGCCCTGGATCGCATACGCACCCTGGAACGGCGGGCGGAAGACGCTGAAAATAGGAGCCGGCGCGGCAATGTGCGAGTCGTAGGTGTGCCGGAGACGGAGGGAGCAATGGACATGGTTGCCTACATGGAGGAATGGCTAAAAACAGTGGTGGCACCGGAGGGACTGTCGCCATTTTTCACTCTGGAGCGGGCCCACAGGGTCCCCTCGGGTCCTCCCAAACCCGGGCTTCCGCCCAGACCGATAATAGCCAAGGTGCTCCACCACAGGGACAGAGATCTTCTCCTACGGAGGGCTCGGGAGGATGGCCCCTTTCAAATTGCGGACAGCAGAGTTACACTTTTTCCGGACTTCACTTTTGAGACACAGAAACAGCGGGCCTCCTTCCTCACAATCAAAAAAGAGCTGCGGACCGAAGGGATTGCCTACTCCTTACTTTTCCCTGCCAGGCTACGAGTCGTGGTGGACGACAAGGCGGTCTTCTTTAGCACGTCGGCGGAGGCCTGGGACTGGTGGGAGACATACAAAGCTGGCACCGACGGAGCCAAGGCGCGAGAGGAACGGGAGAAGGAGCGAGAACGCTCACCAGCACGGCTGCGGAAATCACAGAGGCTGAGGAAGCGAGGGAGGGGGAAGCTAGGACCGACGGCCTCCCAGACTGAAACGGAACGGCGGGCTGCATTACAGGAAGTGGAGAAGCAGGCTCGGGCAGTGGGCCCCGACTCCAGAGGGGCCTCGGACTCGGACACTCATGCATCGGCCTCGGGCTCAGAATCGGACCTTTCTGGGACTCTTCGGACTGGAGGGCCGCTGGTGACACCGCAAACGGCGGACGAGATCCTGAATGTCTGAGGCACTGGCAGGACACGATGGGTAAAGTTTGGGTGCTGGGAAATGGACCCATGCCCACGAGTATAGCGGGGACCGGGGCACACCAAAGGGCTCAAAGCGGGGAGGACATGTGGAATTGGGGAGGGGGCAGGGAGTTGGGTGGCGCAGCACCCCTCGGACCAAGTCCGCGCTCCGTAGGCCCTTAAGGCACCCACGGCTGCGGCTGTGTAGTCGAGACCTGGGTCACTCAGGTGTGGGAGTTTGGATGGGAACTAGTATCATGATATTGGGGCCTATTCTGGGGGTGGGGGGGGGTTCCACAGTTGGGGATTGTTTGTTCTTCTTGCGGGTGTTGACCCAGGGTACACCGTGGGTAGGACTGTTGGGATGTTTTGTTTTGTTCAGGGGGGGCACCACCACCACCGACGGGCGCGGACGGGAGGGGAGATTTCGACCAGATCACTGGGACAATGGCTAATGTGCAAAAGTTGAACTGTATTACCTGGAATGTGCGGGGCCTACATACTATGCAGCGCAGACACAAGGTGCATGCCTATTTAGTGCGAAGGGGAGTGCACATCGCGATGCTGCAGGAGACACATCTCACACGGCAGGAGGGGGCGGCGCTACAGAGGAGATGGCGGGGACAGGTTTACCACACCAGCTATTCAGCCTATGCTAGGGGGGTACTGATATGGATTAGAGCAGGCACACCTTTCCAACTAACGCGCCAGTGGATAGACCAGGAAGGGAGGTATGTGGTGGTGGAAGGGAAGCTGGAAGGTAGAGAGGTTACCCTGGCTAGTATATATGCCCCAAATGTGGACCAGCTGGCCTTCTTCACGTCGCTTTCGGGGCGACTGGCTCACTCCCTGGTGGGCCCGATCCTTCTGGGGGGCGACTTTAACTCCATTGCGGACCCCTCTTTGGATAGGTCCCACCCCCCCTTGCACGATTCCCCGGTCCACAGGCTATCTAGGGGCAGAAGGGAGTGGCAGGAAAGTTGGGAACTAGTGGATGTCTGGCGCGGACAGCACCCGACTGACCGGGACTATTCCTTTTTCTCCGGGCTCCACGACTTACATGTCCGGCTGGACACGATACTCTGCTCCAGAGGGGTGTTACCGCACGTTACGGGGTCTAAGTACCTGACGAGAACGATTTCAGACCATAATCCGTTATTAATCCGGCTAGCGTGGGTGGCAGAACCACCCAGGGTCCCTACCTGGAAACTACGGCCTGAGACCCTGGAGGACCCCCTCTTCGGAGCGGCCCTAGCGGAGGGGGTGGATCGATACTTCGCGGAGAATGAAGGTACGGCATCCACTAGGGCGACGGAGTGGGACGCCTTTAAAGTAGTAGTCAGGGGCATCTGCATTAGGGATTATGTGGGCGTGAGGAAGGTGTTGTTGGGCGATTTGGCCAAGGCGGATACCAGGCTGAGGGAGGTGGAGAAGGAGCGGCCAGGGCGCCCTGAGCTCCAGGAGACGCTCTGCACGGCCAGGGAGGCAGTAGCCGTAGAAGTGGAGCGGCTCCGAGCCTTCGACCATAAGCGCTATGTACTGCGCTCCCACGTGGAGGGCGATAAGGCGGGCACCCTCCTAGCGTGGCTCTCGAACCCCGCTCGAAGATGCTCCCCCATACTCCAACTAAGGGATGCGGCGGGCGCGGTGCAACACACTCAGCTGGGCATAGTCGACGGCTTCCAGACGTATTACGAGGGCCTCTACAAGAGCTCCCCAGGCGACAGGATGGAGCTGGCGGAACCCTTCTTATCTGGACTGTCCCTCCCACGGCTGGAGGCGGAACAGGCAAAGGGTCTGGGATCGGACATCGCGCTAGCAGAGATCAAGGCGGCGGTGCGGCGCATGGCACGGAATAAATCGCCGGGTATCGACGGGCTCCCCATAGAGTTCTATAGTAAGTACCTAGACGTTCTGGCACCACGACTTCTGATCGTGTATAAAGAGGCCAAGGACGTGGGCCGGCTGCCTCAGTCAATGCGGGAGGCGTTAGTGGTCCCACTGCTGAAGCCTGGCAGAGAGGGTGGCGACCCCGCGTCCTATCGCCCACTTTCCATGCTCACCGCAGATTATAAGATCCTGAGCTCCATACTAGCGGCGAGGCTCCTACCTCACATGACGAGCCTGGTACATGAGGACCAGAACGGTTTTATACCGACGCGCAACACCACCATAAACATCAGAAGGCTTGTCCGCCTCATGGACGGACTGGTCGGCGGGGCTGGGACGGAGCTGGTCCTCTCGGTCGACATTGAGAAAGCCTTCGACAGCCTGGAGTGGGACTACCTCTATGCTGTGATGGAGCGGTTTGGGCTGGGTCCGGGCTATATTCATTGGACGAAAGTCCTGTATGCGGAGGCATTAGCGAGGGTGAGAGTGGGGGCGACGGTGTCCCTCCGTTACCCGGTAGAACGTGGTACTCGGCAGGGCTGTTCCCTATCGCCGCTTTTATTTGCGTTGGCCATAGAGCCATTGGCGGCTGAGGCCCGGACGGGGCGGCATTTCCGGGGAGTGCGAGCTAGAGACGGACAGCATTTTATTTCGCTGTATGCCGACGATTTACTGCTATTCCTCCGCGATGGCGATGAGGACCTGCAGGGAGCGGAAGCGATGCTAGGAAGCTTTGGAGAACTGTCGGGCCTGAGGGTCAACTGGCCCAAGACGAGTCTTTTCCCGCTGCGGGAGGGCGCGGCCCAGCCACGACACCGGTCGGAGGCGGCCTGGGAACCCGCCTGCATCAAGTACCTGGGGGTCCACATTTACCACACGGCGGAGGCCCTGTTTGAGGGCAACCTGGGAAGATGCGTGCGAGGACTGCGGGGCTGCATGGCCTTTTGGGCCACGCTGCCACTATCGGTGGCGGGCCGAATCTCTTTGCTAAAGATGGTTGCCCTGCCGAGACTGTTATATTACTTCCGGACGCTCCCGATCTGGCTACCCGGCTCCTTCTTTCGGCTGCTTAAATCTCTGGTAACAACGTTTATTTGGGGAGCGGGGCGCTGCAGAGTGGCGCTCGCCACGCTTTCTCGCCCAAAAGATGAGGGGGGACTGGCGGTGCCAGACTTTGAACTTTATTATCTTGCAGCCCAACTACAGATCTTCACGCAAGAGGTGGCGAGAGTGTATCGGGGCCCGGAGGACGACAGCTTGCGGGGAACACCCAGACACATACTAGCGTATATTACCCTTCAGCAGCGGCTGGACAGTCGGGATTTATCGCTGGAACAGCGCACGTACCGACAATGCTGGAACAGAGTGCAGAGGAGGGCAGGGGTTCGGCGCCCATACGCACCGGAGATCCCTCTAGGCATGCTCACGGCTTTGCCACATGGGGGCGACTGGTCGCAGCTTCAGGGGTGGGAAGAGGCGGGAGTACAGGTGGTCGGGGACCTCTACGAAAATGGCGCGCTGCTCCCGTTCCAGGAGTTCATGGACCGCTTTGATGTCCCGAGAGGGGGATTCTTGCTTCATGCGGCGGTGACCAGAGCAATACAGGCCCAATGGGGGGCAGGCCTTGAGGAACCTGGGACGGCAGCAGCGTGCCAGTACACTATGATGGCGGCGGGCACGATCAAGGCGGTAACGTGCCTATACAACCGAATGGTTAGAGAGGCTGCTCCCCCCCTTCCAGCACTAAAAGCCAAGTGGGAGGCGGACCTGGGTAGAGACATACCCGACATAACGTGGGCACAGCTAATCCGTAGGGCTCGCAACAGCACGAGAAACGCTCGCTTCCAATTAATCCACTATTACACATTACACAGGGCGTACATGACCCCGGGGAGGATCAGGCGGTATTTCGGGGCGGTAACAGCAACTTGTCCCCGATGCCCGGCGGAAGGGGCGGAATTAGTGCATATGCTATGGGCGTGCCCGGCCCTTCGGGTTTACTGGCAGGAAATAGGGGAAGTATTGAATGAGGTGACAGATAGGACCATAGACTATGGACCGGCGGAATGTCTCTTGCATTGGTTCCCCCATACCCCCAAGACCAAACTCACGAGCAAATTCATAGATATGGGGTTGATGGTGGCTAAGAGGGAGATCACTAGGAACTGGAAGGCGAGGGTGGGGCCAACTCCACGGAGGTGGCGGCAGGAATTTCTAAAATGGGCTGCGGCTGACAGCACATATAGGTACCAGCTGGCGCGCAGGACCCCTACCCAAACTGCAGCAGACACTGCGGCCTCGTGGGAAGTGATGGTTCAAGCACTTAGGGATACTGAGGCTAACGAAGAGGAGGAGGCCCCCGACGTAGACAGGGTGGTAGAGGCCAGTTGAGCGCCCAGTAGCAGCAGTGATGCAGGGGGGCTCTTACCAGTACCCCAGACATGTCCGTTAGAGTCGCCTTAGTTGGGAGGTGGTGGGGGGGAGGGGGGCATGGGAGGGGGGAGTTGTAGGAATGGCGCAGGGGATGGGAGTTGGGGGTATTAGCGCACAGTTGGGTAGGGCTATAAAAGTAAGCATGCACGTGATCCGTTTGACAGCCACTCCTCTATCTAGAACGTCAGGCATGAAAGAGCGGAGACATCATCGCCGCCCAACCCCCGGGATGTGGGCATCACGGCTGTGTACTGGTTGACGTGTCACACTGTATACCTGCTCGCTTTTATGACGCTGTTTCTATATGCAAAGGCCTGTACAGGTATGCTTACAATAAAAATTATTTAAAAAAAAAAAAAAAAATGATTATTAATATTATTACGATATTTGTTATTATTGTTCTAACTGCGTTTGTTGTTATTAGAGGTGTTTTAGCTGACGAAACACTTTAAATTATTTCTTTCTTTTCACCTTCTTTAACATTGCCTCATGAAGGTTTCGCACTCGATCTTACCGTGTGTTTTTATTTTGTTTGCACCTCATATGTTTTTCCATTCGCCTTATGGTGTCTTATCTATATTGTCCTGTTGAGGTTTCCTGCATTGCGCTGATATTGACTCGTGTTTTGCATGGGAGCTGTCATTTTTTAGGGCTCAGACTCCTCCCCACTGTAAGTGGGGGAGGAGTTTCGAGATCCTAATGTTAAAGGAGAAAAAGAAGAAGTATCTCCTAGGGCTTTGGCCGAGAGAAATTCCACACATTCCTTAGCGTGTTCTGTCATCTGGCCAGTGATTCGTCTTCGTTGTGTTGTCGTTTTAATAGGCTTCAAGTGATAGGGTAAATGTAGTTTTGTTCCGCCATTTTGGGCATATTTCGTTCGTGCTCGCGCAAAGAAGTACATTAATTATAATTAGGAGCTGTCAGGGTGCCTCCGTAAGTGAATCCAGATGGCCGGGCGCGTTCACCATTCAGCAGCGCTCAGCGCGCAGCTGCTCCATGCCAGGCCGTGAAAGGGCTTCATTAGTTCAAGAACAAGAAAGAGTACTGCAGGGGAGCTCGAGATGGCCAGGGAGTTAGGCGGAGGCAGCCCGGCACAGACAGGAGACACGCACAGGATCACAGGTACGGAGCGGGAGCCGGAGCGCACAAGCAGCAGCCCCACCACACCTCAAAGCCAACCCTCGCGTCCTCTATATAAAGCCCATAGAGCCGTTCCTTTCAGTCTCGGTGACTGTGTCCTCTCTCTCTCTCAGTCTGCGAGTGGGCACCCTCCTTCCTTCTCAGCCGCGGAAACCCTCGGAGCCATCTCTTGACACATCAAGGTAGAGAACAGGACTGTCTTGTTTCCCGTTTTATTGGCTGCTGCATGTAATCTGCTACTGGTAAGGGCACGGAGGCCACACACATATCTACATATAACGACCGCCTCTCTCCCGAGCTCCCCCTGCGTCTCCCCTCTGCTGCACGCTGCCCCCCTCTGTTTACCCCTGTCTCTGAGGCATTGTCTCCCGCCCACTTGGAGTGTGGCAGAACACGACACGTTGTTGTAAGCTATGATGGGATATTCCACGCCCCAAACATAGCTGTCTGGGTAGGAAGCGTACTGTGAGAGCAATGGGAAATCAGGAGTAATTTCATTATAAATGTACGACTAAGACATTCACTGCACTTACGCGGGAGTTTTTAGAATGTGGTCTTAACCGGCCATATTTTTACATCTGTATATAATATATTTAAGTATACGTTAGGTGTGATTGTTTTGGGAAAAAGGTCTGTAAACAAGAATTTAGCATTGCAGTTGCTTTTAATGTGGCGCTCCAAAGCCCGCCGAAGCGCGCTGTCATTACCCTACTCTGCGGGATGCTGAGAAACCTAACGCGGGGCACTAGAATTTCGAGAATCTGGTTGGTCATTTAACGCTTTAAGGGACAGGTATGGAAAGTCTTAAAAGTGCCGTTTTAATTGCAGCTTTGTGCACATCAAGGCTCGTCTGCCCAGCCCCCTCCTCCAGCACACAATGTTATCATGTTTAAAAGTGTTAAGGCCTCCAGAGGTCACTTTGGAATCATATGTATTCAGGTTGTTTACGGTAGGGCGCGTGCGGTTACGTTTCTCTTCGAACAGCCTCAGGCGCGCGACACCTTGGCCTCACAAGAGATCTGAAAACGTGCGTCATGTGACTGTCTCTCTTGACATTTTACTGTACCTTGTGTTTCTTCGCCGGTGTTGGCTCAGGCGATATGGCTCTGAAGTTACTTGTGTTTTATTATACTGTGTCCCGTTGGCCTTCCAACGACTAGTTTGTAGTGAGCACTCCACAAGTTACAGTTCCCAACGTGTACATTTCCAAATGCGAATACCATTACATTTGGTAAGTTACAGCAGAAGTGCCATCTAAAACATGTATGTATGTATACAAGTTTAAGTGTAGGCGCAGTATTCAACAGTAAACCTAACTGAAAAAGAAAAAAATGCCCCCCCCCCCCCCCCCCCCCCCAAACCTGGCACCGCGGGGCATGGGTTAAGAGGGAGTACAGCCTCTTGTGTTGTAGATGAATAGTCTTACACTGAAAGGTTTAAAATATTTCAATAACACTTCCCTTCACTGCAGGTACTAAAGCGGCTATAATACGAATGGTCCCTTTTGTAAGTGATTTGTAGATCCTGACCCCTCCTCCAAAGTCCCTAGTGAAGAATACCGTTCAAGTCAATAGTTTAGAGTTCTGTCATGCAAATGAAGCGAAACTATACGCAGCTGCATATCGCAGATAACAAAAGGATAATCCAGTTGACTTTCATAAATCAAATTGAAGACAGACTAATGGTTAAGAATCCCCTGTTCTCACTCACTCTGCAGGCACCAGCATAACACCGTCACACAGCCAGAAGAAATGTACCTTTGCGACCTGCACCTAAAGTATTAACGCTTTCTTCATCTAAAAATATTGTAAACTAACAAAACCCAAGCTTGAAGAACTTAGTGCAAATTTATCTTCAGTAAAAGAAGTTGAGAACTTAATGAGCACTCCCTTTTTGGCCTCGCAATCTGCTTTCTGTAGGGAACGTGTCCCCGGGGCCATCATGCTAGGCTGCAGGTTTCCCAGATATTAAACATATTATAAATATATATATATATATTTTTTTTTAACTAGGTCTCGAGTAGGCGAGCTTCAGTTGCATTTTTTTCCCTACGAGTTTACAAGTTAATTTACTGTAAACGCTTGAACCGCATCTGCACTTTTACCTGTTTACTACATTGTGGCTTTTATTCAATTTTGTACAAACTTGCGGCACGTTTCGCTTTATTACTTATAGACTATGCAGGTCTAGAGCGATTAACGGACTGAATAGAGGCAGTGTTGAAAAATAAAATTCTGCAGTTGCCCTATGCTCAACTTTCGGCAAGGAACAACTGCCTTCACAAGTGCACATTCGCAAACGAAGTAGTTCCCTTCATGGCCACGGACTATCATGACAATGCACACTTCGAAGCCAAAAATATATTTCTTGCTTTTAGCTGCGCCCCATTAAAAAAATTGAGAATACAAAACATTGTTTCAGTGAGTGCCTCATGTATTTCTGGTAACAGTAGTTATTTTTAACAATTCATCAGCCGCAGATCTCTAGTTCTTGCGTCTGTGCTCTAGTCTGACTGGCTTCTAGGGATAGGGTTTCTATTGGGCCTAGGGTTAGAGTTCTGATTGGCTCATAGCGCTAGGGTTCTGATTTGTTTCTAGGGATGGAGTTTCTACTGGACCTTAGGGTTAGCGTTCTGATTGACTTTTAGGGCTAGGGTTTAGATTGCTTCTTAGAGCTAAGGTGTCTATTGAAGTTAGGGTTTTGATTGGCTAATAGGGCAGTGACTGGTTGAAAGGCCCAGGTCTACCATTGGTGCTAGGGTTATGATTTGTTTGGCCTAGGTTTCCCATTGTCCAAAGGTCACTTAACCTAGGGCTATTTAACCTTCGGGCTCAGGGCGTCTCAGCTAAGGGTGGAGAGGACAAGGGTAGGTGCCTGTCTGGGCCAAGTCACATCTAGGGCTAGAAATGCTGCCCTTTTTAGGTCTCGGGACCTATAAGCTGTGCAAAGCACAGCTTCCGGTCCGGAGAAATTATGTTTTGGAGTAGGTAGCTATTGGCAATGTAAATGACTATGCCATTTATTCATGATTTAAAAAAAAAAACAAAAAAAAGTCATGAGCAATGCCAATAGCTCTACCTTTAATAATGCCGAGACCATTGCATTGTAAATGCTTGTATTTAAAAGGATTCACAACTTGTACTTTAATACTGTATACATTGCCAACACACACAACAACACACCCCCAGCCGTCAATGAATGCTTTCACCATGCACAAACACCAACACCACACACTTGTCACCACTCAACACAACACACTCACCACCACACTCACTCCCCAGGCTCACCCCCACAGACTCACCACCACACACTCACCAGCACACAGAAAACAACACACACAACAACACACCCCCAGCCGTCAATGAATGCTTTCACCATGCACAAACACCAACAACCATCATCCATCTGTGCACGCTTTTACCAAGCACACACCCACCAGCCGTCAGTGCACCCTTCCACCAGGCACACACACCTCCAGCCGGCAGTGCACTTTTCCACCAAGCAATCGCAGTATGGTACACTTTACTTTTAAACATATTCATATAAAGCACAGCATGCCACCATTGGTAAAATTACAATTCAACCAAGATACTTCCACTACACACCACATGCACACACTCCATAACACATGGCAAAAAGACATTGGCATTTACAATGCCATTAGCTCAAACTCAAATAAATCCGAGCCCTATTGCATTTCTAATGCTTGTTATATATATAGAAAGAGGGGCCTGCCTCTAGGATGTGATTTTATGATCGCAGTTGAGTGAGAGAAGAGGACACTTTTTGACTTCGCTAAGGAAGCTTTTCAGGTCGGATAACTTTGGATACTTCCCGCCACACGTGGTTAGTGGTAATTTTGGCACGTGTGGTTGGACCTGCTTTAAAAAGATCGGGTGGTGGGTGGGGGGCAGTTGGGGAGCTGGGACTGACAGGAGAACACGCAGATATACTGCGCTTATCTCTGTATAGCGCTTTCTGTCCATGTCGGCGCTTTAACCACATTTCGCAACAAAGTATATTTTATAAAGTCGTGGCAGGCGTGCTTTGTGTGCGTCCCCTCGCAGACAGAGTGCTCGAGGACGTAAAATAATTTATAAACACTGATCCCCAGACAGCCCGGCCTCGGAGGAGAATGAGTTGCTGACATTTGTTGCATATTGATACCAGCCCTTCAAAGCCTTTTGCACACTATCTCTCTCTGTCACACACTTACCCTCACACATGCACACACCACTTTCAACACATTGCCACAGATTCAAACATATGCATTCTGACATTCACTTGCTTTCACTCACACATGCAGTAAACATTGTTTCTGGTCCATGATTGCCTCAGAGGGCATGATGAAAAAATCCTTGCAGACCAACAAACTAGAGTGGCACATACATTTTCATGCCTTGTGGATCCAAGCATATGCACACTCACTCACATGCGCACATTCATACACACTCGTGAACGTTCATTCACACAATGATCATGCACACACACCGTGCACATGTGCATACTCACGTGCACACGCGCACACGCGCACACACACCTACAAACACACACACCATCACTCAGGGAGCTCCTAATTGAATGTGAGCATTGCATGTCAGCAATACACACGTGCACACACACACACCTACAAAACACACACCATCACTCAGGGAGCTCCTAATTGTCAGCAAGCTCTTTAATGACTGCAACTTAAGGCAGGGTTTTTGGTCCTTTAATAAGGAGGTTAGTTATTATTAATTGTTTTTACTGTTTGCGAGAGATTAAGCTATTGGCATTGTAAATGGCAATGCCATTTATTTATCTGTTTTCAAAACCAACACATAAATAAAGAATTTGTCATTTACAATGCAAATAGCTCTAACTTTTACAAAGGCGAAACCGTTGCATTGTAAATGCTTGTTTTTATATAATCTTTTTAGCATAAGCCTTGCCTTCATATTTGTATTTGTATTTTAATTTGTAACATATAAATCTATCTATCTATCCATCTATCCATCTATCCATCTATCTATCTATCTATCTATCTATCTATCTATCTATCTATCTATCTATCTATCTATCTATCTATCTATCTATCTATCTATCTATCTATCTATCTATCTATCTATCGAACTGTCTTTCTTTCTATCTCTATAGATATAGATATAGAAAAGGATACAAATGAATTAATTACTAAGTTGGTGATAAATAAATATAGTTATAGCTGGTTAGGCCTGAGTTTTCATTGAAAGATGTAATTTGCTTATAACTTTGGCACTGTTTTATTAATCTGAATGAACCTTCCTATAAAATAGCAAAACTGCCCATTTTTTCCATGTCAAATTTAATTTAGATACGTTTGAATGGGGACTGAAAAGGGGGAGGGAAAGTGGTGTAAAAAACTAGATTTTTTCTATTTTAACTTCCATAGGAAACTCTGTTTTGTGCTACAGTGAACAACAAGCAATGGAATGACCGTAAATTTGGCATGAACCTAGAATGTTACTCAAGGTCTGTCTTTGTTCGGTTTTGTGGTAATCTACTCAATATTTTTTAGGAAATTAGTTAGTGTTACAAAAACACGTCAGGAGGATTTCGAAGAGGTATCTTTACTGTTACACATAGAGTGTTGTTAAATCTGTATGACATGTACCATACAGAAATGTACATGGATGCACACAATGTGGGAAGGTGGTCATAAGATTTAAGATCTACTGGATATTTAATTTAAAAATATTTGTATAGCGCAACGTACACCGAATGGTTTCTTGGCGCTTTAGGAGGCATGGGGGCAAAAAGAGTGTAGGAAAAGATTTACTGTGGGAAAGCTTGACTGAACAAAAAAGTTTTCAGGCCCTTGCGGAAGAGGGAGTAGTGTTTAATCGCTCGTAGATGATCGGGGAGGGAATTCCAAAAGGTGGGTGCCAAAACTGAAAAATTGGACCCTCCCCACTTTTTCCTCTTATAGCGAGGTACCTGTAGAAGGGATTGGGAAGATGATCGAAGCTGTCTGGTGGGGACATATTCCTTTAACAAGGAGGAGATAAAAGCAGGGTCCGTACCCTGGCGTGCCTGGAAAACCATGCAACCGGTTTTAAAGAGTAAACGTTGCCGAACAGGCAACCAGTGTAGCGCCTTCAGTAGTGGTGTAGAATGATGAGAGCGGGGGAGGCCGTACACCAGCCGGGCTGCCTGATTTTGCACAAGCTGAAGTTTACGTAGGCTGTAGGCCGGAATGCCATTGTAAAGGGCATTGGCATAATCTAGCCGGGAGATCACAAGGGCAGACATAATTAACTTAAGTGCCAGGGGAGAAAAAAAACGGGAGACAGTGCGAATAGTGCGGAGAATGAGAAAGCAAGAAGAGACAACAGAGCTGATTTGTGAGTGAAGTGTAAGGTGATTATTCATTTTAATACCTAGGGTCTTGACTGTAGGAGAGGGAATGGGAGGGGAACCAAAGGAAGAGGGCCAAAAGGAAGAGTTCCAGGGACTGGAAGAGCCACCAGTGAGGACCAGCTCGGTTTTGTCCGGGTTCAACTTCAAATGGTTGTGGCTCATCCAGTCCCTGATGAAAATCAAAATAGTTTGGAAATTAGAGATAGCATGTGAAGAAGAGGAAAGATTGAAAACAAGCTGGAGGTTATCTGCATAGTTATATACAGTGACCTCCAGCTGCTGAAGTGCAAAAATAAGAGGGTAGATATAGAGGTTGAACAAAAGAGGAGAAAGAGAGGAACCCTGGGGGACACCACAAGTGATCTTAAGTGGGGTTGCCGTGAACTCCCCCAGCCGGACCGCCTGGGTGCGATCCCGCAGGAAGGACGAGAGCCAGACTAGGGCTGAGCCCCCGATTCCCGCCGCTCTGATACGTGCAAGCAAGATGGAATGGTCCACCGTATCAAAAGCGGCGGAAAGATCGAGGAGCACCAGGGCCTGATGTTTATTTTGGTCCAAGCCCTCCCTGAGGTTGTTCAGGACCGCTACCACGACGGCCTCGGCAGAGTGCTTAGGCCGAAAACCCGCTTGACAGGACGCCAAACCCCCGGTTGCCTCCACATGGGCACTAAGTGCCGAGGCAACATGGCGCTCAAGCACCTTGCCCAGATAAGGCAGCAAGGAGATGGGCCGGTAGTTAATTGGGGTAGATGGATCGGCGCCTGGTTTCTTCAAAATAGGCACAATAGTGGCCGATTTGAGAGCTGGAGTCACAACCCCTTGTGCAAGGGAGCTGTTGAGGAAGGCGATCGGGGGCTGAGTGCAGACGGAATAAATTCGTTGGAGAATACGGGCCGGACAAATATCGGCTGGGGAACCTGACTTTACTTTAAGGAGTGTTTCCAGAAACACTTCTTCCGTGAGAGGAGGGATCGAGAGTAGACAAGGTTGGAGAGTGGGAGGAAGGGGATCAACATAAGTAGCGGAGGGGGGAGGGATATTGGTCTTGATATTGGAGATTTTGTCCAAGAAATAATGATTCAGAGAGTCACACAAGGATTGAGTAGGAAGAGGTTTAGAAATGATCCTCCCTGAAAAAGCTAAATCATGAACGATGGTAAAAATTTCTCTCGATTGGTTCTCTGCTGCTAGAATTTTAGATGAGAAATAGGCAGTTTTAGCTCCCAAGATAGATTTTTTGTACTCCTGCAATAATGTGAGGTAGCAAGTTTTCTGCAGGGGACAGTATTCCCTTCTCCATAATCTCTCAGCACGCCGGAGAGACAGCTTTTCTTCCTTTAGGGCTTCATTGAACCACCGGTTCGCCTCCTTAGGTCTTTTGGTTGATATCCGGCGTAGGGGGGCTATTGAATTACAGCCTCCCGCAAGCCAGGAATCAATCACAGTAGCTTGTGATGAGGAGGGTAAGCCCGCTAGGTCAGGTGAGGAATTTAAAAGGGAGGATGATAGTGAGGTAAGATCGACACGATTCCAGTTCCGTGCCCAGATATTCTTTGCCAGCGGAACCTTAGCAGCAGGGTTAAGGTAGAGGGAGAAGAAAATAAAGGCATGGTCAGACCATGGGCATGGGGACACTGATATGGAAGAAATAGAATGGTTAAGGGACCAAACTTGGTCTAACACGTGTCCATGTACATGTGTGGGAACTTGGATGTGGGGATAAAATTCAATGATTGAAGTAATTCTGTAAATTGCTTGGAAGCTGGGCATTCAGAGGGATCATTGGGCCAGTAGTTAAAATCACCTAGTACTAGGACAGAAGCATGATTGACCGCCAACGTAGCCAGTAGATCCTGAAAAGCTGATAAAAACAGGGGAGTGGGCTGGGGTGGTCGATATGTTAGCAGGCAGATGAGCGGGGGAGAGAAAGTGGCAGAGCGAGCCACAAGGTACTCGGTGGAGTCAATGGAGGTGGAGGGGAGGAGTTGGAAGTTGTACTCCGATCTAGCGATGAGCGCCACGCCACCCCCTTTTTTGCCTGCCGGGCGGTCGGCACGGAGGGCCGCGTAAGCAGGGGGAAGGGCAGCTAAGAGGGATGGCAAGGAAGACTCACAAAACCAGGTCTCGGTTAGACACAGTATGTCTGGATTGTGGGAATCAAGTAAGACAAACAGATCTTGGTGATGTTTCACCGCCGACCTGGTGTTGAGTAAAATGATAGACAGGGGAGGAGGGGGAGAAGGAGGGAGAGAACGGGGAAGCAATGGAGAAGGAGTAAGACCAAGGGCGGAGATGGTACTACTGATGGAAAAAGGAAGCGACCAATTACCTTGCAGAGATTTAAGGCTCTCCGATGAATAGGAGACGAAAGGGGCATAAGGACGAGCCCCCAGCCCCGATCGGCCGCGAACGGGCGCAGACGGGCTTAACTCAGGCGCAACTCCGGCGCGCCAATGACGCGCCCGCTGCGCTCGTCCGCTGCGCTGAGACATAGTGGATGTTTAAATAGGATGATGACGAGGGGGGTGTGGCGAAGATCGAACTCGCCGACCAACCCAACCCAAGAGGGCGCCTGCGGCCGCTGGGGAGTACCGTTAAGCGGTCAGCCCACAGCAGGTGGCTCAGCTTCTAGGAGGGTAACAAGTAAGATGGAAGGTAAGTGTCACTGCTAGTAGTCAACAGGACAGAAGTGAAGGGGTTATTAAAATTAGCGTCGCTGCTCGTAATCAGCAGGACTAAAGTTAAGAAAACGGGTTTCACTGCTCGCAGTCAGCAGGATAAAGCAAAAGTGAAAACTAAGTTGCCTCAGCGCTCCAACAGTCGCGCACAAACCCTCTGCCACCGGGCTGCTTGCGATCGCTAGGGAAGGGGAGGGGTTGATCCTAAATAGGATGATGACGAGGGGGGTGTGGCGAAGATCGAACTCGCCGACCAACCCAACCCAAGATGGCGCCTGCGGCCGCTGGGGAGTACCGTTAAGCGGTCAGCCCACAGCAGGTGGCTTAGCTTCTAGGAGGGTAACAAGTAAGATGGAAGGTAAGTGTCACTGCTAGTAGTCAACAGGACAGAAGTGAAGGGGTTATTAAAATTAGCGTCGCTGCTCGTAATCAGCAGGACTAAAGTTAAGAAAATGGGTTTCACTGCTCGCAGTCAGCAGGATAAAGCAAAAGTGAAAACTAAGTTGCCTCAGCGCTCCAACAGTCGCGCACAAACCCTCTGCGACCGGGCTGCTTGCGATCGCTAGGGAAGGGGAGGGGTTGATCCTAAATAGGATGATGACGAGGGGGGTGTGGCGAAGATCGAACTCGCCGACCAACCCAACCCAAGATGGCGCCCGCGGCCGCTGGGGAGTACTGTTAAGCGGTCAGCCCACAGCAGGTGGCTTAGCTTCTAGGAGGGTAACAAGTAAGATGGAAGGTAAGTGTCACTGCTAGTAGTCAACAGGACAGAAGTGAAGGGGTTATTAAAATTAGCGTCGCTGCTCGTAATCAGCAGGACTAAAGTTAAGAAAATGGGTTTCACTGCTCGCAGTCAGCAGGATAAAGCAAAAGTTAAAACTAAGTTGCCTCAGCGCTCCAACAGTCGCGCACAAACCCTCTGCCACCGGGCTGCTTGCGATCGCTAGGGAAGGGGAGGGGTTGATCCTAAATAGGATGATGACGAGGGGGGTGTGGCGAAGTTCGAACTCGCCGACCAACCCAACCCAAGATGGCGGCCGCTGTGGAGTACCGTTAAGCGGTCAGCCCACAGCGGGTGGCTTAGCTTCTAGGAGGGTAACAAGTAAGATGGAAGGTAAGTGTCACTGCTAGTAGTCAACAGGACACAAGTGAAGGGGTTATTAAAATTAGCGTCGCTGCTTGTAATCAGCAGGACTAAAGTTAAGAAAATGGGTTTCACTGCTCGCAGTCAGCAGGATAAAGCAAAAGTTAAGACTAAGTTGCCTCAGCGCTCCAACAGTCGCGCACAAACCCTCTGCCACCGGTCTGCTTGCGATCATGTATTATGTAATGTATACAGTGAATTATATTTAACCCCATTAATAATGGGGTTAAATGTAATTTATATGAATTGGCCAGATTAATCTGTCTGGTACATGCCACCTCTAAAGCCAGGGTACATTAAACTCAGCATAAGTTTTTACAAAAACTAATATTGTATTGACTGGGAGCTAGGAAAGTCTGTCTCTGAGAAACAGTCACGTTATTCTGAAAGGATATTGTCTAATCTAATGATGCAGTTGGAAGGACAGGTATGGGCCGAAGACAATACAATGTATGCCATGAGTGTATACCATATTGTGTGTCAACAACATTGTCTGCAAATATGGCAGGTCTAGTAGGTAATGTGGGTGGATAATAGCTCCCAATCTGTGCCTCCAAAATTGTTTAGTATTTGTTTGTGGATATCATTGTTGAGCCATTTTATCTCCATAGGAGGGCTTGCATAGTAAAAAAGCACACAACACAATGAAAAAAACACAACACCTGAATACCAAAGCATAACATCACAACAGTGAGCGCTATCCACCAGCCATCCCCATCTAGCACCCTCTGATTCTCATGAAGTGTACACGTGCTTTTCTGTACTATATACAGCGCCTTAAGCATTATATGACATGAAAAGATGCACCTTGACTGTAAATCCATGGACCCCTTCAGAGGCGACAGTGTTCACGTTTTCCTCGGCTAACAACTACTGGCAGGAAAAACACTACGTTCTCCCACATGGTCCAGAGAGGTACACTATGTAACTCAACTGTAGTCCATTTATTAAAAGCATCACTGACCTAAACACAGGGAAAGTGAGGTTGTGGTGGCATAGGTTGTAGGGTGTGTGCATTGCAATTTGTCCCATTAGCACCAGTATCTGGGGTTCATCTATGAAGGTATGTCCTGCGTTCTGCATAGTGGGACAGTCTAAGGTATCAGCCTGATCCCAGTGTGAACAAAGATATTAAGATTACTTCTGCCTATGTCACTTCCTGCTAATGTGCTAGCAGGTGTACATGGAGGACACCACCTCCAGGAAGGGCCTTATGAGTCAGGAACCGTGTAGATGTCATTTCTGGCTCACAGTCATTGGGTGACGTCACTCCTATATCATGGTATATGGGTGGGTACCTTCTCTTCCGGGTCAGAGTCTGTGGGCGAAGTCACTTTCAGGGATGGGACTTCTAGGTCGGGGTTATGGGTGACGTCACCTCGGGGATGGGTCTTGTGGAGACTAGAGGGCTGGAGAGGTATGAACACCTGTCATATAATCCAAACTATACCCATCTGTCAGTTTGATAGGGGTACCTTTTTATACTACTGACACCCCTAATCTAAGTCCTGCCCTGCAGCAGACAGTGGACAGCTGGTAGTACATGTAACCTGCATAAAGGACCCGGGGAGTGATTCCAAACCCTGCTTTGCTCATTTATTATTATTCCTATTATAGAGTCTGTTCCAACCCCTTCTAAGTCAATTTACTTTTTTCACTCAAGCGGTAAAGAGAGATAAATGCTCTGGAAAACAAATGAAAAAGCAATGTCTGCGGTGAAAACCATGTTCCGTGTAGAGCTTTATTTTGTAATTAAGACTTAATCCCGCCTCCTCGTCTCCCTGGAGCGCCACGGGGATAAAACTGGCTTCTTACAATCTGTTCGTGTACATGAGTATCTGACATCACTGCGGGTACCAGACGCCACACAGTGATGGGGATGCTGCATGGACCACTGCATGTAGATTATCTTTGCAGCTTTTATGAGGGTGATTCATCCTGGAGTTCTCTTGTAAATACTGGCTGTTGTTTTATCTTTTCTTCCTAGGCTTCCCCACGACCCTTCTCCGTGGTCCTACTGTTTCTGCTCTAATTAAATCTAATTGTGTGTCATGGAATTAGGGAATATGTGCTCCTTGTTTCTGCGGGATGGGACTGCACTTATTTCTGAACATTTCCATTTTTATTGCTGTTTTTATAGCGCACATTGTAAACTAAATCACCTCTTGGTGCTATTTCTGGGCCATGCGGGCGCCAGCCAAATGATACACAATAAGCGACTCTGGCTGTTCTCCTGTTGATGGTCCTATAAACCCAGGCTAAGCAGTGGGGGCTCAACGTTGTAGGGTTTTGTGATTCTTCCTGAAATTGTGATATTTGCTCAAGATTGGACAGAGATGTGCAGCCAATCCAGTACTGAGGACACAACGACCTTGTTATTGTATTGTATTGTAATTACATTTATATAGCGCTTACTACTCCAGACTTATGCCACGTTACCTGTGTTTTTATAGCGCTCTGTCACCCGTGAGTGTTTCGTGGCGCTAAAGCAGGGGTGTGAAGCTAGCCTTGTGTGGGTTTGCTTAAAGAGCCAGGTATTCTGCTTCTAGCAGACTTCAACAAGGGAGTAGTGTCTGATGTGTTCTGGGAGGTCACTTTTGAATGTGTGTGCCAGTGAGAGCAGATGTGCCTGGTGGAACGATGGAATTGTATGCGGCTGTTCAAGTAGACAGTGTCTGTGTTGTTAAGTGCTTTGTATGTGTGGGCGAGGAGCTTGAAGTGTGCGCACTTGTGTTTTAGGAGCTAGTGGGAGATTGAGGACTATTCTGGCTGCTGCATTTCTGGTTGGTCTGTAGTCTTTTTGTGAGTTGGTTGGTTATTACTGCACATAGTGTGTTGCCGCAATACAGTCTGCTGGTGATACGAGTTTGGTTGACCTTTTTTACTGGTGCTGTCTGGAAGCCACTTGCAGATCTTCTTCAGCATCTTTAGGGTGTGCAAACAGGATGATACAACAGTGTTGAGTAGAGTGGACCTGTCCTGTTTGCTCTCCATAAAGATTAGGAGGTCTTTTGCTTGTGCTTTGGACGAGGGAGCAGGTCTGACATCTGTTAGCCACCAGGTGGTGTCCCACGGAGAGACGTACTTCCCTAAAATCACCACTTCTGTCTTGTAGATGTTCAGCCTGAGGCAGTGGGACTTTAGCCAGGTGGCCACTTCGGTCATGAACTTGCTGGTGAACTTGCTTGTGAAATACTGCTGCACTGTGTTTTGTCTGAGAAGGAAAGTATCAGTTGTATGTTGTCTGCGTAGGTAAGGATGTTGATGTTGTGAGTCTGGAAGGCATCTGCCAGCAGGGTAATAAATATGTTAAAGAGGGCAGGGTCCAGCGAGGAGCCCATTAGGACTCATCAAATGATTTCCCGTACTTCTAAGGAGTACGGTGCCTTGTTAAAAATGTTTGGTCTTCCAGTGAAAAGTGTGCAGATCCAATGAAGAGCAAGTCTTTGAATGCACATGTCATGGCATCATCTGATCAGAATGGGGTTGGGGATGGCGTCAAAGGCTGCGGAAAGGTCTAGAAGTATGAAATCTCTGATTTCCCCTTTGATAATAAGCATCTGGATGTCATTTGCTGCTGCAATTAAGGCAATCTCAGTGCTGTGGTTTAGTCTGAGTCCTGATTGTCTGGCACCAAGTTGGCGTGGTGGTCGGGGAGGCATCTGTTAACGGCTTTCTCCAGGAATCTCACTGGGTATGGACGGAGGGATATTGGTCGGTAGTTGGCGAGCTGGGTTGTGTCGGCAGAGGGTTTCTAGGATGCTGGTGATGGATGCATGTTCCAGTGTACCAAAGAGGTGGCTGTGTTGTTGGAGGTGTTGAGGATGGGGATGAGGGCCTTGCTGCTAGGGGTTGATCCTTATTCAAAGGCCTGATGGGGGCAAGGGTCCAATGGTTCTCCAAAGTGGGTGATCTTCACGATTCCTGTGGTTTACTCTGTGCTGATAGTGTTCCATGTGGATATTTTGTTGTCTTCGTCTTTCATTGGAAGACTTCTGGCAAGGTTCAAGTTCTGGTTGTGGTGTAAAGTTGCTGAATAGGGTTGTGATCTCCTTTGCTAGCTGGAACATGGAGTGCCTGTTATAAGGTGGACACTGATCCTGGTGTCATCACAGGTGGCCAATCTGGAACATGTGGCTTGAATTGGTGAATTACAAAAATAAATTGAGATTGGTTTATGACTAGAAGATGGAATTGAATGGAAAGTGACTATGAAGTTTGACCATACTAGACTAATATCTTTTGCTTTTTGAATGTGTGGAGAAAATACACTGCGTTGAGATAAAATGCCCTGAAGACGTTTGTTGTTTACCAATGAAATGCGTCGGGTGAGACTGTAATTGTTCTAATTTGTATGGAATTAAAGATTTTGGACTTTTGAATTAATTTAATTGGATTGTTTCCTCTTGGGTGCACCACTATGTTTGTAATTTTATGGCTGTGATCTTGCTGCAGAAAACACCCAAGTGGTCATCGCACAGTACTTGAGTTGGGTTGATATTGCTAGCGGTTGCTGTGGGTGTGATTTATTCCTGGACAACAGTGAAGATTTCTTCGCTGCTGTTGGGGCTGGTGTTGATGTATTCGGCTTGAGCGTTCCTCTTGGTTTCCTAGATTAGCTAGTGGTACTATCTCGGGGAAGACCATGGGGTCTGAGGCGACCTCTATGTATCTTTAGGAGCACACTGCTGTTGTGCATACAATTATTTAGGACAGTATGTGCTCACAGCTGTTATAGTGGGACTACTCTCGAAACATTTAGGTAGCAGGAAGGAGACAAAGTAGCTAGCTTTCATAGATCCATAAAAAAGGGGCAAATGAACAAAAAAAGTGGTGGGAAAAAGTGGCTGCAAATCACATTTGCAATCAGACTTTATTTTTGCAGTGCGACCTATTTTGCATTGCAAAATCTCCAGTTGCATAGACTTACCGATATACTGCCTAATGGATATTAATTATGAAGGCTACTATTAGCGACTTCCTGTGATTGGCGGCATGCATAAAACAGGAGATCACCATCCCTTTGTTTTGGTGTAAAAACAGGAAACTTGTTTTAACGCAGTCTTTGTTTTGTACAGTTACGGCTGCTACATGGTAGCAGCAGGGGTGCGTGTGGGGGGAGGGGGTGGGGGCAGGTAAAAAAAAAATCCCTTTGGCTGGCCAGTTGGATGGCCGCCGCTGTCTCGTCTGCGACTTCTCCTTGGATACTTGGGAGAAACAGGAAGCAGGAAGCACCAGGGCTCCTACGCTCCCCACAGCCAAACACAACGCTGCAATACAGTGTTGTGATTGGTCTAAGCACTGTGAAGTGACACTGAGTCAGGGGCTGGAGGGGAAGGCATGTTTTCCATGCAGACTGTAATTCAGCCTGCATGGAGAACAGGGAAAGTGTGCATGACTGTTTTGGCATGCTCGAGAGGGCTGATCAAACCGTTATTGCATAATTTTGCGGGTTGTAGCCTCACTCCCTGCTCTGCAGCCCCACTCCACCCACTCACGCAAGCTGCCGCTGCAGGATGACAAAATAAAATGATAATAACATATGTTTTTATCCTTTTATTTTTTTCCTTTCTTTTGCTGCTTCAAGGCAGTGGGGCTACGCTCCTTTGTCTTAGTGGAGGAGTTGCCACTCGTTTCATAAAGGAATCAGTGTCGCTTTAAAAAACATGTTTCCTATGTGGGCATGCAAACACAAGGATGGTGGTCTCCCCTGGACCACTCCCTGCTCTCCCTGATGCTGCCCACACCATTAGAGAATCAGTTGACTCCTTTGTGGAGTTAGTAACTGAACAACAATGGTTTGCAACCCCAGCTGCATTCGCAGTTTATTAATACATATCACAGCGAATCGCAATTAGGCAACTACCTCCATTTTACGCCCTGTCCCGATTGGCAATCAGTATGGGTTGGAAAACTTATTTTGAGAGCCAGAAATGCTTTTCCAGAACACAAAATGATTTCAACACAAACAAAAAACTTAATTTTGTGGTAGCAAATCTGGTGATTTTCTAGTAGCATAATGAATTTGAAGATTTGGCCAATAAGGACGTAATTATAGGGGTTAATATCCACCTCACTCAAAAACCAGCAACTCGTAAAGAAAATGTTAAATGAAACCACATAAACAATCTCTACGAGAAATGGACAGCAATAACCCGTCGTTATTGCTGTCCATTTTTTTTAGAGATTGTTTATGTGGTTTCATTTAACATTTTCTTTACGAGTTGCTGGTTTTTTAGTGAGGTGGACCACAATCCACCACCAACAGCAAAAGGTTGCACGCAGAAGCTGGAACAAGATCACAGCCGACCAGCTCACAACTTCCCTGAGCAAGAACCCACCCACCAGCGCAACGAACCCCAGCCAAGCAGCCACCAACCTCACGAAGTGGATCAGCGACTGCGCAGACGACCTCGCCCCTCTGAGGACCCCGCCTAGCAGACCCGGCAGCAAGAAAGCCCCATGGTTCACCGACGAACTCAAGAACTCGTAGAAGAACTGCAGAGCCCTTGAGAAAGCCTGGCGCAGAGACCCAACACCGGACAACATGACTGCCCTCAAGCTCGCCACCCGAAAACACCACCAACTGATCCACACCACCAAGAAAACTGCTTTCAAGGAACGACTGGGCAACAACGCACACAACAGCAAGGAACTCTTCAACATCGTTAAAGAGCTCTCCAACCCCAACGCCGGAAACAACGACATCACCCCTTCGCAAGACCTCTGCAACTCCCTCGCCTCCTACTTCCACAACAAGATCGCGGACATACACAACAGCTTCAGCACTCAACCGACGCACGCCACGACCGAACCACCGCCCCCCACCACCACCCTCCGCGCCTGGACCCCGATCAGCACCGAAGACACCGTCCGCACGATGAACTCCATCCACTCCGGATCTCCGACCGACCCCTGCCCTCACCACGTCTTCAACAAGGCCGACGCTGTCATCGCACCCCACCTGCGGGACATCATCAACACCTCCTTCAACACCGCCACCTTCCCGGAGAACTCAAAGCAAGCCGAACTCAGCGCCCTACTAAAGAAGCCATCAGCCGACCCCTCCGACCACAAGAACTACCGACCCATCTCGCTGCTCCCGTTCCCCGCTAAAGTCATCGAGAAGACCGTCAACAAGCAGCTGGCCGCCTTCCTCGAGACGAACGGATCCCTCGACCTCTAGCAGTCTGGCTTCCGGGCCAACCACAGCACCGAGACCGCCCTGATCGCAGCCACCGATGACATCCGAGTTCTGCTCGACAACGGAGAAACAGCGGCCCTCATCCTCCTAGACCTCTCCGCGGCCCTTCGACACTGTCTGCCACCGTACCCTAGTACAGTGCCTCAGCAACGTCGGAATCCAGGAGAAGGCACTGGAGTGGACAATCTCCTTCCTCTCCGGAAGGACACAGAGAGTCCGCCTCCCCCCGTTCAGATCAGAAGCCACCAAAGTCATCTGCGGCGTTCCTCAAGGCTCCTCGCTCAGCCCAACCCTCTTCAACGTCTACATGAGTCCCCACGCAGCCATCGCACGCCAGCACAACCTCAACATCATCTCCTACGCCGACGACACCCAGCTGATCCTCTTCCTCACCAACGACCCCGCTACCGCCAGAGCCAACCTACACGAAGGGATGAAAGAGGTAGCCGAATGGATGAAGAACAGCCGCCTGAAACTGAACTCGGACAAGACGGAAGTCCTCATCCTGGGATCCTCACCCTCCGCCTGGGACGACTCCTGGTGACCCCCCGCCCTAGGCAGCGCACCCAAACCAACAGACCACGCACGCAACCTGGGCTTCATCCTGGACTCCTCCCTCTCCATGACCAGACAAGTCAACGCCGTCTCCTCGTCGTGCTTCAACATCCTACGCATGCTACGCAAGATCTTCCGGTGGATCCCCACCGAGACCAGGAAGACGGTCACCCAGGCCCTCGTCACCAGCCGACTGGACTACGGCAACTCCCTCTACGCCGGAACCACCGCCAAACTCCAGAAGAGACTCCAGCGGATCCAGAACGCCTCAGCAAGACTCATCCTGGACATCCCCCGTCGCAACCACATCTCCGGACACCTGAGAGACCTGCACTGGCTCCCGGTCAACAAGAGAATCACCTTCCGTCTCCTCACCCACGCACACAAAGCCCTGCACAACCAAGGCCCAGGATACCTCAACAGCCGCCTCAATTTCTACGCTCCCAAACGCCAGCTTCGATCGACCGGCCACGCCCTCGCCGCCGTCCCCCGCATCCGAAGAGCCACCACAGGGGGAAGGTCCTTCTCCTACCTCGCCGCCAAGAACTGGAACTTCCTCCCGACCCATCTCCGCCGGACCCAGGACCACCTCGCCTTCAGGAAGCAGCTCAAGACCTGGCTGTTCGAGCAGTAGCAGGCCCCCCCTCCCCAAGCGCCTTGAGACCCTCCGGGTGAGTAGCGCGCTATACAAATGCTCTGATTGATTGAGTGAGGTGGATGTCTGGACTCATAAAGTAGTTGAGTATATTTTGCTTGTATTTTCAGTGTTTAGGTGCATGCATGTACGACGTAAGTGCTCCGGGCTAGATACTGATTCAAAATGTCGAATGGCAATGTCCTGTGCTATTGTGGGTCAGCACTACAGTGTATGATTCTATTTTCTCCATAACGCCACACTCAAACTGCTCTAGGGTGAAGCACAAGCGAGCTGCACGTAGAGGTGGGTGTTGCGGCACCTCCAAAATAACCGCGCTGGAGTAGAAAAGATGAATGAGCAATACAGATGTTTTTAAATGCAATTTAATGTGTCACATTTGCTATTCGTACATAGATAGAGGTCAAATGTCAGAATATAGCTTCTGAAAATTGCTGCTTATTCTATTAACATGAACATTGGTGTTTACTTTTCTTTCACAGACTGCACAGTTAGATGTTTTTGTAAAGTGAAATGTCTTACATTCTTGCTGGAGTACAGGTAATGTGAAAGGAAAGACTGCAGGATGCCCGCTTTTTCTGGTACATAAAATTTAAATACCTGAAAATTAACTGTAAAAATATTTCAAAATATATCAACTATTAGGAAGGCACAAATGAAGCACATATTTTGTAATTCTGAATTGTGGTGGAAACAAAGATAAGCTCAAAACAAATCAATATTTTCTTGGTGATGCGCAAATAAATAAATATTTTCTTGCAACCTGAGTTTCATACACTATTTGTGTGATATACAGTTTTATCAGTAAAACTGCATGCCAGTATATATTTTTATTCAAGAACAGGGGTCCTTAGCATTTTAGGTAAAACATCAAAGATGAAATATAGGCCATAATTGGAGACTATATTTTGTCACTGTCCAGCCGGACAGGACGTTTTATTTTTCAACAATGTAACTCTTGTGAAAAGGATAACAAGGCACAATCCTGTACCACACAAAAGGAACACAAGAAACTGAAGAATTAAAGAAAATAAAATAAAAGAGAACAGGCAAAAGAAAGAGCAATTGTTGGCCACTTTTCAAATCAGTGTTACATTCAAGGTTTGCCAACCACCTGCCAAAACACAACAAGATTTAACACAATGGTTTAGGTTGTGAAGGCAATCTACATAGTCGACGTTTCGATCCCTAGTGCTCAGTTAATTGGGACCATCATCAGGACTGACAAATTTACAGTATTTGCCTGTCAATATAAATTAATTTAGCAATTGTTTAACGCCCTGGGTCGGCGGGGGTAGCGACCCTGTTCGTGGTGGTGAGGGAAGGAGTTGTGGGTCATTCACCTTATGGACTCGTGTGGTCCAAACTCCGTCTAGGGTAGCCAGGTGCTGGTGGATTGAGCACGTTCCCTGAAGGCGTGTGGTGTCCAGGCTATGTCTCGGTCGACATAGTGGAGCAGCGGGCGGGCAGTCAATGTCCTGTACAGCGCTGTTGGGTTACCTTGTTATAAAAAAAGTATATATTTTGTGGCCATTTCAATGGAAAATGTATTGTTAGTAAATGACTGTGTGCTACCACACCATGCTTTAGTGATGTATTTTCGAGAGTGTGCTACAAAATGCACTACTGGCTACGTACCGCATCCAGATCACTCTACTTGTGAATGTGTCTCATTTGCTACACTTTTTCGTTATGTGATGCTTGGATTTTTCATAATCCTGTTGACTTCAGTGATATAGCATTGATGGCAGCATCCTCACTCATAGAATTGTACCAGCATCACTTTCAGGCAAGCACGAGTCCCCCAAGTAATCGCTGTACAGTTAGCATAAAGCCGCACCTCTACTGCCCACAACTGGCTGCGACCACCAGTGTTACCACCACTGACCTCCCTAGTCTAATGGTATATTAATACAAAACCCACACTTCAGCTGCTACACTGGATGGATAGATCCAGCTCTAAACTCATCACAATCTATGACTGTCTGGAGGCACCCAACCCCCATGCCGCACAAATACCGCACAAGGCTTGACCGGCCCAACCTCTGCTGAGTTTACCTCCACCCTAGCCTTTTATCCCTCACCTCATTCAACCCACATGTGGCCTAGACACACATGTCCATTACAGCGCTGCTGGAACACCGACAACACTTTGTTGTCATGGTTGGACTAAACAGTACAATTTGTCTGGAGAACATTTGTTTAAGTACACTTTTTAGGTTTTCATAAAGCCCTAGTCAAGGGTTTAGTGAATCTCTGTCTCTGTAGGGCACCGCCGTTGCCCAGATCGCAAATCCTGGGGCTAGACACCCTTTGATAACTGGCCTCCCTCACCCCCAGCACATCAGTCAAATAAGACTGTTTTGGGGCATAACCAAAGGGAAAACATGACAATCCCTTTCAGCACACGAGGCAGGGCATTCCCACTAGCTGAAGGGCCTTCCTCTATCGTGAGCCGACCTGAAACCAGGAGTTCTCTAATTATTCTCGCCAGCAGACCAGAGGCAACGACTGGGACAATGTTCCCGCACTCTGGGGCATATTACCAAGGGCATTATCGCCGCATTAGCGGGACTTTTTCCCGCTAATGCGGCGATAATTTTATTGCCCTATTACCAAGCTGTCGCTAACACCAGTTAGCGACAGCTTGTAGGAGATAGCGGGCATTTAGGGGCCCACTTTGCATGTCACCGATAATTATCGCTAATGACATGCAAAGTGGGTGTGCCAAGATGTTAGCGACTGAAAACAGTCTCTAACATCTCTAACTCCTATTAACAACTTTTGGAAATATTCACGCTAAGCGCGAATATCTCCAAAAGCTAACGCCTGCTAAAAGCAGTTCTTAGCCATGTTATCTAATGGGAGGTGGATAACATGGCTAAGAGCATTGTCATGATAATGCATGAATATCGCTGATTTTTCAGCGATATTCATGCATTTCGCAGGATTTTTACCGCTTTTGAGATAAACCTTGATAATATCAAGGTATCTCAGCGGTAAAAATCCTTGGTGCTCGGCGATATTTTTTTCCCGCTAACCAAGCAATAGAGATAATTATCGCTATTGCTTGGTAATATGCCCCTCTGTTCTGGAGATAACACTGGTCTGTCTTCTGTGTTGCTTGGTGTACCACTCATAACCCTTTAAATCAATGTATTATGTCTATTGGAAGTCAAAGAAGCACTCTCCTGTGTAAAGAATCATGGGCCGCTTTAGGTAGCTGGAAACTCACTAGTACAGCCTTTTCTGGATAACATGAAATCTCCTGACCTCAGAATTATGTATACCTAGGAAGATGCTATTACAATAGTCCAGTTTAATAGTATCAGTGCTTGGGCTTCTGACTTTCGATCATCCATGGGCTAAAAGGGAACGGTTTTCTTCAACAATCTGAGATTAAACACACATTTCAATATTACATGGTTTATTTGTTTATGGAAGGAAAGTTTATCATCCAGGTAAACCCCCAGTTTCTTGACTACTGTTTTAGTGGTCAGGATGAAGTAAAGATCTAAGGACGAACACGTGTCTGACCAAATGTCTATCCGGGCCATGGATCCTCACCTCAGTCTTATCTGAGTTGCGCTTTATTTAATACAAGCTCTGGAAGACACCACTGACCTCATTTATGAAAACTGTTGCATCGCTGCGTGAAAACAGCTCTCCTCCTTGCGACAATATGGATGTGTCATATTTACTGTATGATGCATTATGTTGCAAGGAATGACAGATTCGTCAGTATTACTGACGTATCTGTCTGCGCAAAAGTGACGCATAGCTGGGGTGTGTCTGAAAACAAACGCAACCCCAGCAATGTGTCCTGTCACATGTGAAAGGGCCTGCGTCAGTCTTGCGTCTGCTGTGAGGCAGGTGTAGGATATTGATACAGTAGCGTCCTAGTAGTGGGACAGTGAAAATCTTATAGATTTCACTGCACCACTTTTACGTGTCTTTTTGTGGGGGAATGCCCACCCTGCATACATTATACCTGACGCAGGTATAAAGTAGCGTAGGGCTTTCTAAAGTGATGCATCTGTTTAGATGTGTCACTTTATAAATAGGGCGCAACATGGTGCATCTTTTATGCTGCTGCTGCGTTACAAAAAGTGACCCAACTGCGGCGCAAAAGTGGCGCAGGGGCTTATAAATAAGCCCCCACATCTTCAATGCAGGTCTCACTTAGGGGCTTATTTACAAGTCCCTAGTGCTGCGGTTGCATTACTTTTAATATGGGAAAAATTGATATACTGGTGGCTCAAGGGGCTTGTAAATAAGACCCTTGGGGGCAGATATACAATAACTGGTACATCCCTGCATATCTGCAGGGATGCGGCAGTTATTGTGCGCCATGCCTCCGCCACCATGGATGCGCCGCATTTACAATGCGGCGCACCATGGGGCAAAAACGGCACAGATGCGTGACGCATCTGTGTCGTAAAGGCGGCGTATTGCTGGAGTTGCGTCGCAAGCTCGATGCAGCTTCAGCAATGCTCTGGGGGGGCCCTATCCTTACAATGCTGCGTCAATCCTTACGCCTGCTTCAAGCAGGTGCAGGGTTTTGATGCAGCATGACCTTAAAAGTGACTGAGTGAAATCTTGTAGATTTCACTCAGCCACTTTTAGGAGGCGTTCCTGCGCCAGAACGCCCCCCCCCCCCCTGCGCAGGAACGCCTCCTTCTGGCGCAGGGCTTTACAAGGTGACGCATCTCCCAGATGCGTCACTTTGTAAATACCCCACAGCATGGCGCATCTTTTGCGCCGCCGCTGCGTCACAAAAGTGACGCAACGGCGGCGTAAAGAGGCGCAAGGGGCTTGTAAATGTGCCCCTTAATGTCCACATTTACAATTTACATTATGGACCTTTGTTTTTCACAGAGTGAGTGGATATAGTTAAAACTAAAAATATATCGAGATAAAAACCAATAAAGAAATCCGACAGGAAACCAAAATATATTAATACATTTTTGGGTCAAAGGTCTTATGGTTCTTCCTTTGACTGATATATCTGCTTCAGGGTTGTGATTTGAGAGTACTGATAGACTAAGGGGGTCATCTCACATTTGTTCTCTTCACAGCACCTTGTCAGCCACATTCTGTCACCTCAGTGGGTCTGCGTCCCATACTTATACTGTCGCGGGTCCTGTGACTCTCATCTCTTTTCCACGTAGAGACCCCTGCCTCTAATCCTGCCCATCTTTTGACTTGTTTCACCATTGTTCACCATCAGACTGCCACTTTATTGCAACACTCCCTGTGCCAAGAGCAAGTCAAGGTCAATGCATTTACTGCCAACTTTCTTCCTTTTGGAAAATTTGTTTGGATCACATGTCGTTGTAAATTGCATGTTTTGTTTTTACTATTTCAGGGTGCTTTGAAGACTGGTAGATAATGGACCAAGTGATTTGCAACAGAGATGGGGAGGAGTGGATTTTCACGAAAGTTCCCACATGTTAAGAACTTGGGGGCATATTACCAACAACTAGCGATAATTATCGCTATGTTGGTTTAGCGGCCATTTATAGCGCTTAGGAACCTTGCTATTATCAAGATTTATCTCCTAAGCGATAAAAATGGGCCGAAATGCATGAATATCGCTGAAAAGTCAGCGATATTCATGCATTACCGAGCTAATGCTTTTAGCTATGTTATCCACCTACCATTGGATAACATGGCTAAGAACTGCTCAGGGGCAGGTGTTAGCTTTTGGAGATATTCACACTTAGCGCGAATATCTCCAAAAGTTGGTAATAGGAGATAGCGATGTTAGCGACTGTTTCCAGTCGCTAACATCTTGGCACGCCCACTTTGCATGTCATTAGTGATAAAAATCACTGACATGCAAAGCAGGGCCCAAGATGGTCGCTATCTCCTACTAGCTGTCGCTAACTGGTGTTAGCGACAGCTAGGTAATAGGGAGATAATTTTATCTCCGCTTTCTTGGCTTTTAAAGCCAAAAAAGCGGAGATAAATCCCCTTGATAATATGCCCCTTGGTTTGTTTTTTACCAAATCCAATGGATTATCACCTGCGCAGGAGACACTGTCCAAGCTGCCTAATAGGTTAGAACAAGGGAGGCACTTTTAGATCACTACGGGGTGCGGGGGATTCATCCTCGATGGGTGTTATAAGATCTGAGATGTGCAAGATGGAAGATATTGACCACTAATCAATACAAGTCAAATACGATGTAGTATTGTTAAATACTGTTGCTAGCAAAGAGGTGCAAGGTTGTTGAATTGTGTGGCATTTTGCACCTGTGAAGGCGGTGACCCACTACAAACACACATACCCTTAGGGCCTCGTTTATGAAAAGTATTGCATTACTGCGCTAAAACAGCAATGCAACACTTTTCAGTGCGCCCTCTTTGCGACACCATGGTTGCACAGTATGGCCATGTTGCAAGGATTTACAGATACGTCAGTGTTGGTAACATATCTGTTGCCGCAAAATTAGTGCTTTGTTGGAGTGTGTTTGAATATTGACGCAACTCCAGCAATGTGTCTTCTCACATGAGGCAAGCTCCATGTGAAAGGACCTGCGTCACGCTTGTAGCAGGCGTATGGATTTGACGTAGTGATGCCCTAGAATTGTTACTACTATGAGCCTTATCTGCGCCAGAATGCCCACACTTTAGACAATATACCTGTCGCAGGTATAATGTAGCCCAGGGGTTTACAAAGTAACTCAACTGCCTAGATGCGCCACTTTGTAAATATGGCACAGAGTGGCCCATTTTTTACTGTGCCGCAGCGTCACAATAAGTGGCGTAATTATGGCGTAAGGGTCTCATAAATAAGGCTCTCAGATTTGGGATCATGCTGCTGTCTCGGATCATCAGGAAGGGTGTCATTAAACGGATCATGTAGCTTCTTATATCCACGCTAGATGTACACTTTTCACTTATTAACCTTAAATTATACCTCTCTGTAGAGGGAAGTAGAGCTAATAATACTGTAATTAAGGCATAGCAGTAAACACCTACAAATGTTGCTGTAGCATGCACAGCCGCTCTTCAGACCACAGGACCGCATTGCAGAAGCACGAGCTTCAGTTAAGTATAAATGATGAGAAAATCTGGTAGACTGTGGGATTTGTGTAGGGGATCTCAGGAAAAGGGATGTTTTTCCACCATGGAGTGTCCCAGGTAATTTCCACCTAGGATGCAGTCTTACTCTGGGTAATGGAAGCAGAAAAGGGGCCTGGCTGATGGGCTTTGCATGCAGCAAGGGAGCTGACACTGATAACTCAACAGTGACAACAAACTGCATCACAAAATCTTACTGCAGCAGGTCTCTTCATGGGACAGCTGGCTACAAACAGGCATGAGCAGGTAGCAACAGCGATAATAAGGAGAATGTGGGGCTTCACGAGATCCCCTCATCAGGCTTCTCATGCGAGCCCCTATGCCACAATGGATACGGCGCGGAGACGCTGACAGCTACTTTCCAAGTCTCTTTGAAAGAGCACTGCCTTGTTGTTGCTGCTCTTGGTTTTTTGTCTACTTGCATCAAAGGCAGGCTACTTCTGAGTGTGAACCTCCAGAGTGCGTCAGGGCAGGGCGCTATTCTCTGTTAGATCTGTGAGTTGAAAGCTCGCTCAGCCGCAAGCTTACATCGATACTCTGCGTGCTCCACACCACCAACCGGTGATCAAAGGACTGAAAGAATACAAATTCATAACACCCACCTTGAAGGACCTGCAGAGCCTGCGCTTCCATGGCTGCGGGATCTTCAGGACCAACTGTGCTACAATATGAAGCAGGCACAATGGAAGGGCACTGGACTAAAAAACACTAGCAGGCAACTATGTAACACAAGAAGCCATAGTAAGGCCAGGCTCGAACCCTGAGGAGTGAAACAAAGGGGAGAAACAGCAGGAGTCAAACCTTCTTCTGCTGTGGAGCGAAGAGCTGGAATAATATCCTTATACATATCAGGGGTGCACCCTTACTCCTCCAAATCAGTAAAAAGCTGGAGAGGCACCTATCTGAGGAGCAGCTCATCCAACCACATCGTGAACCCGTCCGCTGGTCCAGTCACTGGTGATAGAGCCAAACTTGGGCCTTGCCTTACTATCCAAGTACTGCTAGGATGGTATTCTTTTTGTCTGCTAAAAGTTGTTGAGTGGAAGAACAACACATTAAAATTTATACTTACAAAGTAGTCATGCTGTAAGTACCACATACTCAAAATTCCAGTTAAGGATTTTTATTATAATGCCAAATATAAAGTATATAAACACACCGCAAAATCAATAAATATAGGTACAGGAAAATTAATACAGAGCCAAATCTGTGCATATAATTGACAAAAGTCAATTATATGCACAAAAGTTTAAAAAAAATAGGCAAAAGAGACCATAAACTCCAAAATTAATACACAACCCGAGATGGATACAGAGTCCAAATCCCTTTTCATTAGGAAAGAAAGCATAAAGGGCCAGATGCATCAAGCATCCATTTTGCGATTCCTTATTAGCGAAAAATAAGGAATCGCTAATAAGGAATAGTAAAATGGAATGCATCAAGCAATCACTACATAAACAGCGATTCCTTAGAATTCCTTAATTGCGACTCGCAAATTGCGAGTCGCAATTAATGAATACCTCCCCATTCATTCCTATGGGCCCAGAGGCCCATAGGAATAAATGGAAAGACAATCTCAATTTGCAAATTGCAATTAGCGATTCGCAAATTGAGATTGCGAGTTCAATGGTGCAGGGGGGTCCAAAGGACACCCTGTTGCACCCCTGATTTTGATCTGTGCACATATGTTGCGCACACACATGCCCTTAGGGCATGTGTGTGCGCAACATGAAACTTTCAAATATGCACAAAAGTGCATTTTTCTAAGTTTTTGCAAATTACCACGTAGTTGTACTTCGTGGTAATTTGCGTGCCCTATTAGCGAATTCGATATTTTTGAAACTTTCATGCATTGCATTTAAGGAATCTCAATTTGAGATTCCTTAAATGCAAACAATCGCAATTTAGCGAATTCTCTATTAGTGATTTTTGCATTTGGGATGATGCATCCCAAATGCAAAAATACCGGTCGCAAAGGGGCAGATTCTGAGAATCTGCCCCTTTGCGACCGGTTTTTAGCTTGATGCATCTGGCCCAAAATATCTTTCCCTACACTATTCTCATGAATGATGGTTCAGGAGGGTTCACCTATCTTAGTTCTCAAAGGTGTCAGCACTTGCAGACTTCCTTAGAAGTACTCACCTCAAATGGGTCAAATAGCTTAAGGCTATTGTGCACGCTTTAAGATGCTCCTTCTCCTCAGAAAGTCTAGAAGTCTGCTGTTTCTGTCCCTGTGCATAATACAAAAAGGATAAATTCAGCCCCCTCCCATAGGTATCACGTGACATTTTGTTTCATTGCTCCAAAGTTTCCAAAGGTTCGGTGTTTTCCCATAATTTCTTTAATAAAATCTTCCTTGCTTCTGGTGACCTTGGAGTGTAGATAGACCAGGCACCGAAGATATTCTCCCCTATCGCTTCGCAGGCTCTTTAAAGGCATTCCAGGTATCTCCCTAACTAAAATAACGATGTTGAATTCTTTATACCTGCGATGGGAGGAAAGCACACTGTTCCGGCACAAACAAAGATACATTCAATTAATTCTTCAGTAGCAGAAGCAGTGAAACTATATACACCTTGCCACTCAGAACCTAGGCTACAGGCAACTTTATAACACACGATTTTATTTATGAATATAGTGTCTTCATATACGGGTGGATATGAAAGTAATGATGCACTGTGGCTTTCCAGCTACATCTGCTAAGGAACTAATATACAGTGTAGACATACTCTTCGAAATTCCTACTGTCAGATCAAAGAAGGGGACTTTTGAGGCAGCTTGCCAGGAAACAGAAGATTTTCAACGCAGTTCTGTAGGAGTTCATCACCATAACCCCACGATGAAGAAATTCACTGGTTCCACCTCCAGGTCCGCAAGGCCATCAGACCAGTTGCAACTTGAGGCACTCAAGGTTGTCCAGTACATGATCGTTTGTTGGTGGTGACTGGAATCTCACAGCAGGTTGCTCATTGAGCACTATACCTCACTAATGTCATTGACAGAGGCATGGTCTGTACTTCAATCGTCAGAGAAGGACAGGCGTAGCAAAAGTAGCCCAGGCAAAAATGCTCAAATCAACTCCTCTTTCTTCGTACCTTTGTGCTCTCTCTTTCAATCAATAGGGCCATCCTCTCTCCATCGATTTCTCCTCTTCTTCTTCTTCCTCTTTATTATTATTATTATTATTATTTCGGTTTTTGTAGAGCGCAACACTCATCCCGAGGGATATCACGGCGCTTATACCAAGCAGAAACTGCTGTTGACAAATACTGAGGAAAGTTTTTAGAAATTGGGGAAAAGGTGGGTTTTCAGCTTTTTCCGAAAGAGAAGATAGTTTGTGGTATGTCTTAAGTCGATGGGAAGCACATTCCACCTCTTTGCTGCCAAATAAGAAAAGGAACGGCCACCTGTTCTGACTTTATAAATGCGTTTAGTCCTAGCCAGTGCAGATTGAAGTGATCGTAGGTTCCTGGTGGGGACATCGAATTCGATCTTCCCTTGCAGAATAGTGGGGCCGGTCTTATGCAGAGCCCGATGGGCATGGCTAAGCAATTTAATGGCAGCCCTCTGGCGCATCGGGAGCCAATGGAGTTTCTTCAAACATTCCGATGCCGAGTCTAGTTTGCCTTTGCTGCAAATAAGTTTGGCCGCCGAATTCTGTAGTACCTGTAGGCGAGAGAACAGATGTTCATTCATCCCTACAAACAGCGCATTGCCATAGTCTAAACGACTAACCAATAGGGCCTGTGCGACGGAACGTCTGCAGTACAGGGGTATCCAGGGAAATAACCTAGCGAGACGTTTTAGGATGGCGAAACCCTTGCCACAGAGGGATCGCACATGATCCTTCATGGATAAGGTGTCATCCATGATTATCCCCAAGTTCCTGGTATGTTGTTTCGGAGTGGGGGCTAAGCCCAATGAGGGTGGCCACCACGAGGCATCCCACACTTGTTTGGCGCCACCAAACAGGAGAATCTCAGTTTTTCCAGCATTCAACTTTAGACAGTGTGAATGCATCCACTGGGCCATTTCTGAGAGGCAGTCGTGTAATTTGGTTTTAGTGATATCAGGCTTCTCATCCAAGGCCACCATCAGCTGCGTGTGCCAATGCCACACTTCCTTCCAATGTCGGCAAGAGAAGACATATAGACATTGAAAAGGGTAGGGCTCAGCGAGTCACCCTGGGGGACCCCGCGCCGATGGAATTAGGACTGGAATGGAACTGACCCATATGTACTGCCTGAGTACGGTCGCTCAAAAAAGAGTGCAGCCAACTCAGTGCAGTAGATTGAACTCCTTTGCTCCGAAGTATATTCAATAAGCAATTGTGGGATACCGTGTCAAATGCCGCTGACAGGTCAAGCAGTATCAGTGCCACTGCCCCACCTTGATCGGTGGAGGATCTGAGACTGTCCGACACTGCCAGCAACGTAGCCTCGGTGCTGTTGTTAGCTCTGAAGCCCGTCTGGGAGGGATCCAGAAGGAGGTTGGTTTCCAGGTATCTTGTCAATTGTATATTGACTAATTTCTCCAAAACTTTGGAGAGGTAGGGAAGCTGGGAGATGGGTCTATAATTCTCTGGGTTGAGAATGTCAGATCCAGCTTTCTTCAAGAGGGGGATTACAGAAGCATGCTTCCAAGCATCAGAGAAAATGGCAGTTCTTAGTGATTTATTAAAAAGTTTTGTGATCAGGGGACAGAGCGTGGACGCAATCTCTAAGAACACAAAGTGGGGGCAGGGGTCCGAGGGGGAACCGGATTTGACTGTGTTCATGGCTGCTAGGACCTCGTCCACTGTGAGTTGTTCAAAACCAGCTAAACGGGGTGTAGTTCCCAAGTCTGGTGGCGCGGCTGTTGATGCTTCTGTTATGATCACAGTGTTGGAGGGTTTATCTAAGTTGCTGTAAGCGTGTCGGGGGTAAAGGTAGAGTAGATTTTCTTAATTTTCTCAGAAAAGAAGGTACTAATACGGTCACAGGCCTCAACCGAGGGGGTGAGTGTTTGAGAGATGCTAGAAGGTTTGCTTAGCTCCTTCACTATTTTGAACAGTTCCTTAGCTGAGTTACTGTTATCTTGGATGAGCTGGGTAAAATTATCTTTCTTTGCATTTTTTATGGCAAGGGTATACAGTTTCCGATTAAGGACATAATTTAGTCTGGCTACACTGTCCTTGGACTGTCTCCAAAGATGTTCAAGTTTTTGACATTCCCTTTTAAGACTTTTTAAATGAGGGGTATACCATTTCTCTGTTTTAGCTTTTTTCATAGATTCCCGCATCGGGGCTAGTTTATTTAATATTTGCAGTATTCCAGCATCTAGCAAGGCGACATCTGTACAAACGGAGGAATCGTCCGGGAATTTAAAATGGAGCTCTTGGAAGTGGTTATCAAAATTAGAATTATTAACCAACCTCCATGCTCGTTTAGAGATCTGAGAAACTGTTATTGGTTTCAGAGATTTGCAGGGAAGGTCGAGTGAAAAGGATATGAGGGAATGGTCCGACCATGATAGGGGCTGGACCTCACGTATGTTAGTGGATTCAACCTTGGTAAAAAGTAAATCCAGTGTATGGCCAGCTATGTGAGTGGGGCCCACTACCCACTGCTTAAGGTTAAGGATCTCCATATCATATTCCACTTGGGACGCTCCCAGAGCATCTATTTTCTCATAGTGGATATTAAAGTCGCCCACAATTAGATAATTTTTATATTTTAAACAGAGTGGCAGGAGTTTATTGAGTAATTTAGCTCCAAGATTGGCTTGTTGTCCAGGGGGGTTGTATATTACTGCTCCAGCTAAGATGGTGAAACCCTCATGGAGTACTTTGAAGGGTAGGGTCTGATGTTCGTAGTGGGCAGTTATTGATTCCACAAGGCATGTTAAATGTTCCCTGAATATTACAGCAACCCCCCCACCCCTTTTGCCAGATCTGTCTTGCGTAATAATTTTATAATTAAAGGGGAGGGCGTTTGCTATGTCCGGGGCATTGGAATCAGATAACCAAGTTTCGGTGACGAATACCAGGTCCGGAGTCTTGGACGTAAGTAAATCCCAAATATCCAGAGCATGTCTAGGTAAGGATCTGGCGTTAAGATATAAACAGTTAAGGTTCATGTAATTGTTAACATGGATTGTGTGATGGCCCATTGGGAATTGACCCATACTGGACCAACGACAAGCGAGGCAGGAAATAGGACCATAGGATGATCCTGGGCCAGTCTGAATACATAGCCTTTCATTATTACCCCTTTTATCAGCATACGCAAGCAACTCGCTACGAGAGTAGCGGATAGGCGTGGACGAGTTTCGACTGAAACCAGCAGGGGGTTTGGCCCCTGGTCCCGGCCCGTCGCGGACGGGCGCAGACGGGCTTACCTTAGGCGCACCTTCGGCGTGCCATTGTCGCGTCCGCTGCGCCCGTCCGCTGCGCCTCGGCCAGCACATGGGGGTAAATAGGGGGGGAAGCGCGGGCTCGTGGCTCCGCCCTCTGGCTCACGGTGGATGGCCCCCGATTGGTCTGCCTACCTCCCCTTAGGCTCTCCACACAATCGGCACTCAGCCGTGGTGGAACGGAGCCCGGGATTTGGCAGCCAAAAATGCTTTGAGTGCTTTCTCTCTACTGTCCTTCTCCCTGCCTTTCTTTCTCTTGAAGGCTCCCCATTACTTCTGCAATTATCATCGGGGAGCTGAGGAAAGTGACAGCGTCAGTGGTTGCCTTGGTCCACTGGGGATAATCCTGATGCAATTGAAGGCCTTTCTTGCCCTGTTGATGGAATATCATTGGTGACGTGTATCTACTAGAATATAAATGCACATTTATTTTATGTGTTCATGGCGCCTGTATAGGACAGACTTTTGATTAAGCTCCATGTCGCTACTACCAAAACATGCTACGCGTATCAACCATAGCTGAGGGGCTGGGTGTTTAATTTTACTGGTCATGCACCTGTTTTAGACTGTGCAGAACTAGGCAATGTCTTCCCACCTGTCAAAAGGAGGTGTCTGAACATAGAATTGTACTACAATGTCCACCAAGGGCCAGTATGGTATAATCTGACCCCATGCGTGGCTGGGAAAGTCTACTTAAGGGGCCTAGTGAAGAAAGAATCTGCTGAGGAGACCAGAGGAGAACAATCAACTCTAGAGAAGAACAAATTAGACCTGATCACACGATATGATAGAAGGATCTCCAAGGAAGTGCCGTGAAGTGTAAAAGTGGTGAAATTTAGACTGAATATGTGGACGGCATGGGTAGAATATGCGGCGTCATACCTCAATGGGAGACATTATGACAACGGAAAAAAAGCCAGCAGACCTTTGACTTCACTATTATGAAAGCCGGGATAGTGGCAGCAATACCGTCTTGCCTTCAAGGATGACGACCAATTACAATCGCACCCCCTGGACATGAAAATGTTTCCTAGATTTTTCTTTTCTTGTAATATTTCTTTATTAGATTTTCCCACAATAGGGCTACAAGGAAAGCTGCTCCCTATAGACTATTATTGATGAAATGCTGAATAATATAAACGTGATTCAAACAGTTGGCTATCATATGCATCCCCTACTCTTTTTATAGTGATTTGGGAAGGGACTTATTGGTGCTGTATGGAGGTCATGGGGAGGTGTAAGTGGTGGTCTCATAAGAAACAACATCCCTCTCCCATTTCCCATACCTCCATTGCAATCAGACAACCCAGCCATAAAGACAGGTTTACATTTCCGGCTCATAGCTATGCTGCAGCTGGGTTCTGGAGCATGGTCAAGGTGGATTTGCATTTGGCTAGATCCAAACTGGGGTGGAGTGGTGGCCAAAAAAAACCGAAGGATTAAACCTTGATCGGTTGACTGAGGGTGAATGTTTGCATTGTTCTTCATTCCGTCCCTCATCTGTTCTTTTTGCTATCTCTCTTAGTAATGGTGAATTAAAGATACTGCCAAAGAACTGGCTGAGAGGCGCAGCATAGTGATTCCAAGCCCTATACATTTTTCTTTTTTTTTCATAGTTTTATATAGCGCAAACTTGACCTGAATCCAAATCGGGTATCAGAGCGCTTTACAGAGCACCAGTTATGTTACATGAGATCCCAGGTCAGATCTCTATCTGGCCATTCTTCCAAGAATCACCTCCACTCTCATCCACACCTTCAACACCAGTCGGTAGCCGATACTGATGAAAAGCTGGCGCTTTATCTGAACGAAGAGAATGCGCTAACCCATGTCGCGTGAGGATGGATCCTGACTTTATCACCAAGGATAGTGGTATTCAGACCCAGTCATCCAGCGTAACTGTGGTGGATCCTTATTTACCAATTTAAAGTCAAGGAGAGGGGCACGAGGCATGGTTGGGCATTGTAGTCTCTGCTCTTTCTCTTTCTAGCAAGGAATTTAGCTAAAAGAATATTGTGCAGGTAAGAACATATAGTAAAATATAGATTTGCTATTCCTAATTCCACATCTATGTACCTTGAAGATATACATATATCATCAAGTACACAGGAGTGGCATTAAGCATAGTCGATCTGTTACACGCACTATAAACTTACAGTGACAATGCTGCTGTAGTCTATATTCTGGCTAAGATATTGTTTTAGCAAAACATTTAAAAGTCAATATTCAGATAGCCTGCCTTGAAGTCACCATACCCAAAATGATGTCAATGGTATCTGACTTCTCTGCCTTCTTGAGTTACAAAGGTAACTGAATCAAACGTGTACGAGGCCAGATCGATATGGTGATGAGCACCATGAAATCCCCGCCAGACCAGCTGCGACGTTCATGCGGTGGTCATAGATATACCTCTGGGAGAACAAGGGTAGAGGCACCTCAGGTGAAATCCATCTTTGCGATGCTACGTCTACAGGCCTGAGCTCCAGAACACTGACGTGTGTCTCAAATAACTCATCTAGGTGGACTCAAGGCTGAGATTGAAGTCTTTAAACTCCAGGCAGCCAGGGTTTACTAGGAGCTGCATCATTCAAGCATAAACATATAGATAAAAAGGCTCACCTACTCTTACAACTGGCCCTCTGCTCTGCGAAGACGATGTTGAAGTAATTTGGCTCACCATACAAGAGAAACTGCTGAGTGACTGCAAGGGAATAGATATGCTTTACAAACTGGGTGGTATCACCTTAAATTCGATTTTGTATTTGAAGCCGATGTACGGAGCTCTGCCCATAGCCAGCTTAAGAAACTTATCTGATGGGAGGAAAGCATTTTTCTGGGCCATTTTTCAAGACAGTTACCTCAAAACCTTTCATAAAGTGCAGTGCAAATATCAAATTGAATTCTCATAGTATAGATATTATATCCTACTGCTAGAATGACTGAAAAGTGCATTACATCTGCAATGTATACTCTGCCAATATTTACTTTCTTCAAGAAATTAAATCAGCATAAGAGTGTGGTCTCAGGTCTATAGAGAATTTTAAGACCAAACAAGCCTTTGGAAAAGCTACCAAGAAAAACTATACAATGGCACTCACAATGGTGGAGATATATTATGAATGTGCCACCAGCAGGTCTGGGGCTGCCGGTGTGGCACGCGTTTACAGCTTGCTGGACTCATCTTCGCATTGGGCACCAGCACACTGCTCTTGGAGAACCTACCTAGTTCTGTGTGCTGCAGTCTCAGGAAACTGGGATACCCAGCGTGTAGCCATTGACTAGCCTCTGGCTACACCCTGGGGTTCTGGAGCTTGCTGGAGAGAATTAAATAATCACTACCCTTTCTTGTTAATATCGCGAAGCTGCCTTCCCGATATTTTCCCTGGTTGGTTTAACAGACATGCCTACTTTGCATCTCATTACCGATGCAAAGTTAAGCATGCTACAAATGGGCGCTAAGTCGGCAAAACACACAATAGCGTGTCTTTGCTGATAAGGCGATAAAATTATCGCCGCTTTTCGTCCGAAAACTGCAGCAAAAGCGGTGATAATTTTACAGCGCCTCCTTGTTAATATGCCCCTAGATTAGAAAGAAGAACAATCATGCAAAAACAAAATCAGTAGTTACAGCAGCTACATGACGTGAATATAGCGCTTTGCCTTTTCCTGATTAATAGAAATGAAGATGTGCTGATGACTTTTTAAAGGAATTGTACGTGTGCTGGGGACCCATTAAAACTAAGGGGAATATATTAAAAAGGGCTGGAAATATAATTTTCGTTACAATAGCGTCCGTTTTTGGGCGAAAAGCAGCGATAATTATATTGCAATATCATCAAGGACACACTAGCGTGTGTTTCCTTGATGTAAGCCCATTTTTTCACAACCTCGCCTCGCATCGCTAATGAGATACAAAGAAGGCATGGCTGTGAATAACACACCTGTTAATATCGTGAAGGCAGCTTCGCAATATTAACAAGGAGATGCAGCGATAAAAAAACTTGCGCTGCCTCAGCCTTAACTCAGGAATTTACCGTATGTTAAATTCCTGACTAAGGCATACTGTTAATGGGAGATGGACTATGCTGATACAACCACAGGGTTGTATCAGCAATGTTATCGCTGTTTTCACTGGAACATCGCTGGAAAACCAGCGATGTTCCATTGAAAACACAGCTATCGCTGAAATATTATCGCCATAGCGCTATGCGTAGTAATTATAGCGTTATCATGGCAATAATATACAGCGATAGCTGGCGCTAATATTTCTATCGCTACGTACGGCCAGCGATAATTATCGCTGGCCGTAGATAATATGCCCCCAAAGAGTTCCTGGATTCCTTGAGCGTACATTTTTTTCACGTCCGGTCAATTTGATTCAGAGCAAAGTAGAGTGGATTGACCTATTGGATTATTGACGGCTGCGGCCTTAGCCTCAGCAAATTCCTGTGGCTGCTTCTGAAGATCAAAGTCTAAATATTAATTCAGTCTTTCTAAATCCTTTTTAAAAGATGTTTGAATTTCCTGATCGTGAATTTTTTGATAATAAGACCTGTAGTGTAATCGAACAAGGATCAGCTGATGTACTACCTTAAGTCAATCAATTTCAACAGTTGTTTGCTGAGACAGTCTGTGACCTTGTTTCATAGAGGTTTGCAAGAGAACATTAAGGATGAGTTAATAAGGTCTCCACAACTTCAATCGTTGTATGATTATTGAAAATAGTCTTAAAGAAAGAAAGGTCAACCCTGGAAGTTGCGACAACTCAAATCAGGAAATGAATTAAGAGACGAAAGACCCAAAAATATTTCAAGACCTTTGTCTCAAGAGGAGCCAAGGCAAATTGGTTCTGCTAGATGTCCTGTGCTTCAACCAGCGAAAGAGTATTGTCGGTAGTTGTGTCTATGTGTGTATTGTGTCGAGCTTGGACATCTTTTCGCAATTGCCCGCTTAAGCCATCTAAGACTTTGAGAAACACAAAGACCCATTCTTTATAAGGAGGAGGGCTTGTGTAGAGTTCAACTGCCTCACATTAGACATACAGATACTCCAGAGACATCTGTGTCACACTTGTTTTTTGTTACCAATAAAGTAACATTTGAGGTCTGGTCTGATAATCTCTCCATCTGCTCTTCTGCATTGAGTAGCCACATTCATATACATGTACATACCATGGTCACAAAGGCCAGCTAAGAAATGAGATGTATGTGCCAACCTGGCTGTGTTCAGATCATTTGTAAATTGGGCCACCACGCAGAGGGAGAATATATTAGTCTCCTGGGGCAGTAGAGCAAATTTTTTCACCACCTGAAATTATTTTTCTCTTCCAACAACCAATGAAAAAGAGAGAATTTGTCTGAAGCAGAGGAGAGGCCGAGGAGAAGTCTAGTTGCGGAGTACTGCCACACTTGAAACAGACACAGGAGATGGCTGGAACGTCCCAAGTACAGAGGGGCACATTGAACAAATAGTCACGCAGCGCAGTGCAGCTGCTAATAGCTTGATATGAAGAGGGCAGAATGTTTCCCTTCCTCCAAATAAACAATCATTTAAAAAAAAAAAAAAAAACAGTTTTGCAGATTTAAGACAGACTAAAGACAGGGGATTAAGACAGACTTAACACAAACTTAGTATAGACTTAAGACAGACTCAAGACAGACTTAAGACAGACTTAAGACAAAATCCTAACTTTACTACTACTAAATGCCTTCTGTGAATACCAAAAGTAGTAAGTTTGGGATTTTGTCTTAAGTTAGTTCTGTGAATCGGGCCCTCCCTTCCTGCACATAAACAATCTTTAAATGGTGCTCTGTAACTACTATGAGTGCTGCTCAATGCAGCACACATAGAAAGTGCAAAACTTTTTTTTTTTATGATTGTTTATTTGGAGGAAGGGAAACATTCTGCCCTCTATATATCACACTGTTAGTGGCTGCAATGTGCTGCTTGACTATTTGTTCAAGCTGCCCCTCTGTACTTAGGACGTTCCAGCCATCTCCTGTGTCTGTTAAAAGTGTGTCAGACTTAAGACAAACTTAAGACAAAATCCTAACTTTACTACTACTAAATGCCTTCTGTGAATACCAAAAGTAGTACGTTTAGGATTTTGTCTTAAGTTAGTTCTGTGAATCGGCCCCGGAGACCTTACGGCACTTAAACAATCACTCCCTTCAACGCAGGCACCCTTCCACCATAGTACAAGGGTGCCTGTGTTAGGCAGCTACATTTCAAACCAGCACAGGGGGAAACGCAGGGCTGCACCATATTCTTGTGAATATGGTGGAGCCCTGCGTTTATACAGTGACAAAGCTTGTAGCTAGCCTTCTAGGCTTAACCACATGGTCCACCACTCTGTTAATATGCCCTTTATTTTCTTGGTTGCATAAGCTCCTCAAGGAAGATAGAGTAAAGAAGGAACTAACTGCTAGGCCGGGGTGCGGCAATGATTTAGGCGTACATCTTATGAATGGTGATGGGAAGAAGACCTGTGCCCTGCTATAGGGGTAGCCAGGCATGCAAGATTCAAACTAATTCATTTTAAATATCTGCATCGTACCTACATTTCTCCGCTTAAGCTGAGTAGAATTTGTCCGGGTCAGTCAGCTACATGCTCACAATCTGGACTGGGAGAGCCTCTTTTTTTAAGTTTTTTATTAAAACATTAATTATAAATAAACGTCAGGTGACAATTTAAACTGTTGCAGGCTTCATCATTTCTTTCCATACATCAGAAGATACAATACAGAATAGCAAAAGTGGATCAAGGGGACTCGTGCACCTCATCGTCATCTTGGGGCACCGGGGGGTCACAGATGTCTCCACGGTAGTGGTTCCAAGGCTCCCAATACTTTCCCCCAATTTGCAGGACACCCCCTAGCCGCATATACTGTGCGTTCTCGAAACATGCACCAATCCAAGTCTTCTGCCCATTTCTCTACTTGGGGCGACTGGCTTGCCCCCCACAGCTGAGCAATATTACGCTTCGCTACCATGTATGCCAATGTCGCCCACTGCTTTCTGTACGCATTCAGATCTGTGGGCTCCCAGATATTTAGGAAGCATCTGCGGGCTTCCGGCCTCATCTCCACCCCCAGGACCGCCCACATCTTGTTATGGGTCTTCTCCCAGAATGTCTGCAACCCTATGCAGTGCCATAAAATATGCTTAAACGTTCCAAGTACCCCGCATCCGCTCCTGCACTCCCCACCCTCCGAACGGCCCAAACGGATCAGACCCGGTCCCGTAACATATGACCTGAGCTGCATCTGTATCGCCACCACCCGTTGAGAGGCAACCGCCTCCCTCCAGTCCTCCTCATCGAATTCCTGCCCATCCTCATTCCAGCGTGTTTTAATAAGTACCAGTGGATCCTCCATGTTATTTATGAGTTTCCTGTAAATTAAAGAGATGGTCTTCTCGGGCAGGTGACCATCTAACACCCGGTCTTCAAGGGGGGAGGCGTCGGGAAGCAATGTATCTTTGGGAATTTGTGTGTACGCAGTGCATGACTAATCTGAAGGTAGTGGTAGTATGTGGTACTGCTGCTGAAAAGATTGAAATGTGTGGACCGTGGCCCCTCCCCGGACATCCTTAATCTGTGTGATCCCAATGAGGTCCCATTTATCGAAGCCCCTAGACTTCCACAGACTGCCCAATTTCTCCGAGCACCACAGCTGGGTGGCGAGTGTAAGCCTCCCCTCCCACTTCAGATATCTGTTAGTCGCGTGCCACACCTGAACAGCGTATGCGTGGGTCCCGCTAGGGGAAACCGACAGGGCCTGGCATTGAGCGCTTTCGTGAAGTCGCCCCCTGGCACTTGCCGGCGGTCCATGGCGTATCCCGGGTCCCCAGGGGGACCATAAATAGCTTGATTCACCGCGGCTAGCTGCGAGGCCCAATAATATTTACATAGGTCTGGTAGACCTATCCCTCCGTCGTACCATGAAAGAGTAAGTTTAGTGAACAAGATACGGGGCTTTCCGTCCCACAATAGCTGTCTCTGTTGGGACTCTATATCTTTAAAGTAGGAGACTGGGACTGGGTCCATCGCATTTTGGAGTGCATACAAAAACCGGGGAAGGGCCATCATTTTAAAAAGCACTGCTCTGCCCAGAAGGGAGAGCGGCAGCGCCTACCAGCGCGCCACATTGGCCCCAAATTGTTGGCAAATCGTAGCTTTGGGTCAAGCGTTACATAAATGCTGTGGTATTTAAATCCTACCGGCTCAATCCGTATTGGGCAAGTATAAGTAATTATCGGTGTATCCTCCCTGAGCATATAAAGAACCGATTTTGACCAATTAATGGCGAAGCCTGAGTATCTCCCAAAAATCGCAATAACATCCAGGAAACATATCAGCGATCCCCTCAGATTAGATAAAGCAAGATATCGTCCACAGATAGAGAGATCTTGTCCTCCCAATCCAGCGTCCAGCGCAGGCCATGAATCGATCGGTCCCACCGAACCCAGGCCGCAAGCAGCTCCAATGCCAGGGCAAAAAGGAGCGGGGATAGGGGACAACCCTGCCTCGTACCCCTGCCGAGGGGGAAGTCGGAGGATTTTCGATTATTGACAACAACCCTGGCCAGAGGGGCTGCATACAGGAGACGCACCCAAGTAATAAACTCAGACCCAAAACCCATTTGTCCCAACACCGCAAATAGGTATTGCCATTCGAACCTATCAAAAGCCATAGTCGCATCCAAGGATACCAGTACCGCTGGCTCCTGGATCGTGGGTGACCTGGCCAGCACCCCATGTAGGCGGTGCAAATTAAGGGCAGTATTGCGACGTGGCATGAGACTGGTCCGCATGTATCAGGGAAGTGATAACTTTGACCAACCTTGTCGCCAACAGCTTCGCCAATACCTTAGGCTCTGCATTCAAAAAAGAGATGGGCCTGTAGGACGAACAGCTAGTTTTTGTTTTGCCCGCCTTGTGTATGACTGCAGTGTTGGCCACTCGCTGGTTGTATGGGAGCAGTCTCTCTTCTTTGCTCTCCTCATACATAGAGCGGAGGAACGGCGCGGGACGGTTGACGCTCAACTCTATGAGGATTCCGTTTGGACCTGTGGCCTTCCCTGATTACACACTTCTTATGGCCTGTGCCACCTCGTCGTCTGAAAGTAGCGAGCCTAGATATTTCCTGTAATCTTCAGAGAGTTCGGGTAATTGGATGTCTCTAATCATTGCTCAATTCTCAGCCTCTGTATACCTCTCTTCAGAGGTGTATATCCCACTACAGTACTCCGCAAAACTATCTTCCACTGCCTGTGGGTCCGTAATTTTACAGGCATTCTCCTACAACAACTCCGGTACCAGCCGCGATGCCCACTCTCCCTTCTCGAGCCAGGCTATTAGTTTCCCCGCCTTATCTCCATGCTCATAGACTCTACTCTGCGTCTACTCATTATGTGCTTTGGCCTTGTCCATGGCGAGGCCTCTGAACTCATCCTGCCGCAGTTTTAACTGGAGCAGGCCCTCTGGGGTGGCCGCACGGACCACCTCTCTTTCCAATCTCAACACTTCCTCTTCCGCCTTTTCCAAGTCTGTCAATCGTTCCTTCCTCTTCTTTGCTATCAAGTACAAGGCCTCCCCCGGGACTACTGTTTTATATGCCTCCCACAGAGTCTAAGCAGAGTCCACCGTTTCCTTGTTTTCCTGAAAATACCTGTCCGTGACCTTTATCACTTCCTTCTTAGTGGCGGGATGTTTCTGTTGCTAAGCACAATGGGGGAAATTCTGCCCACATTAAAACAGTCTATCTCCAACCGGAGCCAAACCAGCCAGTGGTCCAAGATACGTCTCCCTAAATGCTGTGCCTCCCAAACATTGTGAGCTCGAGCCGCTGGTACTAGCATGTAAGCTATCCTAGATAGGCTATGGTGTGCAGTGGAAACATGCGTGTAGTGTACCCCATTCGGATTGCGTACCCGCCATCCATCCACCAGCCCCGTCGTATTGAGAAAGTCTGGGAGCCACCTCTGTGCCGGCCGCAACACCCAGGCGGGTTGTCGATCCACCCCACCGTCCATGACTGCATTAAAGTCGCCACCCATCACTAGGAGGCCTAATGGTAGAGTCAAGAAGATAGATCCCAAATCACGAAATGTTTCAGAGTGCAGACCTGGCGGGACATAAACAGAAACAGGGGTAATCGTCCTCCCCTCCCATTGCCCTGATATTCCAATGTATCTGCCTCGCTTGTCAACCCAGGTTGTTTGAGGACAAGGTGCCTCACCACCATTTGTTTCTAAATGACTGATTTAGATCTTGGCGGACGGTTACTACATCACAACTGTGACGTTTTCCCTTCTGCTGAAATAGAAATCACATAAGACTAACAGGATTTATATTTCGGCAGATGGTATATCCATTCATAACCGTTGTGACCAAGTAACCCGTCCACATTGATGTACCACAGTCCTTTAGCTACAAATGCTCTGACCCAAGTTATTTAAACAAATAAGAATATGAGGAGCTGGGACAAACTAGGGCATCTTTTTCAATTAAATCAATCAGTGTCATTTGTGACATGATGGACCAAGGGGAAGGTGGCATTCCAATGCTCTAACAACACTGAATACTTCCTGTATAAATCTGGCTTTGAGCAGAGTCTCACCTGCTAAGGATGCCCACATCCCAGCTGAAATAGACATAGATAAAGGAGCATGAGTTGGTGCTTGGGGTGGTCCAGTTTAAAGGGAGTTTTTTAAAACAAAAAAAAAGTACCTGCAACCATGGGTTATATGTCGTTACTACGAATTCCGTTACAACGCATGCCTTTTCCATGCATGCGTTACCACGGAATTCGTTTTCCCCGAATCACCTTTACCACATCGCTCTTACGTCGTAAAGAGGAAGCGGAAGTTTATTCCGCTTCCTCTCTAACGATGCTGATTTCTTCGGCACGGCGGGTTCGTTTTTTTATGGGGGGGAGACCCCTCCATCCTCCCTTTTTAATTCTACGCTTTTTTTTATGCGTGGTAAAGACGATCGTTGAAGGCATACGAGTTGAAAAGACGTTTACGTGGTAAGTGCCTCGTTGTAAACGTTACATGTAGTAATGCCTTCGTTGTTAATGATGTTTCCCCAACCATGTAGAGCTACTGGCTACTTTTTTTTTTCCTCACTCTGATTGGGAAAGTAAACAGTAATACATAGTGATAACTGGCATACTGTTGAGTCAACCGCAATTGAGCACCAATGTTTTACGCAGTTACCCATTGTTCCATTGTGCAATACAACAGTGAACTAAATGGCACAATTATCAAGAACTCGAGCAGTGCAGTGCAGCAGGCCTCCTTGTTGTGCTGCGAAATACAGAAAAGGCAGGATGAGGTGTATTTAACATTATATGTCGCATTCCTGTCTTTTCCTAGCACTGGCACAGAATGTGCTGCCTAGCGCCAACGCAGGCACCCTTGCACCCAGGACTCTCTCATTTTCATCCTTTTGAATAACATAACATGTTGTAGAGCGAGGAAAAAATCAATTTCTTACAGACACTAATCTAAAGTGCCAGCAGGGACAATCATACAAGCAGCTGCAATAAAGAAGAAAGAGTGAAATGAAAAGAATGCCATGGAGTAAACTGTGAATTAAGCAGACAGGATGTTTAAAGCATGCTGAGGATTCCCGGGCGCCACACGTGTCACAGTGAGTACTCCTCATCTTCCCTTCCAGCTGCTGCTGCTGCTTTTCCATTATGTGTGTAATTATCACCTAAAGCTTGGGTTTCTGAAATGGAAATGAAGAGTGAAGTGGCAGGGGAGTCCCCTCCCTCCTTCCTACACCCCATGATTGTGTTGGCTGCCTTGGCACAGAGCTGGGGGCATTTCAGAACTGTGATATAATATGAGCATGAAAGGCTTCTAGATAAAGGGGGAGGGACACTCTTTGGGGCATATTAGCAAGGAATTGCGATATTTATGGCACAATGCGCTTAGCGCGTTTTTGTTATCGCTGCCTATCGCGGGATATGTTAGCAAAGAGAACATGCTATTAGCAACGTTTATATTCATTGTGCTAATATCAAGCGATAGCGGCGAAATGCCTGAATATCGCTGGAAATCCAGCGATATTCACGCATTAACACCAATGGGGACTTAACCTGACAATCCACCTCCCATTGTAGAAACAGGTAAGTCATGTTTTTAGCAGGCGTTAGATTCTAGCGATAATCGCGCTTAGAGCAACTTTTTTTATCGCTTCCCTTGCGTTGCTTGTAGGCGATAGCTGTGCTAGCGACTGCTTTCAGTCGCTAACAGTTTGGGACCACCACTTTGCATGTCATTAGCGATAAATATCGCTGACATGCACAGCGGGCCCCAAACTGGTCGCTATCGCCTGAAGCTGGGGCGAATGGCTGTTAGTGACAGCTTGCTGATAGGGCGATAAAAATATTGCCGATTTAGTGGCAAACGGTGCCGCTAAAGCAGCGATATTGCCCTTGCTAATATGCCCCTATGTCCCTGCGTAAAACACCTAGTTTTGGGTAAAAGGTCCCCACCTCCTGATTTTATCATTCTGATTAGCCATTGCACATTTTCCTATGCCGTAGATTCTTGTCACTTTATGTGTACCCCATCTTGGGTGATGGGGTACACAAAAAAGTGGTACCCAATTTTTCATAGGCGACACATGACCAGACCATGAGATGACCAAAGGTTGGTGGCATCTACCATATAGTCGTACTGTACAGACCTTTTTATCTGCATTCGAGTAGGGAACCTTCTATCTGGCACCCTGATATTTTGATATAATATTTATTATTTATGGAGCACAATGTTTGCTCAAGGGCGTCTTGGCACTAGCTTCTGCAAAACAGAGATATCCTTTACCATGTGGAAACCCACTTCTTCCTAGAAAGATGAAAATAGCCATGTCTCCCAATTTTTCTTAAAGGTCATTTACACCTGCTGGGCTCTGTGGCACACATGTAACTGCTTCCACAGTTTGCAAGAGGAGTATATCATGCTCTACCATGAGGCAATATAAACTTTAAGTATTCAAACCAATTTAGAAGTTACTTGATAAATGTACTCTTTAAGGAGACTGGACGTGTATTATGGAGGGCTTAGGCAGAGCACCTCAAAGACAACTCTCTTATTTACTTTTAGCCAGTGCAGCTCCTCCAGGCATTGGTAATTGAATCATATTTCCGGATGTTCTTAATATCTCTGTAAATCTGTGTAAAATGAGTTGACAGGTTTATCAATGCCCCTTAGGTGTAAGGGGTGTATTCCCAGGAGTGTATGCAAGTAGTAGGGGCCAGTCTATTTCTATCCCAAAGTGTGTAGGGCGTTCTTGAGATGAGTGGTGGGCAGAAGTCTGCTGTCTCCCGTTCTCCGTATGTCTCAAGTGGATATGTATGATTTTCATTCACGTGAACTTCAATAGTGCAGCAACATCACTATGCCTCAAATTCACTATTTAGCTGCATGGGCCCTCATGCAAATGACAACGTCAATCAACTTGCCACAGCAAACTATATTCTGCGCCGAAAAGCTGCAACAAATTCAGCGCCAAATGTTCTTCTGTTGCATAGCACCCAACCCTAGATGGTGAATGTAAAGGGGCATAAAGGGATGGGAACATGGAAACCACCTGCTAGAATTTAGTGACAAATATGGCCTGGCTCAGCGTGAAATCCTAACGTGAAATCCTAAGACCAGGTGCAAGCAATGGACACCATGTGATATTCCCACATATAACATAATTTATGTGAAAAAAATCAGATGGCGTAACTTATTAATTGTACTGGAAGCTTTATCTTGTGCATAAATATAATGCAAGAGCCGGAAGATTGGCTGTGGGGCAACGCTTAGCATTATGCCAAGAATGCATTCTAGTGTGAGTGTTGTTTTTTTTTTACTGTTTGTTCAATGCAGCTCAGCAGGTTTTCAAGCAGTGCCTCACTGCCTGGCTTTTAGTAACTCTGGACCTTTGTGTCCACCAACCCTGGTCTCAGGCCCCACAGCTGGAATAGTCGCACAACTGTAGGAAGGAGAATGGTTGGCCGTCCATCACCCACACCCTGTCATGTGATTTCCCCAAGTACCCCATGCTCGATGACAGCTTGAGGTTTGGGGACAACCTTAAACCCAGTGGCCATTTGGCACATGCACAGTGTCACTGGTTTTGGATATAAGCTGGCCCTGTGGATAAGTTCAGAGTTTACCTTTTGCCTTGAAGAATCTCTGCACAGCTGTGCAAAACAGATGACTGCACCAAATCAAGTGTCCTTACTGTGTCTCACAATAGAAGGACTATTCTCCATGACTGACCAGCTTGATGTTGGTGCAACATGAAAGAAAAGTTATACCGTCTGGTATTTTAAGAACTCGCCTTGTTCATCCTGCATATGATTACATTTAGGTATCCTGTCACTGATTGCATGAAGAGAAAAGTAATGTATAGTGTACATGGGTGCACTTTCCCCTAAATGAGTACAACTTTACTGAAGAACACTAGGACAAACTGAGAGGTGCTTGTGAGGGGCAGATTACAAGAAACTGACACAACGATACCAGACTGGGGATCGGCACCCCGATTCCCTTGTCCTGGTCTGACCACTCGTCTATTCCCTTCTATTTCACCATTACCCCTTCTTGTTACGATCTAACCAATAAAAAAGGATGGGAGACTAGGAGGAACTATAATAACATATCCAATACTACACTCGCTCCCTTCCTGACTGATATTCATCCCCTTTCTCGGCCTGATGCTAACGAGGCCGCTGTGGCTCTGCCTGCCGCTCTTACTAATGCCCTGGATTCGCTAGCGCCCCTTAAAAAACACTATTCAGCCAGGAAGAGCCCCTCGTCACCCTGGTTCTCGGAACATCTAAGATCTCTGCAGCAGAAATGTAGACAGAAAGAAAGAGCCTGGTATGCCCACCCGGACCCTTTGAGGAAAAACCTACATAAGTCCGCCCTGAGAGAATACAAAAAAGCTATTGACGAAGAAAAAAAGAACTACTTTAATAAAATTACTACCTCATTGAAATCCTCCAGGGAACTTTTTATTGACACCTTGGCCACTCCCAAAACAACTGAATCAGTGAATGAGTCGCAAGAACTCTGCAACGATATCGCAGGATTCTTCCACTCCAAAATCTCGGACATTTACATTTGTCTCTAATCCCTTAATTCTTCACCAGATGTCAATAGTACGCTCCCGCCCTCCCCCTCCTTCCCCTTATACACGGAAACCAATGATTCTGATTCCCTGCCAAATTTCTACAGTTTTCCTCATCTATCACTTGAGGAACTAAACCACCTTCTCGATGCCACCAAATCATGCTCTCCTCTTGATCCCTGCCCCCTAAAAATCTTGAAGGCCTGTAAAGAGTCTGTCCTCCCTCCCTTCCTGGAAGTTATGAATATGGCCATTGATGCGAGATCGTTTCCAATTCCTTGGAAAGCGGCAGTTGTAAAGCCTCTTCTAAAGAAACCTTCGCTCAATCCTGAAGTCTTAAAATACTTCCGGCCAATATCTCTGCTCCGAGCCCCGGCAAAGATGATTGAGGCCCACCTCAATTCTCACTTGACCACATATCTAGAAAAAACGGGTCTGCTTGACATCTCCCAGCATGGGTGCCGTGCTGCTCACAGCACCGAGTCCGCCCTCACGGTAGTGGCTAATAACATCCGCACTGAGGTGGACAGAGGTCGGACAACTCTGCTGGTGCTCCTCGATATCACGGCAGCTTTTGATACCCTATCCCCTCCTATCCTAGTAGACCGGTTGAAGGGGATAAGGGTGAGGGCAAGTGCCCTGAATCTTCTGTCTTCTTTTCTCTCGCAGAGACAGCAAAGGGTCCAGCTTGGTGGCTTTCTGTCCTCCTCCCAAGATGTGCAATGTGGGGTTCCTCAGGGCTCTGCCTGAGTCCCCTGGTAATCAACATCTACGTAACCCCGCTTGCCGAGGTGAAAAGATCTTTTGGGTAACAAATATTGTCTTATACAGACGATACCCAAATTGTCATCTCTAATACCTCACCGACCACTGAGGCCGCTTTCAAATTTCGAACCTGTATGGAGGCGGTCTCCAAGTGGATGGTGCGCAATTATTTGAAGCTCAACGGTGAGAAGACGGAGGTCCTAGTCTTTGGAGGAAATCCCGACTGGTGGCCTCCCTCTTTAGGAGACTGTCCCCAACCCACCAATTCGGCCAGGAACCTTGGTGTTCTCTTTGACTCGGCCCTCTCCTTTGAACTTCAGGTAAAAAGAACTGTATCCACCTGCTGCACTACCATCCGCATGCTAAAAAAGATTTCTCCCTATTTGACATCTGACGCTCGCAAGCAGTCAACTGTTGCCCTGGTATCTTCCAGGCTTGACTATTGCAATGCGCTGTATGGGGGCATAAAAAAGAAAGCCCTCCATCATCTTCAAATGGTTCAAAACTCTGCTGCTAGGATGGTCCTAAACCTCCCAAAGCTATTATCCGCTACTCAGGCCAGAAAGGATCTCCACTGGCTACCCATACATGCCAGGATTTCCTTTAAACTTATATGTCTGGCACACAGAGCCGTGTTTGGCTCTGGCTCCGATGGTATAAAGGCTCTGGTCAGTCCCTATGCTCCCAAGAGAACCCTTCGATCATCCTCAAGAAATCTGTTGGCGGTCCCAAGATCTAAAAAGGCGAAATGGGGAGGAAGAGCCTTTTCCACTCTGGCCCCTAAATTGTGGAATAACCTCCCCCCGAGCTTTCCAATCAACCTTCCCTGACTATGTTTCGGAAGCTCTTGAAGACTTGGCTCTCCTCTCAGGCCTATTACTGAATTTTTAAATCCGTTGTCTGTTTTTTGTAATTGTACATATATACTTAATGTTTTAGTTTGCGCCTTGATGCCCTTTGGGCTAAGTTTGCGCATTATAAATAATCCTTCATTCATTCATTCATCTGTAGGGATGTGTCAGTTTCCCTGCGCCTCAATGCAAAACCCTTGCGCCACCATGGATGGCCGTATTTACAATATGGCACAAGGATTGCCCTTTGTGAATACCAAAAGTGGAACTTAACAACTTTCGTAGGACACGTAGGACATTTATGATTAGTAAATGCTCTCTGTGAATACCGAAAGTCGTAAAGTTAACTTATCTTATTTTACGTGTGTGAATCGGGCCTGATATATTTATCTACTGGAAGCCATTGTAGTTTGGACAGATTAGAGTAAATAGTAATAATATCTCGAACCTAGAACAAAACTGGCCTCTGCGTGGTGAACAATCTCATGTCTATTATTCAGAAACTTGCAAGATCCCTGAACAAGGCATTTGCGTAGTCGAGACGTGACAGAACTGTTGTGTCCTAGCAGACACAGGCAAGGGTTAATTTTGTAAGCCTACACTAAACACCCACCCACCACTGATGTCACGACATCACGTGACACAGTTAATAAAGAGGGCCGAGCGCTCGAGCTCGTGGCTCATTAACCAACCATTATACTGGTGTCCGTATCGCAGTTATTGAAGCCATGTGGGCCTAGGGCCCCACGATTCAGAAAAGGGGGTGGTGGCCCACGACATTACATTGGCGACGAGGAGTGGTGGCTGTGTCCACGCGTGCCACAGCCATTTTCGTCGTGGGTGAAAGGGGGAGAATGCTGCCCGTGTGAAGGGCACCCCCTGGTGAGGCGGCGCCGGCCGCCGAGAGGCCCGTGGGGCGTGTGCTGTGCCCCGGGCCGAATCATCGATACAAAAAGCGGACCGGACAGAGCCCACCTGCACCGGCTGCGACTGTGCCCAAAACTGAAGAGCCAACACGGAGCCCACCTGCGTGGCAGAAGAGGCCCGTAGGCCGGAGGTGAGCCCGGGGGCTGTGAATGGCCCCGGAGGGTCGCGGATGCCAGGAGCGACCCCCCTATGACTGCACATTAGCGGAGCCCATCCGCATCAAGAGGGCGCCCAGCCGGGAGTGAAGCGACCCCCCCTTTTTAATTAAAAACTGACGCGGTGCACACCCGCACGACCAGCGCGCCTCGCCGGGCGTGAATGTGCCCCCAATAAAGTTTGGAATAAAGCAGCGCCGGCAGAGCCCACCCGCGGCCTGCTTGCAGCGTCTGCTGTTCCCGCGCCGCATGTGTGAGGAGTGGCGGCCGCCGCGAGGGTGGAAGTATGCCAAAGAAAAGTATAGCGGAGCCTACCCGCTATTACAAAAACAGGCCCGTCATAAAGCACGACTCGCGGAGCCCACCCGCGGCCTGCTGAAAGCGTCCCCTCTCCCCCCGACCCGCGCAGCATGTGAGCAGAGGGGCTGCCGCGGGCGGGGAGAGGGAAAGTAAATATGCGGAGTCCACCCACGATTGGCATAAGTGCCACCAAAGGTTAAAAAAAAAAAAGCACACTGTCAGCGGAGCTCCCCCGCCGAGTTGCAACAGCAGAAGAACCAGATGCCTGCAAGCCGCCATAGCTGCTGACATGTGAAGGGGTCTGCAAATGCGGTGATGCAAGCTGACAAGCACACACGCGCAGCACCCTGCAGCCCCTCCCCCCCCCCCTTTCGCACCTTAAGGACTGTGAGGCTGGTGTCCCATTGCCCCATGCTGGAATTAAAGAAAAAAACAAGGAAGTTGAGACTTACCTCTGCCCAGCAGTAACTTCTGACCCCTCCTCTCCTGCCCACTCGATGACGACAACAGACCCTGCACACTGGGACAGGATTGCACAAACAGGACAAAGGACAGTCGAATGGAAGAGGAAGCCATAGAGCCTGTGAAGGAAAAGAAAAGCCTACACTGCCATCTAGTGATGAAATGCAGCAATCACAGCCTGGAAGAGATGCAACCAGCAAACAAGCACAGGACAAGTCAAGGGAAGCTTACAGAGGGAAAGCAAGCCTGCAGCGACGCAAACGTAGACGGAGACCCATTACCACTGCAGAAGTGACGCCTGTGGCCACAGGTGTTCTTCGCAAAAGCAGGAGAGACAACCTCACGCTGGACGTCGAGGGAGAGTCAGAACAGTCTACCGCAAGCAGCAAGAGGCAACCGATGGAAGAGCGCAAGTGTACTCTGGACGCGGACAGTACAGGAAAGCGCCTGAAAATAAGGTAGCCACACCCAAAGCACTAGAAGACGTGCGAGGCAAGTACCCAAGTGTGAAGTAGAAAAAGTGCGATACGTACGTGGAAGAGCGACGACGCCAAAGAATCTAATGAACCGCAAGGAACAAAGCTACACTGAAGATGTATCACGACGGTACCAAGTGAAGCAAGAACTTGCCACTGCAATGCACACTGACGTGCAACGGAAGAGTAACACAAAGTTACCCCGCAGCCAAAAGGAGGCGAAGCAACCAAGCTCGGTCAACACCCCAAGAAGCTAAAGAGCCTCACCGGAAGCGAGCACGAGAAGTGCATCCACTGGAGAAGGTCCATGGAGCGGTGAAGCAACCCTCCGAAAAAGCAGTGCACACGAAGAGCGCAGGCAAAACTGCGCCAACGCAAAAGCACTGCTGCAGAAGCACATGGCGATCCCAATGATCGCGGATAGCAAGAAGACTCACGAAGAGCAAGCTGTCCACCCCATCTGGTAGCAAAGATCGCCCACGAAGAAAAGGATGATCCGACAAGCCAGAGGGGCGCCTAAACAAAAGCCGACCTGCCAAGAGGTTGCCGGAATGCTGACCAGCCATAAAGGCGCAACGAAGAAATTCTGCCAAGTCAGGATGAATGTGTCCTGCCAGAAGACGTCCGTGAACTGAGAGATCAGAAGACCTGGAGAGACGGACGCAACACCAACAATAACTAGAAGTAATAGGAGGCAAGAGAGAAGATCATAAAGACCGGTCCAGTCACCGAAGAAGGGAGAGAAGACAGTGTCCTAAAGACAGGACAAGACCAGACGGAAACAGGCGGAGTGCACGCTGCTTGAAGAAGCCTGGTCAGCAAGACAGGAAGAAAGGTGAAACAGGCGGAGTGCACGCTGCTTGAAGAAGCCTGGTCAGCAAGACAGGAAGAAAGGTGACCGCATCGTGTCGCGAAAAGGAGAAGTAAGAAGTCATGTGGCACGACGCCATCATCAACAAATTCTGGAAAAGGTGAAGAGAGGTGTAACAAGTCCACACACCTACAAGAAGAAGAAGAGGTGACACACCACAACATCGTGTATTTATTATTTTATTTATTTATTTATTTATTTTATTTTTGACATTTCTAAAGCGCAACAAATACCCGTAGGCGTCTCGGCGCTAGTGACTGCACTTACTTATAAAGAGGAGAGCTAAAACCAATAATGGAAAATCATTGGTCAAACAGTGTACCACACGTCAAGGAGAACACTGATAGCACCAAGAACAGAACAGGCACCTATTCACAAGACCCCGACGACCCGTGGACGGTAGGAGAGCACAGGCCCGACCATTGGCAACACCCACCTTTGGGATTGAACGGAAGTCTGGATGCGGAGGGAGCTGAGATGGCCTGAATAAGGAGAACTGACCATTCCACACCAGCCCGTGGAGATTCAAGGGGCAAAGGCCTCAGGGACACCGGTGGCAGAGGGTCCCAACACGAGAGATGAGTCCATCGCCGTCTAACCTGCACGTCCCAGGAAGATGAGGAACTTGTGCGCAAAGGCAAGAGTCAACAACTACCCTTCAGGTGGAGCTACGGACTTTGCAAGGTAGTACCCCCATCGTCTCCTCCATTCACACGCAGACTGTGGAGTTGTAGCAACGCTGTGGAATAATACCCGGCCTAATGGAAACCTGGTGAAAAGGGCCTCCAGGACATCTCGTGGCAGGAGAACACCCGCGAGAGGGGCGTCCTATTGAGAAGAATGTCCTTCGAACACTCCATCCTTTGTAAAGTAAAGCCAAGCTGCCTACAGTGAAGAAACCGACGGACCAGCTAAAGACATCATCCAAGTCTAACATCTGGTCATCCTGTTTGACGTCATCCTCAAAAGCAAGTTCTCAGTGGACTGACCAACACACTTCCACGGCACAAGTAAAGAAGAACACGCCCGCCGAGAACCAGGACGTCAAGCCAAGAAGCAATAAAGTCTCAGCAGCACTTTCCACCGTCGTCATCAAGCAAGCAGCTGAAGAGACTAAATGTAAATTTGCAATTAGTGTATATTTATGTACTTCCTCCCACAGATTCGGACTTTTGTCTTTCCTTAATTTTTACTAAATTTTGGGAGGAACGTTGTGTCCTAGCAGACACAGGCAAGGGTTAATTTTGTAAGCCTACACTAAACACCCACCCACCACTGATGTCACGACATCACGTGACACAGTTAATAAAGAGGGCCGAGCGCTCGAGCTCGTGGCTCATTAACCAACCATTATACTGGTGTCCGTGTCGCAGTTATTGAAGCCATGTGGACCTAGGGCCCCACGACATTACAAGAACGACTGCTTGGGTGACTAGATGCTTTGCATCTTGATGGAGCATAGGAAGACTTTCTACATAATGTTAAGGAGGCAAAACATGTGCAAAGTATTATCTTAATATTGTGGGCGCTGATTGTGGTAGTTAAACATGTAAGACTTAAAGTGCCTAACACCGGGTCGTAGACAGTTTCGTCTTCAAGAACAGACGAGATACTGCGTCTCAAAAGATAACAATCAAAACAGCATTTCAAGTGGCAATCAACAGGAATTAGCTATGACTCAAAAAGGGATCAAGATAAGTAATTTAGAAACCATGAAGGTTTATTAAAGTGCAATACAGAAGGCAAACGTATCTAAGTCATTCAAGATGTATAATATTGCAGTCATAAGCCTTAAATTTAAAACAAATATTCAAATTAGATATTAAATTAGCAACATTTGGTACATACCCAGACTCTGTAGCAAGTCAGTAGAAAACTGGAAAGGGGAGCCTCAAAATCAAGTTTTTTTTCTAGGAAAATTCACCATTGAAAGCAATAACAATTGCACAGCCTGTATAGGGCACGTAAATGTAGCAAGAAAATATCAAACTATTACACAGCATTATACAAACCCCATATAATACTACTATACTAGCACAACCACCTCGAATGAAAAATAATGACTTCCCTTCTGACCTAATGTCATTGGAGGCCTAGCACAAATTTAGTTACCTTATCACTAGCAGCCTTATAAGTGAATACGCCTACAGTAAGTAGGAAAGCAACACTACAACTAAAGCACTTTCTCCAGGGCTCCTCATGAACAATTTGTCAACACAAAGCATCGGTGCACATCATACTGCGTGCAGTGTCAATAAGAAGTGAAAACACAGGGGATTATTTATAATTCCAACATGGAGTCAAGTCCTAATTAAGGCCTAGGTCGACCTATACCAGGAAAACACAGGTGTTCTACATATCACAGCATTGTCGATTTCATTGTAAAGTGTCCATGTTGCAATGCACGTATTATTTAAACCAAAATATAGCACTCTCAATATGTCCTATAAAGCAGTAGGTTCTGTTAAAAGTCATGACAAAGCTGTGGACTGTAGCAGCCAGCATGGTTAAGTGCCTAATTCAGAAACCCTCACCCCATTGCCCACATACAAGTTGGAACACGCAGGGTAAGAACTTCTGTGAGTTGATCTCCAGAGTCTCAGCAGTCACCCACTCTGACACACAAAGGCAACACAAAGGATGTGTCCTCTTGTTTGAGCTTAAGAGCGTTAGAAGACATCCATACAGCCACCGACACATAGTCCACAGACAAGGATAAACACACAGGATAAGCACATCTGTTTCTCTGATGTGAGCATCAAGGACCTAGAAGACATCCCCTCTAACACCAACCCAGAGCCCACACACAAGGAGCAGCACACAGGATAAGCAATGCTGTGATTTAAGTTTCAGAGACTTAGAATACATCTGGACTGATAGTGCACCTAAAAGAGTGATACATCACTCCTGACATGGCAACAAAGGCATTACACACTTTAGGACAAGGAAAGGGTTTTTGATAATCAACTGGAAGATTCTGGATTCAAGAAAGGATGCTATAAATTCTAGGGCAGTGGAGATGTTTCCTTTTTGTTGTAGTGTCTGTAGGAGCCTAGAGTATTCAATAGCACCACAACCCACAGGCAGCAGTGGCACCTGGAGGTCCATGACTGGTGTGCCACACCGCCAGCTGCAATAGACACACAGTGACAGCAGTCCCAGGTGCCCAGATGGCCAAAGCTTGCTTCTTCTCCTGGCACTTCAGTGCAACCACGAGTCTGTAGCGCCTCTGCTGTCATGTTACATGACTCTAGGCGCGGAAACTGCAGGAAGTCGTGGGTTCCCCTGACTGCGCTCCACTGCAACGGCTGCTCGAAGCATGTGGCATCCCCACTTGCAGCCACGAACTACGTATGACTGATACTGTGAATTTACTCTCCTTCAGAGAGATCAGATACTGTGTTTGGTTGCTCTTGCTTCTTTGAGGCCTGTACAGCTGAGCCCAGAGGTTGCTCGCAGGGACAATTAAGTGGTAGAGGTGCTGTTAAGTGCCTCATGGATCCCACATAGAGTATTTGTGCTATAAGTAGGTGTTCTCTTGTTTTTTTATTTAATAGAAATAAAGTCTTACTTTTTTACAAAAAGCTATAATACTATATCTATGCATGTGTATAACACTACCTACATTGCTCAGACGACCACATCTCAGTTACAAGTCTTGTGTTGGTTAATACTCTCACATGCAAGATTGTGTGAGGGTGGAGAGTGCATAGACAGGATAGTTTTTCTGCTCAGTCGATGAGGGCAACTACTCATTACTTTGCTTATTTCAGTGAGAATCTGGTATAAAGCGGACTCCAAAGGAACTTCATGCACTGGAGTCACTACTCGAGGGGGTAAAGTTTAGAGAATGATAACAAAGAAAATATTTGAACCATTTGGAAGAAGAGTCATCAACACTGTCTCCTGAGGGGAGGCTAGCCAAAAGGATAGGATGTCCAGGGTACAAAAAGCTGCAGACAGATCAGGCATGGACAGTACATCATGCCCCTTGACCTGCAATCTGAGGGCGTTGTCCCAGAAGCCAATCACGCCTCTCAGGCCCTTGTAAAGACCTACATCCAGATTGTACAAGGGAGAGAAACTAAGGCCCTAATTACAAGTTGACCCATAAAGACATTTATCCTTCCTATTCATTTTCAACATATATTTTTAAAACACCAAAGAGTGCATGTTTAGCCTTTTATCATAGGCTTGGAGTTTTCCACTGATAGATTCCAGCAGGTGAAATCTCCAGAATTGTAATGGGGGTACCATTGTAGTTCTGGAATTTTGACCTGCTGGTATCTATCAGAGGACAACTGCTAGCATGTGATAATTAACACACATCTCATAAACACTTGTATGCACAAGGATCAAGATTTAGCAAGTAGTTTGCAATGAGGGCCCTACTATCTTCTATATAGGATTGAAGGTGACTAGGAACAGTCTTCCTGAGGATGTTTGCTAAGAACGGTCAGTTAATCGGTAACACATTTACAAAGTTTTTGGGTTTGTCCTTGTGCTTTTTAACAAGGAAAGAACATTGCTTTTTTCAAGACTATCAGGTCTTTGACTTCAAAAATACATGGACATTTTTTTAAATTATTGTGCTAGCCATTTGTTCACCAAAGGAGAGAAAATGAGAAGTCAACCACCCACATCCTCTTAGAGTAGGTAAAAAACACTCCGGCGGACATGACCTTAACGGGAGCTTTTAGATGGCTTTCTTTTGGACTATAGCAGAGATCTAGGTTGAAAAAAATAAATATCTCAGGGTATACCCTAGGAGCTTCATTTTATTTGCAGGCATCATTACTATGATAAAATATAGTTTTGGTGGATATCTAATGAGTTTCAATACTTTATTTATCACTAATTGTTAGCAACAGTTTTTTTTGTTGTCAAAATTAGCAACAGTTTTTGACCAGTATTTGAGCCACTATGGGTCAACTTCAGGTCATCAAATGTCGTGGCCTCACTACTGCATACACTCCATGCATATTAATGATGCCTAAGGCTCTCATACCTGTCATCATATACAATCTGGACACCTACAGGAAGTATAATGTGAAAAGTATTAAAAAAATTGCTTCATGAAGCTGATGAAATTCATTACAGACATTATAAACTCAACCTATTGTAATTGATGACGTGTTTTCCAAAGACACTCACAGAATACTCACCGCACACTTGTGGGCACTACAAATCGCAAGATAACACATCTATTCATGTGCTTGCAAGAGTACAGTTCATTCATACCTTACTGCTTTGGTACTTATCCTATTTAGGGGTATGTATGGGCACCGTGGTCAAAATCGGAGGAACCTCACCCCGTAGATGCATGTCAGTTGTTTGAATGAAATGTTAATAAAATTTGACTGTGAAGACATATGGGACGCGTAAAGCCTGCAGTGCTTAATGTAAACATGTTAACAATATGATTGCCACCACTGCGTCTTGGGGTGATGCTGGCATTTAGGTAACAGGACACACAAACATATATGAATCCAATTTTTAGATGACTGTATGCAAACAAACATAGATAAAAAACATGCCAAGCTTGTTTCATATGATTCTCAGGTAACTGGGCTATGCAGATGTAGCTTAAATGTATGGCTGTGAGAAGCGCTGATGGCGCTGAATTTATAACGTACTAGCTTACCCGTCGCGCATTGCTTCGATCTCAGAAGAAAGAAAATTCAAGGAAACTTGTTATGATAACATTCAATTTACATTGTGTCATTTTTATTGAAACGTATTCATTTTAATATGGAAAACAATTCAAAGTGTTGTTTTAATTCTATTTATTTATTCGAGTGATTGTGTTTACACGCTATTTTTTGTTTTTCAGTCTGGTGCGTACACAAATAAATCAGAAGGTTTTCCAATGCATGAGCTGGCCACATACAGATGTCCATGTGAGAAGCACCGATTCTCCAAATCTAGTCCACAGACTTGCAGCGATTGTCCTTGTGCTTTGTTGATGGTCATTGCAAAAGCGAGTCGCACCGGAAACTGTAAACGTTTATCAGTATTTGAAAGATTATGAGGGCCCTGGGGGGGTGATATTTAAAAAACTGTTATGCCAGAAACCTTCGAGGGAGTGTACTCGACAACTTCCCAAAGTTTCATGGCAATTGGATGAATGGTGTAGTAATGCATAAAGGACAAACAGACAGACAGACATACATTCGTTTTTATATATATAGATTGCATGCGACTCCTTGAGCAGGCAAAGCTACTCTTGATTGTAGAAACTTCATCAAGGAGTAAGTGCAGCCAGTGCAGCATAGCAAGACAAGTGATTGCACTGTGTTGCTTGAATGGGAGAGATCAACAAAGCCATATTAATCAAGATATGGAGCTGTTCGGCTTCCTCTATGTACTGGTGCACTTGAGACTGTCTAGCACTAACGCAGGCACTCTGCAGAATGCAGCACAGATGGAAACAGGAAGTAGTGAGGAGAAAAGAAGCTATTTCTCCTCATTATGCCCTTGTCGGGTAGGCACATAATTTTGGCACAACCCCAGGTTTATAAGTGTTTTTAAATCTTGGTTTGCATCAATGCACATGGGTGGTTGCACAGGAACACCCATGTTCCATCCATGTAAAGGCTGCATTACGATTAGCAACGCAAGACAGGGCTATGCACTGTGTTGCATTTGTGTGTATTTACTGACCCACACAAAGCCACACAATTCTAGTGAACCTGAGTCTTTATCTGTGGGACCATGTGCAGTTTCCTGAACAAATCACACCAATTTATAGATGCACTTCCGTGTATGAACAGTGGTGGTCAATCACCATCCCTAAATGTAATCAATGTCATAGACAACACCACAAAGAGAGTCTGACGTATCACTAACAGATGAACACTGTGTGCAAGAGCAAAATAAATGTCATGTGGTTGAAAAACCTCCATGGCGTTGACAACTCCCAGTTACCTGCAACCTTACCCTTTCTATGTTAGTGCAAAGAGACCCCTGTGGTGTGTTGCCCGGTACTCAAAAGGATCCTTTGTTAATGTCTCTTTTCCCCTAATGCAATGCCAATATTCCATTTTGAACAAAATTGGGCACTGTAGGTGGAATAGTGAGGCACGTGCGTACGATTATCATTGAATTAATTTTTTCAATATTGTCCAATTACATGTAAGGGCAAAGTAACGGGGGCAGAAGAGGGAACATTTTTAAACATATTCCCCACTACCTAGTCCACATTGCAACTTTACCTAGCCCGTTGTACCACCACAGGCTCTCTTTTAGTTGCATAAAATGGGAACATGCAGTTGATTCCATAAAGCCTTCCGAGCCGCTGTTTCACAGGTATCTCTAGATATGGTTGGCAGGTTTCTAACGTTTTCAGGGGATAATAAATAGTTAATTCGACCTTTTAAGGTCTAATTCAAGGTATCAGATGCAGATTAGAGTCCAGGGTTAAAACTTAGGCATCTCTACATGTGAAAGCATCCTTCTGTCTGTAACTCGCTACATTTGAGGCTGCATTGGTCCATGGTCACAATGCAGTCATCTCATATAAAAACATCCTTTCTTAATTTGGTTCGCTTGCGTTGTAATTATAACAGCTGACCTCAAAAGAAGATACCACGTCAGTGAGACTTTTGGGATATATGTATGGAAGCTAGGGGAGAGACAGCGGACCCTTCTGGTACTCCATTGTTAAAAAAGATTCTCAGCAAAACAGAGGAAGGGAATGAACGTAGGCTCTGTCAGTCAGGATTGAGTTACTCTACTTAATGACGCTTCGTTAATTCCCTATGTATTCTAGCCTCCATAGTAGCTTTAAGTGGTGCACCATATGAAGGTTGGTCGAAAGGTCTAAGTACGGGAGTGCTGCTCTCTCGTTCCAGTTGACTGTAATTTTGAGGCCATCTCATGATGTGCTTACAGCATATTTTTTAATTCTGCCTGGGCAGAATCCTGAATGATTGTCAAGACTACATCATTTTGGCCAGTATAGGACGATAGTTGTTAGTAGGCGGTCCTTTCAATCAGTTTGTCAAGGATATGTGCATTACAGATTACATAATAGCCAGCTGGTAACGTTAAATAGGTGGGGCATGATATATGTAGCTTTGAGTTCCTCAGGGAAAATGCTAGACTCCAGGGAGTGACTGATGAAGACTCTCGGTACGACAGTTATTGAAAAAGATGCCCTTAAAATACACTCTGGACAGGGATCTGCGGGAGAGCTCGAGGTGCCACAATATGTTTTCAAGATGGTGAAATCCTCACGTGAAGGTAAGTAGCTTCCAGTATCATAGCGATCTTTAGCCTCAGCGATTGAGTGGCTCTCTGCGGAGTCACAGAGCTGATGGTTAGTTTTGTAGTTTGAGGATTCGTGGTGTCATTGCGTGTTTTATGGAGTTCTACGATAGGGCACGTAGCTTCATGGATCCTTCGGCTTTTGCTGGTTCTTTTTGCTTTTGTGTCTGAAGCTCTGTGAATTCTTGCGCAGTCTTGCAGTCGGAGTTTCTTTGCTTCCAAAGTTACAAGAGTACCTTCCAGAAACCCTTTTGAAGGATTTGAACGGTTTTAGAGCTCTGGCCTGACGGTGCTGTTAGGATGTTACTATCGACGACTGAAGTCAGCCAGAGATAGACTTGTTCTACTGATATCTCTGGATCATTACGCGTTGAGGAGTTGAGTTGGGTGTAGAAGGTGCCAAGGTTTGTTAAATCTTGTTATGCAGAGACCAAAGTTAATGATCCAGTATTCTATTAAACACTCTATGCTCCCTGGGTTAGCTAAAAAAATTACACCCCATATTATACATGATACCAGAATATCATAAAATTGAATGGAGCCCGTACATGTTATGTTATGTTATGTTAATTGTTTTGTAAAGCGCATCTGTTACCCGAGGGTGCCCTGCTATCTGCTGTCCCTAGGGAGTAGTAGGGTGCACAATCCTAAACATAGATCTAGAATAACCAGGTTTTAAGCATTTTTCTGAACGGGAGTAGTTCGGTGCAGCATCTCAGATGAACGGGGAGCTGGTTCCAGAGTTTTGCTGCCCCAGCCATAAATCTCTTACCACCCCATCGGGCCTTCTTCACCAGTGGTGTTCTTACCAATCTTTGCCCTGATGAACGCAAAGATCTAGATGGTGAGTACCATTACAAGTGATCTTAGAGATAGAGTGGGCCCTGCTTCTGAAGAACTCTAAAGACAAGGCACAAAGCTTTAAAATGTATCCGTTGTCTTACCGGCAACCAGTGCAGTCTACAGATTTCGCTAGAGATGGGAGAGAATTTAGGTATGCTAGAAATCAGCCTGGCGGCTGTGTTCTGCAGCAACTGTAACCTCTGCAACAGCCTCTCCTGGATGTTTAAATAGAGGCTGTTGCAGTAGTCAAGTCTTGACATGACAAGTGCAGTAACCACCGTCTGCTGACTCTCCTTGGGCACAAGGGGGAGAATTGTCTTAGTGGTTCTAATAGTAAACATCGTGGAAGATACCACCGCATTTATTTGTTTTCTCATATCCAATCTGTCGTCAAGATAGACTCCCAAGTACTTCACCTGTGGGGAGGGAACCGGTAGAGGACCCAGGGATTTTGCCCACATTTTGGTGTCCAAATACTGATGTCATTACCAAAGAGGATGACCTCAGTTTTGTCTGAGTTTCATTTTAGACAGTTGCTGGCCATCCATAATCCAATTGCTTCCATACAATCATGTAACTTGTGGCTAACTTCTCCTTCTAATCCAGAGAGGAGGGATACCAATATCTGCGTATCGTCCGCATAAGATGTAAGCTGGAACCCGTAAGATCTTATCAATGGGGCAGGGATGATACGTACACATTAAATAAGGTTGGACTTAGTGATGATCCCTGAGGGACCCACAAGGCAGTTGGAATGGAGTTGAACAGAAATCTCCAAAGGCTACTTTCTACTTCCGCTCAGACAGGAAAAATTTTAGAACCTTCCAGGCAGCATTCTTTCCTCCGCAGGCTGACAAACGGTCCATCAACAATGAGTGATGGACTGTGTCAAACGCTGCGGAGAGATTAAGCATGATCATTGCTGCTTTACCCCCCTGATCTAACATTTTCCTTATCTCATCAGTTGATTTAAGGAGGGCCGTCTCTGTACTATGACCCTCCCGGAAGCCATATTGAGTACAGTCAAGCACCTCCGCCTCATATAGGTAGCTACTCAGATATTTGTTTATCCATTTTTCTAGCATTTTGGCTGGAAAAGGTAGCCGAGAGATAGGCCTGAAGTTACGAACATCTGTGGGGTCCAAGTTTTTTTTTTTTTCAGCAGGATCAAGGAAACCGTCTTTCAGTCTGCTGGAAAGCTGCCCTTCTCCAATACCCTGTTAAAAAGGCGCATCAACATTGACGCAACTACCTGAGAAGTCATTTTAGCAATTTTGACAGGGCAGGCGTCATAAGGAGACCCAGATTTCATCTTATGCAGAAGCGTAACCGTGTCCGTGTCACTCAACAGGGGAAATTGCACTAAAGCGTATTGTGTTTTTTCGGGGTTAGGATTGAATCCGTACCAGAATCATAAAACAGATTATTTTTAACATTATTAAAAATTGAAAAAATGTCTTCCACTTTATCTAAAAAGTATTTAGCAATTTTATCACAGAGTTCCTGACTCTCTAATACTTTAGGTGGATGAGGATTAGCCAGTTGACAGACAATTTTAAAAAGTTCCTTTGCTGAGTTTTCTGCTAACTTAATTTGGGCTGCAAAGTATTCTTGCTTAGAAATCACCAGCAATTGCTTATATGCCCGTAGGCATTCTCTCCTGTCTTATAACTCTTCCTCCATTCTCTCTCAGAGTGTTTACATAGACATTGCTGCGCTTTTAGATTAGGAGTATACCAAGGGGCAGAAGGATGAGTCCTTTTACCATCAAAATATTTTTTAGGGGCGAGCTTGTTGCAGGCTTTATTGATCCACTCATTAAAATTGGCAATAGCTACATCCACCTCACCAGACAACGATGGTAGGGAAGATTCCAGTAAATCTGATAGTTCTTTCGCTTCAATCTTATTCCATGCGCGTGAGTAGGTAGTTTTTGTTGCTGTTTTTGCATTATTTTGATTCACCACTGGGGCTATCTCAAATAGAATAGCTGAGTGATCCGACCTGTAAGTTTGACTCTGACTTTGAAGCCGCACCCCCATCCCCCCAAAAAAAATTGTTTAAAGTATTAGCACCCCTCCGAAGTTTGGATCGAGCTGTGACCCTAGTGCATCATGGGAGTCGGCAGGTCTGCTTCTATCAAAACATCATTATTTATTTAGGGGCCATGTGTAAGTAGTCCCTTCTCCTGGAATATTTCCTATTCTAGGCTCCCTGTCCATCCATTGTCTACGCTGTGGACACATGACCTGTTGTTATTCCCCAGTGTCCACGTGTGAGTGCCCCCTACTGTTGTAAATTTACATCCGTGCTTCTGCCGTCCAGTCGTCTGTTCCCAGCACATGCCTCAAGCGCCTGGGCAAAAATTACTCTCGGAGATTAATTTCATATCAAACAAATATCACCAATAAATCAATAAAGTCAACGTTGAGACAAGTTTAATATTAGGGTACGTACAAATGGAGACGGAACATAGTAATATAAAGTAGGAAATAGTACACGTGCACCAATCTTTTGCGTACAGGGTCATGGGTGATGTGCTGTGAATTCCTGCCTGTACTAAAACCATATGAAGGGTGCGCGCGTGAGGGGTGGGTGGTGCATCTGCGTCAGGCTGTGAATCAAACTCCACATGAAAAACCTGGAGAACATCTGTGCGGCACTGACAGGGAGGGGCAGGAATGTAAGGCTTAGTGGACAGGCTGGACGCCCCAAACACCCCCCTCTCCCCCCCCCCTCCCTCCAACCTATCCATCTTCCCCCGGCCGAGCCGAGCAGGTGAGGAATGCGCATCTTCAAAGGGCCTGCACCGATGCGGCTCATCAAAAGCTCGCCTCCCATCCCTCATCTGCTTGAGGGTGGCTCTGATGTGGGAACAGACTGTGCTTCAGTCCGGGGTCCGAGCAAACTACCCCTCAGTGAGTGTCAAGACCCAGAGGAACAGGACAGGGGCTGGGTGTTCCTTACCCTCGTCAGGAACGAGTAGTTCAAAATGGGTGTGCACCTGGGTCATAGGTCACTGACCTCTAACACCGGTTTCAGAGGCGGCCTTGCAGATCACAAATGGGAAGGTGTCTAGTCAGACCAGCACCTGAAATGCTAGTGGGGTTGGGGCAGAAAGAGCCAGCCAGGTGTCGGAAGTGAAGGACACTCGTTGTATTAAACCGAGGCCAGCACTGCAGAGGCGCAGCCACTGAAATGGCAGGGGCCTGTCTCCTCTCAAGCCCTATACTGTTCAGAAGTTTTTAGCCCTAATGTTTTTTTAGTAGCATCATATAATGGCAATGTTACATACCTGTAATCTTCATTTATTTATCTCTGTTTGCCTGCAGGTGTACTTTTTTATTTATTTATTTTATTTATGCATTTTTATATAGCGCGGACTTTACCCGAAGGCGTCAGAGCGCTTCACATTAGGAACGGAAATGAAACATAATGAGAAACATTACAAAAGAACAGATTGCAAAAACATACGTTACTTACATAAGGTAAAAGTGACAATTGTGAGCAAACAAAATACATGAGGTAGTAAAAACTGTGAGCAACCAAAATACATGAGGTAGTAACGGTAATAGTGACAATCGTGAGCAAACAAAATACTTGAGTAAAAATTGTGAGCAACCAACATACATGAGGTAGTCAAAAGTGCACAAGAGGAAATGAAAGTGACAAGTGTGAAGTTATAAGAGAAAAAAGAGTATAATTAGAGGTATAGTCCTGCAATATGTGCTAGACACTCAGGCTCAGGAACAAGCGTTACGTGGGCAAGGTGGCACTTGTGCAAGTATCAAAGGTAAAGACATGTGAGAGGTAGCAGCCGTGTGCTGCAAGGGCAGAGTGGTGTGTGCATGTTACAAAAGGGCACCGAACACCAGTACATGGAAAATACTGCAAAAAGGCAGACCCTCCAATCACAGGCATACACTGGGAAGGCACTTCCATGGTCATGGAAAGTAGAAATTATCAGTAGTGGGAAGTCTTCCTCACAAATAGCAAGAGGACGTGAGCTACTTTTGGAGGTGTCTCTGGAGGAGGAGAACTTTGAGGTCCCTTTTGAAGGCCTGGGAGGAGGCGGTGGTCCGGAGCTGAGGTGGAAAGGAGTTCCAGATTCTCACTGCGTTGCCTGAAAAGGATTGGGCCATTGTTCTTTCCTTCTTGAAAGTGGGAGGTTCAAGCAGTAGATTCTCCGCATTGCGTGAACGTCTAGAGCCACCAGAGAGTTTCAGTTTATTCGCTAGGTAGCTGGGAGATGAGGAGTGCAAGGCTTTGTGGGTAATGCAGGCAGTCTTGTAGATAGCTCTAGCCTCGAAGGGAAGCCAGCGGAGGGTGGATAACAACAGTGTGATGTGATCGCTTCTTTTGGCCTCATAAATGAAACGAGCTGCTGAATGGAAGACAGATTTAAGTGGGGACAGGTGAGATTTGGGGAGGCCAGTAAGTAGAGAATTGCAGTAGTCTAGTCTAGAGAGGACCAGCGATTGCACCAGGGTTATAAGGTCCTGCTCCGGGAAGAAGCGACGGATTCCCCAAAGAAGGCGCAGTTGGTAGCGAGCAGATTTTGCAATAGAATTGATGTGGGGAGTTAGATTGAGTTTTTTGTCTAGAATGACACCAAGGGATTTTGCACTGTCGACAATGATGGGTTTATTGTTTAGTAGATTCATCTGATCCATCCATGATTGAACCGGGGGAGGAGAGAGTGAGGAGGAGAAGAGGAGGAATTCAGTTTTGGAGGGATTCAGAATCAATTGATGAGTTGACATCCAGTTTTGAATGGAGTCAAGAGTAGATCTTAGGATGGAGAGATCATGAGTGGAGGCAACCTTGAGGTAGAGTTGAGTGTCATCTGCATAGAGATGATAGTGGATCCCAGATTTGCTTAGGAGGTTTCCCAGTGGTTCTAAGTAGAGATTGAACAATGTTGGTGCTAGTATCGAGCCTTGGGGAACACCTTGACCCACCGCCACAGGAGAAGAGAGACTGTTCGCTATTTTGATCATTTGAGATCTGTCAGAGAGGAAGGATGCAAACCACTTAAGCACAGTGCCCTCCATACCCATTCTCTGTTGAAGAATTTTGAGGAGGGTGTTGTGATTAACAGTGTCGAAGGCTGCGGAAAGGTCAAGGAGAATTAGCAGACAGGACCCCCCTGAGTCGAGTACCCTCAGCGCATCATCAACCACTTGCAGAAGGGCTGTTTCAGTGCTGCAGTTTTGGATGAAGCCGGACTGACAATTGTCAAGAAGATCATTGTCCTTGATATGACGAGAGAGTTGTTTTGCTACACATCTTTCTGTGATCTTCGCAAGAAAGGGAAGGTTAGTGATGGGGCGGTAGTTGTTGAGGTCATTCGCATCAACAGTGGGCTTTTTAAGCAGAGGGGTGACCTGCCCAGTTTTGAAGGAGACAGGAAGGGAGCCTTGCCAGAGGGAGAGGTTGATCAGGGTAGTACAATAGGAAAGGGAATGGGTATAGAAGTCAAAGGCAATAGCACTGGGGATAGGGTCAAGAGAATGGTTGGAGGGCTTTGTTTCCCGTATGCACTTGAGAAGGGCATCTTCAGATATGGGGTCAAAGCTCTGCCAGATGGCTAAGGATTTGCGCTCCTCTGGAGGTGTAGGATGAGCAACCTGATCCACAAGTGCTTTCACTTTTCCATCGAAGAAAACAGCGAAATCCGCTGCTCTCTTTGAAGAATCCTCCACCTTGGAGGTTGGGGGAGAGCAGCTCGGAGTCTTGATGAGATCGAAAAGTTTTTTGGGTCTATTATTGGCGGAGTCAAGGAGGGTTTTGAAGTGCGTCGCTTTCTCAAGGAAGATGTGTTTGTGGCACTTGAATCTTGCTGTGCGAAGCATGGCTAAATTGTCATTGGAGGGCAATTGTCTCCATTGCTTCTCCAGGAATCTTAGCTGCTTCCTTTCATCATAAAGGGATTTGTTGAACCAAGGTGCTGAGGGAGTGGGCCTTATCCTTTTGCTTTTGAGTGGAGCGACGTTATTAATTTCAGCTGCAAGAACTGTGAGGCATTGGGAGGTGAGATCGTCAACAGCTATGTTCGGGTCTAGTCTTGGAAGTAATAGCAAGGCTGATTCACAGAGGGGACCGATATCAATGTTTTTGGCATCACGGAACCAGGAGATGGCCCTCTTGGGTTGGCCAAGAGTTATAGAGTGTGAAAGTTGAAGGGAGAATGGGATGAGGTGGTGGTCAGACCAGTCTACATGAATTGGGGTAGTAGTAGAAAGCATGCCTGCTTTAGAGATAACAAGGTCCAGGATTGCGCCTTTGGAGTGGGTTGACTCGGTGCAGTGTTGGATAAGATAATTTGCAGAGAGGAAAGTGGCCAGTGAGTTCACAGAGGAGTCATGCGGTGCGCCCCAGTGGAGATTGAAGTCACCCACGATGGTCTGATTGTCACTTTGAGAGTATTGGTCGCTGATGAAGTCTTTGAGATCTTCTATAAATGAAGAGCCACTACGAGGCGGGTGGTAAATGATATGGAATCTGAGCGGTGAACGGTGTTGCAATTGAAGTTCAAGAGAAAGGCATTCAAAGGTGTGGGGGGAGCTGATAGGAGACGCCTTAAGTTGGAGGGCGTTTCTGAAGATGACTGCAACACCTCCCCCCGTGTTTTCAGTTCTGTCATTCCTAAATATGGAGTAACCTGTGGGTATTAGGAGATCAAAAATAGCGTGAGAGGTATCTTTGAACCAGGTCTCTGTCAGGAAGAGCATGTCAAGATTGTGATGGGTGATGGTGTCGGAGATTTCAAGTTTGTGTTTTACTGCAGATCTGCAGTTGTGAAGCATACAGCGCAGCTCTGAAATGACTGTTTTGGTGACGAGGGCACTTGGGCTCTGAAGAGTGATCGGGATATTGTACATTTGCGGGGGTGCTCGGGAGGGTTTAGGTGGACGCTTTGTTCTGACAGAGGTGATGGTCGGAATAGTGTAGACAGTGGGGTTGCTAGGGTATGCCTGTTGAAGAAGGGTGGCGTTCAGGGGCTTGTGCGAGTTAACGACGTTTGCAGACGAAAGGTTGAGCTTGGCTGTGTTGGGGTGAGGGGGCGAGGTGCAACTCCGGGGAAGTTGGGAGGGAGTAGAGGTGCATGGAGGGGTGGAGATCTTAGAGCATAGAAGTGAAATGGCAACTGTAAGCTGGGAGATGGAGGTGATCAGGGAGCTTAGCGTATTTTCCAGTGAGAAAGGGGTAGAACAAGGAAGGTTGGGTGGCTCGATTGAAATAAGGGGGGGTGGAATTGGTGGTGGACGGCAGGGAGAGGTGGGGGGACAGGAGGTGAGTCGGGGGTGGCGTTCACAGGTGGGGAAAGGTGGAGGTTGGGAGCGGGAGTAGGTGAATTGGGGGTTAAGGGAGAGTTGTCATTGTTGGTGTTGCCAGAGGGAGAGGAATTAAGGATAAATTTAGAGGGAGAAAGGTGCGAAACACGTCGGTAGGGAAGAAGGAGGGGGGAGGCCTGTGTGGCGTCATGGGAATGTAGGACGTTTGGGAGGGAAAGAGGCCTAGTTTGGCCTAGTTCTCTTCCGTTTGCTTCTGGGTCCATTGGAGAGCAGTTTTTGTGATAGAGTCTTGTTCTCTTCCAATAGTATGTCCTATCCATACCCATATTTTTCTTATAATGATGGTATCCGTGCTTTCTTGCTTGCGTCTGGTGAGCAGCCCCTGAGTGGACATGGTTTGCGGGCAGAAAATGTGCAAGTTTCTTCTCAGGTTAAGGGCGTATGAGGCTGAGAGCTTAGCCCTGTGGCTTTTCGACATCCGTCTGCATTCCTATCCATACAAGAGTGTGGATAAAATGCAGGTCTGTAAAAGCCACAGCTTGGTGTTGGTGCTGTTCTGAGATGACATCCACATATTGTTCAGCATCCTGAAGGTATTCCTAGCCTTTGTTCAGTTGACTCTTGATGTCACTGCCTGCCCCTCCATCGTGTCTGATAGTAGAGCTTTGGTAGTGCTTAGGTAGAGCTTAGGTAGTGCTCCTTCACTACGACTCCACCCATAACTCTCAGTGTTGTTTCCTCCATGCACTCCCCCAGCTCATTCTCCTTCTTCATGTTGCTACTCCCCCAGCTCGACTGTTGCTTCATCTTACCCATCACACTCATTTTTGATAAATATTTTCACCACCTAACCCCAACTTCCTTTATTGTTCCCTCCTTCCACTTATATCCACTTTCCTCCCCCACTCCTCTATACCTTCATTTTAAATTTCTTGAAAATGGTTTTGCCTGCTAGGCTATTGGCCGGCATCCATCTTAAAATGAGATTTAACCATATGAAGATAGCTGTCCTTAAGAGTACATGTACTGCAGGCAAAAATAAACAGATGTTACTTGAGCCAGCTTTCCTGTGTCATACATAGTCCGTACATTCCATTGGCCGATTCTGGTCTTGCACTTGGCACTCAGAACGTCTGTTATTTTGTCAGCACTTTACTTGTGGCTTTGACTGCTGTCAATCATGCATGTCTAATGCAAAGACTCTGGGAGTGCCTTATACCCTGAAGAATTAGTTGTTCCAGCTGCTGTTTCTATAACAATAATTTTTTTTATGGGACAAGTTTGTAAGCCTTCTTCTGATCGCTCTTCATCTGGTCTCTACCCTTTGACCTGTCCAGCTCGGGTGATGTTGCCAGTAGACCAATCTACAGCCAACATAGCTCTCCAGGTCACTGAGACACGCAAGCCTATTGACCACTTCAAGGTGGCGATCTTCTGAGGAGATAGGTAGGTGAGAGTCTTCTTAATATAAGGTGGCATGAGTCATCGTCATCTGAGTGGTATTGCCTACAATGTGTGCAAGGTAACAGTTTTCATGCTGCAGCAGGTTCTGATCCAGACTGGTAGTTGTGCAGGAGATGGTAAGAATTAATATAATCTTGGAGTTGAACATAGACTTTGTTTTCAATGATCATATCCATGACAGGTAGTTGGTGAAGTCATCAGGGTCAAGTGTAGGTTTCTTTAGAATTGGAGGGTCTGGCCTGTTTTACAAGCTTCTAGGAAGATGATTTCAGTGAGGGAGGCATTTACAATGGTGCGTTGGGGTGAGAGACCATCCCCAGAGAGAGCATTGATGAAGGATTAAGGTACGATCATCTTCATTAGAGGTGGCATGGAGGAAGTTGAATCTGTCAGTCAGATCTGTAAGAAATAGGGCTTTGAAGGCTGACCATTGCAGCATTCTATGGGTAGGTGATTGGTGTAAGAGATGAAGCAGGCTTAGCGTTGGCGAAGTGCTGTCAGATTTTCTGTATTCTTTCACTGAAGAAGAGGTTGATGGTATTGCATTTTACTATGGAGTTAGGAATGGTTGGACCTTGGGTGGGTTGATGCCGTGCTTCATTGTCCTGAATAGTATTCTGATCCTTTGGTGACTTTACTCATGGTGGAAATATTTTATGGGCACTGGTGAAAAAGTATTGTTGCTCATTGGCGAGGTTGAGCAGTTGTGGTAAACAGCTTCTGGCAGAGATAGCAAGGGGCTTGCAAAATATGAAGCAAGATGCAAAGGTGATGTGGCTGGAGGTGCTAGTCAGCGACGGAGAGGAAGTAGGGGGTGATGTGATTGTCTTTCATGTTGCATTTTGTAAGATGTGTCATGCTTGCTGAGGGAGAATGAACTCTTGTACACCTGCAGGGGTTGGGCGTGCACAATGACTATGCCTGTGAGTAGGTGGGTTGTGTTTTGGCAGAGCAGGCTGAGTTACTTTCAGGCAGTCTTAGGTTTTTTCAGCACTCCGTGCTGTGGCAGATGAGAAGTAGACAGTCCATATGTCCGCAGTGCTGGATGTCAGACTTTATTTTGGCATTAGAGAAGAGGAAGGATTTGGTCTTGGTGGGGTTCAGTTCCTGGAAGACAACAAGGGCTCTCTAGAGAGAGGTAGCTATTGTCTACAACTCACCTCTTTGTGGTGCATTGTTAAGGTACTGATAGAACAATAGTTCTTGAATGGAAAGTTGGACGGCTAGGATCTCCTCATTGATGCTGAAGAATGCTGGCCTAGAATGGAGTCTTGGGGTATCGGCCAATCAATGGAAGCGATGTAAAAGACCAGGCTTAGACAATATAGTGTCTGTTGGATAATAAACTGGAGGAATGTCTCGGACTGCAAGCCCTTATGAAGAGATAGTATAGGGGCAAAAGTACTAATATTTTACGCAACGCTGGGTAAGTTTCTGTGCCGCGTTGTGTGAAAGGGAGAGAGCAGATACATAGATATGGAGCATTTCTGCTCTCTTCTTGCTGTTTGTGTACTGTGTGCAGGCTAGCACAAATTCATTCAACCTGGCACCATAGTGGAAGGGTGGCTGCTTTATGGGCAGTATTCTTTTTGTGCCGAAAGAGACACCTTACGTCACAAAAACAATCCTCAGAGGCATATTCCTCTTTCTATGTGTGCTGTAAAATGTAGCACAGGTGGAAAGAGGAAGTAACAAGGTGGAATAAAGATATTTCTTCTGCCTGTTTCAGAGAGGCATAGAATTTTGGTCCAATCCCATGTATACTCACCTAATTAAATCTGGGATTGCATCAAATTCCATGGGTGGGTGCATGGAAACGCCCATGGTGTCCACCCATGTAATGCCTTCCTGACGCAAAGTAATACAAGTAGAGCTGTCTTGTGTTACTTTTTGTACAAAAATCCCAACCAGCTACGCAAATCTGATTTGCGTGGCTACATAAATCACAAATACAATTTTGCGTGGTGGCTGTGCCACAGTGGCGCAACCACGACAGAAAATGTTAATAAATCTGGTTCAGTTTGGAGTGTAAATATCTTTGGATGTAAGTGTGTAAGGAAACCTTGTAATATTTTCATTGAACTATAGCTTTCAATGGTTTTAAAAGATGTAACAAAAAAACACAATTGATTCACCCTACCTCTTAAGCTTTTAGATCAGCTTAGAAGGTGAGAGGTGGGCCACCAGACCTTTAAACTGCATCATCATCATAGGAATTATATCACATGCTCCAGTAACATCACAGAACGTGCCATCACACCACCTCTGATCCTGTTCCACAGGAAGCAACATAAGTAAGTTCTTATATTTGCACAAGACACTTTATGCAACAAGGGGCTGATGAGCAGTCCTAAATTCTACAAAAAGTCACTAGCATGATTTTGGGATGTGCAGTGGCAAAGACAAGAAATGATTTGTTTGCCACAAACTGCTCAACTCCAGGGGCGTAACACATGCACTGCGGGTGGGGCCACACAGTCAGGGGCCCTACAACCTTTCAAGGGAGGCCCATTCTGGCAATGGCCAATGAATACCAGTGAGATATGAGAGACTCAGGAGCCCCTCATCACATTCTGCAGTGAAAGGCATCATTTTGTATTACATTTCTACTCAGCTCCTTCTTATGCTCTTTACATACCCTTGTACATGTTAGGGTGTTTCATCACTAACTTTTCATGATAAACTTGCCATGCTCTATAGAGCTGTCAGGTGTGAAATGTATGCATCATGCCTATTTCTCTCTTTATACTGGTATCAAAAAGGCAAACATTTTGGTGAAAGGATGACACATGCTGTGCTATCTAGACGTGGCAAAACCTCTGCCAAATAATGACATGAACCCAAGAACCACTGAATCTATGCGACCCAATATCTAAAATTTCCCCAAACAATACTTGGGCAGATTTGGTCTTGTGGATCAGCTGTTGACACCTGGGGCCAGATTTATTTTTGTACTGCATTGCCTTTTTCATCACGCCGTGTGACACAATGGCAACAGAAGCCATAAGTCAGATTTATTAGACCACGCAAAGCCACTTTGCGTGGCTCGGTAAATCTGTAGTAATGCAGAGCAGCGCTAGTTGCTGCCTTGCGTTACTATATTCATGAATGGCATACAATGGGTGGAGGGCGTGTGCGCCTATGCAGGGGAGAGGTGTGGAGATGCGGCCAGGGTGACTGACGCTGGACGCTGGGGATCACGGTTCGATCCCCGGCTCCGGCGGCAGGGGTCTGCCCAGCACCATGCGACTCTGGGCAATAGCTCGCTTAATCTTCCCAACGGCCCCCAGTGCCAAGATACCACTTCGGGGGTGATTTGTGCGCTATACAAGTATTGGATTTACTTTTTTTTTTTTACATCCAGCCATGGATCCTGAAGCATTCCCAGATTTACCAGTACCAGTAGACCTAGAAATGTGTCGAAATGCTATGCCTTCCCAGGTGAGGCGCAACAACTTCTCCTCGTTGGTTCCTCTTTCCTCTGCAGCACGCTAAGACAGAGGAAAATGCCTCAACGGACTGCTTTAAACACTATCCTGACTGCAACGCAGGCTCTCTTGCGCCAGGTAGCAAGGGTGCCTGCGTTAGTGCTAGGCTTTACTGAGTGCACCAGCACAGGCAGAGAACAGGAATGTGCCATATCTTAATAGATATGGTGCATTTCTCCCCTCTTCCTTTCATACAGCAAGGTGTTGTGACCTCACTTGCTTCATATTATTGTAATAGCATGTGGGTGTAGAATGTTTAGTTCAGATAGTTCTGTTATCATGGTGCGATTCCTTTAGAACGGTGGAGGTGTAAGTAGCAGCTGGTTGAAAGGATGAGCACCACATAATGAAGAGCTGTGAACCTAATAAACCTTTATTCAAGTACAAAGAGTCTGAAGGAGCCTTGATTTCAACATAAATTGGCGACGAGGAGCCAGCCAAGTGGACAGATACTTCTTCATGTTTGGATGTGGACTAACGCATTAATGGCATACACATTAGTGGATCAATAGTGCTGAATGAGTCAATAGCGCTGTACAGATCAGGCGAGACCACGTTCAGGGTATGGCCTAAAACGCTGTCCTGACTCCCTGTTATTACAGGGAATCAGGACAGCGTTTTAGGCAAAATGAGGGACTTGACATAGACTTAGCACAAAACAAGTAGTGTATCTAATATTATTTAGAGCATGCGCCTAAGCATAATTCTCCACGCGCCGCCCACATGCAAGCCCCCGAGTGGCTGTCACAGCCGTGAAGTGCTGCATGCACTGGGATGCAAGGGCAAACAAAGGGGCTTATTTTTGAGCCCTTGTGTCACATTTACGCCGCCGGTTTGCCACTTTTTGTGATGCACCAGCGGCATAAGAGATGCACCATGCTGCGTCATATTTATAAAGTGATGCAACTAGATGATGCGTTACTCTGTAAACCCCTGCGCCATATTATACCTGCGCCAGGTATAATGATTGCAGGTTGGGCGTTCTGATACAAGTAAACCTCGTAGAAGTGACACAGTGAAATCTATGGAATTTCACGGCCCCACTTCTAGTACGCAAATGCATCAATATCTTACGCCTGCCTCACAGAAGGCGTAAAACTGACACAGGCACATTGAAATGGGACTTTCCCATGTGAAATGACCCATTGCTGAAGTTGTGTCACTTTTGTGACACACCACAGCAATGCGTCATTTTTGCGCCTACAGATAAGTCAGAAAGACTGACGTATCTGTAACTCCTTGCGACATGATGCGTCATATTGTAAATATGACACATCCAGCATGTTGCAAGGAGGGCTCAATGAAAAGTGACGTATCGCTGTTTTCACGCAGCGATGCATGCCTTTTCATAAATGAGGCCCAAAGAATCTATGGTCATAAGCTGCACGCATGTGTTGCATGGCTGACAAGCAGTGAATACAAGCCTTGGACAACAATCACTGTTCACAGACACATTTGTCTCACCGCACTCGGCTTACCGGGAGAATCTTGAACCCATGGAGCAATACAAGATTATTGATGCTAAGTCGATGCCTACACTAAACAACGTGTACAGATACAGCGTACACGCCCACTGTACACTTTAAGGAACGAACCTAAGCCTCGCCGATTAAAGGGAAAGTAAAATACTGTGGCAAATATTGTGGAGCAATTCTGAGTTAAAGGAAAGTTTGAAATTGTGTGTAGAAATACAGAATACACGCCCACTGTACATTAGTAGGAAAGAATATTAGGCACGCCTATTAATAGAAAAGTTTGATATTGTGGCAATGACTTTGGAGCTTATTGAGTTAAAGGAAAATTTGAAATTGTGGCAAACACTTTAAAAAAAACAACATTCTGGTAGACCTTAGGAATGGTGAAAACCACATAAGAGCAGAATAGATGTCACCACTATTATGCCGCCACCATTCTTTTTGACACAACCTGGACTTCCACCTATAGAGTGGGAAGAATGAGTGGGCATGTTTGACAATTATTTAGAGGCACTAGATGGTCATGGATTTAAACTTAGCAGCAGGAAGAGGTCAATTGTATTAAGTACCTTAGGAAATAAAGGGCAACATATTTACAGATACTTTCCTGCAGCTACAACAATGATGGCCAACCTATAAAGAATGTGTACACTGAAGCCAGGAAAAGATTAGAATTGTGATCTGCAAAGGAAACCCCTGTGGTGATGACAAGATATCAGTTCTACACACAGCAACAGAGAGTAGGTGAATCCAAAGATAATTGTGTAACAAGGCTACAAGAACTTCCAGTCAAGTGCAAATTTTGAACAATGGCAGAGGAAATAAGAGGCAGAATTTGCCTCATGCTCCTTGACTGCTGTTGAGCAGAGCTGTTCTATAATTGAGAAGGAAACCTTAGCAGCAACATGGGGAATAAAATATTTAGGACAGATGTATGGAGACATCAAATGACCATCTGTACTGTCCATAAGCCTCTGTTGTAGATATTATCTCTGAGAAATGCAGGGAAATATTCAGCAAGGCTAGCGGGACTAGCTTCATGGTTGCAAGAGTACAATTTATATATAGAATATATACAGGGTGGGGGATTGTTCAACTTGATTGTGTGTCGTGGTTATCATTGAATTGGAAGAGTGTGGGTGAGGTAGGTGTAGGCAGGTGTACAAGGGAAGGGGCAGTGACCAGTACAGAAGATGTTATTCAGTAGAGCCGTGTTGCTGTTGGTAAGTTGGAGTGTTCTCATGCCATGGAGTATGATGAGGTGTAAAATAATTATCAAAAAAGGAGGCAGGAGAGAAACAACATTGCTTCTTTTACACCTCATAATGCTTTGAGGCCTTTCAACTAAGTTTTGGGTGATGTTAGTTGTTGTCGACCAGGGGCCTCATTTATGAGGCCTTGCGTCAATTTTGCGCTTCCGATGCATCACTTTTTGGCATAAAACATGCCTCCTGTTGCGCACTATGGACACCGTTGCGTCAAAATCTTGCGCCTGCCTCACAGCAGGCGTAAGACTGATGCAGGCCCTTTCACATGGGGCTTGCCCCATGTGAAAGGACGCATTGCTGGAGTTGCATCACTTTTGTGACACACTCCAGCAATGCGTCACTTTTGCGCTTACAGATACGTCAGAAATACTGACGTATCTGTAACTCCTTACGACATAATGCATCATACATTAAATAGGACGCATCAGGTATGTAGCATAGAGTGCGCACTGAGAAGTGATGCATCGCTGCTTTCACGCAGCAATGCGTCATTTCTCATGAATGAGGCCCCAGGTGATTATGTGAGGTGATAAGATCGTACCGCCCAATGTTGTTCCAAAAGATTGTACAAGATAGCGCATGAGGGGAAGCTAGGTTAGACAGTTACAGAGAAACGATTGAGGATAGAATTTTGGTGGACGGGGATGGACAATGAAGTAGACTTGTGTGTAGAGTGGTGCATTGACTACAAGGAATGAGAGAAGAGGTTGAAAGTGGGTGCCCAATCTGTACTGAGCTGCATTCGTGATCCAGGGCAAGTATTGCATAGTGTGTGTCTTGATTTCACTGGTCCCATGGCAGGAGTTGATAGTAGCAAAATGTTTGCCATTGTGTTCATTCAAGGTGGTTCATTGTGCAATTTATTGGTGAAATTTCTATGAAAATCACTAATAGTGTCTTGCATGTTTTCAGGTTGGTACTCATAACTGATAACGGTATTCAATTGACCTCTCAGGAGATAAAACAACTTTTGAGTGTCTGTGGTATTAGACACTCGGGCACAGCACTATACAATTCCCAGACCAATGGTGGTCTGAGGGCGCACTAATATTAGCCAATAAGTTGGATGTTGAGGTAGAGGTTTCAGATTTTGTGTGGCATACCGCACCACAGAAAAGGTTTCCACCAAGTTGTTTCTATTTAGTGCTATGGGATGGATGATACCCACAACTAAACTGTTTTCTTCTTGAATAAGAGAATTGATTGAAGGGGAAAGTGTGACAGTAAAATGTGAGGTTGCTGGGGCTGTTAAAAGTAAAGGGAGGTGATTGGGTCAATGTGAGGTAAGGACGCATCAGGAGGGGTTTGAGCATGTTCCAAGGGCTATTACAAGTAAAGGAAGCGTAACACACAAGTGGTCCAGCATACAAATATAGTCATAAAATTAAGGCAGTAACAGTAATTATCAGACACCAAATTAGCAATAGCAGAATCAGCAGTGTAGTTTGTAGTTCATTCTTTATTGATTTCTTCAGTAAAAGACTTTAGCCATATCCAACGCGTTTCGTCCTTCACGTACTTTTTCAGGGCAAGAATTAATGTTAGGATGTTATCCAGTAACAATTTCAATATTTGTCCAAACGAGCTCAGCTTGGTTATATAAATCTTGAATTATTCTTTTTCTCTGTCTTTTTATTTTCTTTAACACAAATTTCGAACTCTCGCTTTGTAAGAGCAGTCCTGATTGAGTTTTCACTCATAGGTAATGCATTCAGAGCGTAGTTTAGCTGGCTCCATTGCGTGGCGTCTCCAGCGTTAGCCTACCTTTAAGTAAAGGAAGTGTGTCAGTGGCTTGTGGTGTTCGTTGATGGAGAAATATGGAATCTCTGCAAAGTGGTCAAGTATTGTTCTGCTGAAAGCGAGGAAGGTAAACGAAGGAAGAAAGAAGAGGGAGATGGTGAGGATGCTTGCAGTGAATACATTGTGGTGCAAGATCATCAGCTAGTGGGGGATACAGGATGTTTGAATGACAATCTGCGAGCCCCTGGGCAAGAAGGAGACAATTTGGGGAGTAGCAGAGTTTATGTTAATTCTGAAGAGTTCATAGGAACGCCCAGAACACAGGGACCCAAGAGTCCGAAGCCCCAGAGTAACTTCTATTTCACATTAGGTGCAAAAGTTGTTTCCTTTCAGGTGATACAAGAATTTGCGTCACTCATGATTCTGTCCTCTGTTGTTCATTAGATGCAAAGATGTTTTTGCTTTCAAGTTTAACTAGTTTTGTTTTCCTATGATTTTATGCTGGTAAATTGCTATAATCATATGCTTTTCAGCTCGGTAATTATGGTTTCTTGCATGTATATACATTATCTTCTATTTGCTTTGCAGTATGAAGAAAGGGATATATGTTGTGATCTCATTTGCTTCATATTATTCTAACTGCATGTGGTTGTAGAATGTTTACTTCAGATGAATCTGTTGTCATGGTGCGATTCTGTGAGAGCAGTGACAGTGGCATCTACAACTCGCTGGAAAGAGGAGCTCCATCTCGTGAAGAGCTGTGAACCTAATAAACCTTTATTAAAAACACAAAGAGTCTGAAGGACCCTTGATAACAACAGGTATCTTTCTGCGTTGCATGAAAAAATAATAATCAGGGACCAGATTGTGAAACGAGCAGACCCCAAACTTGTAAATCACTCAAATTCACTTTGTGCCTGACAGGAAAATCTTTACTGACTATGCTCTTGAACTTCTCTGAAACCCACTTATATCGAAGAGGGCATGCGGTTAACATTATACCAGTAAAAGAAGGTTCTTCTCTGGAGTGGGCATAGCAAACCTGTCATACCAATGGCCTTTACTAAAATGTATCTTGGACCCTTCAATTCAGGGGCTTCAGAGTCAGAGGGGCTAGCACTCAGGGCTTCTTCTGTATCAGGCCTATAATTGCACCTGCTACTTCTTTCTGGGTTTCACTGAGGTCTGTGAGCCTGAGACACACAGCGGGCAGGCACTTAATGTCATGGCATCACGGTATAAAGTGATGCCAACATGCCCGTCGTCATAACGATGGGTGAAAGTGCTTGCAAGCAAAAGAAGGTAGAAGCATATAAAATCTGCCAAAGGTATGAATTTACCCAGGTGCCAAGGGTTTTCACAGTTGCCCTGTATGGGTATTGGAAAAATAGCAGAGCAACAATATAATAATTTTGTTGTTTTCTGACAAGCCCTGTGGCAGCAGTGGCCCAATCTTAAGGGTCGAGGGGCGACACCCCTCCTCCTCATTGCCCACATGAAGAGTCTCTGTCAGGCTGAGCCAAGGTTAGCATGACAGGCACTCTTATGGGCTAAAGATGTCACAGCCGTGGTGCTCCCTACCTCTTTAGTCCTGATGAAGACCCCACCCTAAGGCTGGACTCACCAAGTTAACTATATAGGGGTCGAAACGTTGACTACAACCGGATCACAAGCCAGGACAACTGTAATTCATTTGACAGTGTACATATACTGCTATGTGAAATTTTTGGAATAACTGGCCTTGATTAAGGCTGGATCAGTGTCACCATGTGAATGTGATTGATATATGTCACACTACCCTGTCCTTGTCCACTACCCTCATGTTTCCACTTTAATTAAGAGGACTCCACCAGTGTGCTTCCTGCTCTACAGCAGTGTCTTCTCGGCGCTAGAGGACTCCACCAGTATGCTTCCTGCTCTACAGCAGTGTCTTCTCGGCGCTAGAGGACTCCACCAGTGTACTTCCTGTTCCATAGCAGTGTCTACTCGGTGCTAGAGGACTCCACCAGTGTACTTCCTGTTCCATAGCAGTGTCTACTCGGTGCTAGAGGACTCCACCAGTGTACTTCCTGTTCCATAGCAGTGTCTTCTTGGTGCTAGAGGACGCCACCAGTGTGCTTCCTGTTCCATAGCAGTGTCTACTCGGTGCTAGAGGACTCCACCAGTGTACTTCCTGTTCCATAGCAGTGTCTACTCGGTGCTAGAGGACTCCACCAGTGTACTTCCTGTTCCATAGCAGTGTCTTCTTGGCGCTAGAGGACTCCACCAGTATGCTTCCTGCTCTACAGCAGTGTCTTCTCGGCGCTAGAGGACTCCACCAGTGTACTTCCTGTTCCATAGAAGTGTCTTCTCAGTGCTAGAGGACGCCACCAGGGTGCTTCCTGTTCCATTGCAGTGTCCTCTCCATGCTAGAGGACTCTACCAGGGTGCTTCCTGTTCCATAGCAGTGTCTTCTCGGTGCTAGAGGACTCCACCAGTGTGCTTTCTGTTACATAGCAGTGTCTTCTCAGTGCTAGAACACTCCAAAAATGTGCTTCCTGTTCCATAGCAGTGTCTTCTCAGTGCAAGAGGACGCCACCAGTGTGCTTTCTGTTACAGAGCAGTGTCTTCTCAGTGCTAGAGGACGCCACCAGTGTGCTTCCTGTTCCAAAGCAGTGTCTTCTGGGTGCTAGAGGACTCCAAAAGTGTGCTTCCTGTTCCAATAAATTTTCTTTTTGGTGCTAGAGGACTCCACCAGTGTGCTTCTTGTTCCATAGAAGTGTCTTCTCGGTGCTAGAGGACGCCACCAGTGTGCTTCCTGTTCCATAGCAGTGTCTACTCGGTGCTAGAGGACTCCACCAGTGTACTTCCTGTTCCATAGCAGTGTCTTCTTGGCGCTAGAGGACTCCACCAGTATGCTTCCTGCTCTACAGCAGTGTCTTCTCGGCGCTAGAGGACTCCACCAGTGTACTTCCTGTTCCATAGCAGTGTCTACTCGGTGCTAGAGGACTCCACCAGTGTACTTCCTGTTCCATAGCAGTGTCTACTCGGTGCTAGAGGACTCCACCAGTGTACTTCCTGTTCCATAGCAGTGTCTACTCTGTGCTAGAGGACTCCACCAGTGTACTTCCTGTTCCATAGAAGTGTCTTCTCGGTGCTAGAGGACTCCACCAGTGTACTTCCTGTTCCATAGAAGTGTCTTCTCAGTGCTAGAGGACGCCACCAGTGTGCTTCCTGTTCCAAAGCAGTGTCTTCTCGGTGCTAGAAGACTCCACCAGTGTACTTCCTGTTCCATAGAAGTGTCTTCTCAGTGCAGGAGGACGCCACCAGGGTGCTTCCTGTTCCATAGCAGTGTCTTCTCCATGCTAGAGGACTCTACCAGGGTGCTTCCTGTTCCATAGCAGTGTCTTCTCGGTGCTAGAGGACTCCACCAGTGTGCTTTCTGTTACATAGCAGTGTCTTCTCAGTGCTAGAAGACTCCAAAAATGTGCTTCCTGTTCCATAGCAGTGTCTTCTCAGTGCAAGAGGACGCCACCAGTGTGCTTTCTGTTACATAGCAGTGTCTTCTCAGTGCTAGAGGACGCCACCAGTGTACTTCCTGTTCCATAGCAGTGTCTACTCGGTGCTAGAGGACTCCACCAGTGTACTTCCTGTTCCATAGAAGTGTCTTCTCGGTGCTAGAGGACTCCACCAGGGTACTTTCTGTTCCATAGAAGTGTCTTCTCAGTGCTAAAGGACGCCACCAGTGTGCTTCCTGTTCCAAAGAAGTGTCTTCTCAGTGCTAGAGGACGCCACCAGTGTGCTTCCTGTTCCAAAGCAGTGTCTTCTCGGTGCTAGAAGACTCCACCAGTGTACTTCCTGTTCCATAGAAGTGTCTTCTCAGTGCTAGAGGACGCCACCAGGGTGCTTCCTGTTCCATAGCAGTGTCTTCTCCATGCTAGAGGACTCTACCAGGGTGCTTCCTGTTCCATAGCAGTGTCTTCTCGGTGCTAGAGGACTCCACCAGTGTGCTTTCTATTACATAGCAGTGTCTTCTCAGTGCTAGAAGACTCCAAAAATGTGCTTCCTGTTCCATAGCAGTGTCTTCTCAGTGCAAGAGGACGCCACCAGTGTGCTTTCTGTTACATAGCAGTGTCTTCTCAGTGCTAGAGGACGCCACCAGTGTGCTTCCTGTTCCAAAAGCAGTGTCTTCTGGGTTCTAGAGGACTCCAAAAGTGTGCTTCCTGTTCCAATAAAGTTTCTTTTTGGTGCTAGAGGACTCCACCAGTGTGCTTCCTGTTCCATAGAAGTGTCTTCTCGGTGCTAGAGGACGCCACCAGTGTGTTACCTGTTCCAAAGCAGTGTCTTCTCAGTGCTAGAAGACTCCAAAAATGTGCTTCCTGTTCCAATAAAGTTTCTTTTTGGTGCTAGAGGACTCCACCAGTGTGCTTTCTGTTACATAGCAGTGTCTTCTCAGTGCTAGAAGACTCCAAAAATGTGCTTCCTGTTCCAATAAAGTTTCTTTTTGGTGCTAGAGGACTCCACCAGTGTGCTTTCTGTTACATAGCAGTGTCTTCTCAGTGCTAGAAGACTCCAAAAATGTGCTTCCTGTTCCAATAAAGTTTCTTTTTGGTGCTAGAGGACGCCACCAGTGTGCTTCCTGTTCCAAAGCAGTGTCTTCTCTGTGCTAGAGGACGCCACCAGTGTACTTCCTGTTCGAAAGCAGTGTCTACTCGGTGCTAGAGGACGCCACCAGTGTACTTCCTGTTCCAAAGCAGTGTCTACTCGGTGCTAGAGGACTCCACCAGTGTGCTTCCTGTTCCAAAGCAGTGTCTACTCGGTGCTAGAGGACTCCACCAGTGTACTTCCTGTTCCATAGCAGTGTCTTCTCAGTGCTACAGGACGCCCCAGTGTGCTTCCTGTTCCATAGAAGTGTCTTCTCGGTGCTAGATGACGCCACCAGTGTGCTTCCTGTTCCAAAGCAGTGTCTTCTCAGTGCTAGAGGACGCCACCAGTGTGCTTCCTGTTCCAAAGCAGTGTCTTCTGGGTACTAGAGGACTCCAAAAGTGTGCTTCCTGTTCCAATAAAGTTTCTTTTTGGTGCTAGAGGACGCCACCAGTGTGCTTCCTGTTCCATAGTAGTGTCTTCTCAGTGCTACAGGACGCCACCAGTGTGCTTCCTGTTCCATAGCAGTGTCTTCTCAGTGCTAGAGGACTCCACCAGTGTGCTTTCTGTTACATAGCAGTGTCTTCTCAGTGCTAGAAGACTCCAAAAATGTGCTTCCTGTTCCAATAAAGTTTCTTTTTGGTGCTAGAGGACGCCACCAGTGTGCTTCCTGTTCCATAGCAGTGTCTTCTCGGTGCTAGAGGACGCCACCAGGGTGCTTCCTGTTCCATAGCAGTGTCTTCTCAGTGCTAGAGGACTCCACCAGTGTGCTTTCTGTTACATAGCAGTGTCTTCTCAGTGCTAGAAGACTCCAAAAATGTGCTTCCTGTTCCAATAAAGTTTCTTTTTGGTGCTAGAGGACGCCACCAGTGTGCTACCTGTTCCAAAGCAGTGTCTACTCGGTGCTAGAGGACGCCACCAGTGTACTTCCTGTTCCATAGCAGTGTCTTCTCAGTGCTACAGGACGCCAGCAGTGTGCTTCCTGTTCCATAGTAGTGTCTTCTCAGTGCTACAGGACGCCACCAGTGTGCTGCCTGTTCCAAAGCAGTGTCTTCTGGGTGCTAGAGGACTCCAAAAGTGTGCTGCCTGTTCCAAAGCAGTGTCTTCTGGGTGCTAGAGGACTCCAAAAGTGTGCTTCCTGTTCCAATAAAGTTTCTATTTGGTGCTAGAGGACGCCACCAGTGTGCTTCCTGTTCCATAGAAGTGTCTTCTCGGTGCTAGAGGACGCCACCAGTGTGCTTCCTGTTCCAAAGCAGTGTCTTCTCAGTGCTAGAGGACGCCACCAGTGTGCTTCCTGTTCCAAAGCAGTGTCTTCTGGGTGCTAGAGGACTCCAAAAGTGTGCTTCCTGTTCCAAAGCAGTGTCTTCTGGATGCTAGAGGACTCCAAAAGTGTGCTTCCTGTTCCAATAAAGTGTCTTCTCGGTGCTAGAGGACGCCACCAGTGTGCTTCCTGTTCCAAAGCAGTGTCTTCTGGGTGCTAGAGGACTCCAAAAGTGTGCTTCCTGTTCCAATAAAGTTTCTTTTTGGTGCTAGAGGACGCCACTAGTGTGCTTCCTGTTCCAAAGAAGTGTCTTCTCGGTGCTAGAGGACGCCACCAGTGTGCTTCCTGTTCCAAAGCAGTGTCTTCTCAGTACTAGAGGACGCCACCAGTGTGCTTCCTGTTCCAAAGGAGTGTCTTCTGGGTGCTAGAGGACTCCAAAAGTGTGCTTCCTGTTCCAATAAAGTTTCTTTTTGGTGCTAGAGGACGCCACCAGTGTGCTTCCTGTTCCATAGAAGTGTCTTCTCGGTGCTAGAGGACGCCACAAGTGTGCTTCCTGTTCCATAGTAGTGTCTTCTCAGTGCTACAGGACGCCACCAGTGTGCTTCCTGTTCCAAAGCAGTGTCTTCTGGGTGATAGAGGACTCCAAAAGTGTGCTTCCTGTTCCAATAAAGTTTCTTTTTGGTGCTAGAGGACGCCACCAGTGTGCTTCCTGTTCCATAGCAGTGTCTTCTCGGTGCTAGAGGACGCCACCAGTGTGCTTCCTGTTCCATAGCAGTGTCTTCTCGGTGCTAGAGGACTCCAAAAGTGTTCTTCCTGTTCCATAGCAGTGTCTTCTCAGTGCTACAGGACGCCACCAGTGTGCTTCCTGTTCCAAAGCAGTGTCTTCTGGGTGATAGAGGACTCCAAAAGTGTGCTTCCTGTTCCAATAAAGTTTCTTTTTGGTGCTAGAGGACGCCACCAGCGTGCTTCCTGTTCCATAGAAGTGTCTTCTCGGTGCTAGAGGACTCCAAAAGTGTGCTTCCTGTTCAACAGCAGTGTCCTTTCCGTGGTAGAGGACGCCACCAGTGTGCTTCCTGTTCTATAGAGGACGCCACCAGTGTGCTTCCTGTTCTATAGAGGACGCCACCAGTGTGCTTCCTGTTCTATAGAGGACGCCACCAGTGGGCTTGCTGTTCGATAGAAGTGTCTTCTCAGCGCTAGAGTATGCCACTAGTGTACTGCCTGTTACATAGCAGTGTTGTCTCCGTGATGGAGGACTCCACCAGTGTGCTTCCAGTTCCACAGCAGTGTCTTCTCAGTGCCAGAGGACTCCAACAGGTCTTTAAAGTGCTAAAGGCCCACAGCAGCCTCTAGCAGGAGGGTGTCACACTCCACTATGCCTACTCTGTGCTCTAGTGTGATCATCTTCCAGTAGTACCCTCTCAGGGCTTCAGGATCAGTGCATGACTCCTGGATGCAATGACTCCTGGAGCGAGAACATATTCCAGCGGTACCCTCTCGGTGCAACAGGATCCCAGGGCTGTGACCCACTCACAGTGATGTCTGCTCAGGGTTTAGGAGGCTGAATAGCATCAGCTTTGTTGTGCTTGAAGGCTCCTCCAGTCAAGTTGTCTCCAAGTAATGAATCCTCAGTGTACAATGATCCCAGTACTGAGACCGCTTTCGGTACCTTCCCAGATAATGGCAGGATGTGGGGAACCTGGATGTGTGAGTGACACCGCCCCTCAAGACAGTTCCTGCCTCCACCCAGAATGTTAGGGCCTCCTGCAATGTAGGGGTGGGATTGGTAATAAAGTAGGTAGGAAGAAATGGGGGGATTGGAAAAAGAGGGGTGATAAATGAGAGACGGTCTCCTCGGTATTTCGTGCTTATGTATCAATCGATCAGCACCACTGTCAGTCACCCCTAGGGGTATCTGGACGCTGAGGGTGCCATGTCTCAGTCGGAAATCCGGGTCTTGAAGAAAGATAGACACGTACTGTACATGTCGCCTTCTCAAGCCTTAGCAATGTCGTTATATATGCAAATTCACTCAAATCACAATGGGCCACATGTACAATGTAGTGGTGGAGAGAGAAGTTAGCTTTCCTGGCATAATGCCTCTCTCCACCACTTCTAAAACGCAATGCTGCACCATATTTACAAGAATGTTATGCTGCCATAAGTTTCCCCCTGCAGTGGCGCTAAGTATAGCAACTTAGCGCCAACGCAGGCACCCTTGCACCACAGTGCAAGGGTGTTTGCGTGCAGGGGAGGGTTGTTTAGGTGTAGGACTGTGCCCCTTCCTGCACATAAAACAGTTCTTAAATGCCATTCGGTCACTTTCATTAGTGCTGCTACTTGCAGCACACTTGAAAGTGACAAAATTGCCTTTTTTTTAAAGGTTGTTTATGTACAGGTAGGGACACCTTCCTGTACATAAACATACCATGGCAGTTGCTTTTACTATGTGTGCTGCACAAGGCAGCACACATGGAAAACGCAAAAACGAGGAGAAATAATGCTTTTCTCCTCATTTCACCAAATTAAGACCAGGATTTACCTGGTCTTATTCTGGTGCTGCCTCCTATGTATGCCACCTGATACACAGGGGACAGTGTAAAAATGAATGGATATTATTTATTTATTTTTATTTTATGGAGTTTTATATAGTGCAAACTTAACCCAAAGGTATCGGGTATCACAGCGCTTTACATAGCACCAGTTGCGCTATATGAGGACACTATCATTTTTTGTAAGGCACGGGGATATTTAGGGCCTCATGTAGGTAAATAGTATTTACCGATTCGTAAATATCGAATTTTACCGATTCGGTATTTATGAATTGGTAAATGCTATGTAGCTAAAAAATCGGTAAAAATTACCGATTCGTTAAGATTCGGTATTTACCAATTCGGTAATTGCCATTCATTCCTATGGGCCTGGAGGCCCATAGGAATGAATGTCAATTACCGAATCGGTAAATACCGATTCGGTAAAAGGGGGAAAACATTGAAGGGTGGCACGGTGTCACTTTGACACCCTGTTGCACTCCTCAATTGTTTATGGGTGCACATGTTGCAGACATACATGCCCTAAGGGCATGTCTGTCTGCAACATGGCACTGAAGCAATTTGCATTAAATTGCTTTTTTTTTCTCGTTATTTACCACCAACTTGTAGTTGGTGGTAAATAACGAATTCTAACATGGGATAAGCACTCATTTAAGTGCTCCCTACATTAGGAATTCGGTAATTTACCGAATTGGTATTTAAGAAATCGGTAATTTACCAATTCCTTAAATTACCGATTCGGTAAATTACCGAATCCTTTGCTTCGGCCCCCTACATAAGAAAAGCCCATTACCGGTCGGTAACGGCCGTAATTCGTTAATTTTGGCAGTTACCGACCGGTAATGAGCCACCTACATCTGGCCCTAAGTGGTTTGCCCAGAATTCCAGGATGTTCAGCGTCATTGCCAAGACTCAAACCCAGTTCCCCAGATTCGAGGATGACCACCCTAGCCGTTAGGACATCTCCTCTCCCCGGTGGAATGCCCACTGCAACACCTACTGCCCATCCCTTTCACGCTAACGATAGTGTGAAAGAGGGTCCTCTTAACCAGGCACCGTTAAGCCACATTTAGTGGCTTAAGGCTGTCTTGTACATAAGGAGCATCCCATATCGCCAACTAAACGTCGGTAAAAGCGACCTTGTTGTGGCGATAGGGGGTTGTACATATACCCCCATAATCTGTACCAGGTGTTTAGGTCAGATTTACCAAGACCATTTTCCTGTCCAAATCCTTTAGAACCGTAACACCCAGTTTATCATTCTGCCTTGTTCTTTTCATAGAGTTTCCTTTTATATTTCCATTTGTTAGCGATTTGCAGGTAAAATGGAAAGGAGTTGGCCTAACGGCTAGGAGGGGCAACCTCAAATCTGGGGAACTGGGGGCCATATTATCAAGAAAGGGCGATACATTATCGCCAGGAAACTGACGCTAAAGCGGCGATAATGGGCTTGATAATATGCCCTTGTGAATTCCCATAGAAGCCCAGGTTCTGGTGTTAACCTGGGCTTCTATGTGAATTCACAAGGGCATATTATCAAGCCCATTATCGCCGCTTTAGCGGCAGTTTCCTGCCAATAAAAGCGGCGATAATGTATCTCCCTTTCTTGATAATATGGACCCAGGTTCGAGTCTCGGCAATGACACTAGACATCCTGTGATTCTTGGCAAATCACTTAATCTCCCTGTGACTGGCCAAAATAAATGTGTGTCCTCATGTAACGCAACTGGTGCTATGTAAAGCGCTCTGATACCCGATTCGGGTCAAGTTCGCTCTATATAAAACTCTGCAAATAAAACACACAAAAAAAACTGAGGGAAATGTCCTTAATTTATGGACAATGTATAGGGCCAGAGAACTGCACAAGGATGGGTCTGGTGAACACGACAGAACTACATAGTGAGAATTATTAAATGAGAGCATGCGAGCTTCTATCCTCCAGGGGCCTGGAGGATTGTAATAGGGTTCTAAAAATGTCCGCATTAAAACAAGTAGAATTTTATAAATGTGCCCTTGAGCCCAACAGATCACACAAATGTATGCAGCTTGTCGGCTTAATCATGATGTCTGCAAACCAATGTATTTACTATGCAAAGTGAAAACAGGCCAGAAATAGCAAGCAACTCAAAAGTAAACCTCTGAGGGACACAGCATTTAATTGGGCCACTTTTTGGCAGGCTACAGAAAATGTTCATGAGAGCCTCCAGGGAGGTAGCTGTCTCAAAGAGCGTTCCTGCATCCCAGACGAGGCGGTGGCGGCGCACACTGCCGCTTCCAGACAATTCCCGGGTGTAAAACCTACCTTGGAGACGCGGACGACACACTGTGATGTTTACGGTGATGCTGTCAAATAGGTATTCTGCTTCGGGCTACGAGGACCAGAGGCATAGCAAGCAATGGTGCAACCGGTGCAGTGGCACCGAGACCCAGAGTGGCCTCTTGACCCAGGATTATTACTGCATTTTCCTACCCAAACAGTAGAAAAAAGGGTAAGTTTATTTTTTTGTACTAGGACCAATGCCACACTTCCTATACCAATGGCCAAGTCTTGGTACAAAATCCACCTTTGACTACTAACAGTAAACTTTGAATGTCACCAACCTACATATCATTCTGGTAGAGGGGCAGAGCACAAGGCTACGATTCTGTGATCAAATCTGGGAGAAACGACTCTCCGACAGAGACACAGCGCCCAGACAACCCTCGGGGTGACAGTGTATCGCTTTAAAAATGCTGAGTGATTGACTGATTGACTTACCAAATCAACAGACTTAGAAAAGGAGGGTAGGCCAGACATGTAGAGATTGAAACATGTTAGGGGTTAATAGCCTGTTAGTTTCTATGATAGAGGATAGGTGCATGATAGGGAGGGAAGAGGTAGGCCAAAAATACATCGGGCCCCATTTACAGAATGAACTTAAGACTCAATCCTAAACTTACTACTATTTTGGTATTCACAGAATGAACTTACTACTTTTGGTATTCACAGAAGTTAGGATTTTGTCTTAAGTTTGTCTACAGACAGACTTAAGACAGATTTAAGACAAAATCCTAACTTTTGTGAATACCAAAAGTAGTAAGTGCATTCTGTGAATACCAAAATAGTAGTAAGTTTAGGATTGAGTCTTAAGTTCATTCTGTGAATCGGGCCCATCATGTCTGTGTTGGGTGCTGGTCCTTCATTTCCCTTGGCGGTCCGCTGGCTGCTGGGCCTGTAGCCATATTATGATGGGCAGTCATGGCCAGCAACACTTGCAGGTAGGGGGGTGCGAGCATCATGCGGGGAGGGAATCGGGCACGGGGGGTTAATTATGAATAACATTTAAAAAATGTAAGTTACCTACGCAGCCCTGTCCAGTTCCGTGTCGTGCTGCATCTTCTCCTCCACACAGGAAGCAGGCAGCCTCCCTCCCCTCCATTCCCCTACCTTAAGCCAAGATTAGCTGGGACGCCAACCGCACTGGCGTCTATGGGGAGCCCATTTTCTCCATGTAGGCTGCATGTGGCCTACATGGAGAAAAGGGCAGAGTACGTATAAATTGTTTGGTCGGCCCTGGGGCCGAACAAACAGTCAGCGCCCACAACAGTGGGCAAGCCACTCCTACCCTGTCCTGGAGCAGGACCGCCTACCCACCTGCCCCCCCAAACAAACCCTTCTGCTTTCTTGCAGTCTGAGAAGCAGAAACATAAAATAGTATTTATAATACCATTTTATGTTTCTGCTTCTCACACTTTGAGAAAACAATCGGGCGATGCTCCGCCTCCCACATGGAGGAACTGCCTCTCATGTTGATGAGGTGCACTGTCTCAGTGCTGTGCCGACCACCTCTTTTTTGTGTCCGAATTACCTAAAGGTCATACATATAACTTGGAATTTCTCCAACTAAATAAACTTTAGCCAAAACAAGTCAGTTCCAGAGGAACCATGGGGCATATTACCAAGCAATAGCGATAATTATCGCTATTGCTTGGTTAGAGACAGAATTTTACCGCTGTGCTGCGGCGATTTTTATCGCAGATAAACCTTGGTATTACCAAGGTTTATCGCAAATGCGATAAAAAACGGCCGCAATGCATGAATATCGCTGAAAAGTCAGCGATATTCATGCATTACCGAGCTAATGCTCTTAGCCATGTTATCCACCTCCCATTGGATAACATGGCTAAGAACTGCTCAGGGCAGGTGTTAGCTTTTGGAGATATTCGCGCTTAGCGCGAATATCTCCAAAAGTTGGTAATAGGAGATAGCAATGTTAGCGACTGTTTCCAGTCGCTAACATCTTGGCACGCCCACTTTGCATATCATTAGTGATAAATATCACTGACATGCAAAGTGGGGCCCAAGATGGTCGCTATCTCCTACTAGCTGTCGCTAACTGGTGTTAGTGACAGCTTGGTAATAGGGAGATAATTTTATCTCCACTTTCTTGGCTTTTAAAGCCAAAAAAGCAGAGATAAACCCCCTTGATAATATGCCCATATATCCCTTGGTGACCAATAACCTACATCTGAATAGCAGTGGTGGTGATAAAGCTGTGATGACAAAGATATTGTTCGAGTAGTCCAATTTCCAAATGGTTTATGCTTCTTCAGCCGAGGAACTGCAAACATTAGAGCGTAATTATAGGCAGTAATGTCAAAGGATAACTTCAGTATGACCTCCGAATGAGACTTGTAATGTAGCAGACATCTCTCATATTGCTGTAACAGCATTGTAGTTGGTGGCTATGCCAAGACAATTGCACATGTGTATAACAAAAGTTAGTGGTAAGTAGATAGTGAGTAGTAACCAATCGAGAGGTGCTATCATGGTACTACCACCCAGCCACCCGGGATGTATGCCAGGCTTGGGCACTGACCTTGGCAGAATTTGAGCAGCAAAAGCACACACAAGAACGCCGTATAGTTCACCAAGATCAGAACAAGTACAATTTAGTGAAAATAATTTTTTAGTTCACAGCATTCTTCTTTCCAAATTTTGTTCTTTTGCGTATTCAGTGTCTTGAACAGTAAAAAGAATAAAAGGAAGGACAGGTGTTTCGCCGATGGGACATTTAAAGGCTAGATACTCATCAGCAGTTATGGGGGGAAATCTTAGGAGCCCAGTCCGATACAAGGGGAGAAAGAACAGTAAATTGGCTGGAGAGACAGGCCCGTCTTGATGTGGCCAGTCACTACGAATGGTGGGTAAATAAGCTCATTGATACTGGGTGTCCAGAGCCTTCCCGAAAAGGGTATGTAAACCGTAGTTCCGGTAAGCTGCGGGCTACTATATAGAAGTAGCCCGCAGTCCCGCAATACAGTTACGTGGGGTGGAAAACAGAAGAGGAAGAAGGTGGCCCTGATAAGTTTGAAGTTGTTTGTCCCATCCGTGAAATTCGCTGGAGAGTTCTGCACTCTATACTGCAGCTAACAGGAACTACGGTTTACATTACCTTGTTGGAAAGGCTCTGGACACAATGGTTTTGACGCACTGCACACTACAAAAGTATTAACTCATTTTTCTTCTTCAATTCTCACAACAATCAGTAGAAGAAATAAATGATTATCAGCATTATTCATAAAAGGTTGCAAATAAGGCTGCTAATGCACTCTCGGCCTATATCATCAAGCATCAAGCCAGTCCTAGTACTATTACCATGATCACAGACACTTCTGTGAGACGTTTTCAACCTTTTTTGAGAAAATAGCAGAATTCTGAATCGTCTGAAGTCTTCTGAAGAGTTGGATGGAGATGCCAGTGAAGAGAGCGTTGCCATAGTCAAGACGGCTTGTAACGAGGGCTTGGGTGATGGTCTTTCTTGCATTGACTAAGATCAATCCAAGGATTCTGTGGATCGTGAGGAGGGTGTGGAAGGAGAAGGAGACGACTGCACTGAGATGTCATTTCATGGTCAGTTCGCTGTCAAGGATGATGCTTAGGTTGTGTGCGTGGTCTGTGAGTGTGGGTGTTGCTCCAAGGTCTGCTGGCCACCATACAGAACTGTGCTTCCTGAAGAGAAGTACTTCTGTCAGGATATATCATGTATAGGCGATCACAGGTCAGAACAAATTATATTTGCCTTTATGGGTTTTGTTATTTCCGTAAACTCACTTGTAGGCTATATCTAGTAACTCGGCTAAAAATGGAAAATATGTTTTATAGCATCTGGATTTCTCAGAAAAACTGGTAAATTGAGATCATGTCTGGACTGAATCTTCTTTTTGAATCAAATGTTGTCATTTTAACCATGAGTTTAGCTTTGTAACTTATAACCATGATTGTTATATATGCTTTTATGGTTATGAATATTTGTACCCATATAAAAGAATATATTTATTGATGTCTGAGTGCTAGGTATGAATCTATGAACCTGTAGGCCTGCTGGAAGAATTAAGAGGCATACTATCAAGAGAATTATCGCCGTTTTAGCAGCCATTTTCGGCCGAAAAGCGGTGATAATTCTATTGCAGTATCAACAAGGGCAAGCTAACAGGCTTCAGCGTGTGTTCCCTTGTTGTAGCACCAGTTTCACCAACGCCTTGCAACTCATCGCTAATGAGATGCAAGGTAGGCATGCCTCACTTTCACAGCATGAGAAAACATCGATAACGCAGCTTCGCGCTATTACTAGTGATGCCCCACACCTGCCTAGCGAGAATAGAATTTGTGCTAAATCCCCATTTACGCAGGAATCTAACGTCAGAAAGATATCTGACTTAGCAGCATTACCCTATGGGAGGTGGATTATCCGGCTAAATCCACCATGGCTTTTTACCAAGCTATTTCCTATCGCAGAAATATTTCGCTGGATTACCAGTGATATTCAAGCATTTCGCCGCTTTCGATGAAATTTTTATCGCATTGGAGATTACCGTTAATAATAACGCGCTATCTCAGCGATCAATTCGAGTGATAGCAGGCGATAGCTATATTTGCGCTTAGCGCGCTTAGTGATAATTATCGCTCCCAGTTGATAATATGCCCCTAAGTATTTGTTAGGCTAAGCTCAAACTCGGTGCAGAGCAGGACTCGAGTCGCTGAATGTAGTTGGTAAGGAGATGCTGAGGTATTGTTCGGAGTTGTGGGATCTTGTAGTAAGAGAGTAGGGTACCGAAAGGATTTAGATGAAGGATTAGTATGATGATGGAAAAGAGGCAACCCTGTGGTGCTACAGAGCTGACTGGGAGTCTTTGTGCTTGGTTAGTGGTGGTTAAAGAAGTAGAATGTGGACTATAGAAGGTGAACTAATGCAGGACAATTTCTGAGAAGCCTCTGCCTGTTTCCAGGGTGTGGATCAATGCTTGTTTGTCCTTGGACTTGAGGGTTGCAGAAAGATGAAGCAAGAATCAGACAGGAGTGGTTCCTCTTTTCAGTGATGAAGAGGGCATTGTTTACTACTTAAGTAGGGGCCGCTACCATACCATAGTGAGGTCTGAAGCAGGACCTCTGATCCTGGAGTCGACTGTTCTGAAGGCTGTGGGGCATATTACTGAGGCGGGCGATATGTAATTATCGCCGTTTTCGGCCGCTAAGCGGTGATCATTTTATCGCCCTATTAGCAAGCTGTCGCCAACGAGCGGTTTTGGGCCCACTTTGCATGTCAGCGAAATTTATCGCTATTGACATGCAAAGTGGGCGTACCCAACCTGTTAGCGACTGAAAGCAGTCGCTAACGCCTATTAGCAAGGCAGGCGTAGAGATGGAAATATTCGCGCTAAGTAGCGAATATCTCCAAAAACTAATGCCTGATCAGACCAGTTCTTAGCCATTATATCCACCTCCCATTGGATATAATGGCTAAGACCCTGTTAGCGATAATGTGTGAATATCGCTGTATTCTCAGCGATATTCACAGATTTCGCCGCTATCGCCGGAAATATTATCGCTTTTGGGATAAACGTTGCTAATAGCACGTTATCTCAGCGATAACATCCGGCGATATAAAAATTGCCGCTAAGCCGACTTAGCGATAAATATCGCTAGTTGTTGGTAATATACCCCTGTGTTCCTATAGCTATGGGCAAAGGCTTTCTCGATGATTTGTCCTATGAACAATCGGTGGGTGATTGGGTGTAAGTAAGCGAGAATATCTATATCTGTACCATCTTGTGGGCATCTGGAATGTTCTTTGGCTGAGAGAAGCATTGATGACATAAAGGAAGGGTGTGAGGGTGTCTCTATGCTGCTAGAATGTTTTTCTCCATAGGCAGTGGCCTTCGCTAGTTCATGATATCAATGAATTTCAGCTGCAAGACGAGGTGGAAAGCTACCTGTTTTGTTGGTGGAACAGTGGGAAATAGCCACCTATTAGAAAGGAAGACTATATTGCACTGTCAATGTAGGATAATATTATATATTGTTATAGGATACGGTTGTTAACTAAAGATGGGACTTGAAGGTTCAGATGTTACTTTTTGCAGTGCTTCAAGGCTTTGAAGAGTGTTTTGCTTCTCTTAATTAATTTGTTGAAAGTAGTTCTTTAAAGGTTGGCTTTAGTTGTGACAGTGATGGAACTGCAGACAAAGTAGACAGCTTGAAGTTGGGCACGGTAGCATAGGACATGGTTTCATCTCCATTTATTTTCTTATCTGCTCATGTTGTGCTTGGCCTCGGTGAGTTCTTGATTGTAGTCCGGTGCCTCCAGTGCAGTCTGATATTCTACCCTTTCAAGCATAGCAGTGTGTGTAGGTGGCGTAGTGTCATCTTGCGTAGGTTGGAAGCAGTGTAGCAGATCTATTAGTTGATCTAGGACAGAAGCCTGAGGAAGTTCTTTAACCGCTTCAGTGCGGCACGAATTTTCACGCTGTGCTGAAGATTCGAAAAACGGGTGTGGTCATGACGGAACGGTTCCGTCATCAGCACAGCCCAAATGATGCTGATGACGGAACCGTAGGGGTTAAAGGGCCAAATCGTTAGTTTTTTTTTGTTTTTTACTAGCAACATTCTTGTAAAACAGTTGTTGTTACACTGTTGTGCTGATGTGTGACACCCCCCTTTCCTAGAACAGGTGAAATGTATGCTAATCTTTTTTTAAATCCTCCAATATGTCAATTTTTATTTACTCGTGATTTAATTATGCACTGTGACTGAGGGGCATATTACCAAGGGCCATTATCGCCGCCTTAGCAGGACTTTTTCCTGCTAAAGCGGCGATAATTTTATCTCCCTATTACCTAGCTGTCGCTAACACCAGTTAGCGACAGCTAGTAGGAGATAGCGATCATCCTGGGGCCCACTTTGCATGTCAGCGATATTTATCACTAATGATATGCAAAGTGGGCGTGCCAAGATGTTAGAGACTGGAAACAGTCGCTAATATCGCTATCTCCAATTATCAATAAAGCCTTACTTTTGGAAAAATTCGCGCTAAGCGCGAATATCTCCAAAAGAGAACACCTGCCCAGGGCAGTTCTTAGCCATGTTATCCAATGTAGGGTGGATAACATGGCTAAGAGCATTGTCACGATAATGCATGAATATCGCAGATTTTTCAGCGATATTCATGCATTTCGTAGGATTTTTACAGCTTTTGAGAAAAACCTTGATAATATCAAGGTATCTCAGCGGTAAACATCATCGGAGCACGGCGATATAATTGTAGCCGCTAACCAAGCTTAGCGATAATTATCGCTATTGCTTGGTAATATGCCCCCGAGTGAATTATTCTAAAGTCCATAATGGCATGGTCCGTGCTACGTACGACCGCTAATGAATAAATAAATACACTGCATTAAGATTAAACGCGAATATAGGCGCTTGATCTACATAACGAGAAGGCAGGGAGGCATTGCTGGAGGAGGCGGTGGATACGAAGAAAACAAGCCACTTGGAGTGGGATGAAGGCAGATTCTGGAGCGCAAGCGGTCCTGATGCTGCTGCTTGGCATGGGGGAGATGAGAAGCTGATGACGTGTGCCATCTGTGCCAGGGATGGGGGAGGGAGAAGAAACAGGGGAACAGATGGCCCAGCAATTTCATCCTTCTAAAACTCAAGTTGAAGAGAAATGATTTAATGCAAAATCAAATTAACCTTCGTGTTCAATTTATATTCAAGGTCGGTCCTTGGACGATTCCGCGCCTATAATAATCAGCTCGGGTTAATGTTTCAAGGCGCCGGGCTTGTTTAGCTGTGTGCCTTGCAGAGCCAAGCAAGTTGTCACACTATCTGTCGACATTAATGAATTAAATACAAGCAAAACACACGTCAAGTCATCAATAACTGCAAAGGTGCAACGGGTGACTTGAACACATTCTGCTTGTATGATGGCCATCAAGATGTGGCCCAAGGGTAAACACATTGAAATATTGGATTCTATTTACAATGTGCTCATTTCTTAAGCACTAATGGCGGCTCAAAGTCCGCCTGAGTGCACTTTTGGCGTACTGCCAATACATTTTGTGTTAAAACAGGAAATTGCAAGGGTTGGAGGGGTGGAGGGCAGCTACCCAAGCCCCCTGATAGCACAGACCTTCACTTCAATAATTACCCATCACTCAAACAAATCAGAATTTGGTGTGTGTGTCACACATGACGCGCTGTCATCTGTTCGTGCGCCGATACAGCCCACAGGGGACGCGTACAGCACTCGTGATTGACGTTAATGAGGATTTCGATCAAGATCCACCCCCGCCAAGTGGTTCATACCCAGTGGGAAAATCCAAACTGCATAAAGGATGGGGCATGCTAGAACAATGGGACAATTTATATTTATTCTAGAAGGACCACACTCCACTCAACATCCCCTATAATTCGAAATGTTTACACTTCTATTTATTTATTTATTTATTTATTTATGCATTTTTATATAGCGCGGACTTTACCCGAAGGCGTCAGAGCGCTTCACATTAGGAACAGAAATGAAACATAATGAGAAACATTACAAAAGAACAGATTGCAAAAACATACGTTACTTACATAAGGTAAAAGTGACAATTGTGAGCAACCAAAATACATGAGGTAGTAAAGGTAATAGTGACAATCGTGAGCAAACAAAATACTTGAGTAAAAATTGTGAGCAACCAACATACATGAGGTAGTAAAGGTAATAGTGACAATCGTGAGCAAACAAAATACTTGAGTAAAAATTGTGAGCAACCAAAATACATGAGGTAGTCAAAAGTGCACAAGAGGAAATGAAAGTGACAAGTGTGCAGTTATAAGAGAAAAAAGAGTATAATTAGAGGTATAGCCCTGCAATATGTGCTAGACACTCAGGCTCAGGAACAAGCGTTACGTGGGCAAGGTGGCACTTGTGCAAGTATCAAAGGTAAAGACATGTGAGAGGTAGCAGCCGTGTGTTGCAAGGGCAGAGTGGTGTGTGCATGTTACAAAAGGGCACCGAACACCAGTACATGTAAAATACTGCAAAAAGGCAGAACCTCCAATCAGAGGCATACACTGGGAAGGCACTTCCATGGTCATGGAAAGTAGAAATTATCAGTAGTGGGAAGTCTTCCTCACAAATAGCAAGAGGACGTGAGCTACTTTTGGAGGTGTCTCTGGAGGAGGAGAACTTTGAGGTCCCTTTTGAAGGCCTGGGAGGAGGCGGTGGTCCGGAGCTGAGGTGGAAAGGAGTTCCAGATTCTCACTGCGTTGCCTGAAAAGGATTGGGCCATTGTTCTTTCCTTCTTGAAAGTGGGAGGTTCAAGCAGTAGATTCTCCACATTGCGTGAACGTCTAGAGCCACCAGAGAGTTTCAGTTTATTCGCTAGGTAGCTGGGAGATGAGGAGTGCAAGGCTTTGTGGGTAATGCACGCAGTCTTGTAGATAGCTCTAGCCTCGAAGGGCAGCCAGCGGAGAGTGGATAACAACGGTGTGATGTGATCGCTTCTTTTGGCCCCATAAATGAAACGAGCTGCTGAATGGAAGACAGATTTAAGTGGGGACAGGTGAGGTTTGGGGAGGCCAGTAAGTAGAGAATTGCAGTAGTCTAGTCTAGAGAGGACCAGCGATTGCACCAGGGTTATAAGGTCCTGCTCCGGGAAGAAGCGACGGATTCCCCAAAGAAGGCGCAGTTGGTAGCGAGCAGATTTTGCAATAGAATTGATGTGGGGAGTTAGATAGAGTTTTTTGTCTAGAATGACATCAAGGGATTTTGCACTGTCGACAATGATGGGTTTATTGTTTAGTAGATTCATCTGATCCATCCATGATTGAACCGGGGGAGGAGAGAGTGAGGAGGAGAAGAGGAGGAATTCAGTTTTGGAGGGATTCAGAATCAATTGATGAGTTGACATTTATTTATTTATTTATTTATTCAAAGTTTTATATAGCGCGAACAGGATCCTTACAGATATCAGAGCGCTTCACAAAGACAGTGTTGGGGCAGTAGGAGTCAACAGAGATACTGGGAACAGTATAAAAGTCAATAACATGGTGATAACATGGGTAAAGCAACAATAACACGGTGACAATAACAATAACAATAAGATGGTAATAACATGGATAATAAAAAGCATACATAAAACCAATCCATATACAATCAGGTAGGGAAGTAATATAGGACAGTACAAGTCATTGATCCCAATACAGAGGTGTTCAGGTGGATCAGTAAACCAACGTGTATCATATCTTGGTCGATAGTAAGAGAGTAGCGTAGTAGTGCCACTCTACAGGTAAAGTGTAGTGCCAAGGGATAGGGTGAGCAGTGATACAATGCGGAGTCTCTGAACCAACATCTATGGCGATCAGGAGATCTTGGCCAGAAGGATGGTTTTCACCTCTTTCTTGAAGAGTGCCGTGGAGGAGATCAGCCTGGTTTCAGGCGGGAGCGCATTCCAGATCCTGGGTGCCATTCCTGAGAAGGAGCGCTTGTAAGTTTTCGCTTTCCGGAATCTACGAGGTTTCCATCCAGTTTTGAATGGAGTCAAGAGTAGATCTTAGGATGGAGAGATCATGAGTGGAGGCGACCTTGAGGTAGAGTTGAGTGTCGTCTGCATAGAGATGATAGTGGATCCCAGATTTGCTTAGGAGGTTTCCCAGTGAACCCTGCCCTCTTCCACTCGATCCGTAGCTGGATGATGCCTACTCTGTACATGCTTAAGGTTCTCTGTAAAGCGCTCTGATACCCTAACGGGTCAAGTTGGCACTCTATAAAACACTTAAATAAATCAATAAATAAATTAATAAATAAATACATAATTTTATTTTAAGCTCACCTGCCTCAAAGGAGCAGGACAGAGTGTGGCATTACCTGTTGTTTGTAGTTAAGTGCTGGGTGGCATTGTGTGGCATTGTCTGCAGTTAGTAGTTAATTGATGGGCATGGCCATGCAGAGGGGGATGTCGTAGGTGCTCAGGTTGTACGACCATCTCAGGTTGTATTGTGAGTGTGGTAAAACCAAAATAAATTGTGCTGTAAACGGTTTTGTCGCTCTTGGTTTAATGTATCTTTATTTGACCTATAGTTGATGTTTATCAGTGACTGTGGGGCATATTATCAAGTAAGGGCGTTACATTATCGCCGCTTTTATCGGCAGGAAACTGCCGATAAAGCGGCGATAATGGGCTTGATAATATGCTCTATGAATTCCAATCGAAGCCCATGTTAGATGTCTTCACATGTAACATGGGCTTCGATTGGAATTCATAGAGCATATTATCAAGCCCATTATCGCCGCTTTATCAGCAGTTTCCTGCCGATAAAAGCAGCGATATTGTAACGCCCTTTCTTGATAATATGCCCCTGTGTTTTCTCACTCTCACCTGTTTCCCTGTCTGCTGACACCTGGAAAAAAAAACATGGATATCTCTATAAGCTTCTGTTCTTCTGACTTACCATCACCTCGTATAGGGAGGAGAAAGGCGTGTTTTGTCCATGGCTTTATCAATGTATTGTAATGTGCGTGTCAAGATCTACTGGTTCCTTGATGGTGCTGTCATATAAGTAGACATTACACTGTTCAGTTGCTACGAACATGTTCACATTACACATATTTACGCGGTGATAAAAGTGACTTGGGCAGAACCTGGCCAATTTAAAAGCCGGGATTAGAAACACAGGTGTCCATGTTTCAAGGTCAATGCTTTGCCACGAAACTACGGGGCATATTTACAAGCGCCTATTGCTACCACAACGTCACTTTTCAAGATGTTGTTATGTTATGTTATGTTATTTTGTGACTTTTATAGCGCACGGCTACTCAGAGAGTGTCCCGGCGCTTTATTAACAACCTGAAAGCAAACATAACACACAGAGAATAAAGAAGGGGACAAAAGGGAACTCAAAATCTAAGAGGCAAACAGCCAGGTTTTTAGGCCCTTTCTAAAGGATAACATGTTGGAGTTTCTTCGTAACGCGAAGGGCAAAGAGTTCCAAAGCTGAGGAGCCCGGAGCATAAAAGAACGACCTCCCAATCGGGCCCTCCTCACACGAGGAACAATGGCAAGAAGCTGCGTTTCTGATCTCAGAGATCGCGACGGACAGTATTGCTTAAACCTCCTCTGCAGGTATTTAGCCCCGGTGGAATAAAAGGCCTTATGGGCAAGAGTCAAGGTTTTTAAAACTATCCGCTGTCGGATAGGCAGCCAATGAAGTGCCTGTAATAGGCCAGAAACATGCGCTCGCCTGTGCAGACCAAAAATGGCCAGTCCGGGTCGGATTGACAGCCGAAGAAGAGTACCTCCGACTTATCTGAGTTGCACTTGAGGCTGTTCAGTTGGAGCCATTTGCAAACAGCCCCAAGGCACTCACGGATACTCTCTCCGTCAAAATCCTCCCCTTTCCGGCAGGTGAAGAGCAGCTGGGTGTCATCCGCATAGGATACGATCTGGGCTCCATAGGACTCCGCCAGAGCCGCCAAAGGGGTCATAAAGATGTTAAACAGAGTCGGGCTCAATACAGAGCCCTGCGGGACTCCGACTCCCAGTGGCGGCATCTCGGCGGAAGCCGAGGAAACCCAGACCGACTGTCGGCGACCAGCTAGAAAAGATGTAAACCAGCTGAACACCGTCCCCCTCAGACCGATCTCATGAAGTCTGATGAGCAAACCCTCATGGGGGACGGTGTCGTAGGCCGCCGACAGATCGAGCATGATCAACATCGCTCTACCACCCAGATCTAGCATCTCCTTGATGGCCTCAGAAACCTCCAGCAATGCCGTCTCCGTGCTCAGATTAGGGCGGAAGCCCGACTGAGTGGAGTGAAGCAGGTCGTTGGATTCCAGAAAATTGGAAAGCACGCTGTGGACATGCTTCTCCAGGGTCTTGGCTAAAGCCGGAAGAAGAGAGATCGGCCTATAATTGGCCAAGACCTCAGGAGCCAAACCGGGCTTCTTAATCAAAGGGATGACCATGGCCTGCTTCCACGCCGAAGGGACCTCACCTAGGCTAAGAGAACGATTCAGGAGAGGGTTGACCAACGGGTTAACTACCTCCGCCATCCTCGCCAAGAATTTGGCCGGGCATGGATCAAGCGGTGACCCAGATTTGAGATTGGCCAGCAGAGCCAAGGAAGAGGCCATAGGTAAAGGCGGGAAGTCTGACAGGACAGGTCCCGAGGGAATCGATGGAACAGAGCCAACATCGGGGCCAGGCAGGGCAGCCGCCTGCCGCGGTGGAAACGACTCCTGTATCGTCTTGATCTTCGCGGTAAAGAAGCAAGCCAGATCCGAGGCCCACTTCTGAGTGGGAGCGGACTGGGCCACGTTCGACCGCGGGGTGATGTATTCCCTAACGATCGAGAAGATCTCTTTACAGGAGTTCGAGGCATCCTCGATCCTCCTGGCAAAATAGCTTTTCTTCTCAACCAGAATCGCTCGGTGGTAGGCTTTGACCATAGTCCTATATTCGAGCTTGGCTTCTAGATTACACTGGGCTCGCCAGGCCCTTTCAGCCACCTTGCACTGCCTGCGAGAAGCAAGCAGTGCACCCGTAAACCACGGGGCAGAGACCCGCTTAGGTAATGATCGAGGAGGTCTAACCGGGGCCAAGTCATTTAGCCTCTCCTCAAGCCAGGCCTGCAAGGATTCCAGGTCACTATCCAGATCTCCCGTCAGCGGGCACGGATGTTCATGTAGTGCTTTAGACAACAATTCAGGAGTCACCTGGTGCAGCGCCCTTGTCTCTGAACCAAGCTGCCTAGGGGCATTGCTCCGGGGTCTCTCATTGGCCGGTATATAAAACTGTACCAGGCGATGGTCGGTCTAGAGCACCGGCAGAAGTGCTGTCACCTCTATGGGGGAAGAGGAAAAGACCTGGTCCAAGATATGGCCTTTGTCGTGCGTAGGTTCAAAGAGAAAAGGGGCTAAGCCCAAGGGGGTCGTGATATCAGCTAGTTTAATCACGTCTGAGTCCTGGGCATCATCCATGTGAAAGTTAAAGTCACCGGCCAGAATGCAATGGTCAGCTCTCATGGCCAGCGATGACATAGCAGACTGAAGTTCATCAAAGAACGAGCCTGCTGGACCCGGGGGTCTATAGACTAACAAACCTTTCACTGACTGATGCGGCGCCAAAGCTAAAGAAAAGGCAAGGGACTCAGACCCTTTGATGGCCTCAGTGGGAATGATAGAGCACCCAACAGATTTATTCACCACGATGGCTACACCACCCCCCCTCCCTACCTGCCTGTCCTGCCTATAGATGCTATAATCTGACGGGATAGCCGAGGCGATATCCGGGTTGGAGGAAGCTCCCAGCCAGGTCTCTGTGAGCATCAGACAAGTCGGTTTTTCCAGAGTCAGGAGATCAGAGAGCTCCTGAGCGTGACTACGCACTGATCTGGTATTCAATAACATACACAGATGTTTCACCGAAACCACCTTCCGATGGGGAGGTGGCCGTGGACCAGCGTCTTTCGACCAGCCGCACCCAGGGCATTTGCTCTTACCTCTATAACGCCCGGGAAAAACCTTAAAACAGCCATAAGACACCGTATTAAGCGACCGAAGTTGCGCAGAGGTATAACTCACCATAGTTGCTACGATGTAACTCCGTCGCCCCTAGTCCAGATCAACCGCCGCCCCGACCGCCTCCGGATCGCTGACGGGCGCAGACGGGCAGGACTCTGGCGCGACTCAGGCGCTGAGAAGGCGCGACCGCTGCGCGTCACCGCTGCTCGCTAGAGGAGAGGTTTAAGTAAGGCGGGCGAGGGAGGTCCGCAAGACTGGAGCGCTCGATCCAGCGCTTCCAGAGCGGGACATCCACACCCAAAATGGCGGCTCGAAAAACGGACAGGGAGCAGAAGCCCACAGACCCGGACCCGCTAAGTACAACTATTAATGTGCAAGTAAGGGCCAGAAACCCTGAAAAAAACAGGGGGTAAGAAAATAAATTGCAACCTAAATAGAACAAGCATTTGCAATGCAATAGGTCTCGCATTTATAAAGTTTAAAGTTGTTAGTATTGTAAATAGTAATGTTTTTTGCATGGTGTGGTCTATTGTGCACTCTCAGACCCCATGAAAACCCCCCTCCCCGACCCGAGAGCATGGTCTGGTCTCTTGTGCACTCTTAGACCCCATGTGAAGCCCCCGCCCCCCACCTGAGAGCATGACGTGATCTCTTGTACACCCTCTGCCCCATGTTAAGCCCCCTCTCCTATCTGAGAGAAATTTACAGTGGATATAACCTAAAAACAAGCCCACGTCCTTCCGATTTCATACTAACCACTTTGATTCTTAAACAGAAGTGTAAAGTAACGGCTTCCAGTGTGTAAACCTTGGAATAAGAACGCTAACGTGGCTGGGGCAGCCACTTCCGGAAGAGATATTGTTGTTTCTTCTGGGGTGGCTGGCTTCATATTTCCGGGACGGGATTTTACTTTCTAGCCAATAGGAGGCGTTAGCAGGTGGTAAAGCCAACCTTATGCCTGCTAGTGAAACCCTTCAGCGTGTCAGTCAGCATAAACTATGTTTTCCATTGGCTCTAAGAATCTAAGTGGTTACCGTGGAATCGGAAGGTTTTTAACCACGAGCCATGCTACTGGCTGAACCGGCATAAAAATTCCTATCTTTTGTAAACAGGCTAATTAATATCCGACTACGGTATTTATGCCTCAAGGAGGTAAACAAACCTGCTCCAGCTGTCCGCTATCTCTGCAGGGGCTCTAGGGTTCTCGGAGCGAGGTCCAGTCGCATAGGACTCCACAACAGAACAGCACCAACGCAGTCAAGTAGGGGAAAGTGGCTGAAAATGTTAGAAGTCGCCAACAGGCCCACTCTCTGGGCGTGGTCTGGCTTGTAGGGAATCAGGCACTGAATTGACCCGTTTAAGGTGCCCCTTAGACATGCATTTGTCCTGCGGCTGGTGGGGAGAGATGAGCGCGTGGCAGCTTAACGCTTTGGTGACTTCCAGTCGAGTAGGCCCATAAATCAAGCTCGTAATACAAACAGAACCAAAACACCTCGCAGCAGAGATGGGCCAGAAACTGCTTTTGCAGGGCTGGTCCACAGCCGTCAGAAAGCCAGGAAGTGAACCAGGTTCTGGCTGGCACCTTTCCTGCTGCTTTCTGTTCCTCCAGATGTTGCTTGCTGCCAAAACGAATCTTCTTTTCCATTACTATAAAATACCGACAAATCCAGTGGCTGTAGCCTGGCGGCGTCCGATATGCCGGTACACCAGGAAATGTCCCGTGTAGTTACTTTGTGGGGATAGAATTTGGGTATTTTAGTGCTGGCGAAAGGTGTTGGATTGAAATGAGCAGGAACGGAAAGCCCGGTGTATCCGTGGACTGGTGTGCAGTGCGAGGGACTTGGGGTGAGGTGAGGGGAATGCTGCCCTTGCATGAAATAAACTGCAAAGCACAGACAGTAGGGAAACGTTTTTGATGTATTTCTTAGCTTCAGTCACAACAAGTTTGCCAGATTGGCTTGTGAATGTGTTCCTGTAATTGGCAGTTCTCACATGCATGTTTTTTAATGCACTCAGGCCGCGAAAGAGAGAGGGAAACAAGATTCCGCTTTTTTAGTTTAAGCTGCAGAGAAAGCAGGTTCCTCCTCGAGGCTTTATTTAACGGTTCATATCAGCCGTGAACCGCCCCACAATAATAGACAGCAGGGCTCGGGGGAAAGTAGCGCGAGCAGGGTAGAAGAGGTCGCAGTTAGAGCAGCAGGGAGAAAGTGAAAGGAGAAAGCCCGCGAGTGGTCAGACACTGTGCGCCATTGCTCCCCGCCTCCACCAGGATTGCATCGGTCCCAAGAAGAAGGGCTGCCTCGTGAAATGCTGGAATGACGCCGATGCTTTCTGAACTGCTGACCATGCTGGGATGGGCTTTCACCGACAGTACAAAGCCTGCTCAACTCCACTTGCAAATGAAAAGCGCTGTGCAGACCAAGAGGCAGCCGCACTACCATCAGAATACAACACAATTCCACCTACTATCACATTCCCAACCACAGTTACGATGATAAAAAAAAAACGGAAGTCAGGCACTTTTGCCTGAGACGGGGGCGGGGCCTGCAATCCGGCAGGAAGTCCCGCCCGCCGCCGAGGAAGAAGTGGAGCCGGCCGACTGATGGCCTCTCCGCAGCCCGGGGCTCCCAGGTGCTGGAGGGAGCCCCGGAAGTGAAGTCCTGCCCCCTGCTACCAGCGCTGCCGTAGATGAGACACTGAACACGCCGAAAGAGCCCGGTAAGTGGTGGGTGTGGGGGTGGAGGGGTGGGGGGGTGGTGGACGCACGTGTGTCTGTTCGATTGTGTCTGTGCGTGTGTCTGTGTGCGCGCGCGTGGGTTTGCGTGTGTGTATGCAGTGTGTGTATGCAGTGTGTGTGTGTGTGTGTGCCTGTGTATGGCTGTGTATGTGCGCATGCGTGAGTGTAGAGTGTTTGCGCAAGGGAATGAGGCAGGAGAGGGGCACGGCACCGTGCGCGCTCACGAGGTCAAAACTGAGCAGATCTGCGCTCGTGCACCCTCTCCTGTCCACATTCCCAAAAACGGGTAGCAATAGTTGTCGAAGCAGACTCTGCAATCAATGCTTACGGATTGACTGCAGGTCGTGCTTCGACCTAAAAACGGGCGTTTTAAAAGCGCTAAAGCGCTAGCGTGTATCTCTTCGTGCAGGTCAGTAGCAATGAAGATTTGCAGTTGTTAATACAAGCAGCCCCGCTAGAGGCCAGCCTTAAGTAAGGCGGGCAAGGGAGGTCCGCAAGACTGGAGCGCTCGATCCAGCGCTTCCAGAGCGGGACATCCACACCCAAAATGGCGGCTCAAAAAACGGACAGGGAGCAGAAGCCCACAGACCCGGACCCGCTAAGTAGCGGTGAGTACAACTATTAATGTGCAAGTAAGGGCCAGAAACCCTGATAAAAACAGGGGGTAAGAAAATAAATTGCAACCTAAATAGAACAAGCATTTACAATGCAATGGTTTTGCCTTTGACAAAGTTAGAGCGATTGGCATTGTCAATGACAAATTTTTTATTTATGTGTTGGTTTTGAAAACAGATAAATTAATGCCATTGTCATTTACAATGCCAATAGCATAATCTCACGCAAATGGACGATGGTTACAAAATTTTTTGAAAAGTGCTCTATAGAATCAGGAGGAGTTGGGGAGGGATAATGAATAGAGATAGAGCCAAGAAGGAAAAACAAATTAGGGTGAGAGAGAGTGGTGCATTGGAGAGAGTTAGCAGTGTGTTGAAGGGAGAGTGAGTGACGGGATGAGAGAATGAGCAGAAGAAAGAGAGGCAGTGAGAGAAGGAGAGTGTGGTGAAAGGGAAGAGTGAGTGATGGGATGAGAGTATGAGCAGAAGAGAGAGGCAGTGAGAGAAGGAGAGTGTGGTGAAAGGGAAGAGTGAGTGACGGGATGAGAGTATGAGCAGAAGAGAGAGAGGCGGTGAGAGAAGGAGAGTGTGGTGAAAGGGAAGAGTGAGTGACGGGATGAGAGTATGAGCAGAGGAGAGAGAGGCGGTGAGAGAAGGAGAGTGTGGTGAAAGGGAAGAGTGAGTGACGGGATGAGAGTATGAGCAGAAGAGAGAGAGGCGGTGAGAGAAGGAGAGTGTGGTGAAAGGGAAGAGTGAGTGACGGGATGAGAGTATGAGCAGAGGAGAGAGAGTCAGTGAGAGAAGGAGAGTGTGGTGAAAGGGAAGAGTGAGTGACGGGATGAGAGTATGAGCAGAAGAGAGAGTCAGTGAGAGAAGGAGAGTGTGGTGAAAGGGAAGAGTGAGTGACGGGATGAGAGTATGAGCAGAAGAGAGAGAGGCAGTGAGAGAAGGAGAGTGTGGTGAAAGGGAAGAGTGAGTGACGGGATGAGAGTATGAGCAGAAGAGAGAGAGGCAGTGAGAGAAGGATAGTGTGGTGAAAGGGAAGAGTGAGTGACGGGATGAGAGTATGAGCAGAAGAGAGAGGCGGTGAGAGAAGGAGAGTGTGGTGAAAGGGAAGAGTGAGTGACGGGATGAGAGTATGAGCAGAAGAGAGAGAGGCGGTGAGAGAAGGAGAGTGTGGTGAAAGGGAAGAGTGAGTGACGGGATGAGAGTATGAGCAGAAGAGAGAGAGGCAGTGAGAGAAGGATAGTGTGGTGAAAGGGAAGAGTGAGTGACGGGATGAGAGTATGAGCAGAAGAGAGAGGCGGTGAGAGAAGGAGAGTGTGGTGAAAGGGAAGAGTGAGTGACGGGATGAGAGTATGAGCAGAAGAGAGAGAGGCGGTGAGAGAAGGAGAGTGTGGTGAAAGGGAAGAGTGAGTGACGGGATGAGAGTATGAGCAGAAGAGAGAGAGGCGGTGAGAGAAGGAGAGTGTGGTGAAAGGGAAGAGTGAGTGACGGGATGAGAGTATGAGCAGAAGAGAGAGAGGCGGTGAGAGAAGGAGAGTGTGGTGAAAGGGAAGAGTGAGTGACGGGATGAGAGTATGAGCAGAAGAGAGTCAGTGAGAGAAGGAGAGTGTGGTGAAAGGGAAGAGTGAGTGACGGGCTGCCAAAGATCACACGCGGTCCCTCGCCTCATGATTGGTTTCCCTGTGGCTCACATTACCCAGAGCAGGGCTGCTCCCCAGTGTGAGGGATCGCGGATTGCAGTGGTGCTGGTGGTGGGCGTCTGTGGGGCCCCTCCCCGCCTGCTGCCCCCCCTCCCTGAAGTGTATGCATCTCAGCTGGAGCCGCAGCTTGTCACACTTCACTCCCCCTCCCTCCTGCACCCCCGCCCCAGGCCCTCTCAGCTGGCTCACGTAGTGCCGCACAATCCCGGACAAGGAATGCTTATCGCCGTGCCTGATCTGGAAAGAAGAAAAAGAGTTGGTGTGCCTCTCTGTGGTGGGGTATTCCCTTTAAAGGACGAGTTCCCTCACCGACCAAAGGTAGCATGCTTTATCATTGGGAACCTCCTCGCACAGTGATGCCTAGTCCCAAAGATAAAGCAAGTATTGTCTAAAAGAAACCGGTTACGTTTTCAAACCTATGGCTCTCTGCTCCTAGTAAAGGAGTTGAGGGTCTAGCACTTACTCCACTAAGATGTTCGCAAACATGATCTGATAAACTCCAAAGTCTAAGGTTAACTATTTATTTGGAGTTTTTGTAGAGCACTAACAACCACAAATTGCTACCCAATTAAAAGGTTCTGTAGCTAATATGTTTTAAATGAAATATTAGGTAGTGAGTTGAACAACTGCAGAGGTAGTGCAGATGTAAGAATTGTAGTCGATCCTCCCATTGAAAGACAACTTTCTCAAGGCTTGTTGTGATAATTGTAAATCAACGAAAAGACAACCCTGTTCTTCTGTAATATGAAGATAACCAAGGGCGCGTAGTAATTCTCGGGACGTGAGCTGGAAGTTGGTTTTACTTCTGGCTATGGCCTGAAGAACGTTACTTAAAGAAGCTTGACTATATGGCTTTGATTTGTCTATCATAACAATCTTTCGGATTACTGATTCCTATACAGATGACTATATTATTTCATTCCGACTATTGAATTCTATCAGAATGACCACGTTCTCTTGGTTATCTTCATATCAGAGAAAGACAGGGTTGTCTTTTTGTTGATTTACAATTATCGCTACAAGCCTTGAGAAAGTCGCCTATCGACTAAACACGTGTTTGCTTGTCATACCGAAGTGTCAAAACTCTTGAAAATCTACGTTTAGGCCCATAATAAACATTTTTTGTAATGATTCCTGCTTAGATTACTTGTTTTTTAACTTATCCCATCAAGTTTCCAAAGTATAGATATTTACAGTATTGATCTAATGTATTAGAACCAAGCAACCTCTTTATTTAGAAGCAACACCTTTGGGGTTTGTTTACAAACATGTTGGTACACGGATATGCTGCACTTGTCACGTGAAGGAAATATGACTGATGAAGACCAGTGATGTACTCAAGTCTAAAGAAGATTTGATGGGTTGCATCTTGGTATTCGAGTGGAATTCAGGGCGCAGGGGAAATGTTAGCATCACTTTCTTAATGTTCAGCCACATGCTTTGCTTTATGTAAAAAAAAAATCAGAAATTCTTGTTGAGCAGCTGTGGTGAAAAGTGCCTTAGTTTTTATAAACATGACACACACAAAAATACAATCAAGACGCCAGGCAAGTTTGACTGCCATACCTGAGGAAAAGCACAGCACGGAAACCAAGTAGCGTAACTTCACCAAACTTATGACGGTTGGTTCAAACATAATGCATTCATCATCAGGGTGAGCTAGCAGGAGCAATACATGCCTAGGCCCTTCAGGAAAGAAAACACTTGGACTCATTTTGCATTGGACAAGCCCTCTGGAACTTTCAGCATTTTGGGCGTAGGACGTCTCTGGTCCTGGGGTACACAGCTTCTCTGGGCTCCTCTGGGAGATGGCATAGGTGGGGAAGCCACAGCTGTCTCTGCATGGGTCTCTCTGCTTTTCGTGCACTCCGTGACTCCTAGATCTTCCGCATCCTCCTGGGTCAGGGACCTCGACTGTGTCCCGAGAGGCGCAGTGGGGCGTCTTCGAACAGGGGGCATTAGGAGGCTTATCAAAGTACTCCGAGTTGAGGGCTGGAGAGTTTTCTGGATGTTTCTGGGAGGGGACACCGGGCCTCCCGTGGCACTTACTAGGGGATAGCCCGGTTTCCCCTGGATTCTCTGGGGAGATACAAGGCCCCTCTTTGTTTTCCGGGAAGGGGATAGAGTTCCGATTCTTCTTCGAGTAGGGGATGCTCGAAGTCTCAAGGCCCATCTCGAAGGGGACACAGGGCATTTCAAGGCTCTCCTGGTGGGTGACACCGGGCCCCTCCGAGGTATCCTGGCAGGGGATACTGGACCTCTCAGACCTTTCCGGGCTGGAGACACCAAGACTCTCGGCGTTTTCCTCGTAGGGGACAATCGCCCGTGGAACCTCTGGCTTCCAGCGGAGGGGTACATCGGTGTCTTCCGGACAGGGGAAATTGTGGCTCTTACGGCTCTTCTGGGAGAAGGGACTGGTCCTCTTAAGGCATTCCGGGCCGGAGACGTGGGGCCTCTCCGACGTGGGGACACGGAGCAGCAGCCCGAAGTAACTGCGGGATTGGGGGTGGCAGGGGGTAGTGCTGGGTTTAGAGGAAGAGGGGCTGTGCGTCCTGGCAGCCTTCCAGTTCTCCGCTGGAATCTTAATTTAAGTCCGTTCGGTTAAATCCCCGGTCCCCATGAGGCCGGGTTTGGCAGAGGGCGTTGCTTGGAGAGGGAAGCTTGTCTGAGGAGAAATCCGTGGCGCAGTTAGAACGCTGAATAATGTCCACGTCAGAAGACCCGGCTACAGGATTCTCACTCTGGGAGGGCCCTGAAAACATCTAGGAGGGCCATGAAAATGAGTGGGGGAAGCTGGCAAAAATCAACAAAGGCTTACGAGATACAAGGAGGGGGGGGGAGAGCGGGAGGGGGGCGGGAACGGCCACGGGAGAGCGGGAGGGGGGCGGGAACGGCCACACACTGACGGGAGAGCGGGAGGGGGGCGGGAACGGCCACACACTGACGGGGGGGCGGGAAACGAACCAACAGCGGGAGGGGGGGACAGGAAAGGGAAGACTCACCTGGACTTCCTCGGCCGGAGAAACAAACCTCGACCAGCCCGCAAAAACGCCCCGCCCACCGAGTGAACACGTCTACATGACGTGAGCAGAAAGGGAAAAATTCTCGGGAACGCCCCCGAATCTGGTCCGGCCTTTGACGGACAGATCCGGCTCCCAATGGCTAGCCTCCATTTATGGAGCTAGCCAATGGGAGGAGGGGGCGGATACCCGACCCCACATAGAGAGATATCGAGATATCATTAGATTTTGCTAGCGCATGCGTACTTCGTACGCATTGCGTAGGCAAAACCTAAAAACGGGCGTTTTAAAAGCGCTAAAGTGCTAGAGTGTATCTCTTCGTGCAGGTCAGCAGCAATGAAGATTTGCAGTTGTTAATACAAGCAGCCCCGCTAGAGGCCAGCCTTAAGTAAGGCGGGCGAGGGAGGTCCGCAAGACTGGAGCGCTCGATCCAGCGCTTCCAGAGCGGGACATCCACACCCAAAATGGCGGCTCGAAAAACGGACAGGGAGCAGAAGCCCACAGACCCGGACCCGCTAAGTAGCGGTGAGTACAACTATTAATGTGCAAGTAAGGGCCAGAAACCCTGATAAAAACAGGGGGTAAGAAAATAAATGTAGGGGTGATAGGAGTTTCAACTTATTTACAAGCCAGTGTCCTTGTATATAAGGCCCTCTTTCATGCTATACTTGGCGTGAAGGGATGGGCAATGGATGTTGCAGTGTGCTTTTAACCGTAACATCCATTGATTTTGACGCTGTCCCCTATTTATAAGGAAGGCATACAAAGGAGGCAGTGCCAAAATTAAGACCAGGGAAAACCAGGGGGCATATTAGCAAGAAGCTTGTGAAAATTATCGCCGCTGCCGCTAAGATGGCGATAATGGGTTTGCTAATATGCATTATAGAATTCCAATAGAAGCCCAGGTTAGATGTGCAGAACTACTAACCTGGGCTTTTATTGGAATTCTATAACGCATATTAGCAAGCCCATTATCGCCGTTTTAGCGGCAGTTTCCTGCCGCTAAAACTGTGATAATTTTTATTAGCGTCTTGCTAATATGCCCCCTGGTCTTAACCCGGCAAAATGGGGAGAAATGCTTTTTTTCTCCTTGTTTTTGCAGTATCCAAGTGTGCTGCGATGTGCAGCACACATGGAACAGCAAAAAATAGCCATTGATTGTTTATGTGCAGGAAGGTATCCCTACCTGCACAAAAACAATCAAAAAGATATGTAGTTTTTGCAACTACTATGTGTGCTGCATTGAGCAGCACACATAACAGTTACAAAACGCCATTTAAAGTTTGTTTTTGTGCAGGAAGGGAGGCCTACCTGCACATAAACAATCTTCCCCTCAACTCAGGCAACCATTATTGTGCAAGGGTGCCTGGGTTGGCGCTAGACTGCTAAATTTAGTGCCAACACAGGGGGAAACGTATGGTTGCACCATATTGTTGTAAACATGGTGTAGCCCTGTGTTTCTGAAGTGGCGGAGCACGGCCTTAAGCCAAGGAGGCTTACACTGCGCTACGCCACTACGTTGTACATATGCCCCAACATCTCCTACCTCTAGAAATTCATAATCTGACATAGGCGATGTCCCGATTTAAGAAGAATGAGGAAAGCGTCAGAAATCCTTTTGTGCTTTTCATCAAATGTCCATCTATTAGCAGTGTAAACACTAAATGTACAGAGTTCCCCAAGAACTCGTGTTAGTGTGGCCTAGCAGTCTCTCTCTCAAGGAATAGAAGTGAAAACAATAAACAGGGACCCGATGTGCTACACTTTTGTGGAGATCTTTTGTTCCTTGCCGTGGTTGATTGCGTATGAGGGACCCAGAAAAATAAAGTAGTGAGCGTGAGAAAGTGTATTAAAAAAGGGTAGTTTAGTCCACTAAGAAGACTTTATTCGTGTGGCTAACTGCCTTAATAAAATAGTGAAGGAGGGGTACCGAGACTCAAAAGTCAATGTATTTTGGCCTCGTTCAACCCTCGCATATGGTCCACATGGACCACATGCGAGGGTCCCTCATACGCAATCAACCACGGCAAGGAACAAAAGATCTCCACAAAAGTGTAGCACATCGTGCTACCCGTCAGGCATTGCAGCGCCGGCTTGACGCAGGAGCAGGAAGCCGGTGATGAGGCCAGGCAACTACCTTGCGGGATGAAAATAAAATCATTCAGCTACCCAGTTGTATGAGGTTTCCTAGTTCCGACAAGGGACCCCCGCGGATCCCTGTTTATTGTTTTCACTTCTATTCCTTGAGAGAGAGACTGCTAGGCCACACTAACACGAATTCTTGGGGAACTCTGTACATTTAGTGTTTACAAGTTAAGAGGACAAGTACATTGGACCCCTATAAATATCGTCCTTTTTAGGTCCCCCTTTGTTGTTCCATACATCTATTAGCAGTCTCAGAATAATTCACAGGAGCACATTAACAAATCTATGAAATCATACATTTTAAGGCATACTCTTACTGCACTAAACAGGTCCTGAAAATCTTTCCTGTGAGCACCTGTCAGTGGGACAGTCTTAAAAGGTAAGGGCAGGGGAAATGTGCATTTGCACATTTAACCTTTATTTGTTCCACATGGAAAGCTATTTCCCATCAGCAGAAATCTCTTTGTCTACATAACTATAAAATGTAGGGGTCTTCTTCGAATATGTCTTACTTGTTGCCATTCAAACTCCAACGTTTTAAAGAGATCTGGATATTTGGTGGGTAGTTTGTGAATTCCCAAAAAGTTATGCTTTCTTGAAAGCAACCTATGCTGCTTCTCTGGCAGCGCCTATATTTCCACCCATAATCCTAGATATACAATTCTCGGAAATACACCATTTATAAAGCTTCCCCCCCATCCCCATCCTACTGAATGTGCAATTTGTATTCAGAAAAGTCTACTATTCCTGATCACATGAATCAAGATTGGAAACTTTCAAAAATAATGACAAGTTTCTGCACCCCTTTGTCAGTTCTGCAAATTGGGGCTCAAAACTTTTATTAAAAATATATGCAGGCATATCGAATAAAAAAAAAAAGTGGCAATAGCTGTAAACTCCAGTCAGTGGGGATTCCGCCAAGACGCAAGTCAATTTGCTGTACGTGACACACATATGGGGGCAGATATACAAGCCCCTTGCCCCACTTTTTGTTTAATTTTTAACATGGGAAAGTGACGTAAGGGTGGCGCAAGGGGCTTATAAATAAGCTGTATGGTCTTTAAATCTCTTACAGCATCAAAACACAACAAAAGTGCCTCTAACATTCTTTTCAGAAGAAACTGCAGTGCTGACGAATACGCCAATAGGTCTGGCTTAAGTCCTGCCTATAATATCTTTAAAAGCCTTCTGCAAGGCAAACCTACAACACAAATGATTGGTGTATGTATGCAATGCAGCAATGAGATTAATGTAATACTGTGTTATGATTCAGTGTACATTTGAGACGGAGGTGGAAATAATACACCAAGCCGCCAATCGCATGAAGTGAGAGAGAAATACTCCTCTGGCCATAGTCGGGGACACTCTGTGAATATCGTAAACAATTAATAACAATAGGTCGCCGATAACTACTCTGTCAAGCTAGACCTAAAAAGGTAGGACTACTGAAGGACACAGGAGACAATCTCATCTCCTAAAGTCTATCACATTCATTTTAGAGGCCACAGGAAATCAATTCACCGCCATAAACCAGCAGCAGGGTTTGACTTTGATTGATAATAAGAAAAACGAAACTTCGACCCTCTTCAGTTTATGCAAATCAGCCAGAGACTGGAGCTGTGCAGAGCAGGACCCACACTGCCACGAGACGAGTTAATAACCTTCAAAATGTCTTATGAGGAAAATCGAAGACGCTGCTGTCACCACGCCAGACCTATCCTTCATGTGGAACAATATGTCCACCCACCCCAGATGCCCACAACTGTCTCAGTCCCAACTGAATGGCCAATTGCAGCTGTCTGACTGCAATCTGCTTTGGAACCTTCTGAAAATCAAGCCAGGTAACAATAATCTAATTTAGCCTTAGAGCCCTCCATTGCGAGCTGTACCGCCTAAGAGAGGCCCGCTCCAGCGTTAAAGGCCAGAGCCTTGGGAACCGGCCATTAACAATCGAGCAGTCCTTTAATGGCTGGTAAAGCCTGCTACGGTGGGCTCTAAGGCTGCTAGAATATTCTGTCCCTAGAGGGTAGAATATTTTAATTTGTAAAACAAAGGCTTCATGGAAACAGAGGGGGGTGAAATCCCCTTGGGCTCCGTGAGGTCTTTGTTCACAGCAAGAGCTGTGAACAAACATTGGAAAGTTAATGCTCTGGGTATGTATGTACCAGCCATTAGCAACACGGAGCACTCCATTGTCTTCAATGAAACGCTAAACATCCCACTGTTTGAATATAGCCTTACAGCCCGACCTAGCGGGCTCTAAGGCCATTGAAGGTCCGCTCCAGTGTTAAAGGTCTAAGCCAGAGGCAACAGCCTTTAACAAGGAAGCAGGGGGCATATTATCAAGGACAGGCCATACATTATCGCCGCTTTTATCGGCAGGAAACTGCCGATAAAGAGGCGATAATGGCCTTGATAATATGCTCTATTATGTTCAATCGAAGCCCATGTTAGATGTGTTCACATTTAACATGGGCTTCGATTGGAATTCATAGAGCATATTATTAAGGTCATTATCGTCGCTTTATCGGCAGTTTCCTGCCGATAAAAGCGGCGATAATGTATCGCCTGTCCTTGATAATATGCCCCCAGGTCTTTAATGGCCGGTAAAGCCTGCTAGGAGGGCTTTAAGGCTATTAGAACATTCCGCCCCAGAGAGTAGAATGTTCTAATTATCAAGAACAAAGGGGCATATTACCAAGCAATAGCGATAATTATCGCTATTGCTTGGTTAGAGACAAAATGTTACCGCTGAGCTGCGGCGATTTTTATCGCAGATAAACCTTGGTATTACCAAGGTTTATCGCAAATGCGATAAAAAACGGCCGCAATGCATGAATATCACTGAAAAGTCCGCGATATTCATGCATTACCGAGCTAATGCTCTTAGCCATGTTATCCACCTCCCATTGGATAACATGGCTAAGAACTGCTCAGGGCAGGTGTTAGCTTTTGGAGATACTCGCGCTTAGCGCGAATATCTCCAAAAGTTGGTAATAGGAGATAGCGATGTTGGCGACTGTTACCAGTCGCTAACATCTTGGCACGCCCACTTTGCATGTCATTAGTGATGAATATCACTGACATGCAAAGTGGGGCCCAAGATGATCGCTATCTCCTACTAGCTGTCGCTAACTGGTGTTAGCGACAGCTAGGTAATAGGGAGATCATTTTATCTCCGCTTTCTTGGCTTTTAAAGCCAAAAAAGCGGAGATAAACCCCCTTGATAATATGCCCCAAAATACTCTCGGAGCCCAAGTGGATTTAAATCCCCTCAGGCCCGAGAGGCCTTTGTTCACGGCAGCAGCTGTGAAAGAAAAAAATAACCCTAGAATGCTGTTCTGCAGCCGTCTACCGGCCCGTAGAAGCCCAGAGCACTCCTTTGTTTGCAATGGAGTGCTCAATATTCTAATGTTCTAATAGGTGTTGCTATGTTATGTCAATAGATTTGTAGAGGGCTACTTGTCATCATTGAGGGAATCCAGACGTGTTATGACTGGCTCCTCAATAGGTGGGAAACCGAAGAATCAACACAAACTCGAGCAATTTGTAAATGTCTCCAAACCTTCATTGTACTCCACTCAATAGACTTGTTTTGTCTTAATGCATTGATTTTAGTTAAAAATCTGCATGGGCTTTCTCTTCAGATCTCATCAGCAAGGCCTCTAAATCAATATTAACTAATTGTGGAACACAGCGTTGTTTTCACCTGTGTTAATTAAAAAAAAAATGATTCAATATTTACATTGTTGATATCAAGCATTAAACACACAACCATCCTTGACTGTGTGTGAGGCAGAAAACAAAAAAGGGGAAGGTGCTTCTGAGAAACAGGAGTTGCGAAAGTGAGGGATATGAGCAAGAGATGGCACAGTGTAAAGGAGATAAACTGTGAAAGAAGGGAAAGTAGAGGCTTTATGAGGGAGAGGAGGATTTGAAAGAGGGAAGGTTATGTGTGCATGTGTGATGGTGAGAGGGGCATATCAGTGAGAGATGAGGGCATTGGTAAATGTGAAGAAAAATGGGATGGTAAGAGGAGCGAGCAAGACAGAAGAAAGGATCTCTGAGAGGATAATGGAAGGAGGTCAGGCAAAAAAAATGAAAAAGGAAGAGATAATTTCAAAATGTATGTGATACTACAGAGGGATATTGTCAGAAAGAGTAGTGTGAGAGTCAGTAGAAACCATAGGGAAGCGGTGGGCTATCGGTAAGGCCACCAAATTCAGTAAGGCCAAAGCACTCATGCAGAAGAGAGATTAGGGGAGAAACCAGCAACTTTTTGGTCTGGTGGTGAGAATTATCGCACTCACGGGCGATTAGCTGGCTAAGCGGGATGAGAGAATTCAGCTCCAACAAGCGACCAACAGGACCTCTCTGTACCGGCTATGACTAGAGGAGGGACAGCAGTGATGGGTCTCCTCAAATAGCCAATCTATGAGCAGGAAACAAATCTGGGGTATTACTCAACTGGCTGGCAATCTTGACATCGCCTCCAAAATAATCCTGAATTAGAGGGCCCAGCAAAGAAACACATTAAGTGATTCCTCCTATAGGGATCTATACGTCCCGCACCAGCTACCTGATGATCTCCCACAAGAGACCGTGAACACATTAAACAGAGAGAGTCTAGCTCAACATCAACCGATCACACAAGCAGAGATTGAGGCAGCTGTAGATGATATGAAACCATGGAAGACACTGGGTCCGGATGGGTACCTACTTGAATATCATAACAAATTCAAATAGATTCTCTGTTCTCATCTACTGAATTTGAGTGGTTCTGTTCCAAAGACACGTCAAGATATAACTATACTACCTCCAGCGGGAAGTATCACGGAGACCAAGAAAGCAACATACAGTACCTCACTCATGTACTTACATCATGCATCCAGACATGTCCAAGAAGTGTGGGGCTCTTATTTCTTGTACATATTCTTTCCCCTGCACCCTGAACTTCCTAATACAATAAGTAGACTTCTCTTCCTGAGACCTACTCCTTCCCCCAAGAGCTCTGCATCTTAAATCCCAAGCCTTCTAGCCGCGTTTTGTAGGCTGTTTCGCTCTAACCCCCTTTGTTATATCAAACTCTTCTATTTAACGGACTATGTTGTCCGATGGGCCTGATTCACACAAGATAAAATAGCAAATTAGTAAGAAAGATAGGGGAGAGAGGGAAAGAAGAGAAGGGAGAGAATGGATGGAGGGGCAGAATAAAGGAGTTGTATATAGTTATTATTTTTATAGTCGCCATTTTGCCTTTAAATGCCCATACGGACGAATGCCTTTCCCTCCAGTCCCTTTCACATCACGAATAGGGGAGGTCTCAGTATTAGTACAGCCAGGGCCCATCCTTGGGGTCTAAGATACATTGACAGATGTGTATATGAAAGGCAGCAGCTGGCTTTACAGGAGCTGACAGCAGCCGCAGGATCTGACAAAAGGGATTACAGCAGTGACACCAAGGCTCCGAGTGACAGCAGCATGACTTACAAAATTCTCCTGTGGAATATCAGTTAAATTATAATGATGTCAAACCTTACATACTCAATCACTCTTCCACCAGTGTATTCCTCTCAGTGAAGCACTCACTCCAGAGATCTGTCTGTGTCCTACATGTCACGCGTGCCTTAACTGTGCATTTTCTGTGAGCGATGAAAGTACTCATCTGCCCTTCCGTACAGGGCTGGACTGGCCATAGTGGGCACCGGACAATCCCCCGTTGCGCCGCATGGGTGGGGGCTGGTTTTGGGCCCCTGGGGGCCATTTTTGTTACAGGTACAAAAATCGGCCGAATACCGGCCCCGGCAAAGAGCTCGGCGGCACCTCCAACCCCCCCACCAGGGGGGCCGGCTGAGTACTTTGCCAGGGCCGGTTGTGGTTCCCAGTCCGGTCCTGCTTCCGCATCTGTTCTGCGGGGAATGGAAGATGGCACTAGCTGCTTTATGTGCTTCACTACTGCCACGCTGCTCCTGTTCTCTGGGGAAGTAAAGCTTCTGCCGCTACTAACTGATCTGTACTTTTCCTATGATGGGGAAAGCTTGTGCTGCTGATGCCATAGCTGTACCTGTCCTCTGACGGGTGGAAGCTTGCACTATGTCTGCCTAAGGTGTACCTGTTCTACAAAGAATGTGCGTTTCCACTACTACAGCCCCATCCTACAAAAAAAACAAATGATATATGGAATACACTTGCATAATATGCCCTATAGACTAGGGATTGATTCACAGTATTTGATATGAAATACTGAGACCCATAACCTGATGCTGCCTGACAACAGAGTGGTAATATTCAGTGCTGAAACATGTCGATTGGAAAGAGCATGACTCTCTAGTGGTAGGGACACACCACTAAAAAACACTTCAGTACACTCACACACACAAAGTTAATTTAAATCTGACAGTTTAATAAAGGGTATATCACTCTGGCAAATCATAAATCATAAAATAGCCACATTATTGTTTGCGGACGATACCCTTTTGCTGTCCAAACCCCCATGGGCCTACAATACTACCAAAACTAAGCTGATGATGCTAAATCCCCACAAATTCTTTAAAGGTAACCTGGTCTAAGACAATGTTCTGCTTGAGAGGGTAGGTTCTTTTGAGTACTTGGGAATCAAGTTGTCTGAGGGAACGGCTTGGAAGAATCACTTAGAAAAGGCGTCCCTGAAATCTTCCCAGTTAACTGGGGCTTTGCGGTGGGAACACTGCCTTTCTTAAACCAAGCCTGTAGCCCCTTCCTTAAACTGTACAGTTGCAAGGTAGTGAGTAGTGTGCTTTATGGGGCAGAATTGTGAGGTTCAATAAATGTAAACACTCTTTCAATAGTGGAAAACAAGTTCCTTAGGAGCTTGGTATCACTCCCCCAAAGCACTCATCTTCTCCTCTTGAAACTTGACCTGGGTGTCAAGTCTATTAATGACCAGGTGAACCTACGCCCAATGTTCTTTTGGTACAGATTGGTCACGACCCCTAACCTGGCCCCCTATGCCGCTGCTTTCACAGAAGTTTCTGCTTTGGACAAAAATCAAAAAATTGGGTGGATTAAATAAATAGATGTCATCCAGGCAGGCATAGGCTCCCACCCAAATATTCTAGGGACCAATTAAAATCTCAGTATTGGGCATGGGTAGAACAGAAGAATTACTTGAAAATCCGTCATGGCTGCTTAACTGATGTTTTTACTGATATGAAATCCATCAACCGGCTAGAATGCTATCTTGATATTATTAAGGTGCCGGCAGATAGGAAATTGTACATTCAGTTCAGACATGGCAGTCTACGCATTAATGCCTTTACTAATTCCTGGCTGACAAATAAATCACAGCCTAAGGGCTGTCCCTCCTGTACATGTCATTATGAAACAATAGGCCATGTCTTTTTTGCTTGTGTTGCCAATTCCAGACCCAGTAGCAATTGGCTAACTACGGCATGTAGATAACTCGGGACACATAGCCACAAAGATCCCCTATGTAAAGATGCGAGACCACTTTATGCTTGTGCAACTGCAACATTTTTGGGCCAGCTTTGGGCTATTAGTAGGAGGGTTTTCACTATTACTATGACTGGCATGGACAAAACAAACTGAAATCATAATGATCAGTCCAGATGGGTGTGTTTTCTACACTTGTATACCAGCTTTGTAAATAATTGGTTTTTATGTCAATATTTTAAGCGTGTTATTGTTTTTTATTGGTCACTAGGGGCATGGCTACATAAGAGGCGTTGCCTTTTATGAAGCACGGGAAATGGCTTTGAATATACAAGCATTGCTTCAATAGTGGACTATCAAATGGACAAATTGGCTTAACCAATATGTTTTCCTGATGCTGTGAGGCATTAGCAAAAAGAAAAAAATATTTTTGCCGATGCTGTGCTTCATTAGCAAACAGACAAAAATAAATAAAATCCGGAATGATGCATACATGAGCATGTATAATCCTGTACTACATTTTTAAAAAACTTGTTTACATGCATTCTTGAAGAGTGCAAGTGTTTCAGGTACCTCCCTCCTCCTACAGTCCGTGCTCTTGCCCCGACCCCCCTTCCTCCCGTGGTCAGTTGTGTTGCTACTTCCTCCCCTCCTCCACACCTACCGCGTCTTGATGGCCCCAAGCAATCCGTTGTGTTGCTTGCCACTGCCATCCATTGCATTTCTGCTTCCTACCTCCACTCCCCACCTCCCTCGTGTTGCTTGCCCCATGCCATGCATTGTTTCTACTTCCTACCTCCTCCTCCACACCTCACTTGTGATGCTTGCTCCATGCCATTTGTTGTGTTTCTGCTTCCTACCTCTACCCCCACACCTTACTTGTGTTGCTTGCACCCTGCCATCTGTTGTGTTTCTGCTTCCTACCTCTCACCCATACCTTACTTGTGTTGCTTGCCCCCTGCCACCCGTTGTGGTGCTGCTCCCTCTCTCCCTCGTGTTGCTTTCCCCCTGCCATCCATTGTGCTGCTGCTTCCTCCCTCCTGCCGCGTGTTGCTTGTGCTGCTACCTACTGTTCGATGTACATTGTGTCGTTGAGCCCCGGTTCCTCCTGCCCCCTAAAACACGCCCATCTGATGCAAAAAACATTATACAAAGCCAAATTGCTTTTGTGCATACGAAAGCCATTTAGTTTTGTATAATGATTTTTAGACATATTGGGTATCGCACATGTGCAACAGGGTTTAAAGAAAAGAAAAAGCACTACGACGCAGTAAACAGTGATGCCATCATAAAGCTTTTTTTCTTTAAGCCATTTTGCACATTAGTCTGTGTTGAATTGAAAGAGGTCTAAAAAAAATAATAAAGCCATTAGATCTTGCATAAACAAAACCTAGTGGCTAATCAATGCTTGTTGTTGCTGGACTGAGTATTTCTTTATTTTACTGTTTATGTCAGACTGCAGCGTTTTAGGCCAGGATGACTATGGGACAGAGTGAAGACGTTTAGAAGCTAGATTTGTACTATGTCATAGGTGGCTTTTTTAGGTTATTTTAGGGTCAAGTGAAGTCAAAAAGCACATTATTTCGAGTTACAACCACTAAAGCAAAGATGATACAAATTGAAATCATGCATGAAAAGTTCAAACACTAGTAGTAGTGATTGTTCATTTTAAATCAACTTGTTAAGTCACAGGTTTTATTAAACATCTACACATGCTCCAAGCTGACAGCAATGACATAGTAACACCAGAACTCTCACTGCCTACATGACCACTGAATCATTTGGTTAGTTGTTCTACTTTGACACATACGTCCCCGACCTTTCCGTAGATCCACTATGGGTCCTACGCCTGTGTAACCTCTCCTGCATTTTTTCTCTCATGTGGAACTGCCTTGCAAGATCCATTATAGCACACCATCAGCCCAATCTGATACCAGGAAACCTCCTTTCCTGGAACCTATACCACCAAATTCGTTATCGCCAACTTCCTGGCCGCCACCCATAAGCCCCTTTACCATCCCCCCAACCTCAGCCCCTATCTCCATTCAAATTGGTACACTACAAGACCTCCCTGACTCACTGGCTTCCCCTGACCCTTTTAAAGGCGCCTCTACCCTTCTAGTTTTCACAAGCGGCCTGCCCCCTCCGCAGGAATTCTCCACGTAACCCTTAACCACGTAACCCTTAACCAACATCCACCTTGATGAGATCTCTATCCACCTATGCCACCTCACGGACGAACTCCAGACAATGACAGCCATCACTATCGAGCATCTTCCCCTGCTCAGAACTACTGGTACCATGGAGACCCATCCCAACACCCAAACAGGTTCAGTTCTTGCCCTAGACCGGCACACCTCTCACCATTCTTCAAAAACTTTACCCCTCCCAAATGCCTCCTCTTGTCCCAGAAGAACGAAGACTGATCTATCTATCAGCGATATCTGTGAACTACTCCTCTCATATTCCTACCCCGTAGACACTAACAAGTCCTTTCTGGGTCAAATAATAGCCATTCAAGATTACCCTTACAGAGAACCCTCCCACAATCTCAGAGGTATAAATAGCAACAACCACAGACTCCTAACTCCCATTCTACTTTCCAACTGAAATGCATACTGCTCAACTGCAGAAGCACTAGTAAACATGCCCCCGATATCTACCATCTCATTCTAACTAATGAACTTGATATCATTATCGTCATGAAAACCTGGCTAGACTGCTCCTCCTCCCCTATCCTTGACCTTCTAGTCCCGCCTAGCGACTACATAATTCGACTGGACAGATCTATGAAACAGGGTCGAAAAATAGCTTGTATACACCGAAATATACTCAGAGTATCTCAATCAGAAACCTTCACCTTGCCCTCCAGTGAATATCTCTGCATCAACACCTCAAGCAATAACTTCTCTGTCTGCAAACTACACACATTCTACCACCCCTTCGGAGACAATCTGTCCTGCATTGAACAATTAATTGAAATTATCTCATCCAACGACGACCCTCCAGTGACCCAAGTCTTCCTTGGAGACTTCAACTTCCACTGGTCTAACCCAAACGATCACGCAGTGAACAGTCTAAAATACCTCCTTTTGGCACATGATCTGACCCAGTTCTGCGACAGCCCAACTCACAACAAGGGTTTGGACCTTATCATATCCAAAAGAAACACCATCACACTGGATTCCATTGTCCCATGTGACTGGTCTGACCACTACAGCATCAACATCTTTATCAACAGCTAGGTGTCCCCGAAGAGGGACCAACCCAGGAAAAGGAACCTCAGAAACATTAATCCCGTAGAACTAGCAACCCATTGTAACACTGCCTTTACTACCCAAGCAGGCATGAAAGATGTCCATGCTCTCACAGACCTCTCTAATACCTCTACCTCTGGTATCCTGTATTCTGTTGCCGCTTTACAACAAAAAAATACTACCACCAAAGTCTCCAAACCTTGGTTCAACAACGACCTAAACTCCAAACGTTACAATCTAAGGGAAGCTGAAAGTACTTGGAGATCGATACCCTCCATCGAATACCTACAACACCTTAGATATGTTAGGAACTCTTACAACAGAAAAATCAAGGTGGCATAGGCTGAATTCTTTAGAACTCAACTTAACCAAGCCAAAAACCACCCCAAAAAACTTTTGAAATACTTAAGCAACTATTGGTCATCGCACCTACTCATCCAGACCTTGGTGACAGCAGTCCAACAGGAGACGAACTGCCCGCATTCTTTGTGGAGAAAACAAAAAGCATCAATATCAACCTAGTATCAAAGAGGGCTCTTCTTCCAATTTCAGGAATCGCTTCTCCACTCGCTCCTCTGCACCAGTTCAGGCCAACTAGTAATGTCCCCAACAACAATTACCCCTGGCACACCTTCACTCCCCTCAGCGAAAGCGAGATGCCATTCTCTCCTTATCGTCAAAGATTGTTAACGCCTCACTATTGCAAGGCATTATCTCCAACTGCCTAAAAACAGCGCAGATAACCCCAATTCTAGACAAAACCTAATGCAAACAGCTCTGATCTTAATAACTTCTGCCCTTTCTCCAACATCCTCACTCTGGCGCAACTTCTAAAAAAATGTGCGTGAAAACTCAACTCTGCTTACACATTGAGAAATTCCAACTCTTGGATCAACACCAATCTGGTTGTCGGCGAGGTCACAGCATGGACTCTGCACTCATTCACATCATGGATGACATTTTTGAAAGGCTAGTCCAAAATGAATCATGCCTCCTGATTCTACTTGACCTATCGTCTGCCTTCGATGCTGTTACACGACAAATTACTATCCATTCTAGAACACAGGATGGGTCTTTCAGGGCCGGTAATGCAATACTATTCTTCTTTCCTCCACAACAGATCCCAAAGAGTCAAGGTGGATCAATCACTCTGTAAGCCCTCTGCCATCAATATGGGGGTTCCACAGGGGTCTGCTCTTTCACCCATACTCTTCAGCTTATTCATAGAACCACTTGCAAATGCACTGCAATCCATGAACATTCTTTATTACAAGTATGCTGATGACACTCAATTATATCTCAAGATCTCCTCCCCAGAAGACTTGATTTCACTCAATTCTACCTTGATGAACACTTAAAACTGGCTCACTGATAACCACCTCATGCTCAACACCTCCAAAACGAAATTATTCTTCATTGCTTCATTTCACAAGATGGCATCTGTATCCCCCCCGGTACTCATGGACACAAGACACTACTTATAATTACCTCTAAGGAAACAAAAGTTGGACTGCCTTTTTTGCTACTCAGCCCCATTTGCTATTCCAGTTTTAGTGATCACTAATAGAATCCTTAGACCTGTCCTCTCGTCCAAACCCCCTGCTCAATCCACTTCTATACATACAGCACACACCACCACTGAGGCGCCCCGGCCTCTAACGTGCTTGCTCCTAAACTGTAGATCAGCAGTACAACACACCACAGATATTGCTTAAAGTCATACACGTGAAAAAATAGACATCGCATTCCTTACAGAATCCTGACTCAATGACCATTCTACCCCCATCTTTGACCTTCTCACCCCACCAGGCTACAACATCATCAGACACGACAGACTGATCAAAACAGGTAGCGGCCTAGCTATCATCCATAAAGAAAGAATATAGCTTACTAAATTACTGAACTAACATCAAATTGCCCACCATCTACCATCCTACCCTGTTCACTAAAGAACTAACCAACCTAATACCTTGTTTCTCCCTAACAGACATGGAAGACGTGTTCCCGGATGACTTCAATATCCACTGGAACAACCCAGAAGAAACTACAACCCAAAACCTCTCGGATCTGCTTGCAATTACCAACCTCAAACAGCTCTGCAATGAACGTTGGTTCATTGCAGAGCTGTTTGAGGTTGGTAATTGCCAGTTTTGAGTGTTCACACATCAAAGGTGCAACTCTGGATACAATCATCACCAAAAAAGATCTGGTCTCTTTGAGATCGATTTCTCCCATTGACCGGTCTGACCACCACCGCATACTGTTTAATATTGACTCACATGTCAGAAACCAACCAATACGACCTGACAAACCTAAGCACTGGACCAGGAACATCAAAGGAGTCCCCATAACTTAACTGGAATCCAGGATTCATGCCCATCTATAACCATAGCCTTCCAATATGACGGCTGATGACCTCACAGCCCACTTTAATTCCACAATGACAGAGGTGTTAGATCAAGTAGCACCACTCAAACTCAAACATTTGAGATCTACCAAATCTAAATATTGGTTCAATGTGGATCTTAATAATGAAAGTAAACAACTCAGACAACCAGAACGGACTTGGAGACTAAATCCTTCAACTCTTCACCTAGCACAAATTCGATCAACCCGGTCGGCATATAAAAACCACATCTTTAGAGAAAAGGCCACTTTCTGACTAGACCAGGCGAAGAATAGACCTATAGACTCTTCAACATTGTCAAAATTCAAACAAACAGCACACCCTCACAAGAAAAAAAGCCGCCAAAGATCCTTGCGAAGAAATCGCCAGCTTCTTCATAGAAAGTCACAAATATTGAGCAATCCTTCATCCAAACCTCAAATCCTCCCTGCCTTGCAATCTGCTTCCTTTTACCCACCCCAGCCATACAGATCAAATTCTTACCGCGGACAACCAGACCCGCTTCTAACTGAAAAATTGCGCTAATTGGTCGAATTTCGTACCCATGTCCGAAATCGAAGTCTTCAATATAATTGCAAGCTTAAGCCTTCTGCCCACACTATGAACCCCCTCCCATCCACAATAGTAAAAACACACAACCACTTCACTGCCCCTTTCTGGACAAAAATCATCAACTCCTCTCTCACATCAGGTTGTATTCCAGATGCCCTTCAGCTAGGACAAATCACACCTATACTCAAGAAACCAGGGGCCGCCCCTAACAAGCTCAACTACCCCAGACCTATCTCCAACCTTCCGTTCATAGCTAAAACATTTGAAAAGTGCGTTCTCCAACAACTTATCAAACTTATTGATGACTCCAACCTCCTCGACACCTTCCAGTCAGGTTCAGGAAAGGTTGTAGCACCGAAACAGCGATGCTCAATATTGCAGAGGATATCCACAGAGCCTTAGATGAAGGTGTAGCCTGCCTCCTCATCCTTATTGACTTATCAGGGACATTTGACACAGTAAACCATTGAGTTTTACTTGAGACTCTGAAGTGCTGATGTGGCGTTAATGGCACATTACTAGAATGGTTCACTTCCTTCCTTCAGCACCGTTCGCAACAGATTAAAATCAACTCCTGCCTCTCTGTAGCAACACAAGTCAAACTTGGAGTCCCGCAAGGATCGATCCTCTCACCATCCCTCTTCAATCTCTTCATGGAACCTCTTGCAATTATTTTGAAATAAGCAGGGGTTCATTACACCTATATGCTGACGACACACAAATATACTACAAAATCAAATTGCCCAGCGACGTCCAACACCTCATTGTCACGCTCACCAAGATCCAAACCTGGTTTAACGCAAACCACTAAAAACTGAACCCGGACAAAACAAATTTAATTCCGTTCTCTCTGAAAAGTAGCCACCAAGCAATTCAAGTCTGGCTCGAGGAGCTTGATGCTCTAATCTGCTCCCTCGTCTTATCCAACTCACTAAAGTCACTAGGCATTACCCTGGACAAGAACTTGTCAATGAAGGACCACATCAAGTACTCTGCAAAAAGTGTGCTTTACTCTCTAAAACATCTCAAGAAAATTAAACCTTTCATTCCCCAAGATGATCTCAAGACAATAGTACAATCCCTAGTCCTTTCTAAACTGGACCATGGAAACGCCATCCTAACAGGGTCACCAAAAGCTCACCTAGCCCCACTAAGGTTAGTCCTTAACATGGCAGCCTGACTCATAACTGGTCTAAACCAACCCTCAACGCACTCAACTGGCTGCCTACGGAAGGTAGATGTATTTCTAAACTGGCATGCATCACTCACAAGGCCCTTCGCACCCAATCCCCAAACTACCAAAATAGCAAACTAGTAAAAGCTGGAAAATCTAGAACTCTGAGAAGCACCAACTCTCTTCTTCTCATCCCTCCGAAACTGAAAAAGAAAACGACCCAGTGCCGGTCCTTCACTGGCAACGTACACAGGATCTGAAACGCACTCCCTATTGACCTCAGATGCAATCCCTCCTTCTCACGTTTCAAAAAGGACCTGAAACTCTTTCTCCTCTGTGGTATATAAATAAATAATACCGGATCTAGGTTTGACTGGACATAGCAATAACAGATAGCTCAATAAATAAGAGTCAAGATTCGAGGTAGTAGGAGTTTGCAGGTTTTAATACAGCATAAAGGACAGGAACAGGACAACCTGCACGGGAACAGGATGGCAGGGCCCTGCAGGGGGGACAGGGAATGAGCGCGCTAGGGAAAAGGGAATCGGCGTCACATTTAATAACAGTACACAAGCATATATACTAAAACAGTTGCATTACAGTGAATACAGTAGGCGGAGCAGTGGGTGTGGTCAATAGCAGTCGCGAAAGATAAGGGTGAAAGTAGGTGTAACAGGAGGCGTATACATAGACATGTGATGTAAACGTAACAGAATATGTCATAAATGGGGCGGAAACATGGAGGGGGCTACCTAAGGAGCCGGGACCTCTAACCTAATGGTGCGCGCAAACTGACAATGACGTGTTACTAGGAGAAGCTGGGGGCTATGAACTCTGCGCTAGGAGTAGAGACTGAAGTCTGGAGAGTCAAGGCGACATGTACCTAAACCCTATCTAGTATCTAATGTTTAGAGGACATGTTGATATAAACTAAGAGTCAGGAGGGGAGAGGCTAACAGACTCTAAGACTGGTGCATGCATTATTCTACATGTAGTGCGTGTTGAGGAATATTAAATGACCATTAATACAGTATTTCTCTTACATGGAGACGTAAAGGCTAGACAATGACGGAAACTATTGATACGATTCAGTAGCTTAGGAATGCAGAGAAGGAGGGCTGGACTGATAACTAGAATCATAACATACTCTTGGCAGACTCGTAGGCAGAGCCAGGCTGAGCCGGGCACTGCGAGGCAGGAAGTAAGTGAAGGGTCGAGGATACAGGTGGGGGCTGTATCGCTCCTCAGCGAGGGTTCAGGAGACAGGAGCTGAATCTGGTGTCCGGGCCCTTTTGAGGCCTAGAAACGGGGACTTTTCAATGAAATAACGTGCACACTGAGAAACGTGGCAACGCAACTTTACATAGGCCTAATACTCGTAGCTTTCACGAGAACTGGAAACTAGCATACTAGAGATGGACACAACTGTAATTGCGTCTTTACTCACACATGGGGAATACATATGCATATTAATCATGCACACATAACATAAGATGGGGGACACGTAGGGACACAGAACATGGCAAAATTTACTTTTCCACATTCCCTCCTTGTCACTACGTTTCCATCAGGAAACATCAATATTCATGATACCATCTATCATTTCATACAGTATCATTTGCTCGTCTCGAATTTTCTTGGAACTGGATTTAGAACGGGACTTGGGACTAGGAATACAAGGTAGCACAAATGCCGCAAATCGCAGGGCCACATTGTAAACAGAGGCAGCAACTGAATATGATCGCTACTGCAATACCCAGAAATGACAATACTTTCCATCCCCAAGCGGAAATTATATTCCAGAACCTACCGGACCATGTCCAGGTGCCTGGATTTTGGTGTAACATATGGGCAATATTATGGAGTCTGGTAATAGCTGAATAAACAGACGGTGCGTTATTAGGAATGAAAACGCAGCAACTAGATCCGATGACTCTACATGCCCCGCCCCTATCGGCCAGTATGACGTCAAGGACGAGACGATTCTGGAGCACGACAATTCTCATAAAGGATTGCTCTTCGGTTAAGTTACCTAGAGCAGAAGTAGTCTCAATCACTACTGCTTCAAGGGTTCTCGTTAATCTACGTATCAGTTTACTATTCACGACAGTACCTAAATAGGGGAAGACACCTTTATTGATATCTATGTATTGTTCTAGAGCAGTTTCAGTATAATCGACAATCGGGAGGTCTCTCTTGTGTCTCGTATGTACTAGGTGGGAATTCCTATGATAGTCAGGTGGGGCTAGGAAAACTGGTGGCAGTAGGAAGGCAATGTAACAGGTACCATCCCAATCGAGGGGCAGACGACCATATGCGGTCTGACCACAAACAAAATAAGAATGACGTGAAGCTTTGAAAATAAAGTTCCCACTGTCACTATACTTGACAATAGTAGTACAATCACTATGGCCTACATGTACGGAACCATTATTTCGGACACATAATTCACCTTTGACTGGTAATACTGACATAGCAGGTAAGTCTGGAGTAGTATCAGACTGAACATTCAGGACCATGAAATTCGAAGAATAATTACCCAAATTATAAACTTCATTTTCTAGATCTAACCCTGTTCTGTGGGGAAGACCTTGCTTGTCTGGAAAACATGTACTGTTTAGAAAGGGCATATCTGTCAAGGATGACGTTAACGTGGACCATGCTCCACACGAACCATTATGTGAAAATGGATAAGGAAAGAGTGGCAGAACTCCCTTCGGTGTCTGGAAGGGGGGGAGTCGACCACACACCCAACAATTAGTGGCATTGCTGGTCTGGTGTGAATAATGTAACATGCGGATAAAGGAATTATTACGCATAGCAAGACGATATGAGAGTTCATGAGGAGGTAGATCACTAAACGTGTGCTCTATTGTAACATTAGCAGACTTATTTACATTAGAAACTGGAAAACACAAATAAAATGCATAACCTGTGCAGGTAATCATAAGGCTGAGATATAGCAGAAAACATAAAATAATAGTGCAACTTTTAGAGTTCTCACTAACTCTCTCTCTGTGGGGGTCTATTATATACATGTCAGAAACCGGTCTAACCGTTTCACCTAGGGGAGGACTTAGACAATCAAACAGGCTGACTTATTTTACTAGACCTTAATTTTAGCTTGTACTCCTGCTGCGGAGTTTTCTCTAACAGGGAGGAATCTGTATCATTGTCTTTTGCGGGACAGTCCTTGAGAATAGTACTTTGGCAGTCTTTAGAATCCTCGGAAATGTTCTTGGAAACAGTCTTTAGTCCGTAAAACTTTTTCACATGAGACAGGTGGACCCAGCCCTTCCTGCCTTCCAGCTTGACGGCAGTACGGGTGGCCAGGAGGACCTGTTTGGGTTCTTTCCAGCGGGGCTCCAGCGGACTTGAACGATCAAAGTTCCTTACGAGAACCAAACTTCCAGGAACGATTTCATGCGGTGCCACCTCGGTATTGTCTGGAAATGCGGCGGCAACCTGTGAACGACAAGAGTGTAGGGCAGACATCAAGGAAGCTAGGTAATCTGTCAGCATATTACTTGAAACATCGGTAATACTTCGGGGTCTAGGTGTACCCCACATGTTAGGGGGGCGGCCGAATACGACCTCGTACGGGGACAGACCTGATCTGGAATGTGCGACCATGCGCATATAAAACAAAGCGACTGGCAGAGCTACTAGCCAGTCCACACCTTTCTCTTTACAGACTTTAGCAATACGTATTTTCAGGGTCTGATTATGTCTCTCTACGAGACCGGCTGCTTCAGGATGGCGTACACAATGGAACTTCCACTGGTACCCTAACAAAAGGGAAATGTGTTTCATAAGCTCAGATGAGAATGGCTGGCCGTTATCAGAATATACGACCCTAGGGAGTCCGTAACGGGGGAAGAATTCACGAACCAACTGCTTGGCAGTGGTCGCGGCTGTGTAATCTGGGACTGGATATGCTTCTGTCCATCTGGACAAAGCGCATACAACTACAAGGACATACTTGAAACCTCGACATCGCTCCATCTGAATATAATCCATTTGGAGGACTTCAAAAGGGTGGTCAGGAGGCTGGAATCCCCCTTGTTCCACCGGGACACTTTTACCTGGATTAAACTGGCAACATATCATACAGGTACGGACTTTCTGCTTGGCTGCAGCTCGTAAAGGCTTGTTGAACCAAATGTTCTGAATACTGTCTAACATAGCTTTTTCTCCTAAGTGTGCTGGACTATGTGCGGTATTGATAATGACTTGAACCATAGAGTCGGGGAGAAACCATGTGGCTTTACCCTTCGTTACCCATCCCTGATCTGTCTGGACCCCTCCTTGTTCGGACCATTTCTTGATTTCATCGGGAGTAGCATGTAACTGGATATCTATGACATCTTGAGTGGGGTCCTTAACTGTCATACAGGTAGTCGGATCTGGAGTATGTGTCTGTGTCGAATCAACTGAAATGTCTGGAGTCTGTGCTGTAAGCTTGGCTGTGCGATCTGCTAGATCATTACCTTGAGAAATAGTGTCAGTAACTTTCGTATGTGCTTTGCACTTCATGATAGCAATAGATGTCGGTAAGTGTATGGCATCTAACAGAGCTTGAATAAGGAGACCATGCTGAATCTTGGTTCCATGAGAAGTCATGAAACCTCTCTCCTGCCAGACTACTCCAAAGTCGTGTACGACTCCAAATGCGTACCGTGAATCTGTGTAAACATTGACTTTCAGGTTCTTGGCGTATATGCAGGCTTGTGTCAGAGCAACTAGCTCTGCTGCTTGAGCGGACAGAGTGTCAATACGGTGTGTTTCTATAACTTCAGTGTCAGTAGTCACTGCATACGCGGCTACTAGTTCTCCTGTACTTGTTCTCATACATGAACCATCCACATAAAGTGTCAGGTCGGGATCTGGTAATGGAATATCTGTCAGATCTTGTCTTGGCTTAGTCATAGTGTTAACTACTTCCACACAGTCGTGTGTGGCAGGATTCGAATTAACTGACGGTAACAGTGTAGCAGGATTTAGAACGTTGCAGCGTCTGATTTCTATGTGTGGCTGGAACAGTGTCAGTTCATAACCTGTTAAACGTGCAATTGTCAAGTGCTGAGTCTGTGTTCGGTTTAAAAGAACTTCCACGGAGTGTGGAACTTGTACTGTCAAGGAGTGTCCTAATACTATGGAATCACTTTGTCTGATAGCTAGTGCTGTGGCTGCAACTGACTTGAGGCACGCAGGCAGAGCCTGGGCTACAGGATCTAGTGTGCTCGAAAAATAAGCACAGGGCTTGTACTGTCCTGCTTGATCTTGTGTGAGAACAGATAATGCTGTACCATCACGTTCTGTGACAAAAAGTGTAAAAGGCTTACTGTAGTTCGGTGTAGCTAGAACTGGAGCTTGGCATAAGGCTTTCTTTAACTCATTGAAACTAAGTGTATGTTCAGATGTCCAAGGGAGGACAGTCGATACGGCTGCCTCCTGTGTCGTTAACTGTATCAGTGGCTTAGCTAGAAATGCATACTGAGGAATCCATTGTCTGCAATAAGAAGTAAGGCCGATAAAAGCACGTACCTCCTTCTGGGTCTTGGGTTGAGGAAGACTCGCTATTAACTGGATACGGTCTGGTGTCAACTGCCTACCCCACTTGGACAGTAAGTGGCCTAAGTAGATCACTTGCTGGACACAGAATTGAAGCTTCGAAGGGGACACCTTGTGCCCCATCTCGGCGAGAAAATACAAGACTGTAAGTGATGCTCGCTCGCAAGCACGTTCAGAACGGGCTGTGATCAGTAGATCATCGACATACTGGAGCAGGGCAGTATCTGTTGGCATGTGAATGTTGTCTAGTTGTCTCTTAAGTGCTTGACTGTAAATGCTAGGACTTTCTGTGAAACCTTGAGGAGCTCGTGTGAACTTATAGCTCCTTCCATTTAAACAAAATCCGAAAAGAAACTGGCTGTCTGGATGAATGGGGACACTGAAAAACGCGTTCTTGAGGTCTATGACTGTGAAAAACGAGGCTTCGGAATCAATGGCTGTCAATAGGGAAGAGATATCTGGGACAACTGGGTACTGGGGAATAATACATTTATTGAGTTCTCGAAGGTCAATCACTAATCGATATACCGGGGGTGCATTTGGATCAGTACGTTTCATGACTGGAATGATCGGAGAATTACATACATTGGAGTCAGTTTCTACAACTACTCCTTGAGCCATGAGCTCGTCAATAATTTTGGATAAGGCTGCTACAGCCTCAGGTGGCAATCTGTACTGTCTGATTCGTGGTAACACTACACCTGGCTTGAGGGTCACACGATGGGGTGTGATTTGCATATAACCTACATCAGTTGGACCTTGCGCCCTTAAATGCTGTGGAACATTGGACAATCTCGGATCAAAATCTCGTAATACATAGTGACCCTTGAAGTCACGTAAAAACAAGCGTATTCCCTCGGGGGAACAGCAAATAACTGCACCTAATTCTTTCAGTGTCTTAATACCTAACAAATTTTCTGGACATGACTTCGTAAGTAACAGATCAGTAGTGCGGGACAATGGACCTACTTCTAGAGTAACTGGCTTAGATATCTCGTTTACAATAGGCTTTCCTGAAAATCCAAGGGAAACATTTCTAGACCCTGAGAGCGGAGCCCCTGGAACTTCGGCGTGACTAATGGTGGTCCTACTTGCCCCTGTATCAATCAGAAACTTTCTGTCTTTCCCTAATACTTGACTATGAACATAGGGACCTTCTTGATCTACAGGAATCTCGATGAGAGGCAAGCCTACCTCCCTCTCTAGGCTGTTTCATGAATATGGCTGATACTCTGGATACTCGGACTGTGCATACTGGTACATCTGCTGTGTAACATGCTGTGTTGCAGCAATAGGCCGCGGTGCTGGAACTGTCTGTTGTGCATTCTGTGGCTGAGAAGCCTGTGAAACTTGTTCTTGTCTAGGCGGACGTGGTCTTTCTTTAGTCTTACCGGTAGCTATGTTGTGTTTCAGAACTGCACACTCGTTTATGAAATGACCTGGCTGTTTACAATAATTACATGTTCCTTTAACAGGAGCAGCCGGATGACTGGCTTGATTCGTACCCCTCTTCTGACTGTCTTGAGGAACAGATTGTGCAACTAGTACTTTCATTTTTGTGTCTTTCATACGTTTCCTTTCATGATCTTGCTCTTCTCTGATTCTATTCTGGTGATACTGAAGCATCTGTAACATTTGGGACGGGGTATTAGCTTGCCAGGTACTTTCGACTTTCAAAACTCGGTTCTTAACTTGTGGACTTGAATTCTCGACTAATTTAGTAACAAAGAGATGAGGGTATGACTCGCTACTTGTCTTGAGGCCACTGTTAATACTAAAGCATTTCTCAAATCTAGAATAAAAATCACTAGTGTCTTCGTCTTGTTTCTGTTTACAGGCTGAGATTGCATCCCAGTCTTCCTTTTTAGTGGCTAATAATCTTGGCAAAACTTGTATTAACAGTTCTGGTAATTCTTTACATTTCTCTCCAAGACCGGTACCTGGTACTCGTATCTTATCTTCAGCTTCTAGAACTGCCCAATCGATCTTTTTCTCTCCCACCTCCCATTCTTTTTCCTTGAGTTTTTCATATACCCCTGCGGGCAACAGGACTTTTAACATTTTAATTATATCTGGATACGTGTATTCTCCCATACGGAGCATGTCTTTTAATTCTCGGTGGAACCCTGCTGGATCTTTGTCATGACAGGGAATTAATTTCTTCATCTCTAAAAGTTCCATCTTTGTAATCGGAGTGTACACAAACACTCGTTGCATTTCACCATCTGCTGTCCTAACTGGGTGTACTTCTCGTAACGGATTCTGTCTGTCTATGTAAAAGGGTTTACTTTCTGGGGGTGAGACATGAACAAAATGCGGGTTCAAAAACGTTCTATATTTGTGGCGCTGTTCTAGAATAACACTAATTAAATCGGTACCTAGACCTTTCCATCTATACTGGAGTAACTCGTTCAGGACATCGTGTAACGGACCTGGATCAGAATGTTGACCCTCATAAAGAGTAATGAGGTGCTGGATCATATACATACCCACCAGTCGTTGCTCGGCTGGGGGCAGTTTCAGAAACATTTGAGCCACTATTTCATCTGGAAAAGTGGTAGAATCAGTAATCCATCGGACTGCTGATCGGGCTAGTTCTTGTTCGTGCATAGTACTTAATTCACTGTAACCGATTCGTGATTTCAGAATGTGATCGGTAGCTTGAAATACTTGTTCTAGAGAACCTTGTTCTGGTGCTGGATGAGGAACAGTTTTCTTGTAGTCTAGACGTGAATGTCGGTCGGAAAGTCTAGTTCTACCTACGTACGCTATTCTAGTGGGATTCTCGTCGTCTACCTCTTCAGTAGAAGAGTCATTTTCTTTCTCGTTTACTAGTGCTTCTTTGCGTTTCTCGTGTAACCTTATTATTTCTTTACGAATTTTCTTGTACATACTCTCTATACTACTGATGGTTCTGTGCTTACCCTCGGCTATATTATCACTCCACCTTGTCAGGATTCTCATTTCGGCCGGATCTTTAGTCGGAGAATCTTGTTCTCTTATCAAACAATTAATCAGAAACTTTAATAACATGAGCTGGATCTCAGCTTTCCTTTGAGACATGGCTTCGCCAATACTTTCTGGATCATCCCCTGTACGGATGAAACGATATATTCTGTCTAGATCTTCTTTCATATTCGGTAGGGTGTCCAAATACCCGGTCACCCGTCTTACACGGATGGAATATATAACTGTACTATCATCACCTGCGACTGGATCATAGCGGCATTCAGTAAGGGCTCGTCGGATGTCTGCAACGGACTTATATTTGGGCGTACGCTGTAACGCACATTCATGTAACTCGACCAACGTTACACGTTGGTGTGGCGGCGGGGTACCAGGAGGACCTCCTCCTGCGGCCCCTAAACTGGAATCGTCGACTGATACTCTTCGTGCTGGCGCGGCGGGAAATTGTAATGTGGGCTGGACCGGGGGTACCGTAGCAGGTACTCCGGTGACTGGAGGAGCAGGATTTACATTATTTACAGGAGCTGGCGGAACAGGATTTGCATATTCTGGGACTGTGTCGTCCAAATAGGACGAAATAAAAATATCAGCTGCGGTCGGTTTGTGACGTAGCTTGATCGGAACTAATGGTGGCGGAAAATTACTGGATGCCTCCGGGGTTGCTTTTGGCAAGCCCTCGGCAAGAAGAGGGTACATACCCTTAATAAGGGCATTCCTCTGTCTGTCTGACTGTTCGGTTTTAACTCGTTCACCTATCTCGATTAATTCCCTTTCTTGGGCTCGTTCTAAGGATTCTCTACTTAGTTCTGACTTTCTGATTTCTTTTTCGGTTCTTTTATGAGATTCTTTGCGCCATAACTCGATGGCATCTTTCTGTGACTGTCTGGCTTTCTTTTTCCATAGTGCTTCTTCTACTCGCATGATGCACTCGGCATCCCACGTACCTGATACGGGCCATCTATACTTTTCTTCTAATTCCTTGGTGTACTCTACCCATAAATCTAGATACAATATGGCACTTATGCCATGCTTCTGATACATAAAGTGACCTGGACTGTCCCTAGGCGGGACAGGAACTGCTGCTTCTAACAGACCTTTTCTAGTTTTCAACTGACGTAGTTTAGAAAATAAGGGCATGACTGAACTGTAATCTAGACACAATACAATACACAATGAACACGATAACTGCACCACTTTCGTACCACGACATTAAAAATACATGAAGAACATTTAAAATAACAGTTCGAACAGAATACTACCTGGAATACTGAAAACAGAATACATGAATCTTCTCGAGAACAGAACTGACTAGAACAGAAACTAGATGCACTGCTAAAACAGTACGAAACTTACCGGTCTCATAAAGAGACACGTCAGGACCCGCATCCACCGAAGTGGACACTTCGTTTTGGGTCTGTGTACCACCAAAACCCACGGACCAGAGTCAATTAGATTGACCCTGTCTAGATACTACCCCAGCAACGGTACTCACCGGGCAGCAAGAACGGAAGGCCTCGGACTGGACTGGACTGCTACGACGACGGACGGACGAACTTCGGACTTCAGTTACGGGTGGGCCTCCGGATACCTCGGACCTTGGACTCTCGGCTTGGGCTCTGGTCAGGACTCGCCGCGTTCCTCCACCGCCTCGTCTGGATGCTGGACCGCCACCTCCGTCTCCTCCGTGGGCCTGAGGGATACTTGAAGCAGAAATATCTGCACGTGCACGGTATGGTTCCGTCACGGCTGCAGAGGGTCAGGGGGCCGGCGTGGCTTCACCGGCGCGTGGGGAAAGGGCAAGTCCCTGTTCGGGCGCCATTATGTGGTATATAAATAAATAATACCGGATCTAGGTTTGACTGGACATAGCAATAACAGATAGCTCAATAAATAAGAGTCAAGATTCGAGGTAGTAGGAGTTTGCAGGTTTTAATACAGCATAAAGGACAGGAACAGGACAACCTGCACGGGAACAGGATGGCAGGGCCCTGCAGGGGGGACAGGGAATGAGCGCGCTAGGGAAAAGGGAATCGGCGTCACATTTAATAACAGTACACAAGCATATATACTAAAACAGTTGCATTACAGTGAATACAGTAGGCGGAGCAGTGGGTGTGGTCAATAGCAGTCGCGAAAGATAAGGGTGAAAGTAGGTGTAACAGGAGGCGTATACATAGACATGTGATGTAAACGTAACAGAATATGTCATGAATGGGGCGGAAACATGGAGGGGGCTACCTAAGGAGCCGGGACCTCTAACCTAATGGTGCGCGCAAACTGACAATGACGTGTTACTAGGAGAAGCTGGGGGCTATGAACTCTGCGCTAGGAGTAGAGACTGAAGTCTGGAGAGTCAAGGCGACATGTACCTAAACCCTATCTAGTATCTAATGTTTAGAGGACATGTTGATATAAACTAAGAGTCAGGAGGGGAGAGGCTAACAGACTCTAAGACTGGTGCATGCATTATTCTACATGTAGTGCGTGTTGAGGAATATTAAATGACCATTAATACAGTATTTCTCTTACATGGAGACGTAAAGGCTAGACAATGACGGAAACTATTGATACGATTCAGTAGCTTAGGAATGCAGAGAAGGAGGGCTGGACTGATAACTAGAATCATAACATACTCTTGGCAGACTCGTAGGCAGAGCCAGGCTGAGCCGGGCACTGCGAGGCAGGAAGTAAGTGAAGGGTCGAGGATACAGGTGGGGGCTGTATCGCTCCTCAGCGAGGGTTCAGGAGACAGGAGCTGAATCTGGTGTCCGGGCCCTTTTGAGGCCTAGAAACGGGGACTTTTCAATGAAATAACGTGCACACTGAGAAACGTGGCAACGCAACTTTACATAGGCCTAATACTCGTAGCTTTCACGAGAACTGGAAACTAGCATACTAGAGATGGACACAACTGTAATTGCGTCTTTACTCACACATGGGGAATACATATGCATATTAATCATGCACACATAACATAAGATGGGGGACACGTAGGGACACAGAACATGGCAAAATTTACTTTTCCACACCTCAACCAATACTTTACCGACCAACGCAACCATCCTAGGGATCAATAACCTAATGCACTCCCCACTCATTTTGCCCTTAAAGGAAGGTGGTTTATTGACTGTGTCAGCCACCTGCGGCCTCCTCCCCTCACTGGATACATAAGTATTATGTCTTTGCTTTTATCTTTATGCATCCTCATGTCCTGCATTGTTATGCAATCTTTTATTTTCCTTTGTGTATGTAAAGTGATCTGATACCCACGGGTCTAGCTAGCACTATATAAAACTTTATAAATAAAAATAAAATAAAAAAATGGCTACACCTAATCACACTCCCAAGCTTGATCTTTGGATGAAGCTTCTAAAAGCCTTCAGCTGTTCCCTCCACATTATTGAGTCCACTAAATCCCTTGGAATCACACTAGACAAACACTTGAACATGCAGAATCATATCAGCAATGCCACCAAGAGAGCTAAATAACATATGCGTATCCAAAGGTAACTCAAGCCATTCCTTTCACAGGATGAATTTAAGCTGGTGGTCCAACCTCTTGTATTGCCGATGCTGGACTACGGAAGATCCGCGCTTTGTGGTCTTCCCAAACATAACTTGGTCTGAGGTTCTGTGAATTCTGAACCCGTGGGTTCCATTTTGTGTATGGCAGCCATTTTGTGGTTGCCCTCACATAGGCCATGATTGTGGCTGAAACCAGTCTTTGAAGGACATGTAGACCTTAGCTCGAGTTCATGCTGACTCCTGTTTGACCTGAGTGAACTGACCCTGTTGCCTGTAGCTGACCTTGTTAAACCAGTTCCTGCCCTTTAGCTGATCAAGATTGAGGATCAGGGGGGCGGAGCCAGGCCGGCGGCCAAGATGGTCGCCCGGGCTCCCGGCTCCGTCGACCCTCTCCCCTTGCTGTTGTATCTGGCTGTCGGGGCAGTGCTGCTGCCACTTTTCTGGATGCTTGAAAAGGACCTGTCCCGCTGAGAGTTACTCCGGAGGCTCTACGAGCTTCGGGGACGGAGATATGCTTCCCGGTCGGTGTGGCCTACGCGAGTCCTGGAGCTGGGACCTCACGTGATACTGTAGCCTGCCATGAGTGGAACAACAACGGCCGTGAAGACCCGGAAATGACCGGCTACCCACCGAAGCGCTCGAACCCGCCCTAAACTGCAACCTAGCATCCGTCGCTGAATGCCGACCCCTCATATCGTACGGTGGCCCCCCCCCCACCCGAATGCCGCCTTCCTAAATGTGGACGTGTGACGCAGCACTTTATCTCTCTGCTGGGGATTGATACGTCCCGTTTGCTACTGTCGGTGTCCTGCGCATCGGTGGACCGGGCCGATTGCTGCATCGCGAATTGGAGCCACTCGGATACATTGGGTGGCACAGATGAGACTTTCGGTGTGGCGGCTGAGAGGGCTGTTGCACCATGAGCAACTGGGGGGTCGCTCGGTTGGTGCGAATAATAGCGGCTCTGATGTGAACTCCGGTGGCATTTATGCTGTGCGCCCCGTTTGGTGGTGATAATCTCTTGGACCCCTACCCATCAGAGGCGATGGCGATGCGCATTTCAACAGGGTCACGGAGTTTCGGCGACGCGGCGTGTGGGTCGGGTTCGTGTGGTGTACAGACCCTGCCGTGCGTGGAGGTACGAGAGAGCCTGACGTCGATGTTTTCATTGTGTGCCTTTGTCCGGTGCCTCCCTCTACAATCTGTGGTAAGGCCCAGATGGGTGTCTCTACGGGACCCTACACGTTGCTGATGAGTGGACGTTGTGGTGTGGAGTATCCTCGATCCTTACAAGGGGCATCGTTGGCATGGGACTTGGTTCATGGACTCATGGAGTGTTCGGGGATTCCATCGGATATGCGACGTGTGGTGACTTCTTTGTTGCCCGTTCCCTTGTGGCCGACATCGTCGTGTAACCCAGATAAATTGAACTGCCTACTCATCCTGAACCGGACTTTGTCTTGCTGCATGGGATACGGTCGTGGGCTGTGAACGGCTGTGCAATGTGTCGTGTCCCGGTGTATGGCAAGATTTCCTGCCTTTCTTCGGATATCCTTCTTTATTGTACTTTTGATGTTTTGTTGACTACACGTTGTGGGAACTGGGACACGTCTCTGATTGGGGCCGGATGGGGCTGGGTTACGAAGTGGTGATCAATCCTTTAGATGCGGACTGGGGGGCCCTTATTGAGATTTTGTGACTGGGCGAACTGGCGGGGCGATTAATGTTCTGACTCGATGGGTGCCTTGAAATTTAGCGCAGCGCTGATGTACATGTAGGCTATGCGGGGGGGGCGGGGGCCTGTACTGGGAAACCCCCAATACCCCTTTTTTTCCCTTCTATTTCCTTTTTTATATTTCTTCTTTCTTCTATATTTCGGGTTCCTGTACACCGGGCGACAGGCACGCTGTTAAGGGGGGGGGCCGTAGCTATTAGCAGTGGTGCAGGGTGGGGGGTTAGGGGAGGGGTACTATTGTTAATTCCTTTTTATGTTTCTAGGGCCTCTTTCTTCTTCTTTGTCTCTCTTGGCTTTCTTTTCACTTTTCCTCCTTTTTCTTTCTTTTGGGAACGGTGTGATGGGCTGTTCTCCGTGCGTCCTAGTGGTACAGATTACAGGGGATGGATGTTTTTATAACGTTTCTATGTTGCAGCGGGCATATACTGTATTGGTGGGCGAATTGTATTACTTATTGTTTATCCTGTTTAAGGTGCGTCGACGCCAACGTCCTGCCTGCAGTAGTCCTGACTGTAAATATCCTGAGTTGTGATGCCCCATGCTTTTGTATTATTGGATTGTGCGGCATCTGATCCTGTTCCTTTCTAAAACTTTAAAAATGAAACCTCTTTTATCCTGGTGCTAAGATGGCACATAGACTATCCTGAGTTACAACGGGACGTTCGGGAGGCGGGTTGATACACTTTTATGGCTTGATTGATTTGCTCTGCCCGACTCTGTATTATTGGCTTTTGGCCTGATTTCTAACTGCTTTCTCTATCAATAAAGGTTTTGGGGAAAAAAAAGATTGAGGATCAAAGCACAGGACATTGTAGAGTTTGGTATGCACACACACACCCCTTATCTATTTTCTGTTCCTTCTTTTATGGTCTGTTTATGATATGGGTTGTGGTCCTTTTATTATGGGTTTGTCCGGCTTGTGTAAGAAGGAATGTTAGGCATTTTGCATGCTTGCAAAAGCAAGGACTGCCCCTTACTTTTATGCTGAGTTTTGTAACCCTGAGCATATATATAAGGCCTCTGTTCTCTGTATTCCTCAGACTACCTCATTCAGTTGCTACGGCTTCTGTGTGACGTGGCCTCACTTATTAAATTTAATAAAGATGTCTTTTCATGTTTTCAGCTTCTGTGCCAAGGTCTTTTTATTAGTAAGTATTACCTGAGAATGAAGAATACAGTTCTTCAAATGGCGCCCATCGTGGGGTTCATCAGAGAAGTGACTTTCTGTGGGAGTGATCTGGTCAGAGTCCTGAAATCTACTGAGGAGGACAGAACAGGATTCTACTAAGGAGGTACTCTGTGCACAGGGATTCTGAAGATTCTTTGATTCTGCAGCCCAGTATATTTCTGATCTTCCTGATTTTGATCCTCCACATGATGTCACTCCTGACTGAGAACCTTTTTGGCGTGAGTATTCTAAAAAAGACCGTTAGGTCATGTAGAACTTGGCAGTTAGAATTTGGATAACCTTGATTAAGAAGTACAAGTGGGTCGCTCCCACGACTTTGTTTGGTTTCTTGGTTTTGATTTGGTTATTACAATTACCAAAGCCGAGGGGTTTGGTTTCTTGGTTTTTGATTTGGTTATTGCAAATTACCAAAGCCGAGGGGCTCATATATTTGCGAGTGTATTGGTAGACATAACCCCTTGAAGTTTGAAGCTAAATTAGTGAGCTATAAGATGCCTAATCTTAGCAAATTTGGGACTGTAGCTTTGGAACTTTGGAATTTGTGTTGGCCAACTTTGGATTTGTATAGGTTTGGATATGCGAATTGCAATTTGTGTAGGCAGGTAATGAGGAGATATTTCTCCATTTGGTTTTGTTGAACGTACGAAAAGTACCTTAAGCACCACTTTGATTATAATACTTGCGTATTGCGCAGTATTTTTGGCATGCCTGTTTGTAAGCTCACATGGAAAAATGTGTTGCTTTTTTGGAAGGTACCATAGTGTGATGTGAAGTAAATTAGCCGGCCCCCCTAAAGGGAATATCTAAATAGGTTTAGATTTACAAACATATTTCTTCCTTGGTGATTTTGTATCCCCAGGGAATTAAAATATGACATAATACAAAACAAGGATCCTTTGTTCTGCGCAGTTTTATGAATGAAGATATGCTGAACGATTTTGTTTGGTGTTCTGCTAGCCAAAGCTAGTGAATTGAGTGTATTTTCGCTTCTTGGACATACATCAGTCTGTTGGGCTGTTTTTGCAGTCTTTTGAAACACAATTGAGAAGCGTTTCTTGTAAATATGACTTACAACTAGTATTTACAAATGGTTTGGTTTAAGTACAGTCTGTGGGCTGTCCTTGGTTTCTGTCCTGAGTATTGATTGATGAACACTTGTGTGTTTAAATGTCTATGTGGGTTTCCCATTAGTGCAACTTCTGTAAGTACATAGCGATGGTGCTATTCACGAAATGCATGGCTAAAGCGCGCTGTATTGTGTGTCCTGAGTGTTTGACCCCTTTCTGTTTATGTCTGAAATGAGCTCAATGTCTGTTCGTGGTTTTTCTTGATGTTTTCAGTCGATTAAGCGACATTTTGTAAGCATATTCTTGGGTCAGTTGCTAAATAAAATTGTCCTTTTTAGAAAGAAAAAAATGGCGCAAACATTTTGTCATGTTTCAAGTTAGGCGTCTGTGCTTGGGCTTGTAAATGAATGCTTCTAAAAATGATAGGCAAGGGATGCAGCTTGATCTTATATGTGGAATTATCAAAAACAATTGGGTTTATTAAAATAAATTATTAATTATGAAAAATAATTATTAAAAATAAGTGCTACAAAATTCGTTTTTTACTATTCATGAAGCTTAATGCTCATACTATGACATCCTAGCATTAAAATTTAATTTAGGTTGTGCTATACCGCATAATGAGAACATTAGCATATGGAATTTCATTTAGCGCAGGCGTACAAAACTCATTTTTCTAAAGATTTACATGGGATATGTCTGATTAAAAATCTCTGTAATTTGTAAAGAACATTCTGAGGATGATTATGTGTATCACAAGTATAGGATATTTATTTTTAAGTGCCCCAAACATCAAAGTCAAATTTGGGTAAAATAGACCATTTAAAACAGCATTCTTGCCATTGATGATAGCTTTAAAGTGCTTTAGGCTTCAGTAAATGCATACATTTAGGTGTAATACAAATTTGCAGACTGTCCCCATTTGGGGTTTGCTTTTAAATGGCCCAGTGAGATTCATTTAATGTTGCTGAAATGAGTACCATTGCATAGGGTAATAGCAAACATCTGTTCTAAAGATGGTATGTAATGTTATTATGTTTTGCGAATTAGTCACAGTAACTGTTTTAATAATCTAAGTATAGAAATAAATTGTAGCCCCTAACAGGAGTAATATATATATCATGTGTTTTAAATAGGGTTGGTTATTGCAGGTTAGAAAGAGTTGGGAAGGTTTTTTGTCTTTTTTCAGCCTTAAGAGTGAGGAAGAGATAGAGGGCTGAGGAGCCCGCAAGGCAGATTTTGACCTTAAGGTCAGTAAGGTGGGAGTTAGGAGTAAGTGTAAACAGATGGAGAAATGATTGCTTGGAAAAGCAGGGCCTCAAAGGGGGACACGGAGAGTGCACGGGACACGGAGAGTGTCAGTGAAAGAATTTTACTTTTGGAAAGTTAAAAGGGCTTCATGTTGCAAGCTGACTGACAAGATGGTAACAGTTAACCCCTTCGACGCTCATGACGAGCCCTGCTCGTCATGGAGTTTCCATTGGTTTAAATGGAAATTACATGAAGAAGAACAAATAGGCTTAGCATCCAAGTGGTTAAGTAATGGAATTTTTTTGTGTGTCTGTTAATGTGTATTATGTTTTGTATTCTGATTAAAAGTTATAATTGATGTCTGTTTGTCATGAGAAATGTCTCTCTTTTGTGTGTTGTGTATTTTTTTCTTTTTGCTTCTGCTCACAGATCATTCATGGATTGTTCTGGGTGATTTTAAGGCTGACAAGACACGTGAGTTTTGTTGGTTGAAAAGAGATGTGTTTTTAAGTAATTTCTTTGAAAAGAAATGTTTGTGCATTTTACATATTCTTGCATTTTATCCTTTTATGAATTGTTCCTGCTGGTCCTGTGTGTCAGAAGTGACACACAGTAAGTTGCATTTGACAGCCAAATCTCCACTACCTGGTGATTTGCAGTCAAAAGGAGGGTGAGGATTTTAAACCTGACAAATTAAGCAGGCCCGAATGTTGTTAGTACATGACCTGGTGTTGTGCGTCACCGCTCATTTATATATGCTATTGTTTTGTCTATGCTTTTTGTGCTTTATATATTGCGACTATATCTGAGGGCTTGACATGTCCGCTTTGTGCGTTCTTTTTGCATGTTTTTGTTTTATGTTGCTGCTTATGATACTATTACAAGTTTACCTGTGTTGTGAAGGGATATACATGACGATGTGTATCCTGTACAACAGCTGGGTGAATTTGCTCTAAATTTCACAGATATGATATTTTTTCATCCTGTGCGCAAGACAGAAAACACTTCGCCAGTGCATGTCAAATTTGGCTATAATGGTATTTGAACAAAAATTAAAAAGATATACAGGAAACAAGGTTTCACCTACAGTCACGTTACTGCCCCCTCCCCTTAAGAAACAGGCAGCCCTAAAATTATGTATCCTGAATTGGACGTAAGGATAAATTATAGATCTGTGACTTTTGTGTATGGTGACCTAATTTTTACATTACATTAGTCCGTTTTGTTCTGCTTCCTAAATAGTGTATGGCCTTGTACCATAAAGGAAACAAGGTTTAATTTTTTCCCCTGAAAAAGGAACTGGAACATTAGCTAAGATTACCGTATATGGTGTAGAGGCCAGCGGTAGAGCTGACTATCATGAACTATTTTGATTTTTTATGTATCACCCCCACTCTTGGTGTTGTGTCACATGCCTGACTATCACCCAAGTAATTTCTTGTTCTTCCTATAGATTTTTCTTTCGTCACTTCTCCCCTGATTGATGTTGCATCGTCCCTAGTAATTGGGGATGTTAGCTGTGTCCTAGTCCCATTTTGCTTTTTCCATATTCCTTTCACCAGTTAGCCTTCTTTTTGTTATTATTGTATTAGGTTCACACTTCCAGATTGCAGTAATGTACTAGGAACCCCTATATTATGTATAATTCCCTTTTGTATGACTAGACTGTTTTTTAAGAATTTTCTTTAAGCCTAACTCGATGTTTTCCAGTCTAACCGTCATGGTAGTGTTGGACTGGTTAACTGACTCAATGCTATTATAAGACAAGTTTCCAGATTTTGATCATTAGCCTGTGTATTGCATAGTGCACTTGATGCACAGTTATTAAAAGGGAGGTATCTACATGTCTCTGATAATCTGTATCATGTGATTTCTCTTTTGAGATGTACTAGATAAGGAATTTAGGAACACATATATGTAATTATTGAGAGAAAAAATGTGTTTACCCCATTAGATGATGCCACTATGTGTGAGGACATCCATTTAGATAAAATTCTCATATAGTTAGTTATCTACCCTTAGATGGTAGAGGATATGCTCTCACATGGAAACCCAATTGAAGAAATTAGAGGCACTGTTTTGCTTATTGTCTTTGTCTTTGTATTCTATGAGAATGACAGTGTGTTCTAGAGCAGAATTGTCTCATGGCGTATGGCCACTCCCTCGCAGATTACAGGCCACCTGCTGGCAATCGTCTTGTTAAAAACAAACTGTTTTTGTACTAAATTGAAGGAAAATAACAAATGTGTCCCATTTCCTACATCACTAGGTTCTACGGGATTAAGTCATAATAACCTGCGGACCTTTGATGAAAAGCTAATTCCCATCAGTGACAGTCCCAGCACCCAGACAGCGATCACCAACGTGTCATCAGTGGTATCTCCAACGTTTTGTACTTGCTTCATCAGAAGGCATTGAACATCAGAAAAGAAGGAGGAGCTGGTTTTGCCACAGAACCAGAGTTTCAGTGCAAAAGAGCGAAAGAGAAGGATTCCAGTTATTTTTAGTTTTTAGTTTTTCACCTGTCACGTGCTGGTAACCTCTGACAGTAGGCAGTCCATTGAGCCCCTTGGCCTGAGTTTTGGCCACCACCCCCCCTTTTTCTTTGCTCCAATGGAAAGTCAGTGCACCAGAGGATCCAAGATTGGCAAAAGGCACTCCATTCTGGTGCACATGAAAGAGCAGCCTGAGCGTCCTCTGACACTGAATGATGAGTGTTGGAGTCTGAGAATGGTCCCGGGTCTGCACGAGATGATTTGTGCTCATGCTCAATAAAGATCATGCTATCTGTACTGTCTGCCACAGAGGAGAGATACTGGTGCACTGCCTTGAGACATTGAGACTTTCGAATGAACTATGAGTGTTTGCCAGGAGGGCACTCCAACGGATACTGAGAAGCACCATTTAAATGAAAGGCCTGAATGAAGAGGCCCATGCGGAAGAAAACAACAAAAGAAGATTTGATGGACAATAGAAGCCTGCCAGAGAGGCTTTTGAACGGACTCTGTGCATAGTTGGTTTCACAAGTGATTTCCCGTGCGATTGAATAAAATGGGTGTTAGGAGACTAATTTTTGCTGTTTTGCCTGCATTGTTTTAAAGTAGTATTCTGTTTAGTAAAAGCAGAATAAAGTCCATTCTCTGTGGAAGAGTATCCCTTTCCATCTGAGAGCATTAATAAGGATCACCACTGTTTCACCTGAACATATAATAAGTTACTGAAATGCATAGGAGCCATAAAAAATGTTACTAGATAATTTTAGGATTTGCTTTCTGCTTAGAGTTGTGAAAAATAATAATTTTGTTTGTAATAGTGGCCATTACTTTCTCCTGTTGTCCATATGTTCTTAATAACATGTTTTCTAGTATTTTTAAGCATGACGTTGTCTTTTGTGGGTTGGATTATTTTCAGTACCCAATTGACTTCTGCACCCACCTCCCAACCTATGCCTTTTCCTACTACTACTTCTTTGCATTCTTTTCATATCTTACCTGAACACGAGCAGATTAGAAGGTCGGAATTTGTGAATAATTCCTTTGTACAGCTTCTGCATCAACACCAGTTAGTAATGAACACCACTAATTGTTGGGTGTGTGGTCTTATGCCACATACTACAGATAGAGGTTTTCCCTATTTGGTTCTGTCATTTAGTTACAATGGGTCTGTATGGGCATATCAGACGATGTTTATTTATGCCAACGAAGTCTATCCCTTGTGTTCCATGAAAGATAACTTGAGTAATAGTGCCTTAGTGAAGGGAATAACGGATAATATGGATAACTATTCAGATACAGACTGAGTGATTGCCTATGTAAGGGCAAAAGGAGGGTCTGAGGTTCTGTGAATTCTGAACCCGTGGGTTCCATTTTGTGTATGGCAGCCATTTTGTGGTTGCCCTCACATAGGCCATGATTGTGGCTGAAACCAGTCTTTTAAGGACATGTAGACCTTAGCTCGAGTTCATGCTGACTCCTGTTTGACCTGAGTGAACTGACCCTGTTGCCTGAAGCTGACCTTGTTAAAACAGTTCCTGCCCTTTAGCTGATCAAGATTGAGGATCAAAGCACAGGACATTGTAGAGTTTGGTATGCACACACACACCCATTATCTGTTTTCTGTTCCTTCTTTTATGGTCTGTTTATGATATGCGTTGTGGTCCTTTTATTATGGGTTTGTCCGGCTTGTGTAAGAAGGAATGTTAGGCATTTTGCATGCTTGCAAAAGCAAGGACTGCCCCTTACTTTTATGCTGAGTTTTGTAACCCTGAGCATATATATAAGGCCTCTGTTCTCTGTATTCCTCAGACTACCTCATTCAGTTGCTAGGACTTATGTGTGACGTGGCCTCACTTATTAAATTTAATAAAGATGTCTTTTCATATTTTCAGCTTCTGTGCCAAGTTCTTTTTATTAGTAAGTATTCCCTGAGAATGAAGATTACAGTTCTTCAGGTCCTGCAAAGGGCCTCCATTAATGCTGTGGCCAGACTGATTACCAGTACAGAAAGAAACAATGACATATCCCCAGCCCTAAATACCCTCAACTAGCTGCTGTACGAAGCAAGAATACTGCTAAAGATGCTGGCATGACTCACCAAGCCCTACAGTTTAAAACCCCCATATATCTGGCAAAAAAGCTAGAATTATCAGGGGGTTGCAGACCTTCAGTGCCCCGAAGATATGGAACTCTCTACCACCGGACGTCCGTCGAATCTCATCTACCGCTGCTTTGAAAAAAAGACGTGAAAAAAATCCCAATGAGCAGATTTCTGCCCTAAAAGACCTTGGCTCTATTATTGACTTATCTGCCCCCTATTCTGATGCCCTGATTGACTACTACATCGTTGTACACCTGTGAACTCCAGCATTACCATGCTATCCACATATATGTAACCAATGTTCATTTCCTACAAATGTATCCTACATACCCTTAATGTGAAGCACTCTGATACCCTCTTGGGTTATGTTTGCGCTATAGAATTTGTTTCTATAAAAAGGAGGGTTTTCGTGGTCAACCAGGGACATCAGTACCAATGAGGCACGATACTGGGTATGCGTTTTAAGGTTGACCCCATAAAGTAGGGGTCGTTCATGGAGAGTGTCTGGAAGACCAGTGGTTGAGCCTGTGTTTCAAGAGCCCTAGTGCAAGGAAGTAAACAGCTGAGTGCTGTTCCAACTGGGAAATACAGCAATAATTAGGGTTTAGTGGGCCTCTGGGCCCTGGTGCACTGCACCTGCTGCACCCATGAAAGCAACTCCCGTGTCAACATGGGAACATGTTCTCGATTTGCACATTTCAGCTCCCAAATGCCATAGCTGGACTATAAAGCCCGCTGCCCTGCTGCCTGTGATCCAGGCGGCGGCCTGCCTAGCGCCTCGTGCAATCCTCGTCTCGCCTGGGATGTACTACATGACATGGACAAGGGTCGCAGAGAGGAGTCTCGGGGAACGCAGCCAGGCCTTCTCACTTGAAGGGGCGCACCCAGGAGTTTTCGTCTCCGACACATCTCTGGTTCTCATCTCCTGTCTTCAGAGCTGCTGTCACGTGTTGGTCACAAATTCATGCTGTGCCAGTGTTTCCGACGTTCAATTATAAAATTATATGCTGTCCTGAGCTTTTCACCCTGCCATGCTCACCCGCTGCGCATTCATGGCAGCCCTGCCTCGGAGCTCTGTACAAGCGAGCGCGCAGCTGAGAGCAGCCCTTTCTTGAGGGCCCTGCGACGCCCAAATAAAAGTGCTCATTGTATTTTGTTTAAAAGCCCCAGCTCGCCTCAGAAATCCTCGCTGCCTCCGATGAATGAATGGAATTGAAAGGCGCCCGAGCCTCCAAGCGCAATGTGTGGTACGAGGTCGCCACCTGCAGGCCAGAAATATAATGCTTAATATGAGACAGTTTCTGATTTACAGGCACTGCTATGCCGGATTTAAGGTCCCCATTTAAGGTCCCCTGCAGCTGACTATTGAATCAAGTGTCTGCAGCGTCGGATTGGTAACGTGGGCACTCGGGCAATGCCCGAGGGGCCGATGTCCGAGTACCAGCTGTGGGCTACTTTTTTGAGCAGTCTGGGGGGCCGAATTACTAGCTGCCCAGTGGGTGTCTGAGTTGCCTTTCTGGAGGCAGATGGGCGCTCATTACCTCAGGTGTAAACTAATCTGTGCACTTTTTTTTATACCCCCCCTTTTTTTTTTTTTAAATAAAATTTCGCCGTAGCAGTGTTTTGAGGAGAGGCAATATGCAAATGTGGGCCACTTTTTTTGCGTGTCCGGGCCGATTTTTTTCTTTAAACATCTTTTTATTGAAAGACACAGTTCCATCATAAGACACATCATGGAGCAGCGAAAGTGCAGTAGTGCTTACATTATAGAAAATCACATCAATTCAGTCGTTGGCGGGTACAGTGACGGTCTACCTCCAAGCCAGTGCGTCTTCTACCCCGACCCCATCCTTCGGCCCTTCCCCTGCCCTCCGAGCCATCCACCCTCTTGCCCTCCCCTCATCCCCTTCCCCCCCACCTGATGTGCAAAACGTAACAGAGCCAAGGTCCATCGCCTCCCAGGAAAGGAAGTGTCATATGCATGTCGTGGGCGGCGTCTAGCAAGGGAAGTTCCCACTACGCATCCTCCGGGGTGTCCAGCCACTCCCCTCTATACCTCCTCCAGGCCTGCCAGATCTTTTCCCATTTTTTGGGACAACCCCGACTATTGTAGATGACCTTCTCCGCCCTCTGGCACCAATCCATGTCTCGCTCCCATTCCTCTATCGTCGGTACCAAGTCAGTCGCCCAGAGAATACGCAAAATGCCGGCGTCTGCTTTTTGCACTATTTATTAAGCACAAAATGTGCCCTAGTGTCCATTTTTGGTGCAAGGATGCATTTTGTGCTAAAACAAGCGCACAATCGGATGTATGACGTTACAACGCATACTTTTACCACGCATACCTTTACAACGCGGTTTTTACCACGCATACCTTCACAACGCATAGCGCTTAGAGGTGCTGGATAGTGGTAAGTATAATTTTCTATTCCAACTCCAGTCCCCGTGGACACTAGGGAAGGTTTTGGATAGAAAATTAAACTTATTCCCTATCCTAGAGCGCCCCCCAGCTCAATGCGTTGTAATGGTTTGCGTTGTAATACCAGCGTTGTAATGGTATTGCGTGGTAAAAAATGCGTGGTAAAGGTTGTATACCGCACAATCACATACGACACGTTTATGTTTCTTTCTCTCCTCACGCGTTAGGATATTTAATGGCCTGCACAGCTCTATGGCCCCTATGGTCCCACGGCCTGAGGTCCCGTAGCATCCCTCTGCTCTCCCACTATTACACAATCTGTTATCACAAGTCTCATTATCACAGCGGCCTGCACAGCTGTGTGGCCCCTGTGGTTCCATGGCCTGAGGTCCTGTAGCATCCCTCTGCTCTGTCACTATTACACAATCTGATGTCAGAAGTATCATTATTACAGCGGCCTGCACAGCCTTCTGGCCCCTGTGGTCCCAGGGCCTGAGGTCCCGTAGCATCCCTCTGCTCTCCCACTATTACACAATCTGATGTCACAAGTCTCATTATTACAGCGGCCTGCACAGCTATCAGGCCCCTCTGGTCCCACGGCCTGTGGTCCTGCACAGCTCTCTGGCCCCTGTGGGACCACGGCCCGAGGTCCCGTAGCAACCCTCTGCTCTTCCACTACTACACAACCGGGTGTCACTATGCTCATTATTACAGCGGCCTGCACAGCCCTCTGGCCCCTGTGGTCCCACGGCTTGAGGTCCCGTAGCATCGCTCTGCTCTCCCACTATTACACAATCTGATGTCACAATATTGCAGCGGCTTGTACAGCTCTCAGGCCCTATGGTCTCGTAGCAACCTTCTGCTCTCCCGCTATTACACAATCTGATGTCACAACTCTCAATATTACAGCGGCCTGCACAGCTGTGTGGCCCCTGTGGTCCCACGGCCTGAGGTACTGTTGCTCTCCCACTATTACACAATCTGCTGTCACAAGTCTCATTATTACAGCGACCTGCACAGCTGTCTGGGCCCTGTTGTCCCACGGCCTGAGGTCCCGTAGCAACCCTCTCCTCTCTCACTATTACACAATCTGCTGTCACAAGTCTCATTATTACAGCGGCCTGCACACCTCTCTGGCCCCTGTGGTCCAACGGCCTGAGGTACTGTTGCATCCCTCTGCTCTCCCACTATTACACAATCTGATGTCACAAGTCTCATTATTACAGCGGCCTGCACATCTCTCTGGCCCCTTTGGTCCCACAGGCCGAGGTCCCGTAGCTACCCTCTGCTCTTCCACTACTACACAACCGGGTGTCACTATGCTCATTATTACAACGGACTGCACAGCTTTCTGGCCCCTGTGTTCCCACGGCCTGAGGTCTCGTAGCAACCCTCTGCTCTCCCACTATTACACAATCTGATGTCATGAGTGTCATTATTACAGCGGCCTGCACACCTCTCTGGCCCTTGTGGTCCCACGGCCTGAGGTCCCGTAGCATCCCTCTGCTCTCCCACTATTACACAATCTGATGTCACAAGTCTCATTATTACAGCGGCCTGCACAGCTCTCAGGCCCCTCTGGTCCCACGGCCTGTGGTCCTGCACAGCTCTCTGGCCCCTGTGGGACCACGGCCCGAGGTCCCGTAGCATCAGTGGCGGTCCGTCCATTGGGGGCGTTGGGGCGTTGCCCCACTAGCCATGGATGACCCCGCACTGTCTGCCACACATGCAGGCGTTTTAAAAAATGCATCTCACTCTGATAATTAAAAATCATCCAAGCGCACTGCGCGCTACCTGCTGGGAAAAGCCCGACAGAATCGGGCATTGTGTAGGAAGTGGGCCGTGGGGGGCGGGGCTTCGGGAGAGAGTGACAGGCAGCGCACAGGCGGAGCAGTCGGGAGACTCCGGAGTAGACAGCGCAACAATGCGCATGTGGAATCCAGGATTAACACAAATTTAGACTTGCCCGCGCATGCGCATACTGGGTTAGACCTTCCCTCCCCCCCCTCTATAGCACTCGATACACAGTCTGCCAGGCAGGGACCAGGGGTCCCCGGTCTCCTAATGGGCAGATAGTATCCTGCTCGTAGCCAATCCTGGCGCAGTGTTGCTGGTAACGCTGCGCCAGGATTGGCTGCTGCAGCAGGATGCACGTGGGTGTTCAGGTCCGGACCGCCTGGTGTTTAAGTTTCGCGCCGTCCACCACCACCACGTAAGTTTTTTCCTGTGCCGCCAGCACTGATAACGAAGCCATGGGGACAAAACGCAGTTCAATCTGTTGTGGTCCAACGTCCAAATGCATTATTTGAGATGAGACTCACCCTTCAGCCTGACTGAGCTCGAACCCGTCGCTTCGGAGGGGGCCTCATCTCGTTTCCTACAAACAGATAGCAGCCTTCAAGTTCCAGCCCGTAGTGCGCATCAGGTCAGAAACCTCGTTATTAGCTTTCTAACTGTTGTAATGTTTATGCTATAGCCGCCCCTGGCATCGACACTAACAGTCAGCCAGCCACTTTTAGTAGTGCTAAGTATGATACTCTCCGGGCTTGTGCTGGAGATGGCTTCTCCTTTTTTAGGTGTTAACTTATACTGGGGCAGGTCTGTGTCTGTAGAGGAGCTACGAGCATGAGCTTAGACGGCAGGAAACCTGTTGAAGTGCCCCCCTCTGCTGACCTTCAGAAGGCTTATTTGTTTCTGACCTATGGGAAGTACGTATGCTTATGCTAGTCATATTTAAAATTAGTAAAACTGTTTACGCCAGTTTACGGTCATCCCAGAGAGCTGACGGTGTGGCAGGACTCGAATTTTTGAAAAAAATGTGTCTTTGTTTGTTCCTATTTTCAGAGAAAGTTGGGGTAGGGGCCACTCGCCTCGCAGGCACTTTGCGCGCCCTTTTGTGCACATCAGGGCCCAGGGTAAACTGCTTAAAAAAGTATGTGCACGAGAGGTATTCCTCTTTGGTGTAGCTGCCTTGCTGTTACCGGGAGACTTTGCCTCTCATTTTGATCTAGTTAAGTCCCTTAGCCTGGGTCCAGCTCTCAATTTGCCTCGGCTTTCCCCCTAATGTACCACACATGGAATGGAGTACGACATTTGGTAAGTCAAAGGCGGTATATTTTCGGTTCTCTATAAAGAATATCCCTCCACCCCCCAGTCAACGTTTGGTTGTATGTCTTTCATGCCTGTTAAGCCTTGAAATCTCTCTGTACACTAAGTCCATATCTTCTTTGTACAATTCAGCTAAGGATTTCCTATCAAAATGTTTGGAAAGAGGCATTTTTTAGGCACGTGTCTAATGTTACTTGTTTTCATCGTAGGCGTACCATTAAACATTTGTATGACATCTTATTTTCTGGGCAGCAGCATTTAACTTCCCCGTGCCTAAACATTTTTCATTAATGTGTCCTTGTGTAATGCAACTAAGCGCTTTACCACTTTCAGGTCGGGTTCGCGCTATTTAAAACTGCTTCTCAACTAACAATTTCTCCTCTCCTCTCATTAACGTTCTAATTGCTCCACCCAGCTCCATACGAAGGTGGTGTGCTGAGAGGGGCTGTGTGGGATTGGGTTTGCAGCTGTGCATGACAAATGCTTTTTGTAACAGATTGCGTTGGGAAAACCGGCATGTCGTGTAGGGTTATTGTGAAAGACTGGGCGCTCTGTCGGTGTTGGTCCTCCTAAGGGTTTATCTATGCAGTGTTTTTGAAGAGTTGAAATGATAGGTTACGGTGTAGGGAAGGAGGTGTGTGGGGTTTCTTTGACAAACAGCCGTAGTAGTGGGCAGGCCGTCAGGACGGACGGATCGAAGGCCAGACAGACAGTAGCCGGATTTAAAGATCGGAAGGCAGGCTGCTATAGAAACCAATTGAGGCATACACAGCAAGCACAACCAAGTGAAAGGGACCCCGTTCTAGCCAGAGCCCCCAAAACTGAGGGGCTAGATTGGGCGACAGTGTCAGTTTCTCTCATTTCTCACCAGTGGATGGCCTTAGCGGCCATCTGACAAGCTCAATGAGGGTGCACACTAATGTCTCTTTTGTGACATTCTCTTTGATGTAACTATATAGCAATTGCACATAAATGACATAGCTGGCATGGTCGCAATCATTATTTATTTTAAAATAGCACACCAGAAATAAAGAATGCAAAAGGAAAATAACATTTTTAATCAAGTCCCAAATGTTTATAGTGAGAGAAAATTTGCATTATGGGGACATGCATGGCAGAGGTTGGTTCTTTTGTCCGCGATCTGTATTTCAACGGGCAGTAAAACTTCATGAAGGTCGACTGAATGTTTTAATTTGGATGAAATGCATTTTTTTTGTTGAAGATGAGTCTTGCAAACCCGAGTTGCCTGTTGATTTCTTCCAGCGTCATTTCAAAATTTGGTGTGGGCCTCCCAGTGTATTTATTTTGGGGAGGATGGCAATAAAAATTGGATTAGGGCAATTTAAGGGAGAAATTAGAGTTGTACGTCTGGAATCTGCAGTCACAGCGGGAAAGGCACCTAGGAGTGATTGATGGGGCAAAAATAGAAGGGCCATCTAGGCACAAGGGAGTGCATCAGGATGGAACCATAAAAGGTGCTTACTGGGGTACAGATAGAAGCCGTATAAGGGGTGGTTAATTGGAGTGGAAGGACGGAGAGATGTGGCATCAGAAACTGAATGATGGTTTATCAGAGTGCACTTAAAGGAAATGTTTGGTGTTCAGGTTGGAGATATTACACAGCGTCTGCATCAGCATCTGAATACTCCTAGGCTGCGGTTAGCTGAGCTCTGGGGATTGCCAGAGTGATTACAAAAATGGTGAGGAGGACCACTGAGCTCCCCTTATGGCGGTCAGGCTCGCTCACTAGGCTCACTCACCACTGGGCACTCACCCTGAACTGTTACGCCTCACCACTTTCAAATGTCACCAGCCGCCACTGCGTAGCATCCCTCTGCTCTCCCACTATTACACAATCTGATGTCACAAGTCTCATTATTACAGCGGCCTGCACAGCTCTCTGGCCCCTTTGGTCCCACGGCCAGAGGTCCCGTAGCAACCCTCTGCTCTTCCACTACTACACAACCGGGTGTCACTATGCTCATTATTACAGCGGCCTGCACAGCTTTCTGGCCCCTGTGCTCCCACGGCCTGAGGTCTCGTAGCAACCCTCTGCTCTCCCACTATTACACAATCTGATGTCATGAGTGTCATTATTACAGCGGCCTGCACAGCTGTCTGGGCCCTGTTGTCCCACGGCCTGAGGTCCCGTAGCAACCCTCTCCTCTCTCACTATTACACAATCTGCTGTCACTATGCTCATTATGACAGCGGCCTGCACACCTCTCTGGCCCCTGTGGTCCCACGGCCTGAGGTACTGTTGCATCCCTCTGCTCTCCCACTATTACACAATCTGATGTCACAAGTCTCATTATTACAGCAGCCTGCACAGCTCTCTGGCCCCTTTGGTCCCACAGGCCGAGGTCCCGTAGCAACCCTCTGCTCTTCCACTACTACACAACCGGGTGTCACTATGCTCATTATTACAGCGGCCTGCACAGCTTTCTGGCCCCTGTGTTCCCACGGCCTGAGGTCTCGTAGCAACCCTCTGCTCTCCCACTATTACACAATCTGATGTCATGAGTGTCATTATTACAGCGGCCTGCACACCTCTCTGGCCCTTGTGGTCCCACGGCCTGAGGTCCCATAGCAACCCTCTGCTCTCCCACTATTACACAATCTGATATCACAAGTCTCATTATTACAGCGGCCTGCACAGCTCTCTGGTCCCTGTGGTCCCACGGCCTGAGGTCCCGTAGCATCCCTCTGCTCTCCCACTATTACACAATCTGATGTCTCAAGTCTCATTATTACAGCAACCTGCAAGCTCTCTGGCCCCTTTGGTCCCACGCCCCGAGGTCCCGTAGCAACCCTCTGCTCTTCCACTACTACACAACCGGGTGTCACTATGCTCATTATTACAGCGACCTGCACAGCTTTCTGGCCTCTGTGTTCCCACGGCCTGAGGTCTCGTAGCAACCCTCTGCTCTCGCACTATTACACAATCTGATGTAACAATTCTCATTATTACAGCGGCCTGCACAGCTGTGTGGCCCCTGTGGTCCCAAGGCCTGAGGTACTGGTGCATCCCTCTGCTCTCCCACTATTACACAATCTGATGTCATGAGTGTCATTATTACAGCAGCCTGCACAGCTGTCTGGGCCCTGTTGTCCCACGGCCTGAGGTCCCGTAGCAACCCTCTCCTCTCTCACTATTACACAATTTGCTGTCACTATGCTCATTATGACAGCGGCCTGCACACCTCTCTGGCCCCTGTGGTCCCACGGCCTAAGGTCCCGTAAATAAGGCCCAAAATATTCTGTAAGTTGTTCTCGGTTTTTCACCAAGAGGCAGCTACTTATAAAAAAATTGGGCTCCTTCAATGAAAAAATAAATAAAAACGTTGTTGCTCAGTGGGAAATGCACTGTAGTACATTATGAATCCTCTATTCGTTAATGCACTGCAGAGCTCTGTGTGTAACCAGAGAGCCATAGAATTAAATCTTGGTTGGTGAAGTGGAGAATAGTGACTTATGTATTTTTAGCTAATTTCTAATTTAAAATATTTCTAGAGCGCAGCGTACACCTTGCGGTTTCTTGGCGCTGGGGGGATTGGCTACTGAGGGAAAGAGGCCAGAAGAAAGGATAAGAGAAGGTATTAAGAGAGTTTAAGAAGGGAAAGCCTGGCTGAAGAGGAACGTTTTCAGATCTCTACGAAAGGGAAGGTACTGAGTAGCAGAGCGGAGGTGATCGGGGAGTGAGTTCCAAAAGGTTGAAGCCAGGGTGGAAAAGCTGGCCCCGCCCCACTTTTTACGTGTGAAGCGAGGGGTCTGAAGAAGGGACTTGGAGGAAGACCGAAGTTCTCTTGCAGGTACATACGAATGGATTAGTGAAGTGATAAAAGCGGGGGCAGTGCCCTGGCGGGCCTGAAAGGCCATACAGCCGATCCCAAAAAGGGAGCGTTCTTTTACAGGGAGCCAGTGAAGCTCCCTGAGAAGGGGGGTGGAATGGTGATAACGAGGAAGGCCATACACCAGTCGAGCTGCCTGGTTTTGGATAATCTGGAGTCTACGCAAGCTGTACGCGGGGATACCATGGTAGAGAGCGTTTGCGTAGTCCAGTCGCGATATCACAAGTGCAGCCATGATGATCTTGAGTGCCTGGGGGGAAAAGAAGCGGGAAATAGAGCGGATAGTGCGGAGAGTGAGGAAACAAGAGGATACCACGGAACTAATTTGTGAATGGAGAGTGAGCTGGTTGTTTATTTTTACACCGAGTGTTTTGACTGTGGTGGAAGGGGTAGGTGAGGGGCCGAGAGAGGGGGGCCAGAAGAGAGAGTTCCAGGGGCTGGATGAACCACCCGTGAGAACCAGCTCGGTTTTATCCGGGTTCAACTTGAGGTGGTTGTGGTTCATCCAGTCCCTGATGAAAGTCATAGTTGACTGGAAGTTAGAGACAGAGAGAGGAGAGGGGGATAGATCAAAGATGAGCTGGAGGTCATCCGCGTAATTATAAACGGTGACCTCCAGCTGCTGGAGTGCGAAAATGAGAGGAAAGATATAGAGATTGAAAAGCAGAGGGGAAAGAGAGGAACCCTGGGGAACACCGCACGTGACGGGGAGAGGAGTGGCCGTGAAGTTGCCTAGCCGAACCGCCTGAGTGCGGTCCCTCAGAAAGGAGGAGAGCCAAACGAGAGCTGATCCCCCGATACCAGCCGCCTTGACACGGGTAAGTAAGATGGTGTGGTCCACCGTGTCAAAGGCGGCGGAGAGATCAAGGAGGAGCAGTGCCTGGTGCTTGTTCTCATCCATGCCCTTTCTGAGATTGTCTAAGACTGCGACCACGACTGATTCGGTCGAGTGCCTAGGACGGAACCTGGCTTGGCGGGATGCCAGTCCTCCGTTTGCCTCAACATGGGCGCTAAGTGCCGCGGTGACGTGGCGTTCCATCACCTTGCCCAAAAAGGGTAACAGGGAGATGGGGCGGTAGTTGGCCGAGATGGAAGGGTCCGCGCCAGGTTTTTTCAAAATGGGCACTATTGTAGCTGCCTTTAGCGCAGAGGGCACAACGCCCTGTGCCAGAGAGCTGTTGAGGAAAGCGATGGGGAGGTCAGGGCAGCTGGAGTAAATTTGCTGCAGGACTCGCGCCGGGCAGACGTCCGCAGGAGACCCTGACTTCACTTTGGGGAGTATCTCCAGAAAGGAGTCCTGGGTGAGGGGGGGAATGGAGGTAAATGGGAATAGGACGGACGGGGGGGAGGGATCGACGAAGGCAGACGAGGGTGGTGGGATGTTGGTCTTGATGGTAGCAATTTTCTCTAAGAAATAGGTATTAAGTTGATCACAGAGGAGCTGGGAAGGAGGAATTTGAGACGAGGTTTGGTCTGAGAATGCTAGGTCATTCACTATGCTGAAGATTTCCCTGGTTTTGTTTTCTGCAGAAGTTATTTTTGAAGAGAAGTAGGAGGTTTTTGCATCCAGGATTGCAGATTTGTATTTAGCCAGTGCTGATAGGAAGTGGGTTTTTGATGAGGGGCTGTAATTTATCCTCCATTGCCTCTCCGCCCGTCGGGCGCTCAGTTTGAGAACCTTTAGGTGGTCATTGAACCATCTATTGGAGTCCTTGGGACGGCGGATGGAAATGCGGCGTAAAGGCGCCACTGAGTCGCAGCCTCCAGCCAGCCAGGTGTCAATGGCCTTGGCTTGAGAGGCAGATGATAAGCCAGCGAGAATGGGAGTGGAGTTGCGGAGTGAGGAGGTCAAGGAGGGATAATCCAGTCTGTTCCAGTTCCGCGCCCAGGTGTTTTTGGTGTGCGGAGTTTTGGGCATCAGGTTTCGGAGAATGGAGAAGGAAATGAGGGTATGGTCGGACCATGGGCACGACGAAACAGCAGCCGAGGCCACAGGGAGGTTAAGGGACCAAACCTGGTCCAATGTGTGCCCATGGGAATGAGTGGGGACGGATATGTGTGATACAAAGTTGAGGGATGAAAGGTAATCAGTAAATTCTTTAGAGGCTGAGCACTCATGTGGGTCTGCGGGCCAGTAATTGAAGTCCCCAAGGACCAAGACCGAGGCGTAGTTGACCACCAGGTTAGCCAACAGGTCTTGAAATGCCGGCAAGAATAAGGGTGAGGGCTGAGGTGGGCGGTACATAAGGAGACAAGTGATGGGGGGGGGAAATGAGAGAGCGGACTACCAGGAAGTCAGCAGGGGGAATAAGGGGAAAAGGGAGTTGTTGAAAGTTCAGCTCCGACCGAGCAATTAGGGCGACCCCACCACCAGCCTTGCCTGTCGGCCGGTCAGCCCGCAGGGCCACATAGGAGGGGGGTAGGGTGGCCAGGAGAACAGGGAGGGAAGAGTCACAGTACCAGGTTTCGGTCAGGAGCAGTATGTCTGGTTTCTCTGAGTCGAGTAGGACGAACAGCTCGTGGTGGTGCTTGACCGCTGATCTGGTATTGAGTAGGACAACAGACAATGCCGGAGAGCGGGGGAAGGGGTCAAGGGGGGGGGGCAAGGTGACGGGGGGTCGTGCTGCAGGGGATAGGATGTAGTGGGGGAAGAGGGAGCGAGACCTAGTGTAGAAATCAGACTGCGGATAGAATCCGGGAGTGGCCAGTGGCCTTGGAGGGCAGTTAAGTCCTTGGTAGTGTAAGACATAGTTTTAGCATGGAGTCGTGCCCCTAGCCCCGTCCGGCCGCGGACGGGCGCAGATGGGCTTGCCTTAGGCGCGCCTTCGGCGCGCAAAAGTCGCGCCCGCTGCGCTCGTCCGCTGCGCTTCCTGGCAAGACACATGCTTTATGTTGGCGGGTCAGGAGGTTGGGGGGGCGTGGCCAGCCGAGGGGGCGTGTCTCGCCTCGCCCTCGGGAATGGCGGGGATCGTTGCAGCGAGTAGCGCTGTTTGTGGAAGGCAAGAGATGCAGGTAAGCGAAGATGCCTGGTTAAAAACACAATATAGCAGTACAAATAGATTAAAAAGTAAATAGCCCTGCTCCCGGCTTTCCGCCTCAGGAGCCAATCATAGGTGTGAGGTCACAGCCTGTGACAGAAAGCACAGTGGATATGTAAGTCTTTATTTTATACTAGCATTACACACAGTAGGAGATAGACTGATACAAAATAAGCACATCGTTTTACGATAAAATGCAGCTTCCAAAATTTAGATTTTTATAACTGCTCTTTTAACAGCTCCTTATGGGTACTGAGGGCTGTGTAAAAACAATTGTGTTTAAAAGCACGCACTTCACTGCCCAGTTGTTCACTCTTTGCACTACCATAAAAAATAAAAAGTCTTTTGTCATCACAATGCTTGGAGTGATTCCATCAATTAAAACCAGAACCAGCGCCCAAGCACCCTTTACACTTGCAAATCGACTAATAGCGCACATCTAAATTTCATTCAGGAAAGCCGGCACCCTGACACTAAGACCTTACGCAGCACACGAGACTCAATTAATGACACTTCAGCTGAAGAATTTTAACGATCGAAATTAGTCGTCCCGGGATAGTTGTCTTTTTTCAAAATGAAAGCAAACACTTTGGTTTCCAGGCAGTAGTGAGGCTGGGGAATGCACACACCCCTACCGAGGACTCTACGCCCCCCCTTGGGGTTCGCCCCCCACAAATTAACGTCTTCCACGCTCATGACGAGCTGAGCTCGACATGAGCCACGGCGTTCCGGTGCTCATGACGAGCTCAGCTCATCATGAGCCGTGGGACGCTCGCATGCGGGGATAATTCCCCTGCTGTGCTGAGCGTTCCAAGGCAGGTAATGCACCTGTGATGAGCTGAGCTCGTCATGAGCCGTGGGACGCTCGCATGCGGGGATAATTCCCCTGCTGTGCTGAGCGTTCCAAGGCAGGTAATGCACCTGTGACGAGCTGAGCTCGTCATGAGCACAGGAGCGCCGTGCCTCATGACGAGCTCAGCTCAGCTCAGCTCGTCATGATCATGCAGGCGCTGTGCGTGCCCCTCTCCCCCCCCAGCACAGTGTGGGATTAACCCCTGCAGCGAAGGGGCTAAAGACCTCTGGCCTAGGACGAGAGGGGCTCAAACCCAGGACTGGATTACTGCAGCCCTCACTCTCAGCTAGGCTCAAGGCACTTGGTGGCCAGTCCTGGGATTTTAAAAAGCACTATACTGGTCATCCTTGCACCCCCAGCGCCACATTGGGCACTTAAGGTAAATTACGTTTCTTGTTGGTGTTCACTGAAATGCTTGTGGGGTCGGGATGACAGCTTTTTTGGGTAATGGGGGAGTTGGATTTTGAGTTCTTTTGCACCGGATGTTGTGGCCAGAATACCACAGCCCTGGGTCTCCGTTTAGTCCCAAACACAGCTTCATTTTCAATAAAGAGCTTTGGACTTCACTGAAGTGTCTGAGGGGTAGAACTATCCTTGTAACTTGAGAGGTGGAGCAGACATCGATCACGAAGGGTGGTGGAGGTTGGGTGGGGGGGTCACACATGGCGAGAGAGTCTGGGTATATAAAATGTGATCCCTCTGATGGGACCTCGGCCTCCAGCACTTCACAGCACCTGCAGTGGAAGAAAAGCCCTTACAAAATGCCAGATGATGGATATAAACCACTTTATTAAATTGCCATTTCATCTGGGACGGATTTATGACACCGTCTCCTGGGCTATTAACAGGGAGCTCAGGTGGGGTACCACGTCTTAAAGGGCGCAGCATCCATCTTTTCCTTGCTTCAAGTCTCAAACACCGGAAATGTTGGCACTAAACTTGGAGCACACTTCTCAACAAATCTGAAAGGATAAAGATCTAACCACATTTAACATAAAGTTAAAAAAACCTTTTCTAATCCCTTCCTACTTCAGGCAACGCCGCCACAGTCTAGCGCTTTGTGGCTATCCCAGTCCTAACGTGCTTTAGGAATCCCTCAACATTCAGCGGTGTGTAAATTGTACAGTGTGACAACTTCAGACCCTTTAAAGTGTGTGCTTGCCTAGGGTCTTACACTCCATGCGACTTCAACTTTGGAAGAAAACACTCCAACCAGGTTTCAGGATGAATGCACAACTGCTGACTGCAATCAGTCTATTTTTTTATTTTTTTTAATTTATTTTAGTAGTTTTGTATAGCACTAGCTGGACCAAAGGGTATCAGAGCACTACACAACGTATACATCATATACAATAATGAGTAGACATCCACATTTGTAAAGCGCACAATCACCCGTTAGGGTCTCTAGGCGCTGGGGGCCGTCGGGAAGATTAAGCAAGCTATTGCCCAGAGTCACATGGTGCTGGACTAATCTGCCGCCGGTGCCGGGGATCGAACCGTGATCCCCAGATTCCGGAGTCAGTCGCCCTGGCCGCGGCATGAGATCCCGGAGAGTGGGGAAACATGTGGGTAAGGGCAAGCGTGGGACTGGCATAAGGTTGTAGGGAAGATGCGCTGGGGGTTGAATCTGATATACAGCCATGATGTAACATGTGGGGGCTCTCTAAAAAAGGGAACCTGTAAATTACATTTCTGTGAGTACCAAGTAGTGTGTCACTCAACCAATATTTTGGTTTCTCTCTTAGCTTTCAGTTATTGCATCCTGACATGCACCCACAACCCAACAGACTATTGGCTTTGTCAGTGGTTGTCAGCTGTTTAAAATATATGAGTAACAACAATAATCTTGTTGCAAATAGTTAATATTGAAAATGTTTCAATTCTGAAATTGTGAGACTATGAATTAAATATTGAAGGAGTGGAAGGAGTAAGGGTCTTCAATTATGCCCTTCCCCACACCACATGTCTCCTATCTGCATATCTTAAACCTTATCTCTATCCTCTTCAGTGCCCTCTTTTCACTTTCTCTAAAAGCACTTCCTTGAAATACAAAGAAAGTGATCCCGATGGCCTAGGGATCATGTATCGAGGATAGGAAACATCATTTACAACGCGGTGTTTACACCGCATGACCTTTACCACGCAGCCATTACAACACAAGTCATTACTACGACTTGCGCTGGATGGCGCTCTTGGTTAAGGAATAGTTTGATTTTCTATTCCAACATCTTCCCTTCTGTTACGTGGGCTGGAGTTGGAATAGAAAATAAATTAATCCTCAATCCAGCGCCCTCTAACGCAAGTCTTTATAACGACTTGCGTTGTGAAAACCGTGTTGTAACGTACCGCACTCAAAATGATCGCGTTGTACTGACGTACATCCATCGAGGATACAATGCAACGGCATAGGCTATCATGTATCGAGGATACAATGCCCTCCTTAAGGTTTCATATTCCTAGATCACACATTTGTATTGCCCTATGGAGCTTCTGATCTGTCTCTCAACTTATTTCCGGATATCATCCTCAGAACTTGATGAGGGTTAAATAGCTATAGGGTACTGCAGCAACCTGTTATGATATCTTCAAGGCCCCTTTCGAAACAGGTCCAGTGAAATCATAAAGGGTGGTACTCTGTACTCGCAGCTGACATCAAAGCATTATTCTTCTTGCGCGATAACACAAAGCAGTCTGTACGTTCAGTGTGTGAAGATCCAGTCCACCAGAAAATTCATTCCTAGTTCTTGAAAATGAATGACTGACTTTTCACTCCAGTTACTGAGTGTTAGATGAAAGGGGCTCCTCCATACGTACCCTCCAAACGTGATCCCCTAGACCCTTGGACTGACTTCCTTTGCTTTTCATTCTTAATTGTGCCAGATGTATTACATTTATGTTTTTAGAAGAGAGGAGTGCTGTTGTAGTGTTTAACCTTGTGAGGGGCATGCATAGGGTAACTGTATGATATTGTTTTGACTTTTTTGGATACTATTTTTTCATCTATAAAAATTAAAGAAGCAAATTTGTTATTTTGAGTTGCTCCTTTTATGGAATACTTATTTGGTACAAAAAAATAAATTTGACCTACTTAATGAATTTAGGTAATGTTCTAGGAGAATTTCTTCAGTGTGTTATTTTACTGGATGTCACATCCCTTTGCGATAACAGTAAGCATGATACACCATATTTGGTTTTGTATTCAAAATTACTATGTCCTATTGTCCCACACAGTGTATAAGACCATCTTTTTTTGCAGTTATTCTTCTAGTTGTTCTTGTTAAACCTTGCTAATTGTTCATGTAATAACTTGGTTGAATAGTTATACTGCTCCATTACCACTTTCATGATAGACAGAAGTGGTTTATGTTACTTAGCACCAAGAGGCCTACGGGTCAACGTGCGCTTTACAAATACACATGTTTACGTTTAGTACCATTCCACGTTAAATATCCGCAATATTTTCGGACCTAAAGAAAGTCACTTGGGATGACTTTCTCTTAAAAATTGACACATAGCTACACTGTACATGCAATTCGATATCAGCGCCTTTGACAACTTCCACTTAGTACCATTTACCAAACCTATCGACCAAAACAATTCTATATCTCCATTCATCTTGCGCATTCTCCATTGGACCCATAACGATCAATAACTAGTGTTTCCCAGGACATTCTGGGGCTTCTTACGCAACATGACAGTTTGAATATTACTTGTGATTTATTACACTTATTACATTCCACACAATTCTTGACTCTTTTTATATAACCAAATCTCCATACGGCCACCAATACAGCCCTTTTATTTTTTAAGGGTTTAAATAATTACTAGGTGACGTGTGTGACATATATTCATCACTTTGTCTCGTAAATCCTTCTGTGGAATACATTTTCCACCACCCAATTAACTACAATATCTACTGTTAATTTTCTTATCTCCCAGAACGACATAAATCCATACTCTATTAACGCTTTGTCTGGCCACCTATCCAACACACGGTCCTTTCTTTTCCTCAGTTTGTCAGAACCTTCCCATCCTTTTCCCAAGTAGTCCTGTCCAATGACCCCCAATTCTTTGTTCCTTATTAGGATCACACAACAATCATACCGTCCAGGTATTGGTCCATCTTTTATTTTAAAAAAAGTATTATACATTGAACATATTCCACCTTACTTTAACTTCCGGAACAAAGCCAACAGTACAGTTGAATTCCAAAGACTTAATTGAAATCCCTGTACAACGTGGTGAAGCACAGAGCAACACAAGCAGCTACTATCACTTGCAAATCACAGATGAACTGCCGAAAATATTTTAGTCCGCAAACATATGCTATAGTTTCCTAACAATAATGGAATATTACTCTCCCGCTGGTGTCAGCGAACATTTTCCGCGAAGAAACTGGAACAAAATCACCACCGACCAACTCCTCACATCGCTCCAACAAAACCCTCCCACCCTCTCATCGGACCCAAACCAAGCTGCCACCAAACTAAAACAATGGATCGCTCTCAGCGTTGACGAATTAGCACCCTTGAAAAACCACCAAACCAAACAGGGTAGCAAAAAGGCCCCCTGGTTCAACGATGACCTTATGAAATCCAAGAAACTATGCCGTACTCTCGAGAAAACATGGAGAAAAAACCCAACCACTGACAACCTGACCACCTTCAAGACAGCCACCCGCAAACACCACCAATTGATCCGATCCACCAAGAAATCAGCATTCAAGGATCGACTCGACAACAACGCCCATAACAGCAAGGAACTATTCAACATCATCAAAGAATTTACCAACCCCACCGCAGCCACAAATGACATTACTCCCTCCCAAGACCTCTGCGATTCGTTATCCTCCTTCTTCTACAACAAAATAGCCGACATACATAACAGCTTTGAAAACATTTCCAATGAACAGCCCACTCCTCCCACCTCCGAACCTAAACCGTCCTGTAACAACCTTAGCACCTGGAACCCAATCACCACTGAAGACACCATCCGCCTAATGAACTCCATCCATTCAGGTTCGCCAACCGACCCCTGTCCCCACCACATCTTCAATAAAGCAGACTCCATCATCGCACCCCATCTTCCTGATGTCATCAACTGCTCCTTCAACTCCGCTACCTTCCCAGAAAGCTGGAAACACGCCGAACTCAGCGCCCTCCTGAAGAAACTCACAGCAGACCCCTCTGAACTTAAGAACTACCGCCCCATCTCCCTCTTCCCATTCCCTGCAAAGTCATTGAGAAAGCCGTCAATAGCCAGCTCGCCGCCTTCCTTGAATCCAACAACTCCCTCGACACCTCACAATCCGGCTTCCGAGCCAAACACAGCACCGAAACCGCCCTCATTGCAGCGACAGACGACATCCGAACGCTTCTGGACAACGGAGAAACAGTTGCCCTCATCCTACTCGACCTCTCCGCCGCCTTCGACACAGTCTGCCATAGCACCCTCATACAACGCCTCAGCAACATCGGCATACAAGGAAAAGCCTTGGACTGGATCATCTCGTTCCTCGCCGGAAGAACCCAGAGAGTCCGACTACCCCCATTCAGATCAGAGACCACCGAAGTCATCTGCGGAGTACCACAAGGATCATCTCTCAGTCCCACCCTCTTCAACGTTTACATGAGTCCCCTCGCATCCATCGCACGACAACACAACCTTAACATCATCTCTTAAGCTGACGACACCCAGCTGATCCTCTCCCTCACCAAAGACCCTAACACCGCCAAAACCAATCTTCACGAAGGCATGAAAGAAGTAGCCGAATGGATGAAAAACATCCGCCTAAAACTCAACTCAGACAAAACGGAACTCCTCATCCTAGGATCATCCCCCTCTGCCTGGGACGACTCATGGTGGCAATCGGCCCTGGGCACGGCACCCATACCCACAGACCACGCACGTAACCTAGGCTTCATCCTAGACTCCTCCCTCTCGATGACCAGACAAGCCAACGCCGTCTCATCCTCTTGCTTCAACGTTCTTCGTATGCTCAAGAAAATCTTTCGTTGGATCCCCACCGAAACAAGAAAGACTGTCACCCACGCACTGGTCACTAGTCGACTGGACTATGGAAACACCCTCTATGCCGGAACCACAGCCAAATTACAGAAAAAACTCCAACGCATCCAAAACGCATCAGCCAGACTCATATTAGACATCCCTCGCCAAGCTCACATTACCGGTCACCTGAGAGACCTCCACTGGCTTCCGGTCAACAAGAGAATAACGTTCCGTCTCCTCACCCACGCACACAAGGCCCTTTACAAACTAGGACCCGAATGCCTCAACACACGACAGTCCTTCTACACACCCACCCGCCAACTAAGATCTTCCAATCAAGCCCTCGCCACAATTCCGCGCATCCACAGATCTACCATAGGAGGAAGATCCTTCTCCTACTTGGCGGTTAAGACTTGGAATACTCTCCCCACTCACCTCCGCCTTACACAGAACCACATCTCCTTCAGAAAGGAACTTAAAACCTGGCTATTCGATAAATAACGCACCCCCTCCCCCAAGCGCCTTGAGACCCTCTGGGTGAGTAGTGCGCTATACAAATTCCTGAACTTGAACATGATGCACATACAATCACAGCTTAATTTTCTTCCTCTTCAGATGGGGTTAGCAATGATCATATTTCTTTTCCACTAGCAATATTTGTTACTGTGCTTTTTTTTTTAGCTCTGTATCAAAACCATTGAGATGGAGGTGCCTTACAAACATAATATTTTATATTTTCAAATTCAACTTGACATACCTTTCACCAGCAAAATGTAACTCTATTCTTTGGCAATCGCCTGATGCTTTATGTTTTTTTTTGCTAATGTGTACACAAACGTGACATAAAACTCTACCAACTCTGAGAAGGGCCTTACACCGTCTTTATTCAATGGAGGGGGTGTTCCATACTGCCTCCATGACATTTTGATTTGGTCTGATACCCTGACTTCCTACTAAATAGCCAATATTAGTCAAGTCACTCAACACATATTTACATTCTTATGCTCTTTATTTAATCCTTAATTTCTAAAATACTTTTTCAGTCATCTGTCATGTTCTTCTTTGGATTTACCCAATCAAAATATGATGTGTTGGAAAAACAAGACACAGTCTTTACCCTTGATATTCTTGTGTATTGGTCTGGGAAATACTGCTGAGATGGCTGAGGCCAACACTAGTGGCTTCCTATTAAACTGAAAACTCACTATAGTGGTTACTAACATGGTTAATCTGCAGCACTTTCTATGTATCCGGGAGCTGCGATTAATTTGTGCCGGTGCTTTCCGATGCTCGACTGGCACTTAAATGACAGCACCGGAGCTTGACAGTCTGCACAAAGTTGTGTCGCTAATTAAGAAATTACCAAAACAACAATTAATTATTAATCCAATATGCATTAAATAGGACTGGTAACTTTCACACAATCCATTCTTCTAGGTAGGGGGGCCTGGTATAGTCTGAATTGTCACACTTGCAGAATTGTGTTCGTTTGTAGTTGCGTTAGTCGTTGGCAGCATGGCAAGGGCATTGTGAGTTGCAAGGTGCAGTGGCCTCCTTGCAGGAGCCATGGTACTCTTTTTTTAAGCACTGTCCGTTAGTACTGTTTTATTCCCTTTATCATCACCAACAATACATTAAATTTAGGCTGCCGAGACCTGTACAGAAGTATGTTATAATTTTAAAATTGAAGATCTACACACAATCTCCCTCTGACACCATCTAGTCAAGCCACCACAAAGTGAGATATCCATTCGGATGTTACTTTAATAACTACTCTCTGCAATATGTACAGTTCATCTGCTACTTGCTTTCAAATCAATTTATTTTTAAAGGTTTTATATAGCGCTGGCTAGACCCGAGGGTATCAGAGTGCTTTACAAGGACTGGCTGATAAAAAACTTATGAAATAACATTTGTATAAAGAGATAAAAATACAAGACAGTTATAACGTTGCAGATATTACATGTGGTTGTAAATAAAGAATACCATTGGGCAATAACAAGAATTGGATAATAAAACTAGTGAAGGATGGTAGAGTTGAGGGGGGTGGAAGGTGTGAAGGTGGGGGTGGAGCTGAGGATGATGATGGGAAAGGTGATAGAATGAAGGGGTAACGGGTAACTACAAGAGAAAATAGATGGGGAGGTACTCGAATATGTATGATTGAGAAAGGGGGAGTGACACAGGCAATCAGAAGTAGTTCACACTTCACTCTGTGTGTTTAAGGTTGGGCAACTAACTTCAATATTATTTTATTGGAAAAGTCTTCTTTTTCCACTATTTTCACTGAAAATAGCACAGGAAATTCCTTAATAATTTTTTTATCAAATAACTTTGATCTTCACACAAGGTCTATTCTGTGCTGTTTGGAATCAAAATGATGTCTAGTGCCCTTTAATTAATTCAGCTTTAAAAGCAAGGTGCCAACTGTGCAACATATACCATATATTCAGGTTGTTTATAGTTAAAATCAAACATTTATAGTCAAAACCCAATTATTTTAATTTCTTCTCCTGAAAATCCTTGTGGTCTAATATTTTACAACTATTTTCCAAACATGTTTTAAAATGTATCTCTACGCACCTCCTCATTTACCATTATTTATGGAGATGCTGAGTCACCAACAATACTCACATTCACTGCCCTCTAATTCTCATGTTACGCACAATCTTCTTTTTCATCCACCAGTGCTCAATACATGATCATTTATGCTCCGCACACATATTTTTTCATTTAACGTACTAGACTGAATAATGTTGCACATCTATCACACATTTAACAAAATAATAATGCTAGTATTTGAATATTCCAAAATAGTGCCCAATTTACGCATAATCAAAACATTTCTGGGATACTGCAGGACGTTTTTTGCTTAAGGCTAAATGTTCATTGCTATCATATCTGTAACGTTTGTTGTGAATATCTTTTTTTAATTTCCATTCGTCCCCAACCTTCTTTTCATAAGCTGTTCCTGACTCCTCCTTGCAGTTGTCCATGTGGTCCATTTAAATAAATCTAGCTCATTTTCCTTCCTCTTCTTCCCTTTTCCCACAATATATTTTTCTTCTACACAAAGTCCCTTCAGCACAGCTTTGACACATATTCTACTCACCATCGACATTTTTTCTTTTTAAATAAAAGACATGACCACCTTCAGTTCAAATTCTCCTATTAGCCCACAGAATTTCTTGGGAATTAGGGCTATTTACAAATGCATGGTTAGCTGATCTCTCCTCCTCTTGTCAAGGTATGCTCCCGAATAACAAGCGAGCATTAGTGATTTGTTCTATAATGTTCTATATTTCATATGTCCCTTGTTTCCTATGAATTTTCTTTTAAAGACCTGTGGCTACAGACACTGAAGAAAACAGGCAACTAGATCTTCCAAGGTATGCTTGAACACATCATCTCGTCCAGAAGTTCTCAGTTTATTATTAATTCAATTATACACCTTCAGACCACCAGGAACAAAATGTAATAATATATACGTATTTTTATTTTCAGATGTTCATCTTTGTTCTTTAACTGTAGCTGTAACTTTAAAAAATAGTTTTTTCCTCGTTCCTGTTTTCAGAGCGTTCACCGTCCACTGGTATACATGGTTTTGGAGCCATTCACCATGTTTGCTGCCTATGAGAAATATCACATAGTATAATATCAAAAACAAAAATCCCTTTTTCAAAGTAAATTAAAATGGTAGTAAAATGTATCAATATAAACAAACAAAAAAATATTCTAATAACTAAGTCTAGAACTGGCCTGGTGACTGTATCTAGATCAAGTAGATATGTATATTATAAATGGTTTATAGAGCACCATATCTGTCACTTAATGTGGAGTTTATTTTACCTTTATTTTGAAACTCGTTTGCTGTCTTCCCTTTATTTATGAGTCTTGCCCTTGGAGGCTAAATTTTCTGAAGTAAAAATAAATAAGCCTTGCTGCATCAGAACTACAGTGAAAATATAATTAAGGCTAATTATAAGAAGGGAATCCTTATGTGGCCGGAAACATTCCAGTAGCAATGAAAAAAAACTATTTGCATCAGTTAAACAAGAAAGAGTAAATACCAAGACTGTGCTAAGCAGCCAAGACACATTCCAGGAGACTTAAATGTAGCGCATCAATTTCCTCTGCTAATACAATTGAATACTACCATTTAGGAAGACTACTCGCGAAAATTGACGGCGAGAGAACGCTCGAGCCCAAGAGACTCTCTGTACTAGCGGTACTACATGAAAGGTGAACCGAGTCAAGCCCAGAAGCAATTGCCAAACTATGCACTGTGAGCAAATGTATTTTTTTGAACGACAATCATTTTTACAGGACTCCATTGATTTTTATATTGCCATCTCGTGGCAAACACTTTCCACATGACCCACCTGGTAGTTTTCCTGATGTACGAGGAAAATTCTATCAGCACGACAAAAATCCATTTTTGCAGGCCTGCATTTCTGCCCAGGAACTGTCACCCGCCCAACCCCCTGTTCTCTTCAGTTCATCAGAAAGCCACATGGCCCTCACCCCGAGTGAATGATTCATATTTCCACTCCTGCTCCTAGCCTGATAAAACATCCTTGACACAGTGATCAGGTTATCTAGACAATGGTCTGACTACTGGACTCTAATCAGGGCAAATAAACAAATGACTTGAAAGACCAGGCTTTGATCAGGCAATTGAACAATGACCTGAAAGAAAGAGCCCTGATCAAAGCAGAGTGGACAATGCTCTGTGTACCAAGCCTTGACCTGGTCAATAACTACAAGCATAGAGTGGACAATGCTCTGTGTACCAAGCCTTGACCAGGTCACCAACTACAAGCATCGCCTTGATCAAGCTATCATCTACAAACACTGCCCTGATTGGACAATGGACTGACAGCCAAAAGAATGGTATGAGAAATGTATAAAAGGCGTGTAAGCTACAGAGTAAAGTAGCAGCCTCCTGGGTTTTGTCTCTGACTAGCTTGGGACTCTGTTCCATAGCCCGGGCTATTGAATAAATCTGGGTTCCTCCTGCAGACGAAAGCTCCTGTGTCTCCTTTTTACTAAGAATGCAAGGTAAGGAAGACTAGGCGGTTCCCCCGTCGCCGAGACCCAGTGAGTGGGTTATTACGGTTCTTCAACTGGAAGAGGACAACAGACCATATCATGCAGAGAGCCTTACTGGGCCAGGGTCTGGAGCAGCCTTAGAGTCAAGGGCTTGTGCAGTACCATGTGGCACAATCAGAGGACAGGATCTGAGGGGCAGAACAAGAGGAACAAGCATTTGCAATACAATAGGTCTCGCATTAGGAAAGTGTGAGCTATTGTTATTGTAAATGACACATTTTTTTAATATGTGTTGGCTGTGAAAATATCTAAATTAATAGCATTGTTATTCACAGAGCCAATTGCTTACATTTTCCTAATGCGAGTCCTATTGGCTATAGCAATGCTTGTTGGTAGCAAGCAAGGACAGTGCTGTTATGGTGCTGAGTGATGATGTGGTTGGGCTGAGTGATGTGGTGGTGTCACAGAGTGATGTGGTGGTGTCCCAGAGTGTTGTGGTGGTGTTTTTGAGTGATGTGGTGGTGTCCCTGAGTGGTGTGGTGGTGTCCCCGAGTGATGTGGTGGTGTTCTTGAGTGGTGTGGTGGTGTCCCTGAGTGATGTGGTGGTTTCCCTGAGTGATGTGGTGGTGCCCCTGAGTGATGTGGTGGTGCCCCTGAGTGATGTGGTGGTGCCCCTGAGTGATGTGGTGGTGCCCCTGAGTGATGTGGTGGTGCCCCTGAGTGATGCGGTGGTGCCCCTGAGTGATGTGGTGGTGGTGTCCCCGAGTGATGTGGTGGTGTCCCTGAGTGATGTGGTGGTGTTCCTGAGTGATGTGGTGGTGTCTCTGAGTGATCTTGTCAAGAAGCAGCTTGCACCAGCCCATTTCTTCTGTTAGCTCCACCTAAATAGAACCTACTACTAACCAGGAATGGGAGAGGATGTGGTGTAATGGCCAGAGCTGTCAACTTCGGCTCAACATTCTGTGGTTCTGGCCAAATCACTTAATCTCCAGTGCCTACAAAAATGAGTGTGTCCTTAACTGGTGCTGATGAAAAGCGCTCTAATTGGATTGAGTTCACGCTACAAGCACCAGTGTTGATGATTAAGTGCTGGTCCTGAGCACCTGAAACCACTTGCTTAAATTAAGCACTGTGAAGAACAGTGCGGTAAATAGAAGAGAAGGGACAGTGAAAGGCTGCAGGAATGAGGCAGAAGGAGGGAGGATGAAGTAAAGAAAAAGAATACAGAGGAATATAGGAAAGAAGTATACCGTTCTCGAACCTGAAGGTGCCTCACACATCAAAAGTGACAATGAGAAAAGAGCGGACTTTACCCGCAGAGAAATAAAAAGCACGTCAACCACTGTTGAAGGCAAACGCGATAGCACAAAAACAAGCATTGGCCATGAAAGAGACACAGCCTTGCGGCCGTGAAAGTGAATGCACGGCCGTGAGATGCGCTCTGTAGTGTGGGAGAGGGATGGACAGGGGCCGTTGTGAGACGGATTCCTCTGAAGTCTGATACGAGGCAGATGGTGTTTATTGCTGATGGGGTGTGAGGAGAAGTGAGGCTGAGCGTGCGCTGTGGAAGCTTCAGTTGCCTGGCTCGGGGAGCAAATGGGTGCGAGGCTGATGGCTTTGTGCACGCGCGTCTCAAGACCAGTAAGCTTCCCAAATTATTACATAATTCATGTCTAGGGGGGGTGCCCTCTTATGGTAATTTGCTCTATACTGTTCAGTGAGGGAATAAAGAAAAATAAACGAAGGTGTAGTTTTAACGTAGCCTTTTTGATGGTTCAGTGAATTATTGCTCCCAGCAGTTATTAATATTTATATTATTCTTATTGTTGATGCGGTTATTAGTCTAAGCAACATTCTTAAAGAAAATATGCTAGATTATCAGTTTTAGAACGAATTATTTTTATATTATTTGCACTTTCTTGCTGCGCGCATACTGAGTATTCAAAGTACGCGAGGCGCCCCGGTGGGGGGGGGGGGCAGGGGCGATGGGCGGAAGACAATAGTGTGGTGTCAAGGAGGCGAGAGGCGTGGGGGTTGGATAGAAGGAAGGGTTCAAGTAAGGACTTTTGGAAATTATAAGAAAATAAGAGAAAGTCGTAATGAAGGTTGGAAACGGCAAAGAGCTCTGGTCCAATCTGTTTGTGTACTCTGTGTTAAGGAAACGTGCAGGGTGAGCTGGTATCCAGGACAGTCCCATGTTTACCCCAACCATCCCAGCAAATGTCAGTAAATTAGAACTGAGCGGGAGCCGACTGGACTCAGATGGAGGCACATTTTCAAGTGTTCTAGTACAGGGTACATGACTAGTTTGAAGTTCCTTAGTAGAAGGCAATATAGTTAAAGTACAATTAAAAGATGGTGATTAAGTTATTCATTGTGCAGCTTATTGAAAACGTCTTCACCTAAAATCGACTTCCTAGTGTGAATGCAACTAACGAAAACGGGAGTAGGGAGAAGGCAGCAGCGCATGAAATGGCTTGGCGAGAAGGGAGGGGGGAATGCGAGGAGCCAAGGACCCAGAAGGGGGAGGAGGGAAATGCGAGCAGACTTCAAAGGGATGGGCTAAAAGGGAGGAGGGAATGCACGGAGCACAGGAGGCTTAATGAACAGGAGGAATGCCATAGAGGCTTACTTGCAAGTCGGATGGGGGTGGGGGGGCAGATGAGCGAGTGAGTGGGAGGGAACGAGCATATGGGGATGGGGTGTGTGGCCAAGAGCGCGCCTGGCGAAGCATCACGCTTCAGTACACAACATGCATTGGGAGGAATCCGCTTGATCAAGAGTGGTGTTTCCCCTGCAATAGTTCAGAGCTATAAATAGCTCGACCTAAAAATGGTCCAGTGGCAGGTCTATATTTCCTACATGGTATCATATGGAAAATTCAACCCTATTTTTTATTCCATTTTCCTTAATCAACTTTTTAAAAACAAATCACAAATAATTTTTGAATTCCCTGTACATGTCATGAACAAGTATGAGGATACCATTCCCTTTCATCTGCAGATCTACTCTATACATAGGAAAAAAGGAATCCTGGGAGACACAGGGATGCAAAAATGTCCTTTATTTACATTCACGTCTCTGGGTTACATCACTTGTTCGCTACAGCCGACAGTTGATCTCGTATCCTCCCCAGCCCGTCCAACATGGTATCCAGCGTCTCCTTGCTCAACTCCACCGTTACCGCTGATACCAAGGGCTCGTCCCCACAGAGGCTGGCATCCTCCTGGATCTGGAAAAGAAACAAGTGTGAGAGACAGGTTGAAAATCAGACCACGATGACTTCTTTAGAGAACGATGAACATTCCTACAGGTTTTCTGGCTCTTCTCTAAAAGGCGTAGTCAAGGTCGGATACACAAATGTAGATTACCAGGCCACCGCCCACAGGCTCTCCCAATGTGACAGGAGATAAGGACTGTCAGGTCCTTGCAGTCCACCAATAAGAATCTTGCTGGTGAAGTTTTGCAAAGGTAATAAAACTTACAACTGCACGTAGTTATAAAAATTGTCCTTTTCCTAACCCTACACTATCTCCGCAACAAACTTTTTTTGTGAGGCACTATTTTGCAAATATATGTTGGTAGCAAGAATTCCACCCCCCCCCCCCCCCAAAAAAAACCACACATTTTGTGTGGGGTTTTCTTCCTCAACATCTACTATTTGTCAAATTAGAAATCACTACTTGAAAAGAAATTGCCACTTTCATTCCCTTAGTGTAGCAAGTGAGTATTTAAAACAAATTCACAAAGTAGCCAAAAGTCAACTTCAAATATTTCACATACCCGGGAGCTAAGTGATGCTCCAGCCAATCATGAGAGATGTTTCTTTTTACTGCCCTTTTACGGTATGGCAGTATTGTATTGAAACAGTGGGACCGTGCCTTGACTTACCTTCATCTGGAGCAGGCAGGTGGGTACGGCCATTCTGCTGATACTGTCCGATGAGGTCTTGATGTCCACTCTCCAATCCATGTCAACAAGACGCGGCAGAGAAACTACAGGAGGAGAGACACACTTTGTGAAGGTGGTAGACAATGTACACAAAAAGAAGAAACCTTAGTTCAAAAACATATTTAGTGAATATGTACAATGCTACCTTCCTCTCACATATGTAGCATTTATGCTGCTTAACCACTTCGACGCTAATGACAAAGCCAGCTCGTCATGGGCGTTACCTGCCCTGCGCTCATGACGAGCTGGCTTTGTCACAAACAAGCCATTTACTACTTTTTCAGCGCACAGCAGGTAAACGCGGTAGCGCTGAAGCAGTTAATTACTCTAGGTTGTAGCCCAGCTGCCTCCTGGCTTGTGATAGGCTGCCCTTGTCAGGACTCCACCTGCATTCATCTGTTGGCCTCAAGTCGACAAAAAGTTACAGGCTTGCGGAAGTTTGCAGTCAGTAATAATGAGCCATATTACGCAGAACAAACAAATTCAGCATGCCTGTGGAAGACGAATGGTATGGCTTAGTGCAGTCATTAGCTTTCGGCCTGTATCTTGAAGCTAATTCTCATTTGTGGGTATGTATTTTACATAGAATGATCACCTTGGACAAACGTGTATGCTCAATAGAGTAGATTAGTACATTGTGATAAGTTGTCATATGCGACAGGTCCGATCTGTTTATTATCAAATGTTTAGCCTATAGTATTTGTTAAAGATAATAAGCTTTTGAGGGTGGATAGCCTTAAAGGTTGTAAATAGGTATTTTATTAGATGAAACCTAACAGATTATCAGAATGATAGCGGAGATCTCGAAAACATTATGTGACAAATAGAACAAAAGCTTTCAGAATCAATACTGAGGGTGAAGCTTTATCTCCAGTCACAAGTTGATTCTCTGGAGTACATCAATTGTTTGGGCAGAAGTTGTGTGATTGATTAAAGCTGTAGGCCTGATCAGTTTTATTAAGGAAAAGATACGGCAGATGCAGCAGGATTCTCCATGTTTATTGTGAAAAGCACATATAGGAAATCTACCTAGTGTGTGTGATTACTACGATTTTTGGGCCATTTGCTGAACCCTATCTTTTTGGGCGCATTAGGAAGCTTCATGTTATCTCTCCTAACCAGCAGTAAAGCGCTAGCCCTCCCCTTTTAAACATGGTCAAATTGGCATACTCCTATCGGTATATTTAACTTACCTGCAAGTACCTTATATATGGAACAAAAATTGCCTTGAGCCTGGATTGCAACGTCACTAGAGGATTGCAGCACCCATTGCCTCATCCACTACAGTGGCAAGGCAAACATGACTTCTGGCAGGATCAGACTGGCCTCTAGGGCAGGCAGGGCCAAAGGGCTGGTCTGACAGATCAGGGTATTGGTCGTCTTTTTTTGAACTAGTGCGGCCGGTTTATGACCAGGTGGTTTTTACTCTTGATTTCCCAGATAATACCACTTTTTTTTTTACTATATGCTTAGCTAATTGGGCCACTTTTATTTTGATGACCAAGCCCAATTATTGTCCCAGTCCGACCCTGGCTCCTGGGCTACATAGCTGTAATTGAGTAAAATAGCACCACAAATTGTCAAAATAAACCTTTCATGATCGGTAAAAGCTCCCTTTTAAAAATGTGTACACCAATTCAATGTATGCCTTACAGCCCATAAGGTAGGGTGCATGGCACTTAAAAGAGGGACAGGTAGAAAATTAATGTTACCATATCACTACAGTGACAAGGCAGCTGGTGCTTCTGCGGTTTGCAGAAAATCTGTGGGGATAGCATCTTCTCTAATGAATATTACAATAGATGGATTACCCTTTTAAGTTCAAATTTACATGATATTGGCAAGCCTAAACAAGTTCAAAAACATCTTCTTATCGTTAAACACTTTGAAATATGCCACTTATTGACGGTTGTTTTAAAGAACAAGGGAACCCAATAACTGGTCAGGGTCCTTAGGTAATTACTAGTTTTAGACACAGTGGTCCCTAGACAGGAGCAATGGACAAAGAGGGATAAGTATAGACTCAGAGTTAGTACTATGTAATTAAGGCTGTCCAGCCAGGCAGAATTAATTTAATGTTATAAGATTTAAACGATTTTAACACAAACAGTAAAGTGGGATACACTCCTGCATCCTACTAGCCATATAAAAAGAACACAGAATCCACAAATGGAGAAACAACAAAGTCTCAGCAGAGTGACTTGTTTGTATGTTACACATTCTCGCTGTGAAAATATGAGTGTGCCCTACTTAGACCAGACTTCGAGGAGCCGCTTTGTTTGATGGCAAACACATTTTCTTTTTCTCTTCTTTTCATTTATTTTCCATATCATAGTTGAGTTTGTATTTTTATTGTCGAGTACTATGAGAATGAATGCAAGAATGAGTCAGTGGGTGGATAAATACACGCATAAGTGTATGGACGAGTACCAGGATGAGTGTATGATGGCTTACTTTTAAACTTTTTATGGCATTGACCACACTTTGCCTTGTCTCAGTAGTTGGATTGCCCCACCCAAAGATGCTCAGCCGGGTGGTAGGAGAGGAAGTGCTTGCTAGTAATCAGGCTGACAATAGTACAAGGATGTGCCAAGGGCACAGCCTACTCTCACGTTCAGTGGTGCTAAAATATCTTACTGTTTAGGAGTCTACTACGAGTCAAAAGGTTTGCAAATATAGTAACTTACTTTGACTAGCTTCTGCTTCTTGTCTCCAGCTGGACCTGTGAAGCAAAATGAAAAAAAAAACAAGTCGTATGTCCTTTCTTTTCAGTCACTAACTTGCCATTTAATTTAATAGTTATTTTCAGAAGTTGACTGGACTGAGGAAGATTCTAGGTACAGTCTAACAGCCTACTTTCTTTTTGACTTTTCAGTGGGGCACACGCAGACAGGCGGATGGATGGATGGACGGATAGACAGATGCATTTGTGCATGCACCCTTAACGAAACACCTTTTAAACTCACACATCGCCCATGTGGAATACAGCTAATTATGTGGACAGCTGGGGACCTTTAAAGCGTGTTAGAACAGTCAACAAAAGGGGAGCAGCTGCATTACTAGTTCTTTTGACACAGTACACCAAGACACATTACTTTTTAAACTGAAAGAAGTTGATATAGATCACATCACCCTCAACTGGATTTCTCTAGATTCTACTAGATCCACATACCTTCTTCCTAGTCAGAATCCTACTGCAAAAAAACAGAAGTTCCACAAGGATCTATCATCTGACCTGTACTCTTTAACTTATACATCTAACCATTACTACATCTTATCAGCAGCTACAGACTCACCTGCTACAACTGCACAGATGACACACAGATCATTCACAAACCAGACAACTCCAAGGACACGAGAAGCATCAGCATTTAAAAGCCTGTCTTGTAGGCCGAGATCAATGGATGACGTTGAATCAACTCAAGTTGAATGCTTCAAAAACAGAAATACTGACCTGCAGTGAATACTAGGACCGGATATCTTTCTGGCCAGGTTAACTGGGAACTCTGCCAAAAATGACCGCAACCATGAAAAATAGATCATTTTCTTTGACTTCACACTTTCCAAGACTATTCAAATGGACAGGTTGTCCCAATCAACCTCCTACACAATGGAAACACTTAAACACACCCTTCGACATCTTTAACCCTTTGCATGCGGGGGTAATCCCCCCCCGCTGTGCTGGGGAGCTGGGGGACGCGCACAGCGCCCCCATGCTCATGACGAGCTCAGCTTGTCATGAGGCACAGTGCTCAGGACGAGCTGAGCTCGTCACGGCCGCACCCGTTTTTGTGAAATGTTCAGCACAGCAGGGGAATTATCCCCGCGTGTGAGCGTTCCACCGGCCATGACGAGCTCAGCTCGTCATGAGCACCTGAGCACTGTGCCTCATGACGAGCATAGCTCGTCATGAGCACAGAATGGGTTAATTGCCTTAAAAAAGTACAAGCAACAACATCATTCATCCTCTCAAAACTTGACTATTCTAACAGACTATATCATAGAACTCCAATCTCAACTTTCGGTAAGGTAACAATTACATCCTACACTAAGGAGCCAGATTGCTTCTATGTGTAAATATACACTTACATACTGAGCCAGTTTGGAAAGCTCTAAACTGTCTACAAATAGCAAGACAGTCCTCTTTCAAACTACTGTGCATCACTCAGTTATTAATAGTAAAGGAGCAAAATTCATCTAAGCAAACTTCAACAAATTGTCCCAACCTGGGAACAGATTGGTACGACACTTTATTATTCCTGCGTATGGGAAGAAAACCATTAGTTGTTCACTTTTTATGTTAAAGGAGCACAATCTCGGAATTCCCTACCTGCAAAGATCAGAGCCACTGAAAATCTCTTACGAGTTTAGAAGAATAGTTAAGACCTGCTTTTTCCCCAATCTGATCCATCAAAGAATCCACACGTTCTCATTTTCTCCCTATAGACAAATACCCTCCCAGGCACTCTAAGATCCAAAGAGTGATACATCCACAGAATCATTAACAAACAACCCGTAATATCAGTCAAGAAACTCAACAAAATAAACACGTAAACAGATGCACACACCAATGATTGTCCACTCCTGAAAATATCAGTAGACAAACTTAGACAACCGACTACATGGACATAATACATCATGCTATTAAAACAAGTACAAAGTCAAACAATTTCAATAATATTCAATTTCTATGTAAAAAAAAAAAAAGAATAACAGATTGTATCAACACCATTAACAGCCAGACGGACGACTTCTATCACGTGCCCATAGGTAATTAATTGTCAGACTTTATAATCTTTATAGTTCCTCAGATTGGTTTCTACCTCAACCTTGCAAAAACTCCTGCATAAAAATAACATGATTTGTATCTACGGATTTGAATGATACTCTCCATACACATAGTGGCAGCTGGTAATATTAGCAAGTATTGGGTGTGGGGGAAACGCAAGCACACATACACACTCACTCACAGAAGAGGCAGCAGTCCCTCACCCATCACAGAGTGGGATGCGGTCAAGAGACTGCTGGCCCCACTCCACTTTGGGATGAGGTGTCACAGGTCATGGGAACTTCAGGGGGTTAAAACGGAGGTGCCCAGGTATGAGGCAATCAGTAAGGCTCTCCCTCATCACCAGGGGAGGGCACTTTTGCCAGGCTGAGGGGGGTCACACCAATAAGGCAGTAAAATCCTCAGCCTGGGAAAGTTTAGCTCAGGCAGCAATGCCCCTGGACATTTAGCGCATGTCTAGCTCCTGACTGCCTGACCTGATCAAGAAGAGTGTGTGTCAGGCTGACCTTTGCTCTGCCTGACAGACACTCTTCTTGCTGCGGAAATGGTGGGGGGCCCTCCCCACATACAAACAAGCGCCGACTACGTACACTTCTACCTCTGTATACCCTTTTACATACCTGCCACCTTACACTGTACTATAAATCTGTAACCTAACACCGCTTCTTATGAATCATACACTCTCCTTCCGAGTAACAGATCGTGCAATACCAACATCTTTTTAACACATCTACTTCTCCTGCTCACATACATCACAGTTGATGTTTGACCCCTCCTTGCTCTGTCACAATATCTAACCTCCTCAATCCTATTTACTCACCCCTCTTTTTCCACTTGCATTAATTCACTATAATAATGACTTTTAAATCTTGTAAACTGTATACATTACCACTTGAACATGGAGGTTAGTCTTCATTTTCCTAGAGCACAAGACTGACCTAATAACCAACATATCTACAATAAGAATAAATAAACCCTGGATTAACCACTAACTACAGAGCAGTGTGCCACCTGATATAAAATACTTCAACGCCTCATTGGGGCAGTCAGAACTAGATCAATGCAATTACAATACAATTGTGTGAGTATCAATCCAATGTGAGGCTACACTGGATGTCGCGATGACTCAGGCTGAGTGTTTTTTTTCTTTTTTTAATGGTGTTGGCCTCTTTAGAGCTAACACAATATCCCTCTAGGACAGTAAGTCTCTGGCTATCAAGCAAAGAAAATATGCTAAACAATTTCAAGCAACTACAGTTGTGCTCTATTTGAACAGTCCAAACCTCCACCTGTTTCCAGCCATCCAGACTTCATCCGCCAGATGGCTTATAGAAGTCAATGGGGTATAGGAGTTTTTCAAGAGGATCTTATTTTGAGGAATGGGATGTTAAATCTGAACTATCCCTTATTGTTCCTGCTCCAAATATAGAAAAGCGGATCAAGGGCTCCTGCACATGGCCTCACAAGCCCCAAAACAATTGTGTCAGTGAATGCAGGTGGAAGTAGTCAAACAGTCTGAAATATAAACTATGTACTACAAATACGGTATTTCTAATGCTAATTGTTATGATACTGAAAGGGAAATACACCAGGGAATATCCAGATGTAGATGTGTTCTCAGAGAAAGAACCTAAACAGCTTCTTGCCAGACACAACTGGACCAACTGCTACATCACATTAGAATCTCAGGAGCATCATAGAGATGCACCATTCCAAGCAGTAAAACATGCGTACAATGCAATACAGCATAACATGGGAATATAACACATCTTCCCCTTTTACAGTAAAACAAGAAAAAGAAAATAAAACAATAGAATAGTAAAAAAAAAACTAATCTGTGTCCTTAAGGATCGCCTTCGTGTCTCACTACCATACCGTGATGCCTACTCACACCACCATCCCCACCACCAGCGTCTACTGCTAACCTTCCCTTTCCTCCTCCGTCCAGCTCCTTCTCGTTGGCATGGACTCTGCTTCCACAATGTACGACTATCTCTTTTCTAGTTCTGTGACGACTGAGTGACTACGGTGCTACCCAGGTGTCACTTTTCTCACTCTTCCCTAGTGCTGGATTTGGGGTGGGTTTCACAACAGGACTAAATTTCCTGCAGTTGACCCAAAAAAACTTTTGTAGCCCTTCTACTAGGTGGATCAGACTGGGCCTTCTCTAGCCCTAACAGTCTCTTCAAGGGAGACAGACTGTCAATGTATCTACCCACAGGTACTTCTGAGACAACAATCTCCTAGCCATGGCAGGTGGCTACACATTCACACAATGTAATTTCAATCCCGATAAGCTGCTTCTGTCAAAGCTCAAATACTTACACGCTTTGTAGGATTATTTTAGCCAGAAGGTTCTTCAGACTTTGATGAAAGGTTTCTGGAAAGAGCGCTAAGATCTCTTCAGCTGAATTCATGCATCTGTAAACAATGTGTCGGGTGAGGAGGTGTAGGGAGCGGATCAGCTGCAGGAGGAAGAAATATGGAAGATGCTGACAAACATGCACACGCAAAAACAACAATGCAGAAAGGGAACACTCCATCACAGCAGACACATTTCCTCCTTTGCCTTCCTGATGGTCTGTATAACAAATTGCCCAATAACAGATTAGTATTCATAGCTGCTGGTGGATGCTGCATGTGTACCTACATAGTTGAACACTATCTTCTAGGAATCCCTCTTCTGATGACATGAGTGACAACGTTTCTATAGATGATATTGAAAGGTTCGCCACATGCACCTTGGTGAAAAAAAATACTACTTAGGAATCTAGAGGCAACTTTTTAATAATAGCCAAATGTATAGTTTCCATATTTGCTGCTATTTATTTCTTGGACGTGATCCGCCAAATCATAATAAGACAAGGAATAAACTGAAGAAAATACATGTACCCTTGAGTTGCTACGTTTGTGAGCATCTCAGTATAATATGAGGCTTGTCTTAGGGGCCTGGGCAGTGTTCATGGTGCGGCTATTGCCAAGGCCACAAACACTGATGCACTACAATTAGATAATAAAACTACTCCTTTTGGAAAACTCACTCTCCAGAGTTGCAAAATTAAACAGTCAATCCTAATACTAGGTGATGGTAGTATTTTGGAATCTTAGACACAGTCCAACACAGTATATATCACTTAATAGGCCCAATGCACAGCTAAAACTAGCCCTGCTAGTAAGAATAGTTTTTTTATTCACCGGGTTGTGAAACAGAGCTAGAAAAAAACCTAGAAGAAGGTTAAAACTTCTTGCCTCAAGTTAGTACTCCAAGCGCTTTTAGAGTAAAACGGCTAGGCTCTATATGTCCTCTAAGATAGGGTCTATAGTCAATGGCGCCATTGAGGAACAGTCTGAGTGTCTTCGAAGCACTTCGGCGTCGTTATTATTGTTTTCTTTTTGGCTATTAAAGGGGCAGAATTGTAAGACAGAAAAACAATATATTTCATAAAATACAGGTCTAGCATCGGGGGGACCAAAATCAGGGCTTCGCACCAACTGGGTCAGCTACAGTAAATATTGCTGAGTGTGAAGTGCAGCATCACAATGGTCATTTGCTTTATAACAGTGGTAGTTTCATTTCTTGGAAAGTAGGTACCTTACACCAGTAATTGACATCAGAGCAGATGGGTAAAAGATATTGGATTTGTGATTCACCTCTAAAGATGGCGGACACACATGTGTAAAGAAAGGTACTAAGACACCGGACGCAACAACAAGGATTGCATCATAGAAAGAGGTAGCCCCCATTACTAAAAAACGATTTGTGGTTCTATCAAAACTCCACACAGAGTGGAAAGAATAACAACTCTTCTTGTTAGGTTTATAAATTTCGAAAGCGCTCGTATATCCATTGGTGTCTTAGTGTTGATAAGCAATAGCAGTATTGGCAAGAGTAAGAGAGGACTAGAAATTAAAAAGCTACGTTTTTAGTCTTTTCCTAAAACTCAGTAATGTAGAAGCTGCTTTGATACTTATATATACTGTTCCACAAAGCCAGGGCCTCGTCAGAGAAGCAACTACAACTCAATTTGAGTCTGTTAAAGGGGGGCGGGGGACTATCAAGGTGTTTTTGGATTGTAGGTTTCGGACTGTTTGAGTTAACGAGGACCTAATTCATGCAGGGCCTGATAGGGGAGGCATAGCACCTTGAATTTGATATGGTTACTCACTGAAAGCCAGAGGGTTTAGGAACCTGGATTCTTTGGAGGCACCTATTGTTGACATAGTTTACTTCCTTGTTGAACAATATGAATCTTAAGGCTTCTAAGGGGACCTCTATAATAGCTCCTTACTGAAGCATGGAGGAGATCTCCTCCTCTACTATTTTCTGTAGATCTATAGAAAGAGACATGTCTCTGGAAAGAGGTTTGCATAGGTGTATGAGTGTACTCTATCATAAATCCCTTGAGTGATCAATCTCCTATTCTGATAAAAGTATTTGAGTCTGCCTCCCACTTTTTGGGGGAAAGAAGGGAAAGGAGGGGGGGAAAGTAATCCCTTGTAGAATTGATGGCTACGCGGGATCTAAACCCTCTGTTGCGGGGTCCTCTCCCTCTTTGGGGGTAGAATTGAGGAGTATTGTACTGCTGGTACCCTCTTCCGTAGCCACGGGATCTTGAATAGGGCCTTTGGTTAAATCGCCCAGCAGAAAGGCCTGTTCCGGCCAAAAAGATTTGGATTGAATACTCTGCACAGATTTTGTTGGGCCTTTTCCAAGGCGGTGAATGTAGATACGTATTTTCCCCAGGATTTAATGAGATCTTCTCCATAGAGTAATCGTTTTGGGATTTGTGAGGGTTCTCTGTCCGACATATCACTGAGTTTTGGATTTATTTTTATCAAAACGACTCAACGTCTTTCTGTGTTGAGACTTCCGTTTGCATTGCTCAGGAGTATCAATACCCTCTGGCTCCAGCCTCTGATCAAGTTGGTGTTGAGAGGAGTGCCATTGATGTGGCTTTCTTCAGCGGATTCTATGATTCTGGCTAACGGACCCAGGACTAACGGACCCAGGACGTCGACAAGACAGTCTTGTCATCCTTCATGGATCTTCGATAGATGGTCTAGAGCATTCAGCTCTAAGAATGTTTCGAGTGTCCCTCTCTTTCCTTGGATCCCGTCCGAGCTAGAAGAGGAATTTAATCAGCTCGGGGTCCAAGTTGGGGGTTTGACAGGTTTTGTCTTTGATAGATGGTCTAGAGCATTCAGCTCTAAGAATGTTTCGAGTGTCCCACTCTAAGAGGTTTCGTCGTCAGCTGTAACTCTCCTCAGAGAGTTTGGGGCCCAAGGCACCCACTACAGATATAACAATATATAGAGAAACTAGGTACGTTCTACGAGGTTTCTTACCCACTTTTTGATGAATTTAGAAATATGGTCTCGTGGAGGCCACTACGAACTTCTGGGGTGTTTGAGGTTTAATGAGGAAAACATTTGTTCCCCCAGGAGGGTCAAGGATATTGTCCTTAGAGGAAGATGAGAGTTCCTCTTACGGACTGTAAAATTCTTAGTCGTCCTCATGGAGATCTAGGACATACTCATCAGTTATGTCTGAGGAATCATCATCATTAAATTTGTTGTCTCCCATATTACAATGAGCACTGTGATATTTTGTGCCGCTAGGAACACACAGATGTCTTGTCCGCCAAGAATACCCGAGTAAGTTGTGCCGCTAGGGACACCCAGGTAGTTTGAGGTGCGAGGACCTCCATTGATAGTTGAGGTGCTAAGACCTCCCACATTTGAAGAGATGCTAGTACCTCCCGTAGTGCTCTTTGGGGTCACTTGATCCACATTTTTACTTTTCTTTAATCTTTTGCCCCTTAATTCATCAGAGTAGTGAGGGTTCCAAATTTCAGGGATCTCGTTCTCCTCAAAGGGGAGTGACCTTTTCGAGTATATATAATATATATCTTCCCCCTTTTTTTTAGGGCAAATTTGATAAAATGTGTTCTTTAAATGTACTTGCTGTAGTAGCGTAGTGGACAGCAGCTAATCGCAAGGTGAAGTTGAGTAACTGACACAGTTCCCGAGCGAACAGCCGCTGCCCGTTGTCATGGGGATGAGCACCGACCAAGTTGCAGGCGGAAAGGCCGGGAAACTGAAGAAGAAGGGGTCCTGGCAAAGGGAGGATGTGGGTCTCCCGTTGCCAAGGAACTTTCCTTTAATGTTTGAGACGATGCACGCTCATGCTGGAGATCGCGGCCTGCATCAGACAGAGGTAAAGTTGCGATCCTCTCGAAATTCAATAAAACTGGGTTAAATAATAGCGAAAATAGCAAAGGAGTATTTAGATCGCTAAACAGAGAGTGAGTAAACAATAGTGAAAATAAAGAACGGTTAGGGTAAAAGAACGGGCCATACAGATATTCGAAAGAACGGGAAAAACAGATACTCATTAGAATAAAATACTTACCTAGGAAATACCGGTAGGAATAATCATAATGTAAAGTAGGTAGAGCATAACGCTGTGCATTAAGACGGGGAGGATTATGAAAGAGAGGGAATCTCCATACATTGGAGATTGGTATCGCGGCAGAGTGGGTGGCTTGGGGTAAAGCCACAAAAAGAATACCTTAAGGCAAAAGCCTAATTAAAGGTAAATAGTAAAGAAAGTAAACGTATCTGCTCGGAGCCACATTTAAAAGAGGCAGTAGGAAGACACAAAGCCAGCTAGACCGAGTCATGTGACCCAGAGACAGGCTGCAGGCCAGGCTAAGATAATTCCAACTTTCTAAAAGTGGCATTTTCAGAACTGAAATTTAAAATCTGGTCTGATCTTTAGTTAGGACACCATTTAGAAATTACAATAATAAAATTAAATGAGACAACTCAAATGTTATCCTATGTGAAAGATAGGCCTCACAGTAGTGAAATACTGAATTTAAGTTTTTGTTTTTTACTATCAGGACATTTAACCTTAAATATACATGTCCTGTTTTTTTACATTCATTGCACCCTGCCCTCTGTACTGTCGAGGGCGTACACTAGGGTTGACATTTTTGTATTAAAAATGAAGGTTTGGGCCTGGCCAAAGGCTTACTTTGCTAGGTCGAAATGGTAGTTTAAAACTACACATACAGGCTGTAATGCCAGACCTGAAACATGTTTAAGGGTCTATTTAAGTGAGTGGCACAACCAATGCAGCACACCCACCAGTAGCAACTAATTTCCATGCCATGGGCACTTTACTAGGGACTGACAAGTACATTAAATATGCCAAGAGCACGGAGAGCACAAACACTTACTGGCTAACAGTGGTAAAGTGCACAAAGTCCTAAGGCCAATAAAAACAAATTCAACAAAAATGGAACAGTAAAGGCAACACATCTGTGGATAACCCTGCGAAAGGGTCAAGTCCAACAGTGTTCAACTCCAAGAGCACATCAATGCAAACCATCTTCTGTATCACTACCAATATGGATTCAGATTGCACTGCAACATGGAGACCGCTACCTTACAAATTGTAGCCACACTTCTTGAAACACAGGTGGAAGATGGCCCCAGCCTCCTGAATTTTCTGATTCTCACAGCTCTCACAAATGACCATCCTACCCTCACACACACCCTGGGGTCTCAAAGGGTAATCACCAGCCATGCCCTTCACTGGTCTTTCTACCTTTCTAACCAGCACCAGTTTGTACACATGGGCACCTCGAGGCCAGCGCCTTGAGACCCTCTGGGTGAGTAGTGCGCTTTACAAATGCATGAACTTGAACTTAGGCCCCAACATATCCCTAACACCTGCAGTGTCCCCAGGGTTCCATACTATCTCCTATCATCTACAGTCTCTACTTGGATCCTCTTGTCCTCTACTCACCGATTACCACATCAATATTCACCAATATGCCGTTAATACGAAACTCTACGTGAAAGTATCCCCTGCTTCAGAAATCCAGCGCCTGCCTGCACAATATCCAGACCTGGATGTCCACCTGTAGCACAACCCAACCAAGAGAGAACTTTTATTATTTGCGCAGAACAACAAACAAGAAACAGCACAAACCTGGCTAAATGACATGAAACTGGACAGCTTCCAACCACAACTTTCACTAAATGCCAGGTAACTCCCAGACTAGACACTGGCACCCCTTAACACCTTCGGTGCCCATGACGCTCCCGGCCACATTAGACGTGTGCTCATGATGGCCGGGAGCCTTCAGTATGTTGCCGCTCTGCTCACGTGCGGTTAATTCCCCGCCTGTGCGAGAGAATTAATCAGTGGGCGGTGTTCTGACGGCTCCCGCCCGTCATGAGCACACGCCCACCGTGATTTATGACGGCCGGGAGCCGACATAGGTACCCGAGCACCACGCCCAACCCCGCCCCCTCTCGCACCTGAGGGCATCTGATATGCTTCTGCTCGTCTCATCCACAGCGTCCCATCACTCCATCCTGATGGAACTACATTGGATCCCCCTGCCGGCCCGCATCATCTTCAAAACAAGTTGCGTCATTTACAAAGCTATCACGACCAGCACCCACGCTTATTTTGCAAACAATCTCAACATAGTGGGTGGTTGTGAGGACAGCCGCAGCCGTTACACCACCTAACTTCAGACTAGGATGTGTAGAAATGAAAAAACAAGGCAGCCAGACGCTTCAATCTATGCATTCAAGAGGTGGAAGTACATGCAAGTATCCATCATGACCCATTTCCAATGCTCTTATGAAAAGTTGAAGACTCACCTCTTTAAAAACCACCACAGTTTACAATCCAGCTACCTCTCCTATCACTTGTTGACTTTATACTTGTCTTTGACCCTATACATTGCTCTGCTACATTTTGGTAGTTTCATACCAAAATACCATATACTTACATACAGACAAAAGCAAGGTCTGACTACTTTATCTTCTCCATTAACACCTGTAAGAAATCTGCCTTTTCTGTGTAGTGACCATGATTTTTTTTTGCCTTTTGCTGGACCTTTAATTTTTGCTGGCATTAGAACTTTGTGCACTTTAACCCTTCTAACCATTGGTAAAGTGCCAGGGCTCCCCTTTATACATGGTCACATTGGTATATTCCTAATTTAGCTCACCTACATGTCCAGGGCTCGACAAATTCACTCGACCGCTCGCATTTGCGAGTGAGATTGATTAAGGACGAGCTTTTTTTAGGTCCTACTCGCCCTTTCTGGCGAGTAGGAATACAAACTTGACACTTGACCTCTGCCTCTGAAAGCAGAGGAAATGTGACAAGATAGGAAGATTTAAAGGCATCTTTAGTGCTCAAAAAGTACATGAACAATAAAAATGCTTTTAAATCTTGTTAACTTGTCACATTTGCTCAGTTTTCAGAGTTTGAGGTCAAGTTCATTTAAGTTAGGTCGAGGAGATTTTGTAGTTTACTAGACCTGCAGGTCTAGAGCATTTTTTATGATTTGTCGAGCCCTGATGTCCCTAGTCTATGGTACGAAATGCACTCTAGTCCTGTAAGACACTAGTATCAGTTGTGAACTACTACAACTGTGTTATCCACTACAGTAACAGTGAAAAATATAGCTTCATGCCTACCATTGGAGCCTGCCTGTTGCAGTATAAACACTGCAATTCAACTTGTCAAAATAAACTCGACAGGTCAAAACCTCACTTTTAAATATTAATAAGTCACACAATGTAGGCCTTAAAGCCCACAACGCACGCTGCTTGGTATTTAAAAGTAAGACATGTAGAAATGTAAACATGTCCTCATAGTGATTAGCCCCTAAAAATTACTTTCTACTGTCGCAGGCCTAGCTGTCCTAGGTAGAAAACAAAAGTACAAATTAAAATCCTAATATTGTAAATGGATGGGACTAGCTAGAAAAATACTGAAACAACTATTGATAATAGTTATTAGAATCTAATTGTGTGGTGAAGTTGGACTTTTAATGAATTTTAAGGGAAAGTAACTTTAAGGGAAAGTAACTTTGAGACAGTTTCCTGACGTTTTTCTAGGCTAATTTCTATTTGCTGTCCAATTTCTCCCAACCAGCAGTTGGCATTCAAATAAGTGTGAAGTAGATGTGCAATTCCTGCCAGGTGTTACACAATAGGTCACTGTGATTAACAGGTAGACTTTAATGGGCATGGATAACTCTGTTGAGGTCAGCAAAAAGGTGGGGACTATGATTATCCTTTTTGACATTACAGTGGCAAATCCTGTTGGAGTGGCAAATCCTACTTGACTGGTCTGCCAGGTTTACAAAGGACACTGGAGGTGCACTTGATTGCAAGAAAACAGTCTTCCGTGAAAATGTGTGTGTATGCACTGTCTGGTTGCAGTACACCTCCACTCTTGCCCTACCAGACTCTTGGCTCTGAATTTTACATACAACACTGGGGGCACATTTGAAAGGTAGGAAACAGGTTGCCATGAAAATTACTGAGTACCCACTGTCTGCACACACGTACACACACACACACAGACGTACATACACACTCGTACACCCACTCTTAGTGTGGCCGAAGACGTTCACATTCTTGAAAATGCCCAGTGTGTATGTTTGGCTCTGGGTACTTTTATCCCATTGGTGTCCAGGAGTCATTCCCACACACTAGCTAGTGCCGGGCACAAATGTGGCATCTCCAGGTACCCACCCATAACACTGCTGGGCCCAAGGAAAAACAGGAGAGGACTGGAACTGCTCTCTGTGACATGAGAGGAGCCATCAAGGACTGCACCAGCACAAAGAAATGGACTACAAAAGGTCATAAGGCAGGCTTTCTCTTCAAGCTACAGGGATGGAAAAAGCTACAAATGGAACGTTCCTGCAACTGCCCAGCTGATCAGTGGTAACTGGGCTTGGACTGTACCATTTCTGTTTACGATGTTTACTGTTTTGTATTACTATTGTGGTACTGCATAAATACTTTAGACATTTTCTTAAGTTAAGCTAGTCGGATCAGTGGCATCGCTATCAGTTGGTTGAGCTCTGGTCCAGTTAGTAACCGGGTTCACTCGGTCAAGAATTGTGATTATTCCTTGAGGTGGGCCGTCACCCACACCAAATATTAATCCAATATCTTATAAAAACCCACTCATGCTAATGAAGATTTTGCAGCGGCTAGCGTGGTAAAACCATACAGACCCTGAGAAGAAGGTGACTGTTGGGTTCAAGCTGATCTATACAATAAAGGAAAAGTCATATCCTTCGAGCTTTGCAACAGTACGTGTTCAGTATAGAAGGGGAAGCATTTTGATACCAACAGTAGAGCACTGAGCTACCCAAAGCCTTAAAAAAAGGAGCGGCCACTAGAAAACTGAAAGACTTCCAGAACTGAGTGACATTAGAAGTATGGAAACCAGTACTGGAGTGCATGGATGGAGACTGCAGGGTACAAATATGTCCAGAGAACCTGAGAGTCTGAAGTCTCATTAACGTACCCTAACTGGAACACTGACTACCCCGCGAAAACCAGGTAGAGTTTCCTAGATTTAGCCCAGAGAAAAGTGAAAGGGGGAGACGTTAATTAATTGGCCTTGACAAATGGAAGACACCACAAATTGGGGGTCGGTGGGTGAAGGGTTCGTGTTTTGTTGGGGATTAGAATAAAGAATAGAGAATAACTGCTCAAGAGGTTGGAAAGAACACATCTCTGCTCACCATGACATTTAATAGTTGTAGGAGAGTAGGGTCTGCAATCCTATGATCACCCAGATTTTTTGCTTTTTGCTGCACTGGTTTACGACTTTCCCTGGCTGTGGGCCTGCTAATCAGACCCACAGCCTAGCTGTTCTCTCTATCCAAATTGTACTCAGGTACTGAATTGGCACTGGGCCCTCTCCAAGTCCCTGTACCCAGGGCTGAGGTGTACCCAGAAGTCTCCCAGGGGCTGAAGCATGTATTATGCCACCCCTGGGCTGACTAACTAAACTGACACAACTGGCTGCACGACAGCTGGGGCAAGGTGGTGTAATCACCCTTTGCTTTAGATATAGTATACCTATATCTAACCCTAAAAATGGACACACAGATCTCCTATCAGTCACTCCTATGGCAGGCCTTAACAATCCTGAAGGCAGAGTGCTTGGAATCGTGTGAGATGGTGCTCTGGCATGAGCTGAGCCTGTCTGCGGCTTTCGGGATCCATCCCTTAGCCGTTTCCATGATATCGCATACCATATACTCTTAAGTGCATTATAATCCTCGCGGTTATATGCCAACTCTGGTATCGCTTTATCAAAACATGTCGAGTAAGGTGTCATACGAATTGGAATACTAACCCCTCGCCAATTCTGGCGACGGGGTTAGCATTCCACCCTTCTAGAGGGACACGACATGTATGTAATCCCTAACCCCGGTTAAAGTCAAACAGAGCCTCAGCTCCACAAAATGGATGCTGCCACCGAGACACAAGTCTGCCCTCCTGCTGCTGGGAGTCCTCCCAGAGCAGGAGATAAGGACAAAGGGTTTCCTGCCAGGGGCGGTGCCAGCACCGTCCCAGACAGGGTTTTGTGTATTGTAGGTAGGCAGGGCTTTAGAGGAAGGTGACTGCACGTGGCACCCCGGTGCTCACTGTGCATAGGCTGGCTGGAACCAGTTCCAGGGTCACTCCAGACCCTGTGCTGGGGAAAAGCCCGCCAAGGAAGTGGGTGTAACCACCCCCCTCCTAGTCCCACCCCTAGGGCAGGACTTAGTCGCGTGCCAGCCCCTTTTTACAGGATAAAGGTAGGAACTGGCCCCCTTCCAAATCAGATCATCTTTGAAACTACTTTCCACGAAAGGAACTCAAGACTTCTTCCTAAGATTTCTCCCTTGTGACTAAGGAGTAGTCACCCTGCATCCGCAGGCACCATCTTAAGAACACTGCGGTCTGCTGCAAGTCTCTCCTCCGGATCAAGACTGCCCAGCTCGACGAGAACCGGCTTCCCTGGCACCTCTGACCTCTACCTACATCATCAGTCACGCTGAGATTCGTGGGTGTGACGAGACCTCGAGGGACCGGCCATCTTCAAGACTGCACGACTTCTTTCCAGCAAGCCCGCCGAGTAATTTCCTGGTGAGTGCTTTGGGGTCCGAGAAGCCCCGACCCTGAGCAGCTCCAGCACCGAAGTGCAGCCTCCCAGCATCTCCACGATCTGCGTGGGGCCCTTCTGCTTTTTGCTGCTCACCGCGTTGTTTGGCTACTAGCCCGCTGGCTTGTGGCCTTCTGAACGACGCCCGACGACATTTCTGCTGCTGGTCTGGTTGCTCCAGGCTGGCCCTTGCTCCCTTCCAAAAGAGGAGCACCCCGGACCCTCCTGGTCCACTCAAGACGCCATTTTGAGTCCACCGCGTGGGCTTGAATTAGCCAAGGCTTGTTGCCCAATCCTGGGTAACTTCGACGCCGACAGCTTCATCCATCGTGGGACAGCTCGCCTCTCCATCCTGGTCGCCGACAACGCCTCCTGGTCCGTGAGATCTGCAGAGCCAGCGTCGCCCACTCACCTAGTCGAGGTGACTTCGCCCGGTGCCATCCTGGTGCCCACTTAATCACTGGCTAGTGATTCAAGAACTTGGTCCCCTCTGCTTTCAGGTTTCTTCTTCCTTGATCCAGGCTTGGATCCAACGAACTTTCCTTCACTGGTCGCCTGCCAGCAACTTCCTTCTTCCAGGCTCCTGGTCCGGCAACGAGATCCCCGACGTCTTTTCAGACCTATGCAGCTGCAGCCCCTGGGCTAGGTAACTTCGGCACTTCGGTGTCCCAGCATAGCCTCACTATCCTAGGGTCAGGATCCACTGTCGTTTTCTTCCTACCAGGTCGGGTTCGCCCGTGAACACTAACTTTGCCTTTACTAGCTTCCATAGACTTTGTCCCGCATCCCGCGTGAGAGTGCACACTCTGCACCCGAGTCCCCTAGGTCTCCTAGAAGTAATCTAACGATTCCCTAGTTAAGTCCTAGCGATTCCAAAGCCTATTAGTACTGTACTTACCTGCTAGTAATTTCGCATTCCACTTTTAAAGTATATGGTTTTTCGTGCCCCTCGGGCATTTGTGTATAACGTGCTAACTTAAGTATTTTCGTAAGAGTTTTGTTGTGTGCCTAGCACCCTGTCCTCATAAAGAGTACAGGGTTGTTGTGATTCTAATAAATACACTGTTTATTTTCATAACACTTGTGTGGTGTCCTTTCACTGGGTGTTCAAGGGGTAATGTGATGGTAAAACAGCTGGCTTAACACGCCCTCTAGAGTCTTAGCCTTAGACTGCTCGTATCCATGCTACTAGGATAGCTGGTCTATAAGGTTGACTTACAACCAATCATCAATAAGGGTTGTTTGGACTGATATATAGTGATCACTAGAATAGTGAGCACTGCACATCAGGCCAACTTCTCACATTGGTGGCAGCGGTGGGATTTGAGCTTGCTGTTGTTTTACCACACATGCCCTAAGAATATCTTGTGAAAGATCACATAAGTACTAAAGGTACATATAACTTAGCTTAGAATACTCTGAGTTCTACTGAACCAGCTGTTGTAGCTCCTAGGGCCTAGCACACCCTAAACTACAACTCTAGCAAGGGATCAGTAGGCAAACATATAGTGTAGGTAAGTGCACCACTTACACCTCACTAGAAAAGCATGTCTACCCAGGGAGATTCTACTGAGACTCCCCTGGTCAGTGTTGACCCTCCACAGGTCACTTCAAGATATGCAGCTCTCAGTTTCCAGGAGATGAGACAAATCTGTGTCTCCAGAAAACTGAAGCAGGGGTCTAACCCCACCATTCCCTTTCTGATAGGTCTCTTAGAGACATATGATGCCAGAAAGCTTTCTCAGTTACATGAGAACATGCCAGCCTTAGAGGGAACCTCTGGGGATCCAGATCTCCCCAACATTGCTACTGCAGTTGAGGAGGAGGATCAAGAGGAACTCTCTGGGGATGAGGTAGACAAAGGTCTTGAGGTAGTCAGAAGGCTAACTAGGACCAACTTAGACTTACTTGGGCTAGGATCTGGGGGACCCCCAGTACTGACCCGAAGTGGGCCTAACCTTGGAGTTAGGAGAGATAGATCTCTTTCTAGGGACTCCAATAGATCTCTGCACTCTAATGCCTCTTCTCAGGGGAGAAGGAATCCTCCACAGAGGAGATTTACTTCCCCTCAGAGAAAAGAGCATGAAGCTAGAATGAGACAAGCTGAACTGAGGATTGAAAGGGAAGAACTTGCCCTGGCCAAAGAGAAGCTTGCCTTTGCTAGAGAGCAGCAGATGAGTGGGCTAGCACCCACTGGTGGCAGCAATCTCCCAAGAGATAGAGAGAAGGGTTTAGATACTAAACACCTGACTAAAATAGTGCCCCCCTTTAAGCAAGGGGATGATATCCAGAAATGGATGGCTGCTCTGGAGAGGGCCTGCACTGTGCAGTGCATTCCCCATAGTCAGTGGGCAGCTATACTGTGGCTCTCCTTTGATGGTAAAGGTAGAGATAAGCTCCTCACTACAAGAGTAGAGGATGCTAACAATTACCAGGTCCTGAAGAATACACTGGTTGATGGGTTTGGTTTAACCACTGAGCAGTACAGGTTGCTGTTCAGAGATACCCAGAAAACTCAGTCTCAGGACTGGTCTGACTTTGTGGATTGTGCCACTAAGGCTTTGGAGGGCTGGTTGCTGGGTAGCAAGGTTACAGATTACACAGGATTGTATAATCTAATGATGAGAGAACAAATTTTAAACAATTGTCAGAACCAGTTGTTGCACCAGCACCTTGTTGATTCAGATCTGACCTCTCCCCAAGAATTGGGAAAGAAGGCAGACAAATGGGTCAGGACAAGGATCAAGCAGAACCAGAACCAGAACCAGGGTGGTCAGAAGAAAGCAGACCAGAAGGGTAATGTTAAGAATGAGCAAAATGACCAGAAGTCTTCGCCAGGTCCCCAACAAACCAAAGAGGGTGGGGGTCAGGCTTCCCAGAAGAAGAAGACTCAAGAAGGCCAGTCAAAAAGGTGGTGCCAGTACTGTAAAAGTAAATCTCACTGGTTTAGTGAGTGCACCAAAAGAGGAGGACAAACTCCTGCCACTACAGCCCCTAAGGCAACTGCACCCCCTAGTACAGTCAGTAGTGGTAGTGTACCTCCCAAGGCATTAGTTGGGTTAACCTTGGGTACTGAGGGGTCTGACAACTTAGTTGGCACACTCACTCAGGCTGTCCTTGTCTGTACAGGGGATATGGATATGTCCCCTGAAATAAGTCCCAATACTTTGGGCAAATACAGGCAGACACCTTTGATAAATGGCAAAATGGCTCAGGCCTATAGGGACACTTGTGCCAGTGTCACCATGGTGACACCTAACTTTGTGGACCCTGGACAGATCATGCCAGGTACTGATTTCCTGGTGACCAATGCCAGCAATGTCACTACTAGTCATAGTGTGGCAATTGTGGCTTTCTCCTGGGGTGGAGTGAAGGGACAAAAGAAAGTTGTAGTCAGTTCAGACCTCCCAGTTGATTGTTTGTTGGGCAATGATTTGGAGTCATCACAATGGTCAGAAGTGGAGCAGAGGACTCACATGGAAATGTTAGGCTTGCCAGCACATGTGCTTGCTGTGACTAGGTCACAGGCCAGAAAATGCCCCACTGAACAGGTGCTGGATCCTGAAATGATGGACCAGACACCTTCCAAGAAGAAGAGCAGTAAGGGTAAGGCTTTGCCTTCCCCCTTACCCCAGGTTGAGGATCAAGTCTCTGAGGAGGCTGATCTGAGAGAGCTGAGGGAAACTGAGCCTAAAGAGCTTGAACTTGATCAAGTTGAGTTTCTGGGCTCAGGGGGACCCTCCAGAGCCGACCTGGGGAAGGAACAGTTGAGCTGCCCTTCCCTTGAACCCCTCAGACAGCAGGCTGCTGCTGAGGCTGCAGGGAATGCCACAGGTGCCCACAGGGTATACTGGGAAGATGGACTCCTGTACTCTGAGTCAAGAGACCCCAAGCCTGGGGCTGGTCATCCCCTTGTCTCTGAGAGGTTTCCTTCTCACCTTGGCCCATGAGATTCCCCTTGCAGGTCATTTAGGTCAGACAAAGACTTGGGACAGGCTTGTCTCACACTTTCACTGGCCCCATATGAATGAGAATACCAAGGAGTTTTGTCGCTCCTGTGTCACTTGCCAAGCCAGTGGTAAGTCAGGTGGCACAACAAAGGCCCCCCTCATACCACTACCTGTGGTGGGGGTTCCCTTTGAAAGAGTTGGGATTGACATTGTTGGTCCAATGGAACCCCAGACAGCATCAGGGCACAAGTTTATACTGGTGGTGGTGGACCATGCCACCAGGTATCCTGAAGCTATTCCCCTGAGGACCACCACAGCTCCTGTGGTGGCAAGAGCCCTAGTTGGAGTGTTCTCCAGAGTGGGTTTTCCAAAGGAGGTCGTTTCTGACAGAGGTACAAACTTCATGTCAGGATATCTGACTGCCATGTGGAAAGAGTGTGGTGTGAACTACAAGTTCACCACACCCTATCATCCACAATGCAATGGGCTTGTTGAGAGATTCAACAGGACCCTCAAAGGGATGATTCATGGACTACCTGAAACTCTTAGGAGAAGATGGGATGTCCTGATCCCCTGCCTCTTGTTTGCTTACAGAGAGGTCCCACAGAAGGGGGTTGGCTACAGCCCTTTTGAGCTTCTGTATGGGCATCCTGTAAGAGGACCCCTGTGTTTGGTGAAGGAAGGATGGGAGAGACCTCTCAAAAAGCCTGCAACCAACATAGTGGACTATGTACTTGGTCTCCGCTCCAGGATGGCTGAGTACATGGAAAAGGCATCTAAAAACCTTGAGGCCAGCCAGGAACTTCAAAAAGCTTGGCATGACCAAAAGGCTGTTCTGACTGTGTACCAGCCAGGACAGAAGGTGTGGGTGCTGGAGCCAGTGGCCCCAGCAGCTCTGAAAGACAAATGGTCTGGGCCCCACACCATCATTGAGCAAAAGGGAGAGGTTACCTACTTGGTGGACCTTGGAACTCCCAGGAGCCCTCTCAGAGTGCTCCATGTTAACAGGCTCAAGGCATATGTTGACAGGAAGGACATGAGCTTGCTCATGGCCACAGATGAGGGACAGGAGGAAGAGAGTGACCCTCTCCCAGACCTGCTCACTCAGAATCCTGATGATGGATCAGTTGATGGTGTTGTCTTTTGTGGCAGCCTCACTGAACATCAGCAACAGGATTGCAGGCAAGTTCTGCAATCCTACAGACATATGTTCTCTCTGACACCCAGCCAAACTGATTGGTGTACCCATGATGTTGACACTGGAGACAGTCTGCCTGTCAAGAGTAAAATCTACAGACAGCCTGATCATGTTATTGAAGTGCAGAAAATGTTGGAGCTGGGAGTCATTGAGCCCTCAGATAGCCCTTGGGCTAGCCCAGTAGTTCTAGAGCCAAAGCCTCACACCCAGGGTGGTAAGAGAGAGATGAGGTTTTGCGTAGACTACAGAGGCCTCAATGCAGTCACTAAGACTGATGCCCACCCAATACCAAGAGCAGATGAACTTATAGATAAATTGGCTTCTGCCAACTTCTTAAGTACATTTGATTTGACAGCTGGGTATTGGCAAATCAGGTTAGCGGAGGAGGCCAAACCCAAGACAGCATTTTCTACCCCTGGAGGGCATTATCAATTTGTGGTAATGCCCTTTGGACTGAAAAATGCCCCTGCCACCTTCCAAAGGTTGGTGAATCAAGTCCTCACTGGGCTGGATGACTTCTGTGCAGCATATCTAGACGATATTGCTGTCTTTAGCTCCACCTGGGAGGATCACCTGGTCCACCTGAGGAAAGTGTTAGAGGCCCTGCAAAAGGCAGGCCTCACTATCAAGGCCACAAAGTGCCAGATAGGGCAGACACAGGTTGTATACCTGGGCCACCTTGTGGGTGGAGGCCAGGTTCAGCCACTGGAGAGTAAGATACAGGCCATCAAGGACTGGACTCCTCCCATCACCCAGACTCAGGTTCGAGCTTTCTTGGGCCTGACTGGGTACTATAGGAAGTTTGTCAGAAATTATGGGTCCATAGTGACCCCTCTTAATGACCTGACAAGCAAAAAGATGCCAAAGAAAGTTCAGTGGACAGCAAGCTGTCAGAAAGCATTCGATGACCTAAAGCAGGCCATGTGCACAGCACCTATCCTAAAGAGTCCAGATTACTCCAAGCCATTCATTGTCCAAACAGATGCTTCTGAGTTGGGTGTGGGGGCTGTTCTGTCTCAACTGAATTTTGATGGTAATGATCAGCCTATTGCTTTCATTAGTAGGAGGTTGACACCCAGAGAGAAAAATTGGTCAGCTATTGAGAGGGAGGCCTTTGCTGTGGTCTGGGCCCTGAAGAAGCTGAGGGCCTACTTGTTTGGCACTCACTTCACCATTCAGACAGACCATAAGCCCCTCTTGTGGCTAAATCAGATGAAGGGTGAAAACCCCAAACTGCTTAGGTGGTCCATTTCCCTACAGGGGATGGATTTTACAGTGGAGCATAGACCTGGTACTGATCACAGCAATGCTGATGGGCTCTCCAGGTATTTCCACTTAGAGCAAGAAGACTCACCTGGTCAAGGTTAGTTTATTGCCCCAAAGTTTGGGGGGGGGTCATGTAGGAGAGTAGGGTCTGCAATCCTATGATCACCCAGATTTTTTGCTTTTTGCTGCACTGGTTTACGACTTTCCCTGGCTGTGGGCCTGCTAATCAGACCCACAGCCTAGCTGTTCTCTCTATCCAAATTGTACTCAGGTACTGAATTGGCACTGGACCCTCTCCAAGTCCCTGTACCCAGGGCTGAGGTGTACCCAGAAGTCTCCCAGGGGCTGAAGCATGTATTATGCCACCCCTGGGCTGACTAACTAAACTGACACAACTGGCTGCACGACAGCTGGGGCAAGGTGGTGTAATCACCCTTTGCTTTAGATATAGTATACCTATATCTAACCCTAAAAATGGACACACAGATCTCCTATCAGTCACTCCTATGGCAGGCCTTAACAATCCTGAAGGCAGAGTGCTTGGAATCGTGTGAGATGGTGCTCTGGCATGAGCTGAGCCTGTCTGCGGCTTTCGGGATCCATCCCTTAGCCGTTTCCATGATATCGCATACCATATACTCTTAAGTGCATTATAATCCTCGCGGTTATATGCCAACTCTGGTATCGCTTTATCAAAACATGTCGAGTAAGGTGTCATACGAATTGGAATACTAACCCCTCGCCAATTCTGGCGACGGGGTTAGCATTCCACCCTTCTAGAGGGACACGACATGTATGTAACCCCTAACCCCGGTTAAAGTCAAACAGAGCCTCAGCTCCACAAAATGGATGCTGCCACCGAGACACAAGTCTGCCCTCCTGCTGCTGGGAGTCCTCCCAGAGCAGGAGATAAGGACAAAGGGTTTCCTGCCAGGGGCGGTGCCAGCACCGTCCCAGACAGGGTTTTGTGTATTGTAGGTAGGCAGGGCTTTAGAGGAAGGTGACTGCACGTGGCACCCCGGTGCTCACTGTGCATAGGCTGGCTGGAACCAGTTCCAGGGTCACTCCAGACCCTGTGCTGGGGAAAAGCCCGCCAAGGAAGTGGGTGTAACCACCCCCCTCCTAGTCCCACCCCTAGGGCAGGACTTAGTCGCGTGCCAGCCCCTTTTTACAGGATAAAGGTAGGAACTGGCCCCCTTCCAAATCAGATCATCTTTGAATCCTGAAACTACTTTCCACGAAAGGAACTCAAGACTTCTTCCTAAGATTTCTCCCTTGTGACTAAGGAGTAGTCACCCTGCATCCGCAGGCACCATCTTAAGAACACTGCGGTCTGCTGCAAGTCTCTCCTCCGGATCAAGACTGCCCAGCTCGACGAGAACCGGCTTCCCTGGCACCTCTGACCTCTACCTACATCATCAGTCACGCTGAGATTCGTGGGTGTGACGAGACCTCGAGGGACCGGCCATCTTCAAGACTGCACGACTTCTTTCCAGCAAGCCCGCCGAGTAATTTCCTGGTGAGTGCTTTGGGGTCCGAGAAGCCCCGACCCTGAGCAGCTCCAGCACCGAAGTGCAGCCTCCCAGCATCTCCACGATCTGTGTGGGGCCCTTCTGCTTTTTGCTGCTCACCGCGTTGTTTGGCTACTAGCCCGCTGGCTTGTGGCCTTCTGAACGACGCCCGACGACATTTCTGCTGCTGGTCTGGTTGCTCCAGGCTGGCCCTTGCTCCCTTCCAAAAGAGGAGCACCCCGGACCCTCCTGGTCCACTCAAGACGCCATTTTGAGTCCACCGCGTGGGCTTGAATTAGCCAAGGCTTGTTGCCCAATCCTGGGTAACTTCGACGCCGACAGCTTCATCCATCGTGGGACAGCTCGCCTCTCCATCCTGGTCGCCGACAACGCCTCCTGGTCCGTGAGATCTGCAGAGCCAGCGTCGCCCACTCACCTAGTCGAGGTGACTTCGCCCGGTGCCATCCTGGTGCCCACTTAATCACTGGCTAGTGATTCAAGAACTTGGTCCCCTCTGCTTTCAGGTTTCTTCTTCCTTGATCCAGGCTTGGATCCAACGAACTTTCCTTCACTGGTCGCCTGCCAGCAACTTCCTTCTTCCAGGCTCCTGGTCCGGCAACGAGATCCCCGACGTCTTTTCAGACCTATGCAGCTGCAGCCCCTGGGCTAGGTAACTTCGGCACTTCGGTGTCCCAGCATAGCCTCACTATCCTAGGGTCAGGATCCACTGTCGTTTTCTTCCTACCAGGTCGGGTTCGCCCGTGAACACTAACTTTGCCTTTACTAGCTTCCATAGACTTTGTCCCGCATCCCGCGTGAGGGTGCACACTCTGCACCCGAGTCCCCTAGGTCTCCTAGAAGTAATCTAACGATTCCCTAGTTAAGTCCTAGCGATTCCAAAGCCTATTAGTACTGTACTTACCTGCTAGTAATTTCGCATTCCACTTTTAAAGTATATGGTTTTTCGTGCCCCTCGGGCATTTGTATATACTGTGCTAACTTAAGTATTTTCGTAAGAGTTTTGTTGTGTGCCTAGCACCCTGTCCTCATAAAGAGTACAGGGTTGTTGTGATTCTAATAAATACACTGTTTATTTTCATAACACTTGTGTGGTGTCCTTTCACTGGGTGTTCAAGGGGTAATGTGATGGTAAAACAGCTGGCTTAACACGCCCTCTAGAGTCTTAGCCTTAGACTGCTCGTATCCATGCTACTAGGATAGCTGGTCTATAAGGTTGACTTACAACCAATCATCAATAAGGGTTGTTTGGACTGATATATAGTGATCACTAGAATAGTGAGCACTGAACATCAGGCCAACTTCTCACAATAGTGAACTATTTTGTTTGACTATCAACGAGAACTATTTCCCAATAAAATCATCTATAGGAGATAGAAATTGTTTTGAGTCCGACTTTATGATGCACAACCACATACAATGTAGACATAAAATATATTCACTGGTAACTTGGAGTTTAAAATAAAATTGTACAAAGAAGGGTGTCCAACGTCGTTCCAGGAGGGGGGTACGCATGCCAAACTCTAAGGATAATTACTCACTGTATATGAATTTAGTATAGACTCATTGTAAATACATTAATGTAGTGTGAATGCTAAAAAGTCTGCTCTAAACTATTCTTTCTATATCTATGTCGAACAAACCTCTATTCATGTATTCCTTCAGAAATGTGGGGACAAGGTCTACAATTATTCAATCATGTGTTTAGAACTACATCCGAGTTGTAAATGTATGTTTCATTGCTCATAAAGGTTGTTACAGAATGATGCGGACACGACAGACCCTTGGTAGTGAGGGGCGGCAGTCAATGTCTATGGGGGAATTAATGTTTCTATATGGAGATAAATTATAGCTTAGGATTTTTTTTTCCTTTTTTTTTTTTTTTTACAAATCAGGAGGAGCAGAACATACTGTTTCACCTTGAGGAAAAGTACAAATATATATATGTTAGAAAAACTCTACACGAGAAAGTTAAGTTACTGATGTTTATTACTTGGCAGAGAGTCTTCTTCATATAAGACCGTTCAAGTAGCGCTACAACAACCCTCTCAGGTCAGCTTCAGCAGAAGGTTCCAATCAGAATGTGGACCATAACAATAAGAAGGAAGAGGGTGGATAGAGAGGGAAGGAATGTACCATTATAGATTAGTACACACCTCTACTGACGTCACACAGTACCCCATTTCCGGTCATACCTATTTTTGTGATCCTGTTTTTTCAATATTTTCACTGACTGAGCTTCTACCCACCCAGACAGGACATCCCCCATTGAGATTGCAACAATATGCATCATATCTTGTCAAAAGTACATTACAGGAAGGGTCTTATAAAGCATACACTGGAGCGCCTCATACTTACCTTCTCAGCCTCCTCAGGCGTAGCAGAGAGGCTGGAACAAGTGCTGTCGATCAATCTGGAGGAGCCAATGGTGGGTGTTGCAAAGCAGTCGCTACACAGCTTTCTGACCACATCCTTGGAGGAGGCCTAGGAATGGAGGCGAACACAAAAGATTCTCAAAAAATGGCTACATTAAGTGTGACGCGCAGTAAAAGCACTTCTTCGCAAGTGACTCATACGTACACCAGTTTTACTGCCATTAAGCACAGACACGATGTAGTTACTTTATTGCATCAATAAAGAGGACAACACTGGCCTAGGAGAAAATGGGGGGGTTCCAACACATTCCTATGCAAGGACGAAGGGGCTGGGATAGAGTCAGCCACATATCAGACTGAGGCATTTAGAGACTGTGGTATGTGAGAAAGTCTCCTACGTTTCCTATTGGTCAACTCAAATCTATTGAAGGTAAAAAACATAACTTGAAGGACATGTAACATACAGCAAAGTACAGGAATTACAATATGTAGCTTTAACCCACCATTTTCAAAGTTTGTTACGGATTGTCCCTCCAAGATCCAGAGAGGTGGGAGAAACTGCTCCACAGAACAATTTCCCATTAAAGTTTGTATTTTTAATATAATAAAACAGAGCAGAATTTTCACACAATGGCAGAAATTCGAGATTGCCACAAAGCAAACAAAATGAGGCACATTCAGAAAAAGTAGTACTTTGAACATAAATAACATCAAGGCTAAGAAAGCACAAACAATTGGATTCTGATTCTGCAGTTCATTTGGTTTCGTTGTTGGAATTCTGAATTGCAACTATCAGCATGGTAAAATTGTAAAGTAAAAAGCAAAGGCCGAAGCACTGCACACTTCATGAGATGGAGTCATTTTGTAACCTGGGTTAGTAGCAAGGCTGTAAAGCCATTTGTCAAGGTCCAAATGACTTCCAATGACCTTTCTCAAACAACAGCAAAGCAATCCTTCACCCTGATGGAACTCCAGAGGCTGCCATTGCAACCCCCCACCCCCCAATCCTCAAAACCAGCTGCATTTAAAGCCATTGCAACCATAAACCCCACTTTTCCGGCCTACAATCATAATATCTCTTGTGGGTCTCGGCACACCCACAGCCAGGGCACCAGCAGGCTGGAGACTAGGAAACAACAGACATTAGGCCTTCTCCATCTATCCACCCAGGATCTGTGACGACAGCTCTTTATCCACGAGGACATCCCAAACCCTGCAAAAATGTAGGAAAGAGCTGAAGGCACACCTCTTTAAAGAACATTACATCGTGACGCAGTTACCTACCATCCCAATTACGTGTTAATGATGACCTTGCCTTGTACTCTGTACAGTATTCCACTGCATTTTGGCTAGGTTTCGGCTATATAAATGCCACGCACAAACAGAATGTAGAAGCGGAGATAGGGGGAAAAGAAAACCAACAAACCTAGGTGCATTTTCAGTTTCTTTTTTTAGTCAGTAACAGCCACCTTTTTTTGCAACTTTATAGGGCTTAAATTTTGCCCAAAGTCATCACATCACGTTGATATAGACCTGGAAGTTTAAAATGAGAACCAGGTGTGTTATACATAAGGTATTTAGCAGCAAACGTTGACCACCACACATCAAAACCAGTTTATGTTGTAATGCGAAGATCCTCTGTTATCATATGCAAAAATGTAGTGTCTGGGACAGACGAGATCAAATACCCCTTGGATTTTCTGAAAGCCAGATAACCTACTCTTCTCAAGTGAAACCAGACAAAAAATGGTCACTCTATACAACATTTGATACACCTGCGTGTAACAGGTGTGATTTACATGAAATCACCTATCTTACATAGATCATCCTTGTCCAGGGTTCTCCAGTTTGTACTGTAAAGTGAACTTGGAGTACAAATCCCACGCTAAAGAGTACAGACTTGCCCTCGCACTATAGTGCAGGGCTGAATGTAAGACAAAGCAGGTGTGAGAAGTTGGCCTGATATATGATGTTTCCAATTCTGGAACCACCTTGTATCAGTCCAAATATCCCCTTATGGTGTCTGGTTGTAAGTCAACCTTATAGACAAGCTATCTTAAGGGTAGCATAGGCTAAGCAGCCTTAAAGGCTTAACTCAAGAGGTCGTGTTAAGCGAGCTGTTTTACCAATCACAGTCCTGTAATATCAAATGAAAGGACACCACACAAGTATATATTATAAAAATATATGTATTTATTACTCACAATAATCCCCAGTACTCTTTATGAATAAAGGGGCACAAGCGTTAAATCAAAAGCACAGTATAACATACAAAGTTGCACAAATATGGATGAGGGCGAGGTGCCACTCAGACCATATACTAAATAAGTGGTATAAGAGATACCAATCGAACAGTGGTTAGGCCTAGGGCCTAGGGAATCGCTGGGAGCAGTAGGGACAAGCAATGCTGAAGTCGGGAAAAGCCCGCGGGATTCGGGTGCAGCGCTGAAAGCGCACGCATGCACCAATGTTAGTCAATGGTGCGTAAAAGTTACACAAATAGAGTTTAAGGACACTTCCGCTGAACCTAGAGGGACAAAACTAAAGACACAGACCCTAGAGGTGTGTACCAGTGTGGGAACACCGGCGTTGCAATGTTACCTCACCCACAGGAAGCGGGTGCACAGGGTCGAAGTAGTGTCGGGATTCGTCAAGCTGATTCTTGGTGCTTGGAGCTGAAGAGGCTGCAGGCGCTGTGAAGGAAAAGTGTCCGGTGGGATCCAAGAGTGGATCGCAGTCGAAAAGTACCTGAAAGCAGAGGGGACAGAGTCTGGGTCACTCAGCAGTGACGAGGGTGGAACCAGGACGGAACCAGGCAATGTCGGGCGCAATCAGGTGGTTGTCGAGGAGCTTCTCTACGCTGTCACGGGGGCTCTGGGGCATCTACGAAGTCCAGTAGCAGGTCACGATCTGTCCCACGCAGGCTCTCGCCGTCGGCGCCGTCGGCTTCAAGATTGGAGCAAACAACACTTGGCAAAAGCAATCCACGCGGAACCGGAAGATTGCTTCTCACTCGGACCAGGAGGGTCAGAGTGGGGGCTCCTTTTCAGGGGAGCTGGTGCAAATCTGGAGCAACCAGAATCGCAAGTCGTTTTTCAAGTTTCGTCGGCACAGGGGCCACAAGCCGGCTGGCAAGTGACCGGGCCAACGCGTTGAGCCAAAAGAAGCAGAAGGGCCCCACGCAGCACTCGTCGAGTGTGGAGGGCTGAACTTCGGTGCAAGAGTGGCTCAGGGTTGGGGCTTCTCAAACCCCGGTGTACAGCTTCGAGGGTTACTTGTGGGCTGCACGGTCAGCGTCTCGTGGTCTTTTCAAGATGGCGTGCCCCACGCTTCCGGTCGCCTCCACGGGTCTCAGCTCTGCAGGGACTGTGGATCGGGCTGTTAGAAGGCAGGCAAGCTTGATCTCGTCGATCTCTGTCGCTCGAGTTCCGGCGGGAACTGGAACAAAGCAGACGTCGAGGGCTGGATGGTGCCTAATTTGCACAGGGTGGTCACTCCTTGACCACAAGGGAGATTCTTCAGTCTTCTACGTTGAGTAGGATGTCGAAGGGTCCAGAGTTTCGTTTCTTATGTTTCATCAGGATACTCTGAAGTGCTTTGGCACTGCTCCCAGTCTTATACTAATTTAGGGGGCTGGATTACCTGCTAGGTCCCCTCCTATGGGTGGGACCCAGGAAGGGGGTGGTTACACCCCTTTCCTTTGATCCAGGCCGCGCTGGGTCGGGGGCTAGAGTGCCCCAGAACCGGTTTGGCCGGATTATGCAAGGGGCAGCCTTGTGCGCACCAAGCAGTGTCTGGTTTCTTTCAAACCTCCCTGCTACAATCCACTATCTCCTGTCTGGGGGGGTGTGACACCTCCCTGCGACAGGAAACCCTTTGTCCAGGCCCCCTTGGCTGAGTTTCGGTCAGCTTCAGGGGGTCAGACTTGTGTCTGTGGCAGAAGCATCCATTTTGTGGATCCTAGGTCCTTTTAGAAATTAACCGCATTTAAGTAAAGTAACATGTCTTACCCCTCTAGAGGGGTGGAATGCTATCCCCGTCGCCAGAACTGGCGAGGGGATAGTATTCCAAATCGTATGACACCTTACACGACATGTTTTGATAAAGCCAAACCAAAGTTGCTATATAACCGCGAGGATTATAATGCACTTAAGAGTATATGGTATGGCATTATCCTGAAACAGCTTAGGGATTTGTTCCCGACGGCTGCAGACAGGCTCAGCTCATGCTAGAGCTCCATCTCACATTAAACCACGCACTCTGCCTCCAGGATTGATGAGGCCTTCCATAGGAGTGGCTCACAGGTTTATATGTGTCCAGATATAGGTTTAGATATAGGTATACTATATCTAAGCAAGGGGTGTTTACACCACCTTACCCCAGCTGAGTGATCAGCCAGTTGTGTCAATTTAAGACCCAGCCAGGGGTGGCAAAGATATGCTGCAGCCCCTGGTAGGCCTTGGTGGCACCTATGCCCTGGGCACCTACAGTGCATGGTACAGGGGCTGACAAGGAGTCCATTTCCAATTGTGGTATGTAACTAGGGTACATGGAATCCATTTTACAGAGAGAGCAGATGGCCTGGGGCCCTGATTAGCAGGGAACCATATCCAACTAAGTCAAAAACCAGCTAAACACAAGGCAAAAAATCTGGGGTAACCATAGTCAGGTAGCCACCTTCCTACAGCAGGTCTTTTTTTTTTGCATGTGAGCAAATGCTATCCTTGACACTGAGTTCTTTTTTAATCATCCACTCAGCGCAGCAATATTAAACATAGCGCTCCACTGTATGAACAATAATTAATCTAAGCCAATGGTACTCAAAGTACGACCCACAGGCCTATGGAAGCCCTCTACACCTTCCCTTGCGGCCCTTAGGGCTACCTCTGGGGCTGGTCCACCCTACATTGCGGCCTGCAGATCATTCTCTGAGGCCGGCCCACCTTACCCTGTGGCTCGCAGCTCTTCCTCCGGGGCTTGTACACCTACCCTTGCGGCCCTCAGAGTTATCTCTGGGGCTTGTCTGCCTTCTCTTGCGACCTGCAGATCATTATCTGAGGTCGGTCCACCTTCCGTTATGGGCCACTGCTCTTCCTCTGCGATTGGTCTACCTTCCCTTGCGGCCTGCATCTCTTCCTCTGGGGCTGGTCCACCTTCCCTTGCGACTCTCCACTCATCCTCTGGGGCTGGTCCACCTTCCCTTGCGTCCCTCAGCTCTTCCTCTGGGGCTCGTCCGCCTACCCTTGTTGCCCGCAGATCTTCGTCTGTGGTTGCTTCACCCTCGCTTGCGGCACGCAGATCTTCCTCTGGGGTGGATCCACCTTCCCTTGCGGCCTGCAGATCTTCCTCTGCGGCCAGTCCATTTTCACTTGTGGCCCACAGGTCTTCCTCTGGAGCTAGCCCACCTTCCCTTGTGGCCCACGGCTCTTCCTCTGGGGCTAGTCCACTTTCCCTTGCGGGCCGCAGATCTTCCTCTGGAGCTGGTCCACCTTCCCTTGCAGCCGGCATCTCTTCCTCTGGGTTTGGTCCTCCCTCCCTTGAGGCCCGCAGCTCTTCCTCTGGGGTTGGTCCACCTTCCCTTGCGGGCCGCAGCTCTTTCTCTGGGGTTGGTCCACCTTCCCTTGCGGGCCGCAGATCTTTCTCTGTGGTTGGTCTGTTTTCCCTTGAGGCCAGCAGCTCTTCCTCTGGGGCTAGTCCACCTTCCCTTGTGGCCCGCAATTCTTACTCTGGGGCAAGCCCACTTTCCCTTGAGGCCTGCAGATCTTCCTTTGAGGCCGGTCCACCTTCCCTTGTGGCCCACAGCTCTTCCTCTGGGCTTGCGGGCCACAGATCTTCCTCTGGAGCTGGTTCACCTTCCCTTGCAGCCGGCATCTCTTCCTCTGGGGTTGGTCCTCCCTCCCTTGAGGCCCGCAGCTCTTTCTCTGGGGTTGGTCCACCTTCCCTTGCGGGCCGCAGCTCTTTCTCTGGGGTTGGTTCACTTTCCCTTGCGGCCCGCAGATCTTCCTCTGGGGCTGTTGTACCTGCCCTTGCACCCGCAGATCTTTGTCTTGGGCTGCCCGGTAAGCAGAGATTTGTAGCAGGGAACCCTGCTTTTGTACCCTTTTTTGAGGTGCTTATGTTATCCGAGCAACATTGTTTTGTGAATCTGAACTTGCTTTCTTCAGTGGGGGTAGCCTATTTTAAGAGCAAAACTGACCTACTCATAGAGCAAGCTGAAATGACTGCATGAACAACGCCTACAATGAGAAAGACAAAAAAACAATGCTACAGGATATGTTTTTGTGAAATTTTGCTAATGGGCTTTGTTTCTACAGCCAGTCTACCTCTTAATTTTTGCAAGGCAGCCCTGCTTATATGTGATGATGTAGCACGGTTAGTGAGTGTGGAGATGCAGTTCGTCAGGCCGCTAAAAGGAAGATATTCTGTAGCTAAAATACGGTCTATAACCTACATGTAGTAGAATATATCATTAATACAGACAGCTTCACTGAACAAGCATTCACAAAGCCAATAGGTCTCATCTATGAAATCCATCGGCATTAGCAATAACTTTTAGCCATGGTGTATAGCAGCAGCGGCTATGCAGCATGGCTGAAAATAATATAATGAAAATTGGTGCTATGACATGGCTGTTGCGTCATTTTAACGGTACACGCTTGCATGGATAAATAAAAATTGACCGAAATGTACTTTTTTTATATACCACTAATGCACCTTTCTCATATAGTGCTAATGGTCTTTTTAAAATAAAAAATAAAAAAAAAAGAGTGGGGGAGAGGGGGGGGGGGGGTTGTGGAGGCTTGTCACAGCATAGATACCACCCTCGGGCAATCCCAGACAGTACTATTTGGCTCCAGGGAAAATGTTTGCGAGTACACATGAATGAATAAATGAGCAGCGCCGAGTTGTAGCGAGAAGCAAGAGACGAGTACTCTCAGGGTCTATACAGAGCAGGCCCCATCAGATCTCTTTGAAGAGATGTGTCTCTCAGAAGGCCTTGTAGGTGGACTCTGAGGTTATCCTCCTAATACGTACAGGAAGAGAATCCCATAGTTTTGGGGCCAAAAAAGTGAAAGAGCGGCCTCCTGCTCTTGATTTATTTAAGCCAAACTGTCATTTTGATTTTGTGGTGCGTTGTAGTCTCACACTATCCCAAGGGATCAGTAGAATTCCAGGAAGTGGACAAATCACCTCATCCTTACTAACCTACCCCTTACTAACCTCCCCCTTACTTATCTCCCCCACACTCAACAACTGAAGGGCCTACCACTAGAAACAAGAAGTTTCAAATGAATCCTTCTATGGCATATTCATAATGCACAAATAAAATTTGTATAGCCATTTTATCTTTTCACACTCGCATTTACAACATATTACTCAGAACTGTACTGTCCCTCCAATAATTTGTTGACTGCATCTTTCCCTCTCACCCTAACAGCACACCAGTGCCTTCCAGCTGTGTATGCTTCATACAAATACCTTATAACAGGGCTTAATTTGAGGCAGTGGTTTCCGTTGCTCTGCACCAGCACTAAATTATCAACATCGGTACTTATTAGACTGCTATATGGTGGCTTCAAAACAAGCAAAAAATATCAGTAGGAATCAACAGTTGCATAACCCTAATATATACACGATAGTCAATGCAAAACCTTATTTGCCATAGTTGCCCACCTCTTAGGTCCACTGCTAGACAACCCTAGTTATACAGACAACATAAAGAACAGAGAGGCAACAATATAGAAAACAGTGTATGAATCAAGTTATTTTCAAGTGGTCTTCATATATATTCAAAAAAGAGTAGCGGTCCTTCAAGTTATTCTTCAAATATTTTTATTGCAGTCTTCAAACACAATCTTGACAGAGATGACAGCCAACGCGTTTCGCCCAAATTGGGCTTCCTCAGGGCTGTAAATATATATGGTGGCTCTGTTTATGTAATTTAGTGCGGAGCAGAATAAGAGTCGTTTATCAATTCAATATACATTTTAAAAAAAAATCAAACCTGCCGCCTATACCATTCTTATGGCTTTGGGGGCCTTAAACAGTTTGAATTGTCACACTTCTGGCAGTGTGTTGGTTAGTGGTAGTGTTGGTACTGTCATTAGAAACGGTGACATGGGAAATGTGTGGTGCAAGCTGCAGTGGTCTCCTGATGAGGGCCCTGGCACTTTTTATTTTACAAATTTAGCACTGCCTCATACATATATACTACTGAAGTGCACCACGAGTTTCAGGGTGCCCTCATTCTTTGGGTGTATCTGCAGTCCCCAATATCTTTCTAAAACAACCAAAACCCTCCATCTTTAAGTAGAACCTGTACACACCCAACACAGCAGCTGTGGTACCTTCTGTTTACACTTTCCTCCTACCAATGATAAGTATTTTAAAAGTTCCTGGAAAACACAGTGTATAGGGGCTGGTGAGCCCTTTCTATGCCACCATCTACTTTCAAAACCTGCAGCTACATTGAAGCTTGAACGCCTACCTCCATTTAACAATATTGGTGTTCATGAGTGACATGTTCTGCCCCACATCTTCTCTCTTCCAATAGCACTCTAGACAGTGGGCGCGTGCCAGTGGGAAAACTCGCTACAGATAGTTAAACAACAGCAGACAATATATACTTGGTGGTAATTATACAGTCTTTGATGGGACAGAAACGAAAACGAAAACAAATGATCCGTTTGATAAGTCCATCCTGAAGGCCAGGGCACTGCCAACTTGAAAAATAATAATAATTCCATTTATAGAGCGCCTGGTTACACCCAACAGTGTGTGTAGCTATTAATGGTGCAGCAGTAGCACTTGCAACCAAGCCCAGAAGCCTGAGAAACCTACTGAATCTTATTAAAGCAGAGCACTTATACATCAGGAGTTGTGATTGTGAAAGTGCGAGTGTTAGTGAGAGTGACAACCGGCGAGTGGGAGTACATTTGTGTTTAGCAGTGAGTGGGAATGATTGAGAATGAGTAAGTGAGAATGTTAGGGTGAGTAAGGGGGAAGTGATTAAATGAAAAAGGGAGTTTGTGTGAGTGAGAAACTGCAAGTGAGTAAGAGTGGCTTTGTTTACATGTTTTATGATTGTGAGTCTGCCAGTGGCCATGGCATGCTCAATATAATTCCGGACTTATGGCGGCGTCAATGGTAACATGCTGCACAAGGGTATTGGAAGCATAAGTACGAGCACGCAAGGAAAAATGTAGACCCTGAAATACTAGTAGTAATACTTGCTATATGGGGAAATGCTGGTGCTGGCATACTGGAGGTCATTCTTAGCCTTGGATAGGGCTACCTTAGCACATGGGGGCTGAGGTAGCGGGTTGGGCAGGCAAATCATGATAAATAGTTGGTTTTTAAATTCCGGTGGTAATTTTTTACCTACGGGTAACCATGGTATGGGGGTTGTATCAATGGTAGAATTCCGGTACCAGAATATTGTATGTAATTGTTGGCTACAGAGGATACTCGCAACAACATGCTGGCATTAGGATGCTGAAGGTAATTATTAATATATGGGAAACCCACAAGGCAAAATGTGAAAACTATAGAGTGAACTCATGGAAAGTATTACACCCCAACACTTTCAAAGAACACTGCTGCCAGCTGTGAACATAATGCATACAACAAGCACCGTCAGCTGCAGAGATAGCTCAAAGCAGAAGTTCTGCTAAATGTCGAAATAATTAAAGTATTGCACTGGAATTTTCACCTGTACCTACACTGCAGCGATAATTTCTCAAATGAGCAGTGCCAACATTCAATTCATGGCGCATACATTCACAGCTGCAATTGTGCATGGCACAAGCATTGCCAGCTGCAGTTATATGGAATGAGTTCTACTATCAATATATACAATAGAGTGCATAACCATTACCGGAATCATTGACAATGCAAACATAATTCAACAGTGCTCGCTGGTGCCAAAATGCTTGCAGAGAGGATTGCCAGCTGTGGTCTTGCAGCACTGCAGGGACATTTTCAGCTGCAATAATACATCCTGCATGCATTGCCTGCTGCAGTGACAATACTTCGAGTGAGTCCTGCCAAACGAAGACAACGTATCGCCTGTAATTTGGGCCAATGACTCCCTGCACTCAGGTATTCACAGAGATTACAACTCCCATAATGCATTGCGTTGCAATTTGACATCGCAGGCCTGGAAAGCTGTGACGAGAAGTAATCACAAGGGTAGTGCATTGTCAGCGCAGGGATCACAGACAGCACGAGTGATGACAGCAGCGCTAACACGCCTCTTCCAAGCACTATCAACGCCACAGCAGACCCATCCACCGTACCTTCAGCAGAATCTGCAGAGCTGCAAAGTCCTCCTCTCCCAGGGCTGCCATCTTCAGCCTGTCATGTGACCTGTCTCCTCACGATGTAGTGACGTGTTCTCGCTGTTTACCATGGGGGTTGTAGTTCAAGCGTGAATTTAGCGCTCGCATCTTCTCACTCCTCCGATATTTAGTTAAAATAGTCACCAATGTACGTTCAATGCTCAAAGGAAACTTCAGCGAGGGGGTAGGGAGGTCCCTGAGTTAAGATACCTCTGATGCGCAGATCTCCAGACAAGATCAGAAATGTTTAAATCTAATTGTAACTCAATTGACTATTTTTACCGTTCTGAAATAAATTACCTCCTGGCTTGGTGGCGTGCCTATGTCATATACTTAAGAAGTATTTACATTTGATGAAAAGTATTTTGTTATCGTTTGTCATTGATCAACGAGCTGGGTGAAAATTCCACAATTTCAGGACAAATCAGTCACTCATCCGGGTTAGTAAAGTGCACTCTCCCGTGAGAGACTCAAAGTGGGGGGGGGGGGGGGGGGGGGGCGGGGCGGCGGCGTACAGCTCTAAGTCAGCCGAAAAGCCAGGTGTTGTAAATAAGGCACGCTGTGGTTTGAAGGTAAGATCTTTATTTACTCAGATATCACCAAGAATGTCGTCAGCTGTCAACCTGGAACCGCGCCGCTATGTCAACATTCCATAGCGAGCGCCGGCTGACACACGGGGTGTACCAAGTACTGTGGGATGAGAGGGGGGAAACATGGGGTAAGGGAAGTACCACGGAAGTAAGATACAACACATCATCCTCCCTATGGAAACAGATAATAGTAAGGAAACAAAAGATGCAGTAGGGGAAGGTATACAGCCCTCCCAAAGGGGACAGAGGAAGGGGCTGTGTCCTCCCTGTCCAGGCTATTGCACATCCTCGGGGAACCTGCTAAGCTAACAGGGCTTGCCCTAAGGAATCTATCTCATTTGGAAATGTTTGTGCCACTGGGGGGCGTTCCTAGGTCTACCACTCCTCCTGTTTGGTCTGGTATCCCCACTGATGTCTCCACCCTCAGACCTTGTCGTGTGAGACCTGGATCCTTCCCCTCCTGCTGGCACCACCCTGTCATGACTCCACAGTCTACCATCCTCCATGACTACGGAATTCTTGTTTCGTATTTTGATTGTACTAGGAGCATAAAACTTGTCCCCTCCTATTCTCAGTCTCTCCGGTTTCTTCACATATACTCTTTGTCCTTGCTGGAATCCTCTCTCCTTAACTCCCCACTTCTTGTCGTACCACTCCTTGTATTTGCGTTGATTTGCTTCAATCCTCCTCTTGATCTCCTGAGGGTTGGCCTCCTCTATTTGTCTTCTTCCCATCCAACTGGGTGTGAGTTTGGTGCCAGCTTTCCTCCCCCTCAGTAACTCGAAAGGCGTACACCCAGTGGTAGACTTAGGCGTGGTATGGTATGCCCACAACATGTCTCTTAACGCTTCTTCGTTGTTCTGTCCCGCTTGCTTGGCTAACTGTATGCACTCTTTCACCATTCGGTTTACTCTCTCCACCTTGCCGTTTGCTTTGGGACAGTATAGGGGCGTGCGAACATGTACTATAGAGCAGTCCTTGAGAAATTCCTTCATTTCTTCTGAGGTTAGCTGTACTCCATTATCTGTCACCAGAGTCGCAGGCACCCCTTCTCTTGAGAACACCTCTTTCATAAACTCGATGATCTCCATGGTGTTTACGTTGTGGACTATCTTGCATGTTATCCAACTAGAGTAGTAGTCCACCATGACTAGTAGGTACCAGTCTTGGAGCCCTTTGCCATGGATCGGCCTGGCTATGTCAAAGCCTAACTTGTTCCACGGAGCTTCGGGTACCTCCACTGGTGACAAGGGTGCTCTTCTCGTGGTCTTAGACTTGTCACTAAGACTGCACGCGTAGCAATCACGCACTTTGTCCTCCATTTCACTGTCCATTGTTGGGAACCAGTAGTCCATACGAAGTCTTGCTTTGCTCAGACTTCTGCCCAAGTGTCCTTCGTGTGCCAGATCCACTATTTGGTTCCTTAATGCTTCTGGAGGGACAAGTTTCCCGTATTTCAGTATAAAATCTCCTTCTACTGACAGGTCTTCCCTCACATTCCAAAATGGCTAGATCTCCGTTTCCATGTCCTTGCACTTCTTCGGCCATCCCGTGAGTATATATCTCTTCACCTTCTTCAGTGTTTCATCTAGTTCCATCTGAGTTTCCCAAGTATTCTTTTCTACCGCTGCTAGGCGCAACTCCAGAATTGAGTCACCTCTCAACTCTTCTTCCACCTCTTCCTCTGCCGGCGCTCTCGACAGGAAATCAGCTACCCTGTTTTGTTGTCCGGGAATGTAGGATACTCTGAAGTTGTAGGCTTGCAGTACCACCGCCCATTTGGCTATACGGGGCGTCATGCTTTCCATGTCTTTCTTTGTGAACAATGGGACCAATGGTTTATGATCGGTCTGTACTTCAAAAGAAGTCCCCCAGATGAAAAATTTGTAGTGGCAGATTACCCAATAGACCGCTAACGCTTCTTTCTCTATGGGCGAGTAATTTTTCTCTGATGCAGTGAGGGTTCTAGATGCAAAGGCCACAACGTTGATTTTGCTCCCCTCTCTTTGCGCCAGGGTGGCCCCTATACCTCTGTTGCTGGCATCCGTCGAGATGATGGTCTCACCATTAGGGTCAAACTTTCCTATAAACGGGGCCTCCATGATGGCCTTCTTTATGCCCCTCATTGCCATCTCTTGCTCTTTACCCCAATCGAAGATACTGTCTTTTTTGATCAAGTCTCTTAATGGTTGTGACACCATAGCAAAATCCCTAATGAACTTGGCCATGTATTCCGCAAGACCCAGAAACGATAGAATGTCCTCTTTGCACTTGGGAGTAGGGGCGTCTCTCACCGCTCTGACTAGGTCCAGCTTGGGCTTGATGCCCTCTTCCGACAAGGTGTGTCCTAGGTAGTCTACTGAACATACTCCTAGCTTGCATTTTGAGGGTTTGGTGGTGAACCCTACCTCTCTCAATATTTTCAACACCTCCTTTGCCATCTCATTGTGTTCAACCTCACAACCTCCGTAGATTAGTATGTCATCTTGGAAACAGAGGGTGTTCTTGCAGTCCTTTAATACATGTTGCATGACTCTTTGGAAGGCCGCGCCGCTGACGCCAAACCAAATGGCATACGCAAGAACTTAAAATTTCCAAACGGGGTTGTGAATGCCGTGAGTATCTGAGAATCCGGGTGCAGTTTGATTTGGTAGTAGGCTGAGGACAGATCCAGCACACTGAAATACTTTGCCCCCTTGATTGTGCTCAGCATTTCGCCTATCCTGGGAAGGGGAAATCTGTCCACCAGGATGTTCGCGTTGAGGCTTCTCAGGTCCACACAGAGTCTTATACTGTTCCCCCCATCTTTTGCCGTGATCACAATTGGGGCCAACCAGGCAGAACTTTCTATCTCCATGATGACTCCCTGACTGACCAGTCTCTGAAGTTCCTGCTGGAGGGGTTCTCTCATGCGTAATGGTAAGGATCTGGTCTTGTGCACTACAGGTTCAGCCCCCTCCTTGAGAATGATCGTGTGCATGTAATTCTTGAAAACTCCCAAACTGTCACTGAACACCTCCTTAAATTCTTCTGTGAGATTTCCTGCTATGCCCATGGGGTCAATTAACAACACCTGTTCTTTGTTATTCGGGTCGAGTGTAATACCTAACTGTTTCTGGTGTTTCCATCCCAACAGAGTCGAGCCACTAGAGGATACATATACCTTTCCTACTGTATGTCTATCCTTAAAGGAGATTTTCATCGTCACCATGCCCTCTAGTGGGATCCTCCCTTTATTATACCCCTTGGGACTAATGTCAGGTTGCATCAATTTCACGGGATGATTTGCAAATTTTTCCTCAAATACATTTTTATCCACCAGGGTGTAGGGGGAGCATGAGTCGGCATACATATTAAACTTCACACCATCCAGTAAAACATCACATTTGGGATACATGTCAACATCATCTACCTCTTCTTCTCCTACTTGGAAAATATAGGATCTCTCCCCTTCCTCCCCTTGTGTGGATTCCTCAATAACATGCACTGCTTTACCCGGGGTTTTACACACTTTAGAATAGTGTCCCCATCGGTTGCACTTTCTACACTGCACATTCCTAGCGGGGCACTTCCAGTTATTCGCCAAATGATTGGGACTGCCACATTTGAAACACACCACAGGGCCAGACTTACTGCGAATCACCTCTTTGTTCTTGTCCCCTATTTTGCATACAGTTTCTCCCTCTGTGCTAGACTTGTTTTCTGCCCTCTCTTTGTTTGTCCCCTCAGGTGATTTCATTTCCCTAATACACCTCGCGGTATGTTCTAGTCCCTTGGCTATGTTAATGGCTTCCTCTAGATTGGGGTTCTTGGTGAGTAATTCCTCTTGGGTCTTGGTGTCATTGGTGCACCTCACCAGTTGGTCTCTGATCAATGAGTCCGTGAGTTGCCCAAATTCACATGTGGCTGACAAACCTCTCAACACTGCTATGTAATTGCTCACTTTCTCTTCCCTCTTCTGCACCCTCTTAAAAAACTTATGCCTTTCCATCACCACATTTATTTTCTCTTTGAAGTGAGCCCCTAATTCCCTCAGTGTGTTTTCATAGACATTTACACCTTCCTCCACTACTTCTTGTTCATCCTCCACTAACCTCCCTGTAATATCTTCGTAGATCTTCCTCCCATGTGTACCTAAATTGTGGAGAAGTATATGCTGTTTGCGTGTGTTGGTGTAATTGCTACCTCCTATGGCAATTAAATATGATTTGATAATACCTTCCCACCTCCTCCAGGGAATGACAGGTTCCCCTAACTCATTAAGGAAGGGTGGAGGCTGACTCATACCTGCACCAGCCATTGCCATACAGTTACTAGACTTTTCAAATTGACCTTTAGACTCCTGTTAACAGAATTGTAAATAACCTGTGAGGCAGATATTCTATTTTAAAGATACTTCAAATGTTCCCCACTTCAGCCCACCAATGATAAAGTTCAGAATCTCAAAGAACATTAGCAAAACAGGGGTATGGCAAGTCCCCTTTTTACTTCCACAGACTTCGTCTCAAAAGCCAATGAGACCGCTATCCACCACCCACAGGCGGGACCTTCCTGTGGAATCAGCTTCCCCTCACAGAAATTACTTCCAGTCAAGTCGGAAAAAGGAGAGGAAAAGCCACGGTGACAACACGTTGGACTCTGTGCTTCTCCTCAAGGTGAGATTGCAGTCACTCGAGTTCTAAAACTAGAACGAACAGGCGATAGACAGAGGCTCGTGAGATGTGAGGAGACGTGACTGAAATACGCGCTGCCTCGCGCTGAGGTACTTGCAGGGTGTAAAATTCTTCTCACACTCACGCGCCGCAAACTCCGAGATCATTAGTTGAGTTAAGTAAACGAGCGGTGCGCAGCATGTCACCAGATCTTTTGCCAATTCAGCCGCCTTCCCTCAAAGCGATCGCCTCACAAACGTCGTCCTCGCCTTCGCGCTCTTCACCTCTGCGCCCCCTGTGCCCGGTCAGACACACGAACTAGGTCTGAAGCGCGCTGATCTCTAGAGCCACAACGCAACTCCCTTCAAAGCTTATAGGCTGGTCGGAAGCGAGATGCCCGGCACAGCACCCGAATTTAATTCCAAACCACCTTGACAGTTTTTTTCCTATGCCAATACACGAGGATAAAGACAGTATCACTGCGTCTGAATACTCTTACTTGAGTTGCTAGTTTGCCGCTTTCACAAATGATGGGTGGTCGCTTCTTTTGTCACATCACTTCTTTGGTCCATTAAGATTACTTTCACCTCTTTCTTCTTTGACAGCAATGAATTCACCCCAGGGAGACGACATCCGCTGTCCCTGGCACAGTTTTCCTTTACCTCGTCGCCAAGAATTGTTGTAAATAAGGCACGCTGTGGTTTGAAGGTAAGATCTTTATTTACTCAGATATCACCAAGAATGTCGTCAGCTGTCAACCCGGAACCGCGCCGCTATGTCAACATTCCATAGCGAGCGCCGGCTGACACACGGGGTGTACCAAGTACTGTGGGATGAGAGGGGGGAAACATGGGGTAAGGGAAGTACCACGGAAGTAGGATACAACACCAGGTCTTGACGCTCTTCCTTTAGGTGCACAGGGTGTGTTGTGTGTGTGTGTGTGTGTGTGTGTGTGTGTGTGGAGGGGGGGGGGAGGGGGGTAGTGGAGTGTCTGATGTTGACTGGGAGTTCGTTCCCTGTGGCATAGGAGAAGGCTCTACCCCCGGTTCTGGTTCTGCGGGTGTTTGGGGTCCTTGCTAGAGCAAGGTCGGCGGAGCAGAGGTTTCTTTTGGGTTTGTGGAAAGAGATTCTTTCATTGAGGTATTTAGGTCTGATGTTATGGAGGGATTTGTTCTCTTTTCTCGACGGGGAGCCAGTGGAGGTCTCGCAGGTGCTGGGTCATGTGCTCATGTCATGGGGTGCTGAGTACGAGTCTGGCTGCAGTGTTTTAGATGGTCTGGAGTTTCAGTAGCAGGGATTTGTTGATTCCCGCGTAGAGGGCATTTCTGTAGTCCAATCTGCTAGTAATATTGGCATGGGTGACGGTTTTTCGGGCTTCGGTGGGATCCACTTGAAGGTCTTTACGGAGGATGCGGAGGGAGTTGAAACAGGTGGTGGAGACGGCGTTGACCTAGCGAGCCATGGTGAGGGAGGAGTCTAGAATTATGCTGTGGTTCCACGCTTGGTCCGTCGGGGTGGGTTTCTGAGGGCAAAGGGTCACCATTAGCTATCCCATCCCACCTGGTGTGGGATGGCCGAAGGACAAGGACGTCTGTCTTCTCCGGTTTCAGTTTTAGGCAGCTGTCGCTCATCCAGGCTGCAACGTTTTTCATTCCTTCTAGAATCTGATTTTGATGTCTTCGGGGTTGATTGTGTGGGAGAGATTGAGCTGGCTCTCGTCGGCGTAGGATACTATACTGAGTCCATGCTGTCTGACGATGGCGGCGAAGGGAGCCATGGGGCTGAGCGATGATCCTTGGGGTACTCCGCAGTTGATCTCTGTGGATTCTGAGTGGAAGGGTGGGACTCTGATTTGTTGGGTTCTGCTGGTGAGAAAGGAGCGGATCCAGTCGAGGGCGAGTCCATGTATGCCAGTGTCGTTGAGCCTGGTTGCAAGAGTGCAGTGGGAGACGGTGTCGAAGGCAGCGGAGAGGTCTAGTAGGATGAGGGCCGCCATGTGTCCCTGCTTGAGTAGCATGCAGATGTCGTCGGCAGTGGTGAGGAGAGTGGTCTCGATGCTGTGGTTGCCACTGAAACTGGACTGGGAGGCGTCGAGTATGGCATTCTCTTCGATGAAGGTGGTCAGTTGAGGGTTTCTTGAGGAGGGGCTTGTCCTCAGTCCATTTCCAGTCGTCGAGGAAGATGCCGGATTTGAAGGTGGCCTTATGGTGCGGCATAGTTTGAGGGCGATAGCGTTGGTGGCTCTGTGCACGATGTGAGGTGGGCAGGGATCTGTGGGTGCTCCTGAGTGGGTGCTTTTCATGGTCACAGTAGTTTCTTCAGTGGTGATCGATGTCCAGGTGATGATGGTGGTTTGGCTGCCATTGCTGGAGGGGAGTGTCGTTGCTAGAGTCTGTTAGCTGAAGTTGTCGTCGAGGGCCTTGATCTTTAGGTGGAAGTAGGAGCTGTGCTTATTGCAGAGGTCCTGGGACAGTGTGATGTCCGTGGCTTTGCTGGGGGGTTAGGTGAACTGCTGGATGATGTTGAAGAGTTCCTATGAGTTGCTGGCGTTGGGGAGGAGTTTGTTCCTGATGAAGGTCATCTTGGTGGTTCTTATGAGTTGGTGGTATTCTGTCATGGCATGCTTGCAGGTGGGCAGGTCTTTGGTTGATTTGCTGTTTCTCCATTGTTTCTCGTGCCGTCTGCATGAGCATCTAGCTTCTTTGAAGTCGGTAGTGTACCACGCGGCCTACGGAGGGCGTTGTCTGTCAGGGCAGCAGAGAGGAGAGAATATGTCTGCGCAGCTGGAGATCCAGCGGTGTTGTTCTGTGTCTGCAAAGTTGGTGTTGTTCATGGCAGAGGTGGGGTCATGGGGGAGGGTAGAGTAGAGGTCCTCCTCTGTGACCTTGCTCCAGTTACTTCGTGACAGGTGTGGGCGGGCTTGTGTGCAGTCGTGGTGCTGAAGGAGAAGTGTACGCAATTGTGGTCTGTCCAGAGAGGGTGCGAGGTGTGCCAGAAGTGGTTCTAGGCTCTCCTGCGCAGATGGGGATGAGGATGTGTCCTGCCTTGTGGGGGGGGGGGGGGGTTGATGATAATCTGCTACAGTCCGTGGTTGGCGAGGTTGTCCAGGTGGGATGGTGAAGTCCAGTCGCTGCGGTTGTCGATGTGGAAGTTCAAGTCTCCAATGAGTATGTAGTCTGGCATGGCGTGCGATGAGGTCGGCAATGACAGTGGTAAAAGGAGCGCGGGCCCGGGGGTCTGCAGGCAAGGGTGCTACGAAGGGTGTTTTTGGGGCTTTTCTGGATATGGTAGTGGAGGTGTTCGGTGTTGGAGAGGGGGTTGCTCCTGATGGAGGTGGAGAGTCAGAGGGAGCGATGACGAGTCCTCCTCCTGGGCAGTGGGGGTGGTAAAGACCTCTGGATCTTGTAGCCATCGGGGATGGCAGTGGCAATGTCGAGGCAAAGGCGGCGTTAATACAGGTTTCTGTGAAGCAGGCGACATTTGGCGAGAAGGTGTTGAGGAGGTCCCAGATCTCTATGGCCTGTCTGTGCAGGGAGCGCACATTGAGGAGGATGCATTTCAGGGATTCGTTGGTGCAGGCATTCGGCATGGGTGCAGAGGTGGAAGGGTTGCTGTGGAAGGTAAAGGAATGTCGGCAGTGTGGCAGGAGAATGGGTCCTGGGAGGTGTTCGGCGTCAACAGCTGGTGGTTACTGTTTTTTCCGGAGCTGAGTGCGAGGAGGGCAGCTGGGTTGTAGCGGTAGAGGTTCGAAGATCCAGGGTCCCTGGCACTGATCGCAATCCGGTCACGGACGGGCGTAGACGGGCTTGTCTTTGGCGCCCCAACGGCCACGATTAAGTAGGGAAAGGGATAGGGAATCGCAGCTGGGAGGTGGAAGCGGGAAATCGGCAGGGGGGAGGGGACGCGGGGGCAGCAGTGGCAGAAAGGGAAATGGACGGGAAGGGGAGCAGGCAGGAACAGGCAAATCAGGACAAAAATACCCCCAAATAATAACAGGCACAGTTACAATATAATGCAGTTACAATACAATACAGAGAGAACTAGAACAGAGACAGAAACCAACAGAAATGGGCACAATACACAATACTCAAACCCCTAACGGTAACCAGCACTGCTCAGCATGGGCAGCGGCACCTACCAGCAGAGCTGCAGGGGAAGAGAGTAGGTCCCTGACCAGGAGGTCAGAGGTCCTGTTTAATGTATACATGTATACATAATTTATACATGTATTCTAAGTGAGCTGAGCCAGGACCACAACCACCAGAGTTCATTGGATTGTTAAATGAAGTTGAGAACTGGGGAACATCATGTCCATGTTGACATGGATTTAGCTGCTAACCTCTGATGTAACCCTCAGAGTCTCTACTCAGTTAGTGTTAATGCAAAGTCTGTTTGTGCCGCTAATTGAGTTTAACCCTGAAATCAGCTTTTTAGTTTGTTTCCAGATTCTCCACCCTTTGTATAACGCACACGTAGCACTGACTTTTAATATGTAAATCAGTAATATTTATTTGATATTTATGAGGTTTTATAAAGCGCGAACATTCGCTCCCAAGGGAGCATCTTGGCGCTGAGCTTGCGAACAGTAGGTAGATGAAAAATGAAATAGATGAAACAATGAAACTAAATGGCTGCCAGTACGGAGGTATCTGATTGCTTGTACACCCATGTCTTAAGGAGTTTTCTAAAAAGACCCTCCTTTTCAGTCAGTCTAAGATTGACTGGTAGGTTATTCCATGCCTTGGCTGCCAAGACAGTGAAAGTTTTCCCACCCTTGGTTTTGTATTTAAATCTGGGAATCATGATGAGGTTAGTCCCAGATGATCTCAAACATCGCGGAGGATTATAACGCATAAAGCGATTTGTAAGGTAGTGGGGACCTGTATTTTGCATGGATTTAAAAACGGTGAGAAGCAATTTAAAAAGAATTCTTTTATGCAATGGTAGCCAGTGCAAAGCTCTCAATGCTGCTGAAGCTGATGACCTTCTGGGGAGTTGTAAGACCAGTCTCGCAGCTGCATATTGTATAGTCTGCAGCTTCTTAAGGGTGGACTTTTTTACTCCAGCCATTAATCCGTTGCAGAAATCAAGTCGGGAAAGTATTAAAGCTACCACGACTGATTTTCTAGCTGCAATGGGGAGGAAATCAAAAAAAAATTTCAGTGATTTAATAAGACCAAAACAGCGTCCAGCCGTAATCCTGATGTGGTCATCGAAAGAAAGGAGTGAATCAAATTGCACTCCTAGATTCCGTGCTGATGATACTGCACTGGGGGGGGCCTCCGATCCCAAGGGCCACCAGTCTTTCGGACAGAAAGATAAATCTTTACCCAGCGGTATAATTTCTGTCTTAGCACTGTTACATTTTAAATGGTTTTTGTTCAACCATTGGAAAACATCCGAGAGGCAGTTTTTAAAACGAAGATCTGCATCAGGCCACTTTTTATCGATGGTAACGACAAGTTGTGTATCGTCGGCATAAGACGTGACAAGGATCCCATGGGATTCTATCACAGCGAGAAGGGGGGCCATATAGATGTTAAAAAAAAAGAGGGCTTAATATGGACCCCTGTGGCACTCCTGATGAAATGGATTTTTCGCTGGATAGATAGGGACCCAAGGACACAGTCTGGGACCTATTGGATAGAAAAGAAATGACCCATGCCAAGGCTGTGTCTGTCACGCCAATCTCTCGCATTCTGTTAATCAGGATGGCATGAGAGATGGTGTCGAATGCTGCTGTCAAGTCAAGCAGGACGAGGACTGTCTGCCTTCCCTCATCCTGCAGGAACTTGACAGAATCAGCTAATTCGATCAAGGCTGTTTCAGTAGAATGGCCGGAACGAAATCCCGATTGCTGAGGATGTAGGATATTGTGGGCCTCTACAAATGTTTTGAGCTCATCATGTACTAATCGTTCCATGATTTTACTTAGAACAGGTAGCAAGGAAATGGGACGCATGTTGCTAAGATCCGTGGGCGATTTATTCTGCTTCTTCATCAGAGGCTTTACAATGGCCTTCTTCCAATCATTCGGCACAAGGCCGGATTCAAAAGATGCATTGATAAGACTATTTATGTATGGGTTTACTGTTTCTATCAGGTGATGTAAAATGATAGGGGGACAGGGATCAGTGGGAGCTCCAGATTTACAAGCCAGAATTGCCTTGCTTGTTTGTTGGAGGGAAACCGGTTTAAAAGTGGAGAGCGGAGGGTGATTGTCGACAACCTCTAAGAGGTTGATCGAAGGAGGAGGGAAGTCCATCTGAATACTGACTATTTTGTCTTCAAAGAAGTCTGCGATTTGATTACACAGGCTCTCAGAAAGAGGGATTTCGGGCATAGAGGCTTTAGGATGAGTAAAAGATTTGACAATTTTAAAGACAGTTTTTTGGTTATGTTGAGCTTCATTTATAACCCTGGTAAAATAGTCCTTTTTTGCTGTTTTAATATTGGTAAGATATAGTTTCCTCTGTTGGACGTACTGTGCTCTTGCAGCCTCATTGTACGATTTTCGCCATTGCCTTTCTAATCTCCGACAAAGGAGATGACTGTCGGATAAAGTGTGGGTGAACCAGGGAGCATTTGGTTTCCTCTTATAGCATTTTACATGGTGGCTTCCAGAGTCAGTATTGTCCAAAACAATTTGGTCTAGCCAAGTGCGGAAATTGCAAGAATCAACTGCAACATCTCTAGTTATGATTGGGAGATCTGGGAGAGGTTGAGCGTCCTGCTTGATGCGTTCCACCACTTTCTTCCAGTTGACTGTGAAGATAGCGTGAGGTCGGTTTATACTGGATGAGATAGAAGCAGGTAATGCGATATGAAATGGAATAAAACAATGGTCAGTCCAAATTTGGGATAGTGGAAGGGATGTGATCAAAGGTGTAAAATTAGTACAGATGCCGTCAAGAGTATGTCCAGCACGGTGGGTCACAGCAGCAACACGTTGGGAAAGTCCAAACATATTTAAAGAATGTTGAAAGGAGATGGTGTGAGGGTCAACAAGAGATTCCAAGTGTAGGTTCATGTCACCTAAAAGTGTAAAATTGGGGTACTGTAGCATAAGTGCTCCAAGAGCCTCATCTAGAGAGTCTAGAAAAGAAGTGGCATTTCCAGGAGGACGATATAAGAGTCCCCCTGAAAAGGAGGTGGAGGCATTAAGTTTAATCGAAAAACCCATGCCCTCACTGTCTTTAAGGTGGGCCAAATCAAAAATGTGGCAGGGAAAGACCTTCTTAATGATAAGTGCTATTCCACCACCACGTCCAGTGGGTCTGTCTCGCCTAAAGATGGTGAACTCTGGGGGGAGGACAGTAGCCAGGTCGGGATTGGATGAGTCATTTAGCCAAGTTTCAGTAATAAAAAGAGCTTCTAACTCATGATCTAATATAAGGTCATGTATGTCTTGGCCATGACAAGCTACTGACCTCGCATTAATAAGACCTGCCTTAAAGTGAGTGGGATTACTCTTTGGAGAACAAGACAGATGAGGAGCATCTAGAAATATTGTGGGGGGTGTCCATTTGCAATGGGAACATAAGAGGGGGCTAATGAGGGGATCGATAGGGGGGCAGCGCAAGCACTTAATATCAATTTGCGACCGTAAGGCGAGTAAAACAGTGTTATCATACCTGATTGTGCGCGGTAAACGGGCAGCATGCCCAGCGCCCGGCGCAGTCCGGTCGCGGACGGGCGCAGACGGGCTTGGCTTAGGCGCGGCTTCGACGCGCATCCGGCGCGCCCGCTGCGCCAGCCCGCTGCGCCGTCTGGCCGGTCTACACATGTTATAGGGAGAAAAGGGGGCGGGAGGACGGCGCGACTAGAGCGCTCTCCCCGCCTCCCTCACTCAATATGGCGCCCACCGACGCCGAATGTCATACCTGTCAACTTTACACGACTAAACTGTGGATGATATTTGATCGGCCATTGGTTTGTTGCAAGGGCTGGATACTCTTTGTGGTCGCGTAATGGAGGCGTGTGCTATTGTAAGACCCATTCTAGGAATTAGGGATACTCCCTCCGCCCTAGAAGCTCGGATCAGCCCTCATAGGGCACAAACACTCCATATGGGGGAGGGCACAGGCCTCCAATCCAGAATATTTTTTAAAAATGTTGTGAAAATTGTGCATTACCCTTACATTCTGTTTTTTTCTCACATTCTCAACAGGAATGTGATAAGGAAAACGTACTGTATAACACAGAAATCTCAAATGCATGATGCATGTGAAAGTAGACCAGTCTACATTTTTTCTTTCTTTAAAATAGGATGAACTAGACTACAAGTAGCAGAACACAAATAAAAAAGTAAGGAATAAACTCTGATTTTCTCCGGCATGGCGCAGTGAGACTTGTCTGAGCTGCTATTAATGAGTCTACATGGGGGTGTCAACGTTTTTTTGTTGTTTCTTCAGTCTCCTGAATTTTTGTTATTAATGCTCCAGGCGGAGACAGCCAGGTCAGGGAAGGCATCTATCCTGCACCTTAACACTAATTTGGGAATAGTGTTTCCAGTCCTGGACATTTGTTTGATATCCTAATGCATTCTGGGTGTTGTTGTCTTGTTTGGCTTCCATTTAACTAATTGACTCACAGTCCTGAAATCAATGATTTGTAGCTCAAAAGTTCAGTACTGTAGTCAGTGCCAGTAGTACAGTGGCCTAGCAAGGGTGACACTGGTCCAAATGCAAGCAAGGGAAATGGTCCCCATTTTTCTGGTTGGAAGTAAAAAAAACAGTTGCGATTGGGGTTCAGTGGGACTGACATCACTGACTTGTAATAAAGTAATTCTAACATTCTTTTGCAAAGATAATGGTTTTTTGGTGTATTTACATTTGCACTAGAGGTTTTTTCTAAATATGTTCATGTTTGCAAACATAGTCTCTTCTTCATATGAAATGGGAAGTTTGCTGGAGTAACATGTATTATAAGGAAAAAATGTACCCCGTACTGTACATTATAAGGATACTGCAATTTACGTTGGAGTTCCATGGACTTCTGAAGGAACTTGGCCTTAGGCTTTGTTCGTCGATGGGATCATGGAACTGTAATATCACTTGCAATATCCTTAGAATGTACAGCGGTGGGACCATCATCCAATATATATTGTCTATAGAGCACAAGGTCTCCCCGAGGGCATCATGGTGTAATCGATAATAAAGGCTGGTTGAGTAGACAAGGTGAAAGAGCAGACATCAATGTTAGGTCAACTTGTTGTTGGAAGTCAGAGGCAAGTCAAGCAGGAGGGCGGTCCTAAGTTTGGGTCACATGACCTCAAAAAAGAAGTTTTATGAACTAAGGGACATTCAGGAAAGTGGCTGAGACAAATTGTTGGTTCTTGCTGGCATGTAGAAAGAGATCAAATTAGTATAACTTAGGGGCCACATTTCTAGGTTCTTGTATCTGGGATCGTACTGAGGGCCAGAGCAGCGCACGACTCCTGCAGATACACGATCGAGCTTATGTATTGTATTGTATTGTAATAGCATTTATATAGCGCTTACTACCCCTGACGAGGCGTCGAAGCGCTTTTTCGGTGGGTAGCACGCTACTCCGGGACCCACAGAGAATTAGTGTGGAATTAGTATCGTGAAACATGCAAGTACATTTTAAGGGGTGGAGAGGTTAGTCAGTTATTTGGATTTGGAATGATAGCATAAGGAAAGAGTAGGAGGTGATAAACCAACAGGACTACCACGTTCAGTATGCTCTGTAGTTTAGGAATATGAGTTATATTATCAGCCACCAAAGAATGAAACTCCAAATCAGCTCTGCCAGGATTAAAACTTATTGTTTGCAAGATGTGCACAATTCACTGCAGGAAATGATGAAACTACAGAGCTTTCACTTTCCCAAAAGTACCCTTGGGCAGTCTTTGTAGCTGTGTCATTCGCCAGGTGTGACAAGTTGAATGCTCTAGATGTAACAGACATGAAGAAGTGGAAGGAACTCTCTAGCACCACCACACCCCTTTATTCATATCATACCAAGTTAATACTTGGGGTGTACTCCCTCTTTAATGCCCAAAATTGGGCTCTTTGAGGTGATGAACTGGATTGTGGCTGGGTACAGGCTAAAGCGTGGAGGCTCCTTTTAACACCGCCTTGCATTTAATGCCCCTCTTAATGCATGAAAGGGCGTGCAATGGGTGGTGCAGTAGGCGGTCCACTGCAACACCCATTGCTCTTTGACGCTGTCCGTCATTTGTTGCTGCACCATATTTACAAGGTATGAGGGAGTGCCAAAAATAGTGCCAGGGAATACCTTGTCTCAGGCAGGCGATATGAGGAGAAATGTTTCATTTCTAGTCGTATTTTACTCTTTCCGCGTATGCTGCATTCTGCAGCACAAGTAGAAACAGCAAATTGCCTGTAAAAATTGTTTATGCGTAGGAAGGTGTCCCTTTCTGTACATAAACATTCACACCTGCAGCGCAGGCACCATTGCAACAAGGCGCAAGGGTGCCTGTGCCTGGCGCTACACAGCTTCTTTAGTACCAGCGCTAGTGGACACACAGCGTTGCGCCGCATTCTTGTAAATATGCACATACCTGCATTTTAAAACTGACGAAGTGTGGCGTTATCAATTTTGGCATAACACCAAACTCCGCCAGTTTCTAGTAAATATGCCCCTGTGTGCGCTAGGACCTTGTGGTTCTGGGTGGAATCAACCGAGAAATTACGTAATTTGCTGGGCGGTATTAAGATGGGATTATTAACGGTTATGACGTAATGAGTGTGCGATCATATGCGGAAGAATAAAGACTTCTATTACAGAGCTTTACAGAGATCCATGTGTGGCGTATTCATTTGCATGCACCCGGGCTGGGGGGGGAACGCTACAGCAGGGCTATCTTAACAGCATTATAGGCCCCCGGGCAAAGAAGTGTGCTGGGCCCTCCCTACACAACCACTCACAAGAATAAAAATGTTTAACAGAAAATTAGTGTTATATTCTGATCTGCAGCGGGGCCCCTGGGCTACTGCCAAGCATGCCCATTCATGCATTAAGATGGCACTAAGTACAGTTGACTGAGGTTTTACAGGACAATTTTCACCAATGCTTTGCTCTAGTGCGTTGAGCCGCTTTTCCCGCAGTGAAGTCCCTCTCTCCCTGTAACAGGTGCAGCAGAAGCGAACGGATGCATAGGAATGGGGCGGTGCATGGGGATGGGGCAGGGGAAGGTACAAAATAAAGGAAAAACAAATTCAACAAAGAAAATGGCAGGTTAGCGCTATGAAATAACTAGGGTTTATGTGTACTGAACATACTTACGTGTATGTTGTTTTCTTTTAGGCCTCTAGATGGGAGCATTGTACCTTTTATCAATTCAGGAAAGAAATTATTAGTTTTTCATGTTCAGAGTAGCCAAGAGCTGATCACTCTCGGACTGGTAAATGATAGTTCAATGTGTGCACCGACAAATTGGAGACAGGGCAGGGAATAGGGAAATGGTACCGGTTATTTCCTATTTTTCGACGCATACACAGCGCATTTTCGCATTTTCTCCAGTGATTTCTGCCAGTCTTTCCAAGTCGCCCTTTGTGGGTGCGAACACCTGCGGTTTGTACATATAGCGTAATTACTTTTCGATAGCGAAAACGAGTTTGCACCCAAAACGGAAATAACGGTCCGTCCCTGATGAGGGGCACAACACTTGACTGACAGGCCTTGTTACAGATGTGTGCCGATAATGGATGCAAATTCCCCTGACATAAATACCATTTACATTGGGCAGCGAGTGCCCGGGCAGTGGTGGCTCCTTCATTAAGGCGGCGGAGCATCGCCCCACTGCTCCTTGAGCAGTACAAAAGAAAAATAAAGTGATAAAAGCAAGAAGTGATTATTTTATTTTTCTTAGCATCAGTCAGGTCAGGATGTGCTGGCACGCCACAGAGGAAGTATGAGTGGTTTGCACACCCTCCCTATGTACACATGACAGCTTGACCAGCCGTCTAGGGCCGGTCTAACTGCCACGCGCACTTGGCATGTTCTCCATTGGGCGTGATGCACAGCCCGCGGAAAACATGCACAACCACCCCAGGCAATGCCTGAGCGGCCAAGCAGGCTGCTCAGACGAATCGAATCACAATGCTGCTCAGGCAGCGTTGTGATTGGCTGGAAGAGTCCGGTAGCCTGGATGCTTCTTGTGCTGCCAGCGGACGGAGGAGAGGCATGCGGCGGCAGCTGCAGGGAAGATACGTTTATTTTATTGTTTTCACGCGCCACCCCGCCTCACCACCCCCGTTCAGTGGCAGCCACTACTGTGCACATCATTCCCACTGACGTGTCGATGAATGGGGAATAACTTGCTACCACTTTCTGAACTGTATCCCCATTTGCACTTAGATATGCACAGTCAGTTACAGTCTAAGAGTCAGATGTACACACAGTATTGTGGTCGCAAACGTAGAATAGGAGCGTTGTGAACGCTAAAACGGCTTGTGCAATGTACCAATCTTATTACCAACTAGCAAAATAAGGTTGCGAATTGCTATTCGGAGAGGGCATTTTAAGGGTGTCCCTTCCTAATAACTAGTCACAGTGGCATGTATGACCCATTTCAGACTAGAATACGGTCGCAAAACATTCATATTTTATCGACTCCATGAAGGAGATGGTTACTCATTTGCAAATGGGAAGAACACCCTTCCCCTTTGTGAATGTAGGTGCCAACAGCAGTTCGGGCTGGACTGTTCCCATGAGGCACAGGGTCAGACTGATTTGCATATGGCCATGTTTAAACTGGGGTGGAAGAGTGAGCTAAAGAATGATGATGGATTAAACCCAGATCAGTTGACTGGGGGTGAGTGATTGCAATGTTCAACACTCCGTCCATCATCCCCTTTGGTTTTGCTTTGTTCGCCCTAAATTGGCAGGGTATGCCCAGACGTGGGTCCCTAGCTCACTTTACTACTGGATTCAAGTTAGCTTGGCTGATGATGGCTGATTAGCCAGACACCGGTCCCAGGATTCTTGTGTCCGGTACAGGAAGGCATGGCTTGGCAGTTTGGACTGGACTGTTCCCATGAGGCACAGGGTCAGACTGATTTGCATATGGCCATGTCTGAACTGGGGTGGCAGAGTGAGCAGAAGAATGATGATGGATTAAACCCAGATCAGTTGACTGTGGGTGAGTGATTGCAACGTTCTACACTCTGTCCGTCATCCCCTTTGGTATTGCAACCACTTTTAAGAACAGGCCTTCGTCCCATGGATTGCTGCCTACTCTTAAAAAATAAAAATTAAACTTTTAATGGTTCTTTTTTAACTGCCTCCCGTTTTTGTTTAAGGAAAACTGACTGCATTAAAAAAAAAGAGTTGCTTTATTTGAAAAGGAATCACAGACAAGGTGGTAGGCTGATCCCAGAAGGCCACCATCTTGTGAGGGCAGACCATTCCCAATGGGTCACAGATTATGTCCCACCTCATGAATATTGATGAGGCAGGTCATTTGCGACCCAATTGGGATTCTCTAATAGTGTCTGAGACGCATTAGTACATTTAATTTTAGATGTCTCTAATTGAGAGACATAATAAATCACAGTTAGAGAATCGCAAAATGAAATGGTTTTGCATCTGGCCCAAGGAGAGAGCTTAGTTTGCACTCTTCTCCTATTTCAAATTAATATTAAACCACTAGTAAATTACATGGGTGTCCGGTTTTACACAACACTGATTCTGATGGCTTCCTTAGTGGACTAACTGAAAATAAGTGCTCCTGACACTCATTGTAATATTACAGGCAAGTTCTGGCATGCGAATGATGCAATAAGCCATCTGTAATAATTCATTATGAGAGTAAATGAAAGTCGCAATGCCCCCTAAGGCATCGCTGGCACACAGCTCGCTTCTGCCTTCTTTGAACGTGAAGTCTCTAGGTTAATTTCCCCTGAGTGCAAAAGCTGAAATAGTACCAAGAAATGATTTGAAAATACCAGAAAGATTTCCAGGGTTGGTGCAGTCCAAAACCTTGCACACATTAGGCCTGATGTGCAAGAAACTGCATTTCTAAAGTCAGTTCAGCGAAATTTTCAAATGCAAAGTTTGAATACACAGTGTACAAAAGTGTTTTGCGATTCATAATTACCAGTGTGCCGAATGTAATTTCTAAAGAGTGCCCCCTTGTGGTACAAAGGCATACAAAATGGCGCTCATTTATGTGGTTGTACTACGTGGAATGGCCGGTGCCTTTTGAGGGCTAGCGGTAGCCATTCTCATGCATATGTCCATATTTTACAGCTTATATTTGGCTTGCTCAGGCTAGGGACATCAGAAGGGCCAGAGAAAGGTGTTGCATGCCGCCCAGAGGTCACATTGTAATAGTAGTTGTAATTTAATTTTGATTTATATAGTGCTTGCTACCACTGACGAGGCGTTGAAGCGCTTTACAGCAAGGTAGCACACTACTTCGAAACCCCAGGTTAGTGGTTAATCAAGTGGTTACTGTTGGTTATTGCCATTAGCTATGTGTTATCAAGAAAAATTGTATGCATTCACTCCAGTTACTTTTTGGTACATTAATACTAGGCAGGTGTGCTCATTAGTGGGGGCTAAGTGGTATCAGGTGAATGAGTGGTGAGATAGATGGGAAACAGCGTTTACAATGTTGTCATCACATCGCAGTACTAATACAGACCGCGTTGTTAGTACGCAATGCATTTACATCGCAAGTCATTAGTACGACTTGCTGTAGGGGGCGCTGAGGTATTGGAAATTAAATCCAACACCTTCCCTACTGTTGCGCAAACTGGAGTAGGAATAGTAAATAATACTATTTCTAAATCCAGTGCACCCCCTACAGCAAGTCGTTCTGATGACTTGTGATGTAAATGTATTGCGTACTTACAACGCGGTCGTTGAAACGACCGAGTTGGAAAAGCACGTGATGTAATACATTGCGTTGTAATGTGCTATATTCAAGATAGATAGGCTGCTGGAGATAAGGCAAGGTTACATTACAGTGATAGGGTTTTACAGAGTCGAGGTTGTGACCTATGAAATGAGATATCGAACGAATGCAGATTTTTCAATTAGAAAGACTGAGCCCTGCAGACACGACCCAAAAGAAGGCTATTCTTAGAAATAGAAGTTATACAGAGAATGAAAAGCAAGAAGAGGGAGGGTCACTCTTAAGAAAGGACACAAGCAGGAGTGAGCTACGGTCAATTTTCCATGTCAGAATTAGGAGTATACATCATAGTGTGACGCATTGTGCTCACTGTCCCATCAGTGACAGGGCTTGCAATGGAAGCACATTGTGAATGCAAATGCCAGGATGAAGAAGAGGGAGCGATGTGGTGCAACGGCCAGAGCGGATGACTCGAGTGCGCAGGGCTCATGGTTCGATCCCAGCCTGCTATCCCTTGCAGGCCTTTTCTTTTTTGCAACAATTTGCACGCCGACTCCAGCCCCATTGATAATAATGAATTGGGTATCGGCGTACAAACCCACACCCACACCTTTCTTTATCCCTGGGCGCGCTGATTTTACTATATAGATACGGTGTAGTCTTGACACGGAGTCTGGTGCTCCCTGATGGACCATTCTCTCTTAAGAACAGAAAGTCATTCGTGCATTGTTATTCAATCAAAATAGAGGCTCAAAAAGGACAGACACAAAAGTCTCAAGTTTAAGATTCACTTTTAAAATATTCAAAGCACAAATTCAATCATTATACTAAGCCCAAAAGTAACAGAAAAACATGAACTCAGGAGAGACCAGAAACAAAACTTACAGAGGTTCGCCTTTTAAAAATTAGGATATGACTCCTCCTCACATCATAAAAGTACACTCTTTTATAGAATTTCACATAAAAGATCCAAACATTCACCACATTAGTACATGGTTCTCATGCTCCTAATCAATAGAAATCAAACAAAGATAAATATTTTCAACAGAATACATTTGAGGATGTCCTCACTATTACACTACATGGGATTCTGTGTTCATAGCAGCAGGAACATAGGGACCCAGTTGTTATATATAACTTATATATAGTATGCTTTTGAGAATCACATTCTGTTTAGAACATTCAACAAAGCCTTCCACTTGTTCAGTGGAATCTAATATAGCCTTAGAGCCCACCGTAGCGGGCTCTACCAGTGATTAAAGACCCGCTCCAGCATTAAAGGCCTGAGCCGAAGGAGAGGGCTTTTAACAAGGAAACGGGCCTTTAATAGCTGGGAGAGCTCGATATGAAGGGCTCTAAGGCTATCAGGACATTCTGCCTCTAGAGGGTAGAATGTTTTAATTTGTAAAAGAAGAGCCTCATGGAGCCCAATGGGGCCTTCGGGCTCTGAGAGGCCTTTGTTCACAGCTGTTGCTGTGAGCAAACATTGGAATGTTGCTGCTCCGGGCTTCTACCGGCCATTAGAAACCCGGAGCACTCAATTGTTTTCAATGGAGCCCCCAACATCCCAATGTTCTAATAATTTTCATACTAGCAGAGAATGAAAGTGCCAAGTTAGTCATGTGGTGTAGTAGGAGCATCACAACATAGATGGATGACAGGCACTATGTTAGCCTAATTTACATAAAGCACAATTTCTACAGTTATTGTGAAATGTCCATTTGGAATGCAATGGGTTGAGAACCCCTGAGACTGCAAATGGTGTGGCTGGTGGCAGTACATTGATTACAATGTGTTGTGCTACAACCAGCCTCTTCCTGAATCAAGACAATTATTTCTACTTCATCAAATTCATCTTTTGAAACACCTTGTCACGGACCTGTCCCTAATGACCATTTACGTGATGTTGCCATGACCTTGACTAAAATAAGACAAAGTAAGCACGGCAAGTATATTTAGGATTAAGAAATGGGGAGGTGTTTACAGTAAGCCACAGGTCTAGGGAAGGGTGTAGGAGACCCTAAGGTACTAATTACGATGTTGACGCCGTATGGGTCTAGTACCGCCCAACCATAGGCTAGCAGTTCCTCCCACACAATTAGGATATGACCACCCATAGGGTGGTTGGAAACATCCATTCTAGAATGGAAAGTTGTACAGCGGGTGGGCCTCACGGTGCCTGCCACACGGAGCAGGGACATTTAGGGGCCACCATAGGTGCCCCCCAGGCCCAATAGCGGAGGGCCAGGGGAGAAGAGGGCCCTTCTAGGGCCCCCAAAGACACTTTCCGACAGCCTTTCCATCATAATCCTGATGGCAGAGTCGAGGCTGGCTCAATCGTCATTGGGGATTATGGTGGCTTTCCGAAGCTCCGACGGGCTCAAGGAGCCTGTTAGAATAGCAGCAGACGGTCCCTTCGCCAAATGCCTCTGCCCACCATATTGTAATGCAGCAAGCGGACCGCAGGGGTAGATGTCAGTAGGACCGCAACTGACGGTTGGTCGGTTGGGGTCCTCCCGACATCATAATCAGCCCCTACATTTCTGACGGAGACCTGTGTCCTTAGGGAGAGCCAAACCTGGAGTCTGTCTTTTCTCTGGAAGTGAAAGCACGATCCGAATCATTGAAAGGTTAAAACCAAAGTACAAATGTGATGAAAAAATGTGGTATGACATTAAAATTTTAAAAAAGAAAATTATTTTTCAACATTTTGCAGTGTCTTTATTAAGTGCATATAATTATATCACTCAATTCAGTGATATTTGTTGAAAGTATTTTTTTTTACTGAACACGTTTAAGAAAATCTCTATACCACCAGCACATGTCAGAGCACTCTGTTGTAGCTCCAGGACTACTTGGCTTTTGTTAATTATTAATTTGCAGTAATAGAGGTGCTAAGCCTTTCCTGAAATCGATCATTTTCTCAAATCAGCAGACCATGGAGTTCCAATAAAATAAATAAGCAAAGGCAAAGCCTTGGAGTCTCGCCTATGAGAGCTATTGGCTTTGTCAGTGTCTTTTAGCCATGTAGTATGGCAGTGCGGCTGCAGTGAAGTATGACTTAAGTAAGAATACTGCACTTATGCCACCAGTGTTGTGTTTGTCGGACTGGTATTATTCTCAAACTATTTGTTCATGTTTCACTGCACGAAATTAACTGACTGAATTAGTACATATGTATAGTTTTCTGCTATCATTTTTTGCAAAATAATTTTTTTGTTTGTATCCTTGAAATGGGGACACGCGCATCTTTCATACGGCACTCGCTGCTACAGAAGGGACCGACGCTAGCCCTCAGACAGCCCGGTATTCGTGCCTGGAGGCGGCCGTCAGCATTCTGCGCGCCCAGAGGCGCATAAAGTAACCCGCGGCTCCCGCTTTACGGACACGCGCGGGCGCGCCCGGGTGAAGCCCGGGCCAAGGGCGGGCCTGTCCTTGCCCGTCACCGTCCGGAAGAGGCTGGGCTGGGCATTCCCTCTAACGTCCACAGCTCACCGGTTGGTACTGTTACGGTTCAAAAACATTACGTTTTTATTTGGGCATTGTCTTATTTTACCCATTAACAGTGCTTTGCTTGGGTGGGCCAGTAATAAGCATCCAGTTTTCTCTTTCCTCTCCGGGCCTAAAGAAGTGGTCCTATTACCTGCTCCCCAGCCCAGACACCTGTTTTAATCTTTCTCACCACGCTATTGAACTGCGTTCTAGTTGCTGCCCAGAGATATCAGCAATCAGTAAATGCGAGGGTGTGGGGGCACCCTGGACGCTTTCATTGTGAGGGTGGAATCCATACTTTGCCACGAAATAGTATAAACAAAAGGCGCCTATCGTTAGACCCTGTATCTCTGCAAGGGCATTTATCCTTAGGTCCCATTGGCTTGGGCGTTGTTCCTCTCATTTGCTCGCCTCCTATCGACCATGGTCAGCCACAGCCCCCTTTGGATATTGCCTCATCCCTCCTGATCCTGCAATCTGGTTCTGGATTGACGATAACAACAAGGTCGCAGACCATCACTCCACCCACCATGGATATTGAGGATAAGTGAAGTGAGCCCGCAGGGAAGTGAAGGAGAGGGGCAGGCACCCTAAAACCCAAACAGCAGAAGCGACCTCATCTAAATAAAATCCAGAGGTCCCTAAAAATCGTACCATCAGCACACAAGCTGACGTTGTCCCTCCTGCATGTAATGTTTTTGGGCATACTGCCTTGGACTATGGGGGGAGGGCCACTTTGGACTCATTTTGTGTACAAATGAAAGATTTGATTGCTAACAGCCTTGTTCCTTTAAAGGGTCGTCTAGATTGTTTGGACTCAATCCTAAACACTATACGTAGCTCAAATGGGCCGAGACAGCTTGTCGGGGAGAGCCTGAGCCCTGTAGTACCTCATTCTCAAGCCATAGTTCCCTTAGAACAAGTATTGGTCAGGATAACGGCTATTGAGGATTTGTTCAATATAATGGAGCACGTGCCACCGACCCTGTGCACAACCATCTAGTACTATCTGGTGGTCCTCCAGCTCCAGTTCCCCAGACCAATCCCCTTTATGCATTAGACACAGTTGCGACAGGCTCTAAGACTACTATGGGTCTAACATATAATCCAGCTTCTGTTCATGCTAAGCTCCATCACTGCTTCGTCATCTATTCCGCCCATAGTTTCTAGGGATAGGGAGGTAGATAGGCTCGGGACAAAAACCGGACTAACAGAGCCCTCGTTTAGTGAGTTTAAAATGGTGAGAAGAATAGGATGGGTTGGTAGAAGGGAGAAAACACTTCCTGGGGACTGTATTGTCCTCACTTATAAATCCCCAAAATTGGTACGCGAGATTCTATACAGTCTAGGTAGCGACCATGTGCTACTAAGAGAGATAAATGTTTTGCCCTAGGGATATTTCTACATAATTTCTACATGACTCAACATAACCATCCCTCCCACCAGAGATCAATAACCTCCAACATCCACCACCACTTCAATCTTCCTCTACACAATAGATTTGATATACTCCCATCTCTAGAAGACATAGATTGACTCACCTCCACTGCCGGTCCTGTTGCTCAAAGCAGGACCATAGAGACCTATTTGCCCAGTTTATAATTGACATCTATGGTCCAAAAGGAGTCTAATCAACATGTCATTAGTCACACTGAAGCCTTAGGGGATAATCTTCCTCCTCATTGTTTGGGGTTACCTGGCAATGCTCAGCCTGACAGAGCAATAGCTGAGGACAATTTTGCATCTGGCATAAATAAACTGGGTCTTTTACCAACTGCTGTAGACACCCAACTCCGTATATCCTATAACTAAAAATGCCCCCAATCCTACTGTGGACAGTACCCACACTGGGTGTGTAATGAAGGGTGATCCTAGGTCTAGCTTATTGAACATGCTTTCATGGAACGTGGCAGGTTTAATCACCTAATTGTCTAATCCTGACTGGCTTAAATTTATTTATGAATTTGATAACCTATGTCTGCAGGAAACCTGGGCAGTTGAAACTTTACACATTAATGGTTTTAAAACCTTCTGTACTCCGGTTGTGCCCTCCAGTCACGGGAAGAACAAGGGTGGTTTATGTATTTTTATATCCCATAAGCTGAATGTAATTAGGGTAGCATTGGTGATATCTAATACCTATTATCAGGTATTAAAGATTCACATTGATCAATCTTATTGCACCATCCTTCTAAATCTTTATAACAACATCCCTGCCTTGTGTTTGAGGGAAGTCACCAGGCAGTTGCAGGAGGGCCTGGATACTGCCTACAGGGATACAAATAAAGATCTCTGTATAATCTGGGGAGGGAACTTTAACGTGGGCCCTGTACCAATGCGAATGGGGGGACATTGTGGACTATCACCACCATTTCTCGTATTTCCCAGCTGGGGATATGCTAAATCTGATTAAATATTCCATTGACCTGGGTTTTGTTAACGATCTCTGTTCACCACCCATACCATGTGTACCAATTGTAATGGTCGCGGGTTGTCTTAAACTATTGATTTCTTTTTAATATCTAATTGATACGCCAACAGAATACTCAATTTTAAAACACAGATGGTAGCTTTTAGTGATCACTTTCCCATTAGTCTCACCATAGACCTGCCCTCCAAAGTACTATCTACTGAATCTATGCTCACTGAGCCTTTACAAGTCATTGATATTAATAGATACAATGGTTATACGATCAGATGGGCGGGAGTGCATTCTTTGCAACTAACCAAGTTACGTTTAACAAATTGCAAAACAGCCATTTTTACTTGCATTGACGAGTCGGCCACGGATATAAATATTTGTAACTCCTACCATAACATCTCGCAGGCTATTCAAAACAATCTGACAATTAAATCCAAAAGTTGCCCCAATGGCAATGGTAAGGTAGGATGGTTTGATTCCCAGTGTAGTAAGGCACATGCAGCACTAAAATCCCTACTGCACGTACCGAGGAGAGATCAGGAAGCCATTAATAGGGCTAGGGTGGCGTATTAGTTGTCTATTAAGAAACGCAAAGAAGCCATCAGTTCTGAATTGTGGCTGGCTCTGAAGCAAGCATCTGTCATAAAGGATATGAAAGGCTTCTGGAAGGCGGAGAACGCCCCATTATTGGCCCCTAAAAATGTGCCAAATTTCGAAACCTCAATTGAGGTGGACCTATGGGTGTGTCATTTCTCTAATTTATACAGTAGTAATGCTAATTTTAATACCTGTGAGGGCCCTAGATCAGGCCCTGGAGGCTACCTTCCAATTCGCATTGATTTTAATGTGGATGGGGTGATCCTGGCTATTAACGCAAGTTTAGGTGGTAAAGCCCCTGGGCCAGACAGTGTTCCAGTGGACCTCTACAAATCGTGTCCCTTAGTCTGGGGCCCACCTTTAACCCTTGTCCTTAGGGTGTGTTGTATGCAAAGCTTTACCTCGACTTGGACAGAGTCCACTCTTGTCCCTATCTTTAAGAAAGGTCATCACAATGACCCGGCCTGTTATAGACCTATTTAATTGCTGGATTCTCTAGTCAAAGTGGCCGGCCGTGTTGTTCTGAAAAAACTGCAGTCATGGCGGAGGACGCAGGCATTATATCAGAAGTCCAGTATGGATTTCGCCAAGGTTTTGGCACCGTGGAACAGAGCTTGAACCTGAGTCTCATAATGGGTAAATATACCCAGGCAAAAAAAGGGAGTCATTTTTATGTGCTTTGCCGATCTGAGCTCGGCGTTCAATTGCGTCAATCATCAGAAACTCTAGCGCATTTTAGAGGACATGGGGTTGGAATTACAACTAATTAATATTTTTAAACAGTCCTACCTAGAGGCTCAGGCAAGGGTCCGTTATGGTGGAACAGGCGAGATTAGCAATGGCTTCCCTGTTAGAAAAGGCAGGGGGGTGTTCTGGTCTCCCTCCTTTTCACCCTCTATATAAATAGTCTTGGTGATACTTTATCTAGGGAATGCTCAGACCTACCCAGGGTGGTATTAAGACCAATTGGTACATTGTTATATGCCGATGATGCAGTACTGATGGCCTACAAAGAATTATGACTAGTTTCGCTTCTCATATGATAAGTCTTGATCTTAATGTTAACTTTGCCAAAACATACATTATGAGATGTAGAAAGCCCAGTGGCAAGTGTCGTGATATCCTTATAAGTAAAGTGAAACTTGAATTTGTTGAACATTTTTCATACCTGGGAATTGTCTTTCACAAGAATGGTTCTTGGGCTAAATTGTAGGAAATTGTAGGAAATTTCTTTTCGCTAAAGCTATTGGCACCTTAATTTATTTATTTTGCCAGGAAACTGGGAAAGCGCCCTATAAACGACCTGTTGACAATATACAACGCCAAATGTATCCCAGTTGCTCTGTACAGAGCTGGTATTTGTGGCTATGTAAATGTGGAGCCTCTTCAGCAAGCAGAAACGTTTTTCTGATAAATCTCTTAGCTGTCCCAAGTAGTACGGCTACGTACATTTGTCATGCTGAGCTAGGGTTGTCGTACATGTCCGACCTCATCAAAATCCAGCCAATCTTGTTGTGGGATAAGGTATGGACCGGTGCCACCACTGGTCTTAATCAGGATGTAATAAGATATTGCCTAAATATGCAACAGGTAAAACGCATTCCTTGGCTTGCTTATATTTAAAACTCTATGTATGATTTAGATCACCCTGCTTTTTTTGACAATCCCGATAGCCTGTCCCTCATCACGAGGAGTGATCTAAAGGCACTAATCGTAAACCATTTGGAGCTGATCAGGTTATCCACTAATATTATGAAAACATCTGTCAGAGCTAACCAACTGCTTTAACCCAGACTGGGATACAACCCTATTTATCATTTACCTTTGGTAACTACGACAGGCTTTTATTCAAGTGTTTACGTCTAGGTAATTTTCATAATCTGGTCACCTTTCCTCAGTTAAATGACTGGTCACTTGTAAGTAATTTTTCACCGCCGTAAATGAATGTTATCTATTCCGTTTATTTTCATGTTCGTCCATGTTGTTTTTTATATCTATTGTGCTTTTATGATTTGACATTTTAAATCGAATAAAGCGTATTTTGAACTGACCTGACCTTGAAATGTACGTGACTTATCCCCTAAACTCCCAATTTTCTATTATTGAATTTTACACATTGCAAACAAAAAACAGTTTGCTGTTCTGTCTGTGCTCGTCATATTGTCAATCATGACAGTCAGTCTAATAACTGTGCATATTGACCACATGGAAAGTTTAAAAACAAAGAAATACCGTTTTCAGGGAAGCTTAAATAGCTGTTCTGTGCAGATATACAGATATGCTCCCTATATACTGCTGATGTTTAGTGTAATAATATTCATTTACTGTATATAACAACCTTACTGTACCAACATCAAAGTGTCTGTACAATCATCATTAAAATAAATGTGGATAAAAACTGCTTAGAATTCATCTTTTTGTCCAAAAAATGTTACTTATGAAATTAAAATAAATATGTATAAATAAAAATGTTCAAAAAAGTCTAAAACTCAAAATAATGTACTGTTAATTTTCAATAGTTCTATTCGACAGCACAATTTGTCGCTTTCTCAGCTCACATTAGAGATGATGCAAACTCCCTTTGTTACAAATGTTTGTATATTTTCATTCGAGTTGAAAAAATACGTATTTACTGGAGACATGTAATTTCAGACTTTGTTTTACAGCGTTTTAAGCCAGACAATTAGAGGATGATTCCCAACGGCCTTCACATCCTCTACAGATGTTAAGCTTCTTTGCTAATAGGTTATATTGGTGCATCGGTGGCACATTGCGCAAACCCATTGTCAAATTACCTCCACGGTCGTGACTTAAAGTAAGACTAAACACTGGCGTAACGAAAAGTGAGGGGGCCTCCCTGCACAGTACTTAGGGGGCCCCCTCCGGGCCCAATCAGGAGCTCTCCGGCCAGAGTGCAGGGCCGATGGGGACCCTTGGAGCTAGGGGCCCACTGCACTGCGTGGGATGCGGGGGCCTGTGTTACGCCCCTGAGACTGAAAAGCAATATGACTTTACAATCAAGCGACGGGGGCAAGAAGCAATGGAGTGGGAGGAAGATAAATCCTCAATGTGAGTGCTACGAGCAGGATACCTAAAAAGAAATCAAACAGTACGTGTTCCATGCTCCATCAAAGGGACAAAGAGAGAAAGTGAAACTGAGCAGACTGACCAATGAGAAGCAAGAAAATGAGACTGACGATGTGGCCAACCAACGGTGAGTAATGGGCGGGTCTCATGAGAAGTTGTTATTAACAATAGATCTTCGCAAGCGAAAGCTAGAATGTCACAGGCGAGACCTAAAAAAGCACCTACCGTTACTCTTATGGCTCATCTGGCATGATTTTAGGAGAGGTTCAACACCTCAATTACTGCAATTAAAAAATTAACAAAACAAAAAGGTCTCGGTGCCCGCACAGAATTTGCTCCTGAAGCTACAGCACTTCAAGAGAACAGATTTCTGTGCAGGGTGACAGTGAGACATGCTCTGTTTACAATTCAAAATCTGGGCAGATATTGTCCAATGCACCCCCTCCACCACTCCAAAATCTGGGGAGGATAAATCCCATGGTTCAGTGGCCGATGAGTTTAAGGTTAGGGTAGTGATAAGGGAGAATGTGAAGATAAAAGAAAGGTTTATGGTTAGGGAAACTACAGGTTGAGGGTTATTGTTGGAGCAAGGGTAAGAGTTAGGTTTAGGATAGATTTGTGACTCAAGTGAATGGAATGGTGAGGGTCAACGTTAGAGTAAAGAGTGGTTTAAAGTTAGTGTTAGGGTAAGGGTTAGAGGGAAAAATAAGCATTAGGTTTAGTGTTAGCAAAAAAAGGAGGCTTTAAGATAGTGTGAGGTAAAGTTATGTGCAAGTAGATAAAGTCAACTGGCACGCGTGGTAGAGGTTGTCAGGGGAGGGGCAAACAACATGCCAGCATTCACGGCCTCACTATATGGTCTGACCTAGGCAGGTTCTGGCATTGCATACCACTGTTTCATGCAGCTCCACACCAGACAATGCTTGACATATGACGAAACTTCTGGTCATATCATAACATTACTGGACCTATGATTGACATTACCTGACATATGACGACATTGATGGGCTTTAATCCGTTAGTGCTGAGACACATCAGGGTATTCGTTTGTACTTTACACAACTTAAAATCAAATCAAACCCATTCCAAGCATTAGATTGTCATCCCTGCCTTAGATGATAATGTCTGTCACATGGTGGACATCCCTGGCAAGGGATGGCCACCATCACTGTATGAAGATGGCTGTCCCTCACAAACAATAGTAACGCTTGGGCTTTCAAGCCTGATTGTGCACGTGCAAGGCGTAGCCCGTGCTCGTGAGGAGAAAGTAAGGCAGATAAGGGAAAATTAATAAGTATAAGTTTGTGCATCAGGAGCAAGATCAGAGAATTCAAATTAGTGATTTGGTACGAGTAAAATTCGAAGGCTGCTGCTATCTCATATTACTGGTCTGGAAGATGGGAATAAGAGAATTTGACTTAGCCAATGTCTGTACAAATGCAGCAATAGGAAATTATAGTATTGGTTGAAAATTACACCTGGTGTTGGAGAGAAAATTTCTGCATTTGCTAACAAAATATTGTTGCTATTTGAAGTAATCCAAAACAATGTGCGTGAGATGAATTCCTTAAGTTTATTCCAAGTACAGCAGATGAACAGCTTACAGACCACCATGCTCCAGTGCCTTCACTCAATGCCTCCCAACCGCCCATCCATAGAACACCCAACAAGAATACAGAACATAGAATACAAGCCCAATCTAAACAAGCTAGAATGCATCCCAATGAATACAACACACCTCCCCCCTATTAAAAACAAAAAAACAAAAAAAACATAGATTCATCAGTATTTCACAAAATCCTTCATTTTTATCGGAGCATTCCTAATACGACAACTCCTTCTAGGTTCACACACCAATTTGTTTGCATCTTTAGAGGTACCATCAGCAACTCCCATTTCCCCAATCATACTATTCTGTCCCACAACAGGAAAAGGAGTATGCTCAATACCATTCCTAAAATGGCCACTTGAAATGGATCCAGGAACTTGACCATGCCCAATAACACTATCTAAAATAGGATCAGGGACACAGAAACTATCAAAGAAATTCTGAGAATCTTCATGAATTACCTTTTTAGAATGCACTACAGGCAATTGAGGTTTCCCTACAATAGACCTATTTCTGAACAGAGAAACACGTCTGAAATTCCAAACTTTACCATCTTTTACCCTCACAGCTCTAGAAAAAACCTCAATCACCTCAATAGGATCAGACCATTTAGACCCCATCCTATTATGAGTCCCTCCAAATTTTACTCGAACCAAATCACCGATTTGAATTCTCTGATCTTGCTCCTGATGCACAAACTTATACTTATTAATTTTCCCTTGATAATTTCGTACACGTTCTCTAGCTTGAGCAAAATCCACACCATCATCTTGTGAATACCTCTCTTTCAACCACCAAGGCAGAAGTTTCAACCCAGGCTTCCGACCTCTCAATATTTCAAAAGGAGAATAACCAGTAACCGCACTCGGAGAAGTACGATAAGTAAGCAAAGTAGCTCGCAAAGCTTTCCGCCAATCAATATTACTCTTCACAGCCAGTTGAATGGATTCTTTGATAACTCTGTTGAAACGCTCAACCTGACCATTCGCCTGTGGGTTATAATTAGAAACCCTTTTGTGCACAATTCCATAAGTCTTCAAAAACAATTCCATCTCCTTACTGGTAAATTGGGTACCATTATCCGAAACCAACTCTGAAGGTAAACCCTCACGGGAAAAAACATTATCAAGAAATTCTATTACCTGCAAGGAAGTAATTTTTTCTACAACTTTAACCTCCGGCCATTTAGAAAAGTAGTCTATTAAAACCAAAGCAAAAACTTCTTTAGAAGAAGGCAAACACAAAGGGCCAATGATATCAATCCCCAGTTTCTTCCAGGGTCCATCAACATACTTAATAGGAGTTGTGGAGGTAGACAAAGGTTTGACCGACTTATCACTTTTAGAGCAAGGAACACAATCTCTAACCCATTTATCATCAATACTGTCAATGCTTGGCCATCAATAAAATTCTCTTAAACGTCTCTTAGTACAAGACATGCCTAAATGTCCCTCATGGGCAATGGTCATTAACTTCTCTCTAACACCATATGGAGGAACAATTTTATCACCTTGTGAAGACATAAGTTTGTCCTTCACCTTAAAAAATGAACTCAACTCACCATTCAACTTCCTCTCTTCTGGCCAACCAACACGTAAATATTCAAGAACTCTGCACAAAACATTATCTTCACTCATGGCTCTTCTCCAATCATCCTCTGAAATAACTCCAGATAAACCAATTCTGCTGACATCTTCAAAAGTATATGCAACATCAACACATTCTTCCCCAGAATCACTAGAATCCACATCAAAAGGTAGAGGCAACCGAGACATACAATCAGCATGAACATTCATACGGCCAGGAATATACTCAACACAACATTGAAATTCTTGCAACTTCGCAGCCAATCTAGCCAAACGTGCAGTTAAAGTTCTTCCACCACCTGCATCTAACATGTTAATCAATGGCTTGTGGTCCGTCCTTAAACAAAATTTTGTTCCCCACAAGAATTGTCTGAAATGCTGTGCAGCCCAAGTACACGCTAATAATTCCCGCTCTATAGTGGAATAACTGCATTCAGCACCACGCAATGATCTAGAAGCATACAAAATAATATGTTCAGTTCCATTACTTCTCTGCATCAAAACTGCCCCCAAACCTGTCCCACTCGCATCAACAGCTACTACACATTCCTGTCCAACCACAAATGGTTTCAAAAATGGTGCCAAGCAAATCTCCTTCTTAAGCATTTCAAACGCAATTTGTTGGTCTTTACTCCAGTCAAATTTTGCATATTTTTTTTTTTCCAAAACCTTTATTGCACCACATAATCTTACACAGCACTTGGCCCACAACCCAGCGGGCCGGCCGCTACAACATAAGTGAATGAGCCTCTACATTTGAAAAGTCTGTACATTCGTTACTGTGTCCCTGTTCCGGTCCAGTCGCTCTTTAAGTAAGGCGCCTTATTCACAAGTAAAGTCCTGATCGCCCAAGGTTTAGGTTCTGTTTTTTGTGTTTTATACAATAAACAAACTTAAAAATCAACAAAGAAATCTCAGATAGGTCAGCTCGCGCTGAAGCGATTCCGCACACACTGTGCTTTGCAAAGTTCCTGGCAAATTGGTCTGCAGGTATACTCTTACAATTTCTCATGTCAAACAGTACTGATGATAAGGTTACATGGAAGTCCTACGGTGCACCCGCCGTATTGGCCCCTTGGTGTCATCCCTCCCATCTCCCCATTGCCACCCGGTGCCCCTACCCCTCCCCCACACCACCTCCTCTTGGGGACGCTAATCGTCCTCACCTTCCTCGTCAGACGATACCGGTTCGTCCTCTGGTAGGGGCTCACAGATGTCTCCCCGGTAAGAGTTCCACGGGGACCAGATCTTATTCCATTTTCTCGGGCAGGCTCTGTTCTTATATACCTCTCTTTCTGTAAGCATTACCCTGTCTAGATTCACACACCATTGTGACCTCGTCGGCACCTCCGTGGCCCCCCATTTCTGTGCTATGTCTCGCTTAGCTATAACCAAACCCAACGTGACCCACTGCAATCCGTACCTGGACAAATCATTAGGTTCCCACACGTTAAGTAAGCATTTGCGCGGTTCAGGGATCAGGGAGGTTCCTACAGTTTGTGATATGGTGCGCAGTATACTTCTCCAGTATTCTTGAATGCGAGGGCAGTCCCATATCGTGTGGAAGAAAGTTCCCTCCTCCCCACACCCTCGGAGACAAAATGGGTGTTGTGCGCGGTGTATGAGATGTAGTGTCGTCCTAGTATAATATTCTCTGTGTAGTATTTTGAGCTGTATGAGCCGGAATTTAGCTGATATACCCACTTCTTTGGGTGAAGCCACCGCTTCGTTCCATTCGGATTCATCCATAGCTGCCACGTCCCCCTCCCACTTTTCCTTAAGTTTGATCATGGGGTCCGGCAAATTGTTGCTTAACTTTCTATACGTGAGTGAGGTGGCTCGTTCTGGCATGTATTCCGTAAGGAGACGGTCTTCAAGTGGCGAGGACTCTGGCACCTCCGTGTCTGGGGGGATGGCTGCGAGTAATGCGTGTCGGATCTGTGCATATCGGAATGTTTCTCGTGGCCCTAACTCGTATTGTTCTCTCAGTTGTGCGAACGGAATCACTGTGCCCCGTTCCCACAGATCCCCCACCGTGGACAGGCCCAACATGTCCCAATGGGTGAAGCCCTTACTGTTTCGTAGGTTCCCCAGCGCCCGAGAGTCCCACAGGGAAGTACGTTTCGTAATCCTCCCCTTCCACCCTAGTGTCGCCTGAGCCCTGTGCCATAACCCCGCAGTGAGTTTTGTGGGTCCCTGAAGTGAGCGCACCCTGCGTTGGTCGTATAAAGGGGCCAATAGAGTACTAGCTCCCAATTGTGTTCTGTCCGCTCTGAACGCTGGGTCATTTTGGGGGGCATGTATCCATTGATTTATAATTTTCAGCTGTGCCGCCCAATAATAAATGTTCAGGTCTGGTAGTGCAATCCCTCCGTCGTACCACCCTCTGCACAGCTTGACCTGCGCTATGCGGGCCGGGCGGTTACTCCACAGGAGACTCGCCACCACCGCCGACACTCTCCTAAAGTAGCCTGGTTCCACTGGGTATGGCGTATTCTCCAGTACGTATAGGAATCGTGGCAATGACATCATTTTATATAACGCTGCCCTACCCAGCATCGTGAGGGGCAGCCCGGCCCACACCCCAACATCTTGTTTGAGCCGTTCTAAAGGAGGCATCAGGTTTTTCTGCGCAAATCCAGTCGGGTCCTTGGTGACATGTATGCCCAAGTATTTGAAGGAGGAACCGGCCTCGGTCAGGGGGCCACGAGCATCCAGTGTCGGGCCTGGCCCCTTCAATACGTACAATACCGACTTATTCCAGTTTAACGTGTATCCCGAGACCTTCCCATGAACATCACACAGAGTCAGAAGCGCCGGAATACTATGGTCTGGAGCAGTGAGGTAAACCAACATGTCGTCTGCGTATAGTGAGACGCGGTCTTCCCCTCCCCCGGCCCAGGAAATCCCTCTAATCAGGGGTGTGGACCGTATTAGGTGTGCTAGCGGTTCCAGCGCGGTTGCGAAGAGCAGTGGCGACAGGGGGCAACCCTGTCGGGTTCCTCTACCCACTGGGAATGTGCGTGAGATATGGCCATTCGCCACCACCTGTGCCATTGGCCCTGCATATAACAGCCTGACCCATGCTATGAATTTGGGACCGAACACCAAGTGTGCCAGGACTTCGAACAGGTAAGTCCACTCAACCAGATCGAATGCCATTTTCGCGTCAAGCGCCAATACTACCGCCGGCTCGAGAATCGACTCCGCTCCCGCCAACACTCCGTGCACTCTTCTCAGATTCAATGCCGTGTTTCTATGCGGCATGAACCCGGACTGGTCGGGATGTATGAGGTCCGGCAGGTGTGTTAGCAATCGGGTAGCTAGGAGTTTGGCTAGTATTTTAACTTCTGCATTGAGCAGGGATATGGGGCGATATGAGTCGCAGTCTTCCGGTGGCTTCCCGGATTTAGGTATCGCGATAATGGTCGCTAGCCTTTGGTCTGGTGGGAGCTCGCCTTTTGCTAGGCAGTCCTTGTACATGGCCAGTAGGTATTCACCAAGCCGTCCCGCTGTGGCCTGGTACCACTCAATCGGGATGCCATTCGGGCTGCTCGCCTTACCGGGCTTCAACGCTCGTATTGCCATCTGGACTTCATCCACCGTTAGGTCTGCCTCTAGTTCCGCTGAAGCCTCTGGCTGCAACCTCGGTGTGTGGATCGGCTCTAGTGCTGCCCTGGCCATTTCCACCGTCACCTCCCTGTCAGACGTGTAGACACCCTCAAAATGGACGGCGAGTATGTCTACAATTCGCTCCGGGCTCGTGTGTATCACACCTCCCCTGTCTGTCACCCGCTGGATACCTCTTGAGCACCCTCCCTTCTTGTCCAGCCAGGCCAGCATCCTGCCCTCTTTGTCTCCTATATCATATATTCTGTTCCTAGTTTCCGTTATCTGCCCTCCGACCTGATGCCGCAGATATTCCGTATACGTGTGTTGCCGGAGGTGCAGTGTGTGGACAGTGTCCGGCGTGGGGCGTGTCTCGTGTGTTACTGTCGCTTCTCTCAGTGCCAGCTCTATTTCGGCCAATTCGCGCGCCCTTTCTCTCCTATAGCCTGTAAGTGTAGTGATTGCGTGCCCCCTCAACACTGTCTTGTACGCTTCCCACAGGGTCGCTGCCGAATGCACAGATTCTAGATTCTCTTCGAAGTAAAGCTTCGTCGCCGCCTTGAGCGCTTTCCTGACTTTAGGCACCTTGAGGTACGCTGCCGGTATAGGGTATATCCGTTTACGGATTTTCCCCTGGGTGGAGAGTGTTAAGAGAACCGGGGAGTGGTCCGAAATGCCCCTAGGGTGTATGTCTATGGTGTCCATGTGTTGCACACTTTCTCCCAGCGCCAAGAAGTAGTCTATCCTCGTGAGACTGTTGTGGACAGCTGAGTGGTAAGTGTATTGACTCATGTTTGGGTGCGCATGTCTCCACATGTCCACCAGACCCATTGCAGTCAGAAAGCGTTGGAAGCGTGAGGGAACCCCTGACGGTACTGTGGGTGGGAATCTATCAAGTGTAACGTCCACAGTGGCATTAAAATCCCCCCCAAGTATAATGTCCCCCTCTGGAAGGGCTAGTAGGAATTCACCCAGAGCTGGAAGCATGACTGCATGAAGGGCCAGTGGAATATAGATCGAGACCACATTCAGAAGCCTTCCTTCCCACTGTCCCTGTAGGGCCGCAAAGCAACCCTGCCCATCCGTTTTCGTGCTCAGTGGTATAAAGTGTGAAGATTTCTGAAGTAAAATCCCTGTCCCTCGTGACCCAGATGAGAACTCTGAATGCACCATCATTCGATAACCTCTTCTATCAAGTGCCTTGACAGTCCCCCCTTGTAGATGAGTTTCTTGTAGAAGCGCCAGAGCCGGCCCCTGTCTTTTCAATGCAGTGAGTACCAGCCCTCGTTTTACCTTATCCCCCAGGCCCCGCACGTTTCATGTTAGTATGCGATGGGGTGCTCCCCGGGGACTAGGTACACTCACTTCCCCCCTACGTTGTGAACAATCCGCCATGTTCCATCGTGTTGTTATCCATGTGACCAGTGTGTCCTGCGACCCTTGTGTCCCACCCTTCCCGCCCAAGGTGACATCGCGGGCACCCGCCAGCACAACCCGACCAATCCAGTAGATTTCTAAAAGACTCAACGAGCACCCCTTCTCCCTTCCCCAACTAAACCTGGAGAAACTTGCAGCTTAATACAATTTGCGGTGCACTTAAAACGTTCAAACATCCCCCCCAGTCCCCCCCCCTCCCTGCCTCCCTGCCAGACGGGCTTAAAACTGACCGCCTCCCCAACTCAGCAGAGTGCTTTACCCAACCCATTAACAGTACTTGCTTGCTGGGGTGAAGTGTCCTCCGGAGTAGACATGACCCCTGCCCTCTCCGGTCTACCCCAGGCCAGTGTCTAAGCCGGGTCTCACCCTTGAAGCCATGGCAATGTTCATTCCGTTCGACGTCGGGGACTACTCCTCCACTTCTTCCAGACTAATGTCGTTTTCCTGCGCCTGGGAGTGCGTTGATTCAAATCCACCTGATGCGTGGGATCTCGGCTGGCTGTCCCCTCGTTGGCTCAGGTTCGTTCTCTGAGAGCGGCGGGGTAATCCTACTTGACGCCATCCATCCAGCCATTCACGCGCTGACTCTGGCGTGTCGAAAAACCAAGTCTTGCCGTCCGCGACCACTCTCAGCCGGGCCGGGAATAGCATCGAATACGGCAGTTCCTTAGTCCTCAGCTCCCGTTTGATGTCAAGGAAGGTCCTCCGTCGGCGCGCCACCTCCGCTGTATAGTCCGGGAAAAAGGCTATCGTGGAGTTCTGGACTTGAAGCGGCGCAGCCCTCCTAGCCGTTTGCAGGATCGCGTCCCGGTCTCGAAAGTTGAACAATCTCGCAATTATGGGTCTGGGGGCGGCCCCCGTCTTGGGTTGACCCCCTGGAACTCTGTGCGCCCTTTCGACGGAGAAGAAGTGCGATAGGCCCTTGGGTTTGAGCTGTGTCTTGACCAGGTCCTCCACGTACAGATCCATGGCTTTGGTTCCTTCCGATTCCGGGACCCCAAGGATCCTTATGTTGTTGCGTCTCGAGCGCCCTTCCTGATCGTCCAGCTTTTCTTTCAGAGTCTTGTTCTCAGCTGCCACTCGTTCCATCGCCAATTGTAGGTCGGAGACGTCCTCCACTAGAGATTTAGCTACCACTTCGACCTGTTTCACTCTTTCTCCCATTTTCTGGAAGTCCGCCCTCAGGAGCGAGACTTCTGTGGCCGTGGATCCCACTGTGGCCTGTACCTGTGCCAGCGCCTTCATCACGTCCTCAAGTGTCGCTTTTTTCGTCCCATCAGTCTCCGGTGTCTTTCCCGTTGACGTGCGTGGTTCAGCCTGAGAGTGCGCCTGCTTCTCATACGCAAATTTGTTCAGCGCAGACTGCGACGAGGTGATCTTCGGGCCCCTGCCAGCCATGTTTCGGCCCGGCTCCCCAGCGGTCTGTATTCGCCCCCCGAGGCTGGTGAACCCCGATGTGGGGCGTCAGTGGGTAACGGGTGAAGAGTGGACCTTGACGTTTGCGTTCACTTACTTCCACTACTTGGAGAGCGGGTAGTCCGTGGATGGCAATGTATCGGGCGTGATCCCAGTTCTGCCAATCTGTTAGAAGAAGGCTTTAGTTCAAGGGCAGGCCCGAGTCAAACCCAGTGCACCGAGCTGCCTGCCTGCCGCTCTTCGTTCCTTCTCGCCTTGGGGCGCCGCCCTCCACCTCAATCTGTGTTACGTGACGACGTTTCAGCAAACCCCCTTCTAGTGCCAGCTATGTTTGGACGATGTGTGGTGAAAGTCTCTCCCAGCCCACCGTCAGTTTCTGGGGCTTAATGTTCTCTACGGGGCACCTCGCCCGTGCCTTCGTTGCCTCCCGGTCCTTCGCCTCCTCCCTTGCCGCTCCTCAGCGTCTGCTCCCCCCCCTGCCGTGCGCACAGCAAGGTCTGCTTCCTTTCCAATTGCGGGCGTGTTCAGAGTGGCACCGACTCACTTTATGATGCGGCTGGCGCCGCGAGCCGCACGAGTGCAGGTCCCTGTGGTCGAAGCCTGTGAGCCGGCCCGCAGCGGCCCCCGCCAAATGCGCCCTCCGTCCTCCCCCTACCGCCGTCTATGTTCTCCGCCTGGGTGCGTCAGCGTTGACCTCGCTCCGCCGCCGCTTGGCGCCCCACAACCTCCGTGGGCTTCCGGGAGCGCAGTCACTCGGGGGAGCCGGGGGGGAGCGCTCCGATCAGTGGTACCGGTGCGTAGCTGGGGGGGAGGGGAGGGCACCGCTTACTTCCGGTCGCTCCGTGCCGCGTCCCTCTCACTTCCTCCCGGACTCCAGATCTACGTGATCCCGGTGTTGCTGGAGCGACGTAGGCCCCCTGGTGACGGATGTTGGAAGTCAGCCTCCCGGTGTCCGATTTCTGCCGTTCCGCCTCCGGGTGATTCCCGCTCAGTCCTGGATCCGGGTTCCTCCGATCCGAGGTTAATTGAGGTGGGATTAGTGGTCGGATTGTTGTGGGGTCGCTGTCTCACTCACGGAGCCCTACAGCTATGCGACCGCCATCTTCAGCCGCTAAGCCACGCCCCCCAAATTTTGCATTTTTTTTAACAACAATCTAAGATGAAATACTTTTGAAGCATAATTTTGGATACATTTGCTATAAAACTCAGTAAGTCCCAAAAATGAGTATAACTGTTCTTTGTTAGTTGGAGCGGGTGCTTCAGTAATGCTTTTAACATGGTTGAACTTAGGTTTGATGCCCAGACTAGATATTTCATGCCCTAGATATTCAACCTTTCCTTGTTTAAATTTGCATTTTGAATATTTGAGAGTCAACTCTTTATTCTGTATACTTTGCAAAACCCTCATCAAATTGTTATCTTGTTCCTCGGAATCTTTCCCATAGATTAATATGTCGTCCTGAAAGGCTATTGCACCAGTACAACCTTCCAAAACTTCCTTCATTAACCTTTGGAATACAGATGCCGCGCTAGCTAAACCAAAAGGCATTCTTAAGAACTGGTACATACCCTCCGGTGTTATGAATGCTGTTAAACATTTTGAATCCTCATGCAGCATAACCTGATGATAGGCACTAGCCAAATCCAATGTTGAAAAAACACAAGCCCCAGATAGCATAGAGATTAATTCGTGTATATTAGGTAAAGGATGTCTATCAGTCCAAATCTCTTTATTAAGACTGCGGAGATCAACACATAACCGAAGATCCCTGTTAGGTTTAAGAGAAAGAATAACCGGAGAAACCCACGGTGAAGATTCAATGGGTTCGATGACCTTACCTTGTACTAACTCTGCCAACATACTTTTTAATTTATCTCGATAAGCAAGAGATACATTGCATACTCTGTGTCTCACCGGAATAGCAATACTTTTGAGAATAATTTTATGTTTGAAATCAACAAATTCACCAAGACTCTCCTCAAAAACGTTTGGATACATTCCCTTAACACTAGCAACAAATTGTTCATTGGACTCAGACACAATATACACAGATGGTGAGGCATTAGGATCAAGCTTCATCCCCATTTCCTTCTGATGAGGCCATCCTTAAATTGACACACCTTTAGTAGCAACATATACCTTGTACCTGGTTCTTCTACCTTGAAAATTTTAATCTGCCCAAAAAAATCCTTCCAAATCAATTTTTTTTCCAGTATAACCACCGGGTGTAATATCAGAAGACAATAATTCTTTGTGACCTTTTAATTTCACAAACACTTCTTTCCCAATTATAGTGTACCAAGCACAAGAATCAACCATCATTTGAATATCTTCACCATCAATAGATATAAAACAAGTTGGAAAATTCTTGGTGTCACTACATCCAACGCAAGAAATGCAGTTGAATTCACTGAATTGTTCACACATTCCTTCTTCACCTGATGTTACGCAATAGACTTTTTGATTAGATCTACACATTTCCCAAAATGGCCTACCCTCTTGCATTTTATACAAATTTTATTTAATGCCGTACAATTTCTAAAATTTCCAACATGGTCAAAACTACCACACCTATAACATATTATGAAATTACGTCTCCCACCAAATTTGTTTTCAGAAGGGGTAAATTCTTTTTCCCCCACTTGTTTTCTTTCACTTCAACCACTTTTTTAAAAGAATGCAAAGGTTTCTTTAAATAGGACTGGTTTTTAACCAGGGACACTTCAGAAGTGGAATTCTGAATTTTCACAGAAACACTTTGAGATGGACCTCTAATCCATTTACAAACTTCTCAGACTGATCAATGCCCTTAGCTAACCACAGCGCTCTAAGAGGATTCAGTACCCAACCATAACCTCTCTTGTATCTTTTTACTAAGAGTTTTCATCATGATTTGGTCTCGTAAAACTTGTTCATAGTTGATGGTATCAAAAGCGCATGAACCCGCTAAAGCACGTAATGCTGAGACGTAGTTTTCAATAGACTCATCGTCTTTACGGGCTCGTGAGTAAAACTTGATTCTTTCCATTACGGTATTTATTTTCTTACCAATACGTAAAGACAGTTATTTTACAGCAACTTTAAATACATCAGTCTCCTCCGATCCTTCAATTGGGGGCAAATTCATAAATTCCTTTATTCCCTGTCCACCTAAACAATGCCTCAAAAGATCTAGTTTCCTTTTTTGAGAACAACCATCTTCCTCCAATACTTCCACATATGCCAAAAACATGGGGTACCATAACTCCCATTCAATTTTTGGTTCTCCTGCAACCGGTAAGAAATGTGGCGGCGCTAAAATAGAAGACATCTTAAATAAATAGTATGAAAGTGAAATAAATGAAATAAATGACAAATTGGATCAACTTCCTGAAAATAAGAGTGGTTACACAAATATAAATGTATACATCACTGTAATCAGGTAAATTGTGGAAATGCTAAAAAAAATTCCTAAATAATTTTACAACAAATAAATGTCTCAAAATAAAATAATATTAATACGAGATAGATTTCCTTTTGAGTTGAAAGTGTGCGAATCACAGAAGTTCGCAATAAAATTGTGGACATAAAAAAAATGTGCGAATCACTTCACAATGCTGATAAATGCCGATAAATAATTCCAAGAGGGCCGCCTTGCGTACGTGATGACGTCAATTTCCCAGAGAGCTCAGCGCGATCCAGAGTGCATTGCGCGACAACTTCAATGAGCGTGCGCAACACCAGCCTTGTAACGAGTCCAGCGAAGAAGAAATCCAATGCTCGAGCACAAGTAACGGTTAACTTTTCTATATTTTTCTTTAAGCTTCACCAAAATAGTTATGATGGAATAATACAGGATGAAACGCCACACCGTGATAACGTAACGAGTGTGTCTGTATAAAACTTGTCTTCCAAATGACTTTAAGTAAATTCAAACAGCTTTTCCAAAATCAAAATATATATCCGCTCGCAGTCAGCCGCTGGCGCAATCACAAGTACAATAAATCAATCAGCCGCTGGTGCAATCACAAGCACAATAAATCAATCAGCCGCTGGTGCTTTCCCGCACAAACATAAATTGAAAAAAAAATACCTTGAAGCCAAGTGAACGCTGTCTTCTTCGCTGTCTCAGAACATCTCAACCTTGTCGCCAAAAATGTATGAAGTAATCCAAAACAATGTGCGTGAGATGAATTCCTTAAGTTTATTCCAAGTACAGCAGATGAACAGCTTACACAACCACCATGCTCCAGTGCCTTCACTCAATGCCTCCCAACCGCCCATCCATAGAACACCCAACAAGAATACAGAACATAGAATACAAGCCCAATCTAAACAAGCTAGAATGCATCCCAATGAATACAACACTATTCAAGTACAAAAATCTATATATGTAAAAAAAAGAAAGAAAACAATCCTTTGGTGTCAAAATGATTTTAATGGCTATGTTAAGGGACCATTATGTATTTTCAAAAGATAACAAAGTAATATGCTATGACAATACTTTATTACAAAAAAATGAAGACATAATCTTTGGGACAAGATCATTGTATTTTCAGAAAATTACAAGCTGATGCTTGGGGAAAACTACTATCATTTGCTGAAAACGAAATAAAATGTTGAATTTGGGGTCAGTAAATGGGTTGCAGCATAAAAGACAATTGTTTATATTCTTATGATTTTTACCTGATAGTCACACATCACCAGTTTCCCATCTGTTTGCCGTCATGGTGTTGTGCTCACGGTGATGCACACACCCTCATAGTAAAATGTTGTTGTTTCATTTAGTCTGTGCATTTATCTGGGATCAGTGATGCACACATCATTTCTTCATTTCATGTGTGCATGTTAATTTTGCATGTAGGTGATGTGCACACCTCCTAGACTTGAATTCTTTTCACACTGAAGTATATGGGGGAATTTTGCATAGCAGTGATTTGCACACGTGTTCCTGCTAACATAGTTGTGACTCAGTAATTTTGCACACCTTTGTATTATCTTCTGTATTCATTCTGATTATTTCTGGGGGTGCAAATTGCACCATGGGAATGCCAAATTTAGCTTCGCCTGATATCAGACTTGTTTCAAATGTGGAAAAAAATGGCATTTTGCACGTGTGAGCACAGCTACGGGGTTGCACAGTGGCACTATGCAGACTGTTAAAATCATTGAAGAGGACTTTGCGGATTCTGGGGAGGAAAGTGAGAATAATATCTTACTTATATTATCTCCTTCACCTTTGCAGTCAGAAGGTGTTGTTGAGATAGCTACCATGGCTGAGTTACGGAAAAGAAAATCTCTAGTTTGTGTGATTTGTGTGAATGGCAAAAATGTAAGTTTTTTTACGGATTCTGGTTCCCCGTTCACCCTCATCAATGTCAAAGACTTTGATGGGTTGGATGGCATCCAATTGTACCAGTCCAACATAAGTATCTTTGCTTATGGTGGTAAAAGGGTGGAAGTCCTTGGTACATTTGTGGCTAATTTGTTATTCAGGTAGGGTCTTGCATTTGGAACTGTGTACATCGTGAAGGAAGGGTGCAAATTTGTTAGGGTGGGAGGGGCAGGGGGAACTGGGGATCATTCTTGACCCCAACCACCCTGACATGCTTTTGTCAAGACACAAGGCGAAATAGTTTTACAGCCCTTCCCTATCAGTTATTCACCTTCTTGGAGACACAGTTGGACAGTTGTCTGGTGAGGAATGGACTCAAAAGTATCCTGAGGTCTTTAAATATAACCTAGGCAAACTTAAATGTTTCAGCACTGCAACATCCTCAAGGAAGGTGCAAAGGCAGTTACACATAAGGTCCGCAAGGTCACTGTAGAGTCTGCCCTATGAGCCTCAGCAAGAGTTGGAATGTTAGTGTGCCATGGGTGTGTTCAAATCCATTGAAGGGTCCGAGTGGTTGGCTCCCTTTGTTTTGGCACGCTAGGCGGATAAGTCTCTCAGTATGTGTGTGGATCTATGCGATCTCAACTCTAACATCTGAGTGGGTCGCCAACCCTTGCCCAACATCAATGAAATGCTGACAACCTTGGATGGTGCCAAGTATTTCTCCTCGCTTGACATTTCCTCCGCTTACCACCAGGTCGAATTGAGCAAGGACTCCAGACACCTTACCTCATTTGTAATGCCTGAAGGGGCGTTTCGCTACATACTAATGCCATTTAGTCTGGCTTCGGATTTGGCAGTGTTCCAGCACCTTATGGGGAACTTATTAAAAAATACTGTTGGAGTCGTGTTTTTCCAAGATTACATCCTTATTCATGGCAAAACTGAATGTGAACATAACAGCATGGTCAAGCAGGTTTTGGAGATTGTAAGATCTAGTGGGTTGACCCTAAGGAAGGACAGGTGCAAGTCTGTTCAGGAGGGGGTGAATTATCTGGGTCTTCACATTTCCAGCAAGGGAGTGGTACCCAATTTGAAAATTTTGGATGCCATTCAAAACGTATCTGACCAGTATTTTTGTAAATGAAATTTGAAATGTATTAGGAAACATATGTACCACAAAATCTGTATCCAAAGATAACCAGTTAAGTTGAAGTACATAAAGAGAAATGTTAATGAACAGAACAGATATCTGTCTGAAGAAATGTGCATCTACTTTTTAAAAACAATGAATTGAGATATAAAGTATGTATATAAGAAAACAAGAGTATCTGAATTCAAATATTTAATCTTCTGTCTGAAGAAATGTGCATCTACTTTTTAAAAACAATGAATTGAGATATATAGTATGTATATAAGAAAACAAGAGCATCTGAATTCAAATATTTAAAGAAAAAAAAAGAAAAAGGGGCAGATTTATGAAGGCCTTGCGCCGCCGGTGCGTCATTTTTAACATGGGGAAAAAGTGACGTACCGGCGGCGCAAGGCCTTCATAAATCTGCCCTAAAATATATTTTGTGATACACGGTTGTCTTGTTGTGGAAATACTGAGGGATATGTTTGAGATCATTTGAAACATTGTGATTTGTGTCTATAAGATGTTGTAATCTACTCTGGCGAAGTGTTTTTCCAAAAATTGTATTTCCCTGTCCTGGCTAGTTAACCGAGATTCAGGGCCCCCTTTCTTTACAAATTTCAACGTTGCTGGGCCTTTTGTGGTCACTGGAAATTCTCCTAAGTATGCGTTGGTATAATTGATAACATGTCCAAATGGCCTGAGGTGAAGTACGTGGACAATGTCAATTCCACAACCATTTTCAATTTTCTTAAGGACATGTGTCTTCGAGAGGCATTTCCTGAGGAGTTAGTGTAGGAGAGTAGGGTCTGCTATCCTATGGTCACCCCCAAATTTTTGCTTTTTGCTTCACTGGTTTTCGACCTATTGAGGCTGTGGGCCTGCTAATCAGACCCCCAGCCTGCTGTTCTCTCTCTAAATTATAATACATGTGCTATAGGTACATACCACAATTGGAAATGGACTCCTTGTCAGCCCCTGTACCATGCACTATAGGTGCTCAGGGCTTAGGTGCCACCAAGGCCTACCAGGGGCTGCAGCATATCTTTTGCCACCCCTGGCTGGTTCTTAAATTGACACAACTGGCTGATCACTCAGCTGGGGCAAGATGGTGTAATCACCTCTTGCTTAGATATAGTATACCTATATCTAAACCTATATCTGGACACATATAAACCTGTGAGTCACTCCTATGGAAGGCCTTATCAATCCTGGAGGCAGAGTGCGAGGTTTAATGTGAGATGGAGCTCTAGCATGAGCTGAGCCTGTCTGCAGCTGTCGGGAACTATTCCCTAAGCTGTTTCAGGATAATGCCATACCATATACTACTAAGTGCATTATAATCCTCACGGTTATATAGCAACTTTGGTTTGGCTTTATCAAAACATGTCGTGTAAGGTGTCATACGATTTGGAATACTATCCCCTCGCCAGTTCTGGTGACGGGGATAGCATTCCACCCCTCGAGAGGGAGAAGACATGTTACTTTACTGAAATGCGGTTAATTTCTAAAAGAGCCTCAGATCCACAAAATGGATGCTTCTGCCACAGACACAAGTCTGACCCCCTGAAGCTTACCGAAACTCAGCCAAGGGGGCCTGGACAAAGGGTTTCCTGTCACAGGGAGGTGTCACACCACCCCAGACAGGAGTTAGTGGATTGTAGCAGGGAGGTTTGAAAGAAACCAGACACTGCATGGGGAGCACAAGGCTGCCCCTTGCATAATCCGGTCAAACCGGTTCTGGGGCACACCAGCCCCAGTCCCAGCGTGGCCTGGATCAAAGGAAAGGGGTGTACCCACCCCCTCCCTGGGTCCCACCCATAGGAGGGGACCTAGCAGGTAATCCAGCCCCCTAGATTGGTATAAGAATGGGAGCAGTGCCAATACACTACAGATTATCCTGATGAAGCAGAAGAAACAAAACTCTGGACCCTTCGACATCCTACTCAACGTAGAAGACTGAAGAATCTCCCTTGTGGTCAAGGAGTGACCACCCTGTGCAAACAGGCACCATCCAGCATATCGACGTCTGCTTTGTTGCAGTTCCCGCCGGAACTCGAGCACCAGAGATCGATGAGATCAATCTTGCCTGCCTTGTAACAGCCCGATCCACAGTCCCTGCAGAGCTGAGACCCGTGGAGGCGACCGGAAGCGTGGGGCACGCCATCTTGAAAAGACCACGAGACGCTGACCGTGCAGCCCACGAGTGACCCTCGAAGCTGTACACCGGGGTTTGAGAAGCCCCAACCCTGAGCCACTCTTGCACCGAAGTACAGCCCTCCACACTTGACGAGTGCTGCGTGGGGCACTTCTGCTTTCTTTGGCTCAACGCGTTGGCTGGTCACTTTCCAGCTAGCTTGTGGTCCCTGTGCCGAAGAAAACCGAAATACAACTTGTGAATCTGGTTGCTCCAGATTTGCACCTGCTTTCCTGAAAAGGAGAACCCATTCTGACCCTCCTGGACGGAGTGAGAGGCAATCTTCTAGTTCCGCGTGGATTGCTTTTGCCAAGTGTTGTTTGCTCCAATCTTGAAGCCGACAGCGCCGACGGCGAGAACCTTTGTGGGACAGATCGTGGCCTGCTCCTGGACGTCGTAGATGCCCCAGAGCCCACGTGACAGCGGAGAGAAGCTCCTCGACAACCACCTGATTGAGCCCGACATTGCCTGGTTCCATCCTGGTTCCACCCTGGTCACTGCTGAGTGACCCAGACTCTGTCCCCTCTGCTTTCAGGTACTTTTCGACTCTGATCCACCCTTGGATCACACCGGACACTTCTCCTTCACAGCGCCTGCAGTATCTTCAGCTTCAAGCACACAGAACCTGCGTGACGAAACCCGACGCCACTTCGACCCTATACACCCGCTTCCTGTGGGTGAGGTAACTTTGCAACGCCGGTGTTCCCACACTGGTACACACCTCTAGGGTCTGTGTCTAAAGTTTTGTCTTTCTAGGTTCATCGGAAGTGTCCTAAAACTCTGTTTACTTAACTTTTACGCACCATTGACTTGCATTGGTGCATGCGTGTGCTTTAAGCAATGCACCCGAATCCCGCGGGCTTTTCCCGACTTCAGCATTGCTTGTCCCGACTTCTCCCAGCGATTCCCTAGGCCCTAGGCCTAACCACTGTGCGATTGGTATCTCTTATACCACTTTCTTAGTATATGGTCTGAGTGGCCCCCCGCCCTCATCCATAATTGTGCAACTTTGTATGTTATACTGTGCTTTTGATTTAACGCTTGTGCCCCTTTGTTCATAAAGAATACTGGGGATTATTTTAAGTAATAAATACATATATTGTTATAATATATACTTGTGTGGTGTCCTTTCATTTCATATTACAGGACTGTGATTGGTAAAACAGCTCGCTTAACACGACCTCTTGAGTTAAGCCTTCAAGGCTGCTTAGTCTATGCTACCATTAAGATAGCTTGTCTACAAGGTTGACTTACAACCAGACACCATAAGGGTTAGCTTGGACTGATACAAGGTGGTTCCAGAATTGGAAACATCATATATCAGGCCAACTTCTCACAGTTAGTGACTGACAATGGCACCCACTTGGTGTCTGTGAAAATGCTAGATTTTCTCAGGGAACATGGCATTGAGCACATTCTAATTTCCCTCTACTACCCTCGCAGCAATGGTCTTATTGAACGCATGAAGCAGGTCATCAAAGACCAGTTACAATTAGCCTGGGTCAATGGGTTGCACTGGAGGGTGGTGATTCCCAACATGATATGGGCCGTTAGGACCACTCCCCACAATAGCACTGGAGTATCTCCTTTCACCCTTCTCAGGGGATGGGTTATAGGTTCCAAGTGAAACAAGGACTGGATGTCTAGGGAGGTGGTTGATCAGTGCAAATTGGGCAGAGTGACTGAGGTTTGGGCAGCGGTTCAGTCAAAATATGAAACCGATTGTGTCATGGTTTTCCCTGTCTGTGTTGGTGATTGGGTAAGGCCCAAGATACCCACTTTTGTTCGCAAGGGGGTATCGCGGTTCTCAGCTCCAAGAGAATGAAGGAGGTGAAAGAGCTTGTGGTGTAGTTGGAGAATGGAAAAACCTGGAATAAATGTGCTATCTCTGTGGTACCTGAGTCCAGAGCTGCATATGTTAGTGAGAAGATGGGTGTTCATTCTGGTTGCTCTCCCCGCATGGATGTTCCTCCCAGTTGGGGCGTCCATGCAGACCGCACTTCCTCCTGGGAAATTTTCTCCAGAGTGAGAATTGCCCCTGCCAAGTTCCAGGATTATGTTATGCATGAATTCTATATTGTTCCCTCAATTTTGTTTGCTTTCAGTTTTTTGTCCCTTATAGTTAAACTTTCTTCTTCTATGTTCTAATCTTTATTGCTACCTCTAGTTTTTGCAATGAGAAGGTAATGGGATGTGTTGGGATCTTGAGGGTTCCACTAGCGGCTCTTCCCCGCTCGTGGGTGTTTCCTGCGTGGAACATGGAGGGGCTTATTAATGGACCCTTGCGTCACTTTTGCGCCGCTGGTGCGTTACTTTTTATGCTGCACCAGCAGTGTAAAAATGCGCCATGTTGCGCCACATTTACAAAGTGACGCTTGTAAACCCCTGCGCCAGGTATAATGTATGCAGGGGGGGCGTTCCGACGCAAGAAAGTGTTGAAGAAGTGACGCTGCGAAATCTATAAGATTTAAGTGCGCCACTTCTAGGATGCAAATACGTCAATATCTTACGCCTACCTCAAGGCAGGAGTAAGACTGATGATGGCACATTTAACATCGGACTTGCCCATGTGTAATGTTGACCCATTGCTGGAGTTGCGTCACTTTTGTGACACACTCCAGCAGTGCGTCATTTTCGCGCCTACAGATGCGTCAGAAATACTGATGTCTCTGTAACTCCTTGCGACATGATCAGTCATACTGTAAATATGTCGCATCATTGGTGTCGAAAGGTGGGGGCGCAATGAAAAGTGACTCATTTCTCTTTTCTCGCAGCGATGGGTCACTTTTCATAAATGAGGGCCGGTATGTGGGGAGATCGCACTGCCGGGGAGCTGCGGTGGACGGACCCAACAAACGGAGTTACCCTCTTACCTGCGTTGCACTTCTTTTTAACTGCCCTACACCAAATCTCCATGAATAATGCCCCTGCAGAACTGCCCACACTCTCGCTTTTCTACCAACACCATGTGGTGTGTAACATGACCGTACAGAGAACCCCTTTTCTACCTTACATAAAAGTGGTGTTTGTCACAAAATTCATTCAGTATCACTCACCCCTCAAGCTTTAGCACTCTTAAAATGTGTGAACATCACTGACGTCCCAAAAACCAGATGAACAAACAAGACTTTTCATTGTTTTACATCGTTGAGGTATTTTTCTGACAGCTCCGGTACAATGCTACTCTCTTTAAATCATGCCTTGGTTCTGCTAGTTTACTTGGAGTGTGTCTTTGAAGAGGTATTACTTCTGCCGGATGCAGGCCTATTTCTTATGTGTGCCTTGATTCTTGGGTACAAATGGTTTGATGGCTGAAGAGGCGAGGTGGTCATGTGGAGAGGCGGAAGGCTGGTTCTGCATTGGGGTCATTTTAAGGAACACCGTAAAAGGCCACAAGAGGGCGCTAAAATACTACATTGCTACAAATGTCTTAAAAAGGTGGTTCTACGGGAGAATGAGTGCATAAAACAAAAAAATTAATTTTGACAGCGGGCCTCTAATGTCTTGCTACGGATCTTGGGAGTTGGGGGGTGATTCTTGTCGACCTCAGTCTTGTAAATGAAAGAGTGATCGGTTTCTACTCTCCATACATCACTCCATGGCAGAGATGGGTAGGTAGAGAGGTATGTGGGGAGGTTTCCGCCGCCCTGAGGGGGGAGTAGAATTTATCACTCGCCAGGTTGGCTTCACTTCCGGAAAGCCGGGGGCTCTGGGCTAACAACCTCTTTAGACTCTAGTCTAGAGGGACATACAGCCCTGCCAAGAGTGAAGGCATTCAGAGCAGAGAGCAGCAAAGAGGAAACAGCTGCGCCCCAAACACAGACAGACCAGCTCATGCCAGGGAGGGGGGTGTTCCTTCCTTCCCACCCACCCCCGCGCCCACCGACTCAGCATTTCATAGAGGAAAGTACACTACAAATGAATATTCCTACAATTAATACAGCCACTTATCTATGTGAGATAAGCCCATACCCTTTGAAGTGAATGAACCCATAATCAACTTGTGATCCCTTTCTATGTAGGAGGTCCCCTTACTTACATCCTGAAATTTTGAACTCCCCACCAATAAGCCAATACTTCCCTCTCGGTCATGGAATAACTCAATTCAGACCCCTTCATAGTCTCATCCTCGTTGCCAGTGTTAACAAGCCTTTACCATGCAATGGTCTCGGCATTATTAAAGGTAGAGGTATTGGCATTGCTCATGATATATATATCATATCATAAATAAATGGCATTGTCATTTACATTGCTAATAGCTTAATCGTTAAATGAATGGCATTGTCGTTTACAATGCCAATAGCTTAATCGCTCGCATATGCATGACCTATTGCATTTGCACCCACACAGAGCCACACACACAAAGCCCCCCCCACACACATACAGAGCCACTCACACAGAGGCACACACACACACAGAGCCAAACACACACACACATAGACACACACAGAGACACACACACACACAGACACACACACACACACACACACGCACACACACACACACACACACACACACACAGAGACACACACACACACACAGACACACACACACAGAAACACACACACACAGACACACACACACACACAGACACACACACACAGAGACACACATACACAGAGCCCCCCCCCCACACACAGAGCCCCCCACACACACACAAAGAGCCCTACAAACACACAAAAAGGCCCCCCCACACACACAAAGAGCCCCACACACACACACACACACAGAGCCCCACACACACACCCAGAGCCACACACACACCCAGCGCCACACACACACACAGGAGAGCAAGCACAGCGAGGGGGCAGGGAAGCAAGCAGAGCAAGGGGGCAGGGAAGCAAGCACAGCGTAGGTGCAGGGAAGCTAGCACAGCGAGGGTGCAGGGAAGCAAGCACAGCGAGGGTGCAGGGAAGCAAGTACAGCGAGGGGGCAGGGTAACCAGGGGGCAGAGGTGCAAGCACAGCCAGGTGGCAGGGGAGCAAGCACAGCCAGGGGGCAGGGGAGCAAGCACAGTGAGGGGGCATGGAAGCAAGCACAGCGAGGCGGCAGGGAAGCAAGCACAGCGAGGGGGCAGGGGAGCAAGCACAGCCAGGGGAGCAAGCACAGCCAGGGTGCAGGGAAGTAAGCACACCCTCCGACCCTTGTACTTCTGGTGGTAGCCTTGGTAAATACTCAGCATTCACATTTCTCATCCCCAGAGGAAAGTACACTACAAATGAATATTCCTACAATTAATACAGCCACTTATCTATGTGAGATAAGCCCATACCCTTTGAAGTGAATGAACCCATAATCAACTTGTGATCCCTTTCTATGTAGGAGGTCCCCTTACTTACATCCTGAAATTTTGAACTCCCCACCAATAAGCCAATACTTCCCTCTCGGTCATGGAATAACTCAATTCAGACCCCTTCATAGTCTCATCCTCGTTGCCAGTGTTAACAAGCCTTTACCATGCAATGGTCTTGGCATTATTAAAGGTAGAGGTATTGGCATTGCTCATGATATATATATCATATCGTAAATAAATGGCATTGTCATTCACATTGCCAATAGCTTAATCGTTAAATGAATGGCATTGTCGTTTACAATGCCAATAGCTTAATCGCTCGCAAATGCATGACCTATTGCATTTGCACCCACACAGAGCCACACACACAAAGCCCCCCACACACACATACAGAGCCGCTCACACAGAGCCACACACACACACAGAGCCAAACACACACACACAGAGACACACACAGAGACACACACACACACAGACAAACACACAGAGACACACACACACACACACACAGAGACACACACAGACACACACACACAGAAACACACACACACAGACACACACACACACACACACACACAGACACAAACACACAGAGGCACACACACACAGAGCCCCCCACACACAGAGCCCCACACACACACACAAAGAGCCCCACAAACACACAAAAAGGCCCCCCACACACACAAAGAGCCCCCCACACACACAAAGAGCCCCACACACACACCCAGAGCCACACACACACACAGCACCACACACACACACACAGGAGAGCAAGCACAGCGAGGGGGCAGGGAAGCAAGCAGAGCGAGGGGGCAGGGAAGCTAGCACAGCGTAGGTGTAGGGAGGCTAGCACAGCAAGGGTGCAGGGAAGCAAGCACAGCGAGGGTGCAGGGAAGCAAGTACAGCGAGGGGGCAGGGGAACCAGGGGGCAGAGGTGCAAGCACAGCCAGGTGGCAGGGGAGCAAGCACAGCCAGGGGACAGGGGAGCAAGCACAGTGAGGGGGCAGGGAAGCAAGCACAGCGAGGCGGCAGGGAAGCAAGCACAGCCAGGGGGCAGGGGAGCAAGCACAGCCAGGGGAGCAAGCACAGCCAGGGTGCAGGGAAGCAAGCACAGCCACGGGGAAGGGAAGCAAGCACAGCCAGGGGGCAAGGAAGCAAGCACAGCCAGGGGGCAGGGAAGCAAGCACAGCCAGGGGGCAGGGAAGCAAGCACAGCCAGGAGGCAGAGGAGCAAGCACAGGCAGGGGGCAGGGGGCAGGGGAGCAAGCACAGCCAGGGGGCAGGGGAGCAAGCACAGCGAGGGGCTCCTCGAGATTGGCATTCACCCTTGTATAGCGCTGGCTAGACCCGCAGGTATCAGAGCGCTTTACCGTAGGAACGAAGCAAAGGAGAAACAAACTCTGTGTGCCCAATTATAGACAACCTGGAGCACGGCGCCCTGTGCTGTTCAAAGAGATTTTAATTCTTAAAAAATGCTTCTACCCTTGTGCTTCTACCCACAAGGGAATCACCAATTCACTCTTAGGCAGGCAACAGCATTCTGGGGGTGGTAGCGCCACTATTTGCACTACATGCAGAACGCTTTGGGCTGAAAGCTAGGAGTGGCTGAAGGCACAAATGCCGCTAAATATCTCCGAGCAGAGAGCGGCCTGTGTACACACATTTGCCATTGTCTCATCGCCTGAAGGGAGGCTAAGGGAAGTAAAGAAAAAAATACGATTGTATAGACATCCGAGAGGTAGTGAACTGAACCAGCATCTCGGAATGAAGGGATCATTCAAGGCAGCTGAGAGAGCGCCAAACAGAAGTAAAATTTGTAGGGGTGTATCATATGCACAAGTAGTTAACACCCGCATATATAGAGGATTTACTAATCGTGTTCAAATGCAATGTAGGGCTGAGAACTAATATACTTGGTATTAGAATTACTTGGAGAGCTAATGTTAAGAGTTTGAAAATCAATAATGCCGTTCTAACAAAGAGATGTCGTTTGATGTGAAGTCTTTCATTAATAAGAAGATGTGTTTTAATAGATCATAATTGTGACTCTAGATCTGCTTTATTAAAATTCATAGTTGTACCTTTTAAACTTGATAAAATTGCTTGAGATAGAAAATGTATTTTGCTTTAAAGATGGAGGCTTAAAGAACGAAAGATATTGTTTATGCTAGGATGTTGGGCACATAAGCGTGCAGAGGCCCAGTTCATGAAAATCGTGTAGGCCTGATCGAAGATGCCTTGCTTAGCATTAAAAGGTAGAAATGTTTTTGGAGAAAGCTGCCTTTAGCTAAAGTCAATTGCAACAGTAAGAAATTGTGAGCCGATTCACATGTATTCCTTTGCAGGTGCAGGACCAAGTAGATAGTGGAGTAGAAGGGCCCATTGTGTATGAGCGTTAGGATACTAGGCTCAGACATGGAGGAGTAGCCGAGGAATTTAAGGAAGCAACTTGAAGCGAAGGAGAGCCTGGGACCCAAGGACGTTTTAACGGACAAGGATGGAAAGGTGCCATAATGGAAAAATCTGAAAACCAACACCTTCGAGAGGGGCGTACCTGAAGGCGTGTCGTCCGCATTGTGGGGTTTTGTATTAGGGCCAGCACCCCGAGGGAGAAGGTAGAGTAGATGGGCCGAGGAGCAAGAGGGAGCGGTTGACCAGGCAGAGAGCTTAGCTATGGCTGAGGAGTCTTTAGACTAAGTCATAAGAAAGAGAGTGAACTTCTTTGGAAGTCGCCACTGCTGACACCTTTATTAGATTGGGCTATTGTTGAGTAGGGATGTCACTTAGTATAGTGTAGGGACAGATTAACCTGAATTTATACCTTTTATCAATGCATACTAAAACTCAGGTTATAGCAATTCTTGTTAGCCTGATGATTCTTGAATTGATTCTTGTATTATTCCTGAGCCGTCTGAGACTCTTCCGTAGGATTATGTTTGCATTAGTGCCTGTTTATCTTCTAAACCTTTTGCTGAGGTGTTTATACACTCAGTTGTTTTTGGCTTTGTAATAAATCTTCAAACTTAGTCCTTAGTCGGTGGTTCTTTGGGGAAAAACAGTGGGAATCGTTGAAATTGATTGACTATTGGTAGATAGATTGCCTAATTCATTCTATGACAGGTAAAAAGGTCCAGTCGACCTGAGACGGGATTCTAGAGAATGAGATGCAGACTCTAGAAGGAAAATCCCGCCCTTTCACAGCTTAGAAGGTCAGCCAAACGTGCACCCCCTCTAAATCTGGGCACCCTGGGCCCAGCTCACCCATTTCCAAAAGTTGGCCCTGGAAGAAAATACATTCTTGGTATAAAAGGGCGGGAAAGCGTCTAAGTCCGTCCTCGCACCCACGTAGAGCTGTGACCGTCCTGGCCTGCACACTAGCGGTCCCTCCCCTTGCCTTCTCCTCTCCTGATACTTGTGGTATTGTAGCGCTGGACTGTGCATTTGCAATTTATATCGTAGCGCTTGACTCCACAATCGTTATTTATATCATAGCGCTTGACTCCACATTCGTAATTTGTATCGCTAGCGTGCACTTCTGGGCATTATCTTTGGCTGTGTAATTTGTATTGTTTTTGCATATTTTCATAGCGCTTTGACTCTGCGCTTCAATCCGCTTCCACTGCTGCATTATCCTAACTATATTTCGCCCTCTTAGCGCCCCATTGCTCCCACTGCCTGTGCCCCAACTAGCATTTGTTGTTGTTGCTGCCATTTTGTTTGCTGTCCCTGGCCCTTCCTCCACCTCGCTCCCGCCTCCCAGCTGACCCTCCCACGCTCCGCCCACTCCACTTCTCCATTTATGACAGATGGACCTACGCGCAGCGGCCACGCGCTGCGGCCGCGCCGAAGGTGCGCCAAAGGTAAGCCCGTCTACGCCCGTCCGCGCCTGGACCGCGCCCAGCGCCAGACCCCCTGGTCCCCGCATCACCCTCCCGCATTACATACGACGCCTCCACCCTCTTAGCACTTAACCCCGGCCGACTCCCTAACTGCGCCCAAGCAGCACCAGGACACACCCATGGACCCTTCAGTTGCCACTCCTGCAAATTCACCTGCATCAAGACCCACACCAAACCAACAAACACCAAACAGAGATCCAACACCAACCACCTTAAATGCATCCTTCTCAACACCCACGTGGTTCACAAACACGCCAACGACCTTTGGAATCTACTCGACACCATTTCTCCGGACATCGCCTTCCTAACAGAAACCTGGATGAATGCCTCTTCAGCTCCAGACATCACCATAGCCATCCCGGACGGCTACAAGATCATCCGTAAGGACCGCACCATTCAAACAGGAGGAGGCATCACCATCGTCCACAAGAACACCATCCGCGTCTCAACCAGCTCAGAAGACAATCTCGCTATCGCCGAACACCTTCACTTCCAGATCCACACCGAGCCCAAGACCACACTCAGAGGCACCCTCCTCTACAGGCCACCAGGACCCCGTACAAAATTCAGCAAAGACATCACTGACTTCATCACCCCACACGCCCTCCCCTCGGAAGAATACATTCTACTGGGAGACCTCAACTTCCATCTGGAAAAGAGCAACGACAGTAACACTACCACCCTTCTGGACAATCTCGCCAATCTCGGACTCAAACAACTTGTTAACACCCCCACACACTATGCAGGACACACACTCGACCCTATCCTCACTTCCAGCAAGCATATCTCCTTCACTCACACCACACCCCTCCACTGGACGGACCACAGTTGCATCCACTTCATTTACAATAAGACCTCGATCCACAACCACCCTCAACCAACTCTGCGAAGAAATTGGAACAAAATCACCATCGACCAGATCTCCACATCGCTTCTTCAAAAACCCCCTGCCTATTCAACGAACCCTAACCAAGCCGCCATCAACCGCACACAATGGTTAACCCAAACCGCCGACAAACTAGAACCCTTGAAAAAACATCAAATCAAGCAAGGAAGCAAGAACGCCCCCTGGTTCAACGATGACTTTAAGAAATCCAAGAAGCTCTGCCGTTCCCTTGAGAAAACTTGGAAAAAAGACCCAAACACTATCACCCAAGCCGCCTTCAAAAACGCCACCCGCAAACACCACCAACTAATCCGGACAGCCAAGAAATCAGCACTCAAAGACCGACTAGACAACAACGCCCACAACAGCAAGGAACTTTTCAACATCATCAAAGAATTCACCAACCCCACCGCCAGCTCTAACGACATCACCCCCTCTCAAGTCCTCTGCGACTCCCTCGCCTCATTCTTCCATGACAAAATCGCCGACATTCATAACAGCTTTGACAACCAACCCGTAAACCAGTCCACCCCACTCACCTCCGAACCTGTACCTCCTCCGAATAACCTTGTCGACTGGAACCCAATCACCACAGAAGACACCATTCGCCTGATGAACTCCATCCACTCAGGATCCCCTACAGACCCATGCCCCCATCACATCTTCAACAAAGCAGACTTCATTATCGCACCCCATCTCCGAGATGTCATCAACTGCTCCCTCAACTCCGCCACATTCCCAGAAAGCTGGAAACACGCCGAACTCAGCGCCCTTCTGAAGAAACCCACAGCTGACCCCACCGAACTCAAAACTACCGCCCCATCTCACTCCTCCCATTCCCTGCCAAAGTCATTGAGAAAGCCATCAACAATCAACTCGCCGCCTTCCTCGAAACCAACAAATCACTCAACTCCTCACAGTCTGGCTTCCGAGCCAAACACAGCACCGAGACCGCCCTCATCGCAGCAACAGACGACATTCAAACACTACTGGACAACGGAGACACAGTGGCCATCATCCTCCTTGACCTCTCCGCAGCCTTCGACACAGTCTGCCATAGCACCCTGATACAACGCCTCAGAAACATCGGAATTCAAGGAAAAGGACTGGATCATCTCGTTCCTCGCTGGAAGAACTCAGAGAGGCCGCCTCCCCCCTCTTAAGTCAGAGGCCACCGAAGTCATCTGCGGCGTCCCGCAAGGATCATCACTCAGCCCCACCCTCTTCCATGTCTACATGAGCCCCCTCGCAACCATCGCACGTCGAACACAACCTCAACATCATCTCCTACGCTGATGACACTCAGCTGATCCTCTCACTCACCAAAGACCCAACCACCGCCAAAACCAGCCTACATGAAGGGATGAAAGAAGTAGCCGAGTTGATGAAGCACAGCCGTCTGAAACTGAACTCAGACAAAATGGAAGTCCTCATCTTAGGTTCATCCCCTTCCGCCTGGGACGACTCTTGGTGGCCCACGGCCCTAGGAAAAGCCCCCATACCGACGGACCACGCACGGAACCTGGGCATCATCCTGGACTCCTCACTCTCGATGACCAGACAAGTCAACGCCGTCTCATCATCATGCTTCAACATCCTACGCATGCTCAAAAAAACATTTCGCTGGATCCCCACCGAAACAAGAAAAACGGTCACCAACGCACTGGTTACTAGCCGTCTGGACTACGGAAACACCCTTTACGCCGGTACCACCGCTAAACTGCAGAAAAAACTCCAACGCATCCAAAATGCTTCAGCCAGACTCATACTAGACATCCCCCGCACAGACCACATTTCCGTTCACCTGAAAGACCTTCACTGGCTCTCCGTCAACAAGAGAATAACGTTCCGTCTCCTCACCCACGCACACAAAGCCCTATACGAACTTGGACCTGATTGTCTCAACACGCGCCTCTCCTTTTACACCCCCACCCGCCAGCTGCGTTCGTCCAACCAAGCCCTCGCCGCTGTTCCGCGCATCCACAAAGCCACCATGGGGGGAAAATCCTTCTCCTACTTAGCGGCCAAAACCTGGAATTCCCTTCCCATCCAGCTCCGCCTTACTCAAAACCACCTAGCCTTCAGAAAACAGCTTAAAACCTGGATATTCGATAAGTAAACCTCCCCCCCTTCCTCACACGCCTTGAGACCCTCTGGGTATGTAGTGCGCTATATAAATTCTGACTTGACTTGACTTGACTAAGTGCAAACGCTACCCTTGAATCCCAAATGATTGACTCTTCGTTTCAGCTCTTGCCTTATTATGGCGAGCTGGACAAATGAAAGCAATATCTGGAGGCAGCCCCTCATCATCTTTTAATATCTCCCCTGCTTCTCCTACAGCGATGCGGCCTGGCAGTCCAATTAGATGCCACGAAGCGCTGATGCCTGCTTCGTGGCTGTGTTCCCGTTCCCTCCAAGCTGCTGGAACGAGAAGCATATCTCTTGTGCAGCGCGAGAGGCGAGCGCGAGCGGGGGGGCGAGCGCGAGCCTCCTCTGCCTCGCTCTGCAGCATGAGGCGGCAGCGCGGGGCGCTGGGCTCCTCATTAAATAACTCACCTTGTGTTTGGCGGAGAGGAGTTCACCGTCCGTGGTGAGGATCCTGTGGTGAGGGCGGGAAACAAAGACGAGGGTGAGCAGAGGGGAAAGTGGTCATGGTAATAGAAATGGCGCAGAAGAGAAAGGAGAAACGTGGGATAGGTTAAAAGAAAGAGGGAAGACCCGTGGTAGGAGGAAGGGACAAGTGATTTACCTGGAGTGGCAGCGGGGCTGTTCCTGCCAACAACAACAACAAAAAAAAATGGCTGCCGCAAAGCTAAAAACAAATTCCGATTTGGGGGTGTGTTTTTGGGTGAGTGACGGATGACGTCACAGATAGAAAGAACCTAAAAAACACGCCCCCGAAAGGGAGTGACGCCCCTCTCCTCCAATGTCTGGCCTCCGTTTAGGAAGCCAGCCAATGGAGAAGAGGGGCGGGTTCCAAGCCCCCTCTAAGAAACCTTAAATCTTGGTCTCCGCCCACTGCTACGCAGTGCGATGGTCCTCGACCTAAAAAACACCTTTCATACAGAACTACTTGCCATTTGTTAGAAGAGCGTTCACGGCATCCACCTGCAGCATATTTTGGTACTACTTTAATAATGGTTCAAAGCATCCACCTGCCTCAGAAGCATGAGGTAGAACAAGCTGAGTAATGGTTCACAGCATCCTGCTGCCTCTTAAGCATGTAGTAGTACTAGGTTAGCATCCACCTCCCTCTGAAGCAGAGAGTAGAACTAGGTTAGTAATGGTCGACAGCATTCACCTGTCCTGAAGCGTGGGGTGGTACTAGTTTAATAATGGTTCATGGCATCCACCTGCCTCTGAAGCAGGGGGAGAACAAGCTTAGTATTGGTTGATGGCATTCATCTGTCTATGAGGCATGGGTAGAACTAGCTTAGTAACGTTCACCACATCCACCTGCCTCTGAAGCATGGGTAGAACTAGCTTAGTAATAGTCACAGTTTCCACCTGCCTCTAATGCGTGGGGTTGAACAAGCTTAGTACTGTTCCATCGCATCCACCAGCCTCTGCAGCATTGGGTTTAACTAGCTTAGTAATGGTCCATGGCATCCACCTTCCTCTGTAGCATGGGTTAAAACTAGCTTATTAATGGTTCACAGCATCCACCTGACTCTAAAGCATGTGGTAGAAATATTTATTTATTTATTTATTGACTTTTATATAGTGCTGGATATACCCAGAGGTATCAGAGCACTTTACATGAGGAATAAACATTGTTTCAGATCATGGTAACAAAGTTACATCAGTTACTGGAGCGTAGTTACAGGAATTATAGGAGTACAAATGCATAGCATAAACATGAGGATAAAAAATAGGCAAGGGGATAGAAGATTAGGGGAGAGAGGGAAGGAATAGGGGTGGTAGATGGAGAATAATGAAGTCAGAGGACGGGGAGGGTGTAGGAGGCACAGCAGAGAGAGAGGAAAAACAGTGTCTGATGTCCGGCTGGGTAGGTGACAACCGAGGGGTGAACCAGAGCCAAACTCCTCTACAGCTGCATAGGACAGCTCCACCGGTCATCGGTCAAAGGTTGCTCGAGCACAGCAGTACATACAGAAAGGTTATTGTTTCCGCCTAGGGGGCCATAGTCCAAAAGTTCCATCGAGCGCGCCGGTCATGGTGTATGATGCTGTGCTCCCAGCGGTAATGGGATACAAACTATCTGAGTGAGGGTCCACAGCATGCACCTGCCTCTGAAGCTTGGGGTGGAATTAGCTTAGTAATGGTCCTAGTTATCTACGTGCTTCTGAATCAAGGGGAGGTACTAGCTCAGTAACATCCACGGCATCCATCTGCCTCTGTAGCTTGGGGAGGAACTAGCTCAGTTATGGTACATGGCATCCACCTGCTTCCAAAGCATGGGGAAAACCTAGCTTAGTACCATTCCATGGCATCCACCTGCCTCTGTAGCATGGGGTGGAACTAAGTCAGTACCGTTCCACGCTATCCACCTGCCTTGGAAGATTGGGAGCAACTAGCTTAGTCTTGGTCCACCGCATCCACCTGGCTCTGAAGCATGGGGTAGAACAGGCTTAGTAATGGTTCCTGGCATCCACCTGCCACTGAAGCATGGGGTAGTACTAGCATGGTCCACGGCCTCCACTGCCTCTGAAGTTTGAGGTAGTACTATCTTATTAATGGTTCACAGCATCCACCTGCCTCAGAGGTATTGGGTAGAACTAGCTCAGTAACGTTCACTGCATTCTACGGCCGCTGTTGTATAGGGTAGAACTAGCTAAGTAATGGTCACAGCGTCCACCTGCTGCTGATGTGTGGGGTAGAACTAGCTTAGTACCATTCCATGGTATCCACTTGCCTCTGTAGCATGGTGTGGAGCTAACTCAGTACCGTTCCACTGTATCCACCTGCCTCTGAAGTATGGTGTAGACTAGCTTAGTAATGGTTCACAGCATCCACCTGCCTCTGAAGCATGGGGTAGAACTAGCTTATTAATGGTTCACAGCATCCACCTGGCCCCAAAGCATGGGGTAGAACTGGCTCAGTAACGTTCACTGCATCCACCTTACTCCTTAGCATGGGGCAGTACTAGCTTAGCAATGGTCCACGGCATCCACCTGCCTCTGAAACAGCTGCTCCTTCTTGGTTCTCTGGTCGGTCAGGTACACGAGGCGCAACGTGTGCACAAACCCTGCGCAGAGCCCAGATACTCTATTCTCTAGGCCTGCAAGCGATTGTTTGTGAGGCCAAGCGTGCAGTGGAGTCCTGACCTGCAGGCATTGAATAACAGTAGGCGCTGCACAGCAGTGTGACCAGTGCTTGCACAGCAGTGTGACCAGGGCTTGCACAGCAGTGTGACCAGGGCTTGCACAGCAGTGTGACCAGTGCTTGCACAGCAGTGTGACCAGGGCTTGCACAGCAGTGTGACCAGTGCTTGCTGCAGGTCCCAGCGCACCAGCCATAAGGTGCACATCCTGGGCTCTCAGCCTTTCAAGGATTGCAAGGGGCCTCCTCGCGCTGCTATCAGCATCTGTGATATTTAATAGAGGACATTCAAAGGCCACAAGGGCTGCAGCTCTGCAAGGGCTCCTATGTCTGGCCAGCACTTCTCCAGATGGCTGCCTTATCTTACCACTGCATCTCCACAGGCCTAAGATGTGTAACCAAGACTTCAGTGTGTTAGCACCTCTTCACAGCAATGCCTGAAGCAGTTTTTTACCCTTTATCTTTTTTAGGTCGAACATTTGAGACCTCTTGTAGATACTTTAGTAAATACTTTAGTGTATATACTTTAGTATATACTTATATGTGTATGTATTTTGTGGGCTCTGGAGATCAGCCCTAGGACTGCTTCCGCTTAGGGATTTTTTTTTCAACTGCCTCTATATCACTGTCTTGATAGAAAATGACCAGCAGGTGTCAGTAAAATACCAGAATCGCTTTCTGCTGAGGGACTTTCTTTTTTCATTGTTCCTGTTCAACTGCTTCTATTTAACTTTCTTGATAGAAAACGACCAGCAGAGGTTAGTAAAATACCAGAATCACTTTAGCAATCTCTAGATTCCAGCCCATTGAAATTGTCTTCCACGAGCACTCGTAGACAATAATATTTTTATCAAATCTTGTATTTTCAGTGATATTACCACTGAAGGCACTGCTTTTATATTAAAAACAGAGCGTAGGACTATACCATTTCCCACTGAAAGGCAGAATCATCATTGACTGACAGTATTCGGGAGAGCAGACTTAAGTCCAGGGGACTGAACGCTCCACACAGTCTCATTCAGGAAAGTGTTATTTAAAAACAATAGCTGTGCCTGTCAGGTGCCTGTCAGGTACTCAGGCTATGTGTCTGTCTGCTAGGAGTATGAGTGCAGGGATGGGTGCCTGTCCTTACATGCAGGTTTGCATCCTGGCTCACAAGGGACGTGGCGCCGTGCATTATTCTTGTTACATTAATATTCAGTAGATAGGAGCTTATGCATTCATATGAGAATCCACATGTTGTGCAACAACTAATCAGTACATCAGTTTTAACTCAAAATGAATGTCAGGAAACAATCTTAGCCTGTGTGCAAAACCACCAAATGCATTGTGATCAGCCATTTAGTACAAAAAACCCTCAACGGTTATTACTTTTTCATAGGGGCTACTGTCCTTTTAACAGGACAAATGACCTGATTCATGATGGGACAGATTGCAAACCAGTGGGTGTGTTTGCAAACTGAGGACCTCATTTATGAAGAGTAACACATCGCTGCGAGAAAACAGCAATGCCCCACTTTTTATTGCGCCCACCTTGGGATACCAATGATGCATCATATTTACAGTATGACGCATCATGTCGCAAGGAGTTACAGATTCGTCAGTATTTCTGACGTATCTGTAGGCACAAATATGATGCATTGCTGGAGTGTGCCACAAAAGTGACGCAACTCCAGCGATGGGTCATTCAACAAGGGCAAGTTCCATGTTAAATATTCCTACATCAATCTTACGCCTGCCATGAGGCAGGCATAAGATATTGCAAATTTGCGTCATAGAAGTGGCGCAGTGAAATCTTATAGATTTCACTACGTCACTTCTACGACCCTTTCTTGTGTGGGAACGCCCCCCTACATACATTATACCAGGCGCATGTATATGTGGTGTAGGGCAGGGCTCGAGTCGGGGTACCACGTGGGTGGACGGCGTCCCCCCACTTATTTTACCGGGAACTCAATAACTGGAGAAAATAGAGCCACACATTCACTCTTTGGCCTCTCTGGGGCGAGATCGGAGCTCATTCAGAACGCTGCTCACGCGCTGGCTTCTCTGATGCAATCGCATCTAAGGGGTGAGCGAGGGGCGGCAATGAGTCTCATGGTGCAAGCCACCTTTCGTGACGTCACTTCCTGTTGTGACGTCAGCGTCCCCCCACTTCTTTTTTTAGGACTTGTGCCCTGTTGTAGGGGTTTACAAAGTGACGCATCTATCTAGGTGCGTCACAATGTGAGTTGCAGCCTCCCTGTGCTCAAGACTGCAGTGAGCAGAGTCCAAGAAGTGGTAAGGAGGCAGACTAGTGCTGTCTCTTCCCCAAAATAAAAGTTCTTAAAAAAACGATTTTCCCTTTCTGTGATTTCTGTCTTTGCCTGTGGTTGTTAGTTTAAAAATTGTAGTTTTAACCTGCCTGTGATTGGATATTTTATCACCTGTTTTGTGTTTTAAACTTGTCTTTTTTCCTGCCCATGATTGCTTCCATTTAACGTGTTGAATTGTGGGATATGCAGTTCAAACTGTAGTGTTTCCCTCTCATTGCTGATGACTTTCAGTTTTCCCTCCAAATTTCTCCTTTGCTCTGTGCTAAGACCTGTATGTTAAAACAGTGCACCCCCAGCCACCATTTTGTGTTCACAAGCCAGTGAGACTAGCCCGCTGCCTCTCCCCAGCAACAGGAATATTCTACATCAGAGGGTGCTTCTGTGAGCTGTTTACACTGTGTTAACTAGAGACTGTGCACTGCGTTTTTTGGCCAGTAGAGGAAGTAATGTTTTATTCAAACAGTATTGTTAGATTTCAAATTAGTGAGGCCTTTACCTGCAGAAGTCCAAAGTGCGGATTGAGCCTGTCTGTCTCCTAGGAGATTCTGAACAGGAAAAGCAGCTTCCAACTCCCTAACCAGCAAACCTTGTCTGTGGTCGCTGGAACCTTATATGGTCTGATATTGTTTGGTACATGTGTACACTGATTGGTGGTAGTATCTGATGTTTCTATTGAATTAAGGTTAGTGTCCTCATTGGTTGAGTATTTGAGTGTCCTGATTGGTTTCTGGCTTTGTGATTCAACCAATGTCGGGTTGGGACTAGGGTTAGGATTTCTATTGGAAGTAGGAACTAGGGTACCCTGTATTATTGGTTGTTGGGCCTAGGGTGGGACTAGGGCAAGGGTTCGACTTTTGATTGGCAGTAGCAATTAGGGCGTCTGGTGTGATTGGTTGCTGGACTGGTTATGGGACTAAGAGTAGGGTTAAGCTTTCTATTGGAAGTAGGGACAAGGGCTTCCTGTGCTATTGGTTGCTTGGACTTGGGTTGGGACTACTGGCAGGGCTAGGGCCGCTATTTTACGTAGAGATTCAGGTTTTGAACTGATTGGGTGCTTGGACTAGTGCTAAGATTGGCTGTAAAGTCCTGGTCTCCTATTGGTTCTAGATACTTAGGGCTAGTGTTGTGATTGGATAGTGGTAGGGCTAGGGTTCTCATTGGCTGACGGGGTCACCTGATTGCTAGGGCAATAGAAGGCCAGAGTTAGGGCATCTCAGCCCGGGTGTCGAGGCTAAGGGTGGAGAGGACAAGGGCAGTTGCCTGTTTACGCCTGTTAAGGGCGGAGAGGACAAGGGCAGTTGCCTGTTTGAGCCTGTTAAGGGCGGAGAAGACAAGGGCAGTTGCCTGTTTGAGCCTGTTCGAGACTGGTCAGGACCAGGGCCAGAAATGCTGCCCAATATACATACCTCCATTATGCATCTATATACTTTCAATGTACTTATGGATCTATATATTTATCACTTTCTTCTAATTTAGCATTTCCAATTTCCTATTTCTCACCCTATACTTCGCTCAATATATCCTCTACATCCACTCTCTCAATTAACGCCAAACCCCATACCACTACTATGATCCCCAAAAGAACCCTTTCTAGACTCTCTCCTACTCTACCCCTCCTTGCATCATCTTACACCTCTTTTACTTTACAGATCCCCAAAAACAAACCTTTCTAAACTCTTCCCTCTTTTCTACCCCTCCCCAACCCTTCTCAATTCAAATAACTGACTAACATATTTACCTCTAAAATTACTTTCATGTTTCACCATACTAATTCTGCACTAATCCTGATGGGTTCCAGAGTAGCCTGCTACTTGCGCTTGAAAACCCCATCAGGGGTAGCAAGCGCTATATAAATACAAACCTCTTTTCCTTCACTATCCCACCACTTAAATACAAATCTTTTTTTCCCCTCCTCTATCCTTCTGCTATCATTCCAAATCCAAATAACTGACTAACCTATCCACCACTTAAAATGTACTTGCATGTTTCACTATAATAATTGAACGCTAATCCTCTATGGGTCCCGGAGTAGCGTACTACCTGCCAAAAAAGCGTTTCAACGCCTCGTCAGGGGTAGTAAGCACTATTTAAATGCAATTACAATACAATACATTGTAAATATGGCGCAACTAGGCGCATTTTTTACACTGCCGGTGCGTCACAAAAAGCGATGCACTGGTGGTGCAAAAGTGATGCAAGGGCTCATAAATAAACCCTACAATGTTTATGACCACCCCTTCCTGGTACGCAGGGCACCTCACCTAAGGAGTGCTTAGCATCAATTGTCGACCTCTCAATTAGATTTGTCAGACTGGGCACAATTCCAGTGTAATAGTGGAAAGCTGCGCATAGGTCAGAGTTGTCAGGAAGTGTTGTTTCTATGTGTCCCTGCTCCACACTGAGTATAATGCTGCATGGGATGCTGCTAGGCCATTTAGAGTGTTGGATGGACAGCTACACCAGATTACACCAGAGGCTGACCAAGGAAGACCCATGCCCCAGATGGGTTATTCTGTACATACAAGACTCAAAAGGTGATGGGAGCAACGCTTGCAAAATGTCGAAACCACCCCTGACTATCGTTCTGTGTCAGCATTCCAACCCATTGTTTTCCACCACTGTGGCACTGCTACCATCACCTCTCGTGTTTTTGTTGTGATACTTTAGGTGCCCAACAGTATGCTCAGATATGAGCCCTTTGCTCGCTGTGCCACATGATCCAATCTTTACCTCACCGATAAGCCCTAACAAGGCCAAAACCGATCAGAGATTGGCGTTCCCTTTAGGTGGTGGGCTCTCCTGGCAGTGCGGGATGGACTGTTTCCACGAGTTGCAGGGTCAGTTATCAAATGCAATAGGCGGGCCACTGTTGAGGGTGGCACAGTGGGTGAAATACGATGGGTTGGAATTTAACCCAGGATAATTGCCAATTTGTCATCACTTTTTGTGGGGTTATTTTAATGCCCTGTATAGCTAAGGGCTGGCCTAGATTTGATCCCCTTGTTCGCTGTGACATACGATCTGAGCTATAACTCACTGATGAGGTCTTACAATGTTGAAACAGGTCAGAGATTACTGGTGTTCCCTTCTGACAGTGGGATCTCATGGAAATGCGGGATCGGCGGCATACCAAAACTTGCGGGGACCCCTGCAAAGTGCATGGAGAGGGCAGCACATGCTCTGGACCCAGCCAGGAGCTCTCAGGCCTGACCGTGCACAGTGCCGGATGAGGCCTGCTGGAGCTTGCCCCCGCCCCCCGCAACACATGGGTTGCGGGGACTACTGTTATGCCACTTTGCGGTATGGACTGTTCCCATGAGGAGTAGGGTCAGTACTGATTTGTAGAACGTGGGCCTCTGTCTAGAGAGGTACAATGGGTGAAAATAATGTTCTGGAATGTTGCGCTGAGCACCTGTCATACCTTAGACTATTTGCACGCATTCTTCCCATCACCTATTGTATTATATACATATTCCTGCATATGATTCTGATGTTTCATGATCGTATGCTAATGTGAGATTGAGGAAGCAACATAGTTGTACAGCCTAGTCCAGACTGTGAACAAGGAACTATGGCTACAGGAAGTTAGTAATGGAAATATGTTTTGAATTGTTATGTCAGAGGTAGGAACAGAGTAGGCGAATGAGTACTGGGCCATGCCCAGAAAAGGGTGGAGTGCTTGGAATGTTTATAAGAACAGAGGCTTCATGACTAGGCAGATTAAAAAAGACTGAAGGAAAGGGAGAATCAGGAAGTGCAATAGAGGAAGAGGAACATTTAGAAATGAAGACAAAAAAGTTTTGAGGGTAACTTGCTTTTCATAAGCCAAAAAACATTGGTCAGTCATCTATGGTAGGGAAGTTAGTTTGTTTGTATGAAAACTGAGGGGCGTATGGTAGGGAAGTTAGTTTGTTTGTATGAAAACTGAGGGGCGTATTATCAAGGACCGGTGTTAAAATTATCGCCATTTTATCGGCAGGAAACTGCTGATAAAACGGTGATAATGGGCTTGATAATACGCCCTTGTTAATTCCCATAGAAGCCCATGTTAACACAAGAACATGGGCTTCTATGGGAATTAACAAGGGCGTATTATCAAGCCCATTATCGCCGCTTTAGCGGCAGTTTCCTGCAGATAAAAGCAGCAATAATGTATCACCCTTGCTTAATAATATGGCCCTTAGTTCGCATTCAAGCAGACAAGTGGATAACTCAACTGTAACTTGAAAGACCTTGTTACTATTGCATGTGTAGTTTAAGACAATAGCCAATATATGTATTTACTAAATTTTGATAACAGCAAACAAAACAATAATATTTCCGTACTAATATCCTTCCTTTGGTCTTTGCAGTGGTTCAAATTGAGTTCATGATATTATGAAAAACAAGTCCTAAAAGGTTTGTATTCCTTAGGAGGAAACAAACAAGTGCTACAGAGTTTGTAATCCCTACGGATCACTCCTTGTGAAACAAAAAAGTGCAGGTATATCTGTTCTATTCTTTGTTTTTAAACATTTTGCTAACTTCATGGAAGAATGGATGACCAGATACCAACAAGTAGCGCTTAATGTGTAATAGAGTGAGTGCTGGTGCCCAAAGTTCTACTCAGAAGCCTGCAGTCGGTGCTATTAAATACGGGGCACTTTAAAAAACTACTAGACACTCCCTACCTTTTACCTCACTCTTGTCAGGTCTCCACTTTCGCCCTTTGGGACAATTTTCCAACTAATATCCTCCTCCATCTCTACCGTTTTTGTGGGTTTTTTTTTGTTCTAGGTCAATATTTGATGACAAAAAAGTGTTAATCGCCAAAAATGAGTGCCGGTGGTCCCCACGGGCAACTACCTGGTCAAATTAAGCACTGCCAATACTTCCCAGCTTCAGCTACTATGTATCACGATTGCCTTGAAAGGATGCTATAGATCACAAGGAACTTCAACTCTGTGCTTCAAGTTAAGAGATACAAGGCTTCCATGCAGACAATGCACAAATCTTCTACTGTTCCTGAAGACAAGCACTCTCGTAAGTTTCAGAGTAGTGTGTCATGTGGAATAAGTGCACAGTGATAAGTGCGCCTGACTAGGATATAAAGAAAATGCACCTGGTACACAAATGGGAACTCCGGCCCTGAATAGTACGCTATCCTCCGCTTCGTTCTCCACTTCCTCAACATGCCTGATCATCACTCCAATCATGAAACAGGCTTGCAGTCCTTTTTATTTGTTTTAAGTTTATATAGTACACACTCAGACCACAGGTATTTAAGCACTTTACATCAGCACTAGTTACATTAAACAAGGTCAGTTTCATGATTTTTTTAGGCATGGACAGATTTAGGGCCCAATTATAGGGTATGGTTGTCCATGGACCGCTGTTCTCGCAGTGGCAGTCTGACCACTGCCACCATGGCGGCTTGCCTGCCCCTTTACAAGTGTGGCCATGGAACTGACACAGGACTGCCGCCTCTGGCGGGATCTAGATTCTCATGGTGGTGGCGGTCTGGAAAGGGGCAGGAATATGCTGGTGGTACCAGTACGGCACTGCTGAGCGTATTCTGACTTGTAAATTCACTGCCCTTTTCATGGCAATGAGCCCACCATGAAAAGGGTGGCTCACATGCAGGTAAGGGGAGCAAATCAAACACTCATCCCCAGTTAACTGATCTGGGTTTAATCCATCATCATTCTTTAGCTCACTCCACCACCCCAGTTCAGACATGGCCATATACAAATCAGTCTGACCCTGTGCCTCATGGGAACAGTCCAGCGCTGTACTGCCAAGCCATATCTTCCCTGGACAGGAAACAAGCATCCTGGGACCGGTTTTGGGTTCATAACTCTCATCAGCCAGGCTATCTTGAATCCAGTGGCAAAGTGAGCAAGGGACCCACGTCTGGGCATACCCGGCTGTTGGACCTGGCCCTTTTGGCAGGTTCACCCCGAAACTTTTTGCTTTTTCCTAGCCTGTTTCTGGAACCTAGTGTTGATGGTTTTAGGCCTTTGCGCACTTTTTCACTGTGGTACAGTGTAAAGTGCGTGAGCTCTCTGTGTATGTGTGGTGAGTGACCTGCCCTCCCATAGGAATGAATGGGGAATTTGTATGCCCATGGTAGTTCCGGATGTGTGGGGAGTGCAGGGTTGAGTTTGATATGTGCGAACTCGTGAGATTGAATGCTGCGTAATGGTGTATGCGGCATGATTGTGTCTAGTCTAGAAGTACCACTTTGAGAAGTTGGCATATTTGTGTAATTTGTGCCTGGCGTGTGATTGGCTGGTGAGCCTGGCCCAGAGTGCCTGGGCCTGCTTGTGGATTGACTCTCTGGTTTGAGGGTGACAGGGGCTGCAGAGCCGCAGGAGGTTGTCTGAGTCAGCCCGTGGATGAGAGGCAGCATCTGTTGCCAAGGAAGTGGGTGGAGATAGCACCTGATAGGGAATGAGGCTGTGCCTGCCTGCCACAATACTGGCTCCACCTCCCCGCTGGGCGACTGTCACCTCTGTCCCTGATACTGAAAGGACTTCCCTATAACCAGTTCTAGCTGGTTCTCACACTGCCTGCACAAAGACTTCAAATACTTTTCTGTGTATAAGAAGGGGCTGTGTCCCCTTCCAAAATGTTCTTGTTTCTGACTTGAATCTGCAAGGGGCGTGCTGCTGCTTGGGCCCAGGGGAATCCCTGGGCCCTGCCCAGCCCCTGGACTCCTGAAGGATTTTGCTTTGCCCTGGATACCTGATGGACTGCTGCAGGTCAAGAGGGACTTTACTGCTGGACTACTTGTGCCTCTAAGCGCTGAGAGCGCTTTATTCCTGCTCTAAGCGCCTGGGAGCGCTTTATTTTCTACTGGGACCTTGTTGGTCCTCTAGCGCTTGGTAGCACTCTTTTTCCAGTTTATTTAGTTAATTTACGGGTGCCACCCCGTTTTCACTTTATTATTTGAAGCCGGTGCCCACCCGGCATTGCCCCGAGTGAATCACCGCCGCTGGCCCGGAGATCGAGACCGAGGCGCTGCATCTGCCCCCCTGCCAAGGGCCGCGCTGCTATTGGCGGCCCTCAGCACAGGAAGCCAGGCAGGTTCTGTGGTGACGTGGGCGGTCCCGAAGAAAGCATTTCCGCTTCCCCCTGCCCGGGGGAACCTTGTGTCTCGTTGCCGGTCTCCCATGCGATGGAGGGAGACCGGAGAGATGCCCAAGTGCAGCAGAGGTCGGCGTGAGCTTGCGCGGGGCTCCCATATGGAAGGGAGAGCCCCGCAGTGATTGCGGCGATGTGGCAGCGGTAGAGGCAGGCGGGGCTCCGGTCTCGTGGAGAGCCCCGCGCCGCCCAAAGGAGAGGTGCCGCCGCTGGAGGAATCGTCCATCCAGCCCTGAAGCGCCACGTGACTGCCCGCCTGCACCGAGGAGCCCCCGGTGAGTGACGCCCGTAGTTGAGCATCGGTGAGGAGGGTGTCGGGGCACATTGCCGGTGCCCGCCCCTCCTCTACAGTGTGGAGAGCCTGTTGAGGCTCAGGGGGGGCAGTGTGGTGATCGAGCCCCGAGTGACTCAGGGTCAAGATTGTGTTTGAGCCATGGAGGCTATAGGGGGCACATCATTATGTAGAGCCCGGAGAGGGCTCCTGGGCCAGCTCCTTAAGGCTGAGTCCCCCGAGAGGGACTCCGACACCCGCATTTTTGTTTGGCGAGCCTAGATAGGCTGGGGGCATTTCCTTGATGTCGAGCCCCCGAGGGGGGCTCCAACGATCCCCCACAGTTGGTTACAGAGCCTGCTAGGCTCAGGGGGCATATTTGTTTAAGAGCCTGTGTGGCTTCAACGTTTGTGGACACGAGTGTCTTCAGAGCCTGTGTGGCTCAGCAGTTGGCGCAGATTTATTCTAGGGGCTAGTGACAGCCCCTGGCGCAGTTTTTGTTGATTCACAGCTGCCCAGCAATTAGTGGGCAGCTGCACCGTTTAGGTCTTGTGAGTGTTCCCAGGTGCCCAGCAAGTAGTGGGCACCTGCTACGTTTAGGTTTTGCGCCAGTGGCGCACCCCTGACTGGCGCTGCATGGCAGCGCGCCCTGACATTCTGGACACAGGGCTCTTTTAGTCCCTTTATTGGATGGGGGCTGGTATGTAAGTTTTGCGCAATGTGGTTACCTGCTATGTTTAGAATGGTAATTGCCTACTGTGTGTTTTTGCGCTATTGAGTTATGTTGGGGCACCTCTGAATGTTTTTAATGCATCATGTGTCTTCCTTGGTTTTACACCTCTGAATATTTTTATGCAACATGTGTCTTTCTTTCCCTGCGCTGCACCTCTTAATGTTTTAGGCATCATGTGTCTTCTTGCGCTGTACCTCTGAATGTATTTTATTGCATCATGTGCTTTGTTCTTAACACCGCTGAATGTGTAGGTTTATGCATCATGTGTTTCCCTTTACTACTCCACTGAATGTATATTTATGCATCATGGGTAATGTGTTCTTGCTTATGCCCCTAAATGCTGTGTGATACTTAGGTGGTTGTTCTTTTTAGTACAGGTGGTCCTAGTGAGGTCCTGGTCCCCTGCGTGACATTCTCCTAAGGTGGTTAGGGTTGCGTAGGTGGTACTTACCTGTTCCCAGGAGTTACTGGATGTGATTTATAACTGTTATTTTGTTTTATATCTTATTTTCTATGATCTACAAAGTATTATTTCTAAAAGTGTTGATTCTGACAGTGGCCTATGTGGCCCTGTCCTGTACATAATCCCTTATGAATATTGCCCGTGCCAGTTGGCACAATGTACATGTGTGATTTCTATCTAATGTGTTTTGACAATGCAGAAGTTATTTTTACATAACCTTGTGTGGAGTTCCTTTTATGGTGTGCCTAGGATGTTGTTGCTGTTGTGTGCTGGCGCAAATGCTTTACACATTACCTCCGAGTTTAGCCTTGCTGCTCGTGCCACGCTACCAAGGGGGTGAGCAGGGGTTATCTTGGCATGTGACTCCATTGCCCTGACTAGAATGGTGGTTTCTGCCTGGCTTTGGCGTCAGCCTTAGTCTACCAGAAATAGTCAGTTCTAACACCGGCCAACTTATGGTGAACAAAGCGATAACAAAGGGGGTAATGGACGCTCCATCCATTATCTCCTTTGGTATTGCTCTTTTCTGCATATGGCATGGGAGTGTCCGGACATTGCTGATTACTGGTCCCACATTTTTGAGTCTATAAATCAGAGCCTGAGCCTGACGTTATCCCCATCCCCATTATTGAGATTGTTGGGATATGTCAAAGACACCCCCGTAAAAAAAACGTAAATTGCATGCGTTCTTGCTATAATTCGCCAAACGAAAAATAGCTATTTACTGGGGGAGAAGGAGGAAACCAAGGATCCTGAAATGGTTTAGGGCAGTTACTTTATGGCCAAGTACAGCTGGCCATACGTAACTGCCTAGTTCTGAGAACTAATGCCACCCAAATCCAGACCCGAGAGATATGGGCACAATTTATTACCTGGGTTCAGGGGAGGACAAGTGGACCCAGAGATGAGGTGGTAAATGTACCTAGCATTGGTACTGTGTGATTCATCAACTGTAGAGATTTGATATGCATTTCGATTGGATACTACGGGAGAATTGATGTGAGATTTGGTTGGGTATCACGGGCGGGGCCTTGTATACCACTGTCAGACTTAGCATTATTAGATCTTAATGTTTACTTTTAACTAACTCCTGGCTTTGTGTTTGTTGGATCACCGCTGTGTTCGATACATGGAATATAGCAGGCTGTTATGCTTTTCTGTAATGTCATACAACTGGTAACTATACACCAAGTTTGTTTGTTGTTGTATATGATATGTGCTGTATTGATTTTGAAAAACCAATAAATAAAACTTTTTTTAAAAAAAATTAGTGTAGTTTAGTTGGTGGCTTCTAAAGTGTAGTGTTTGAGGTGATGTTGAATAATAAAAACTGAAAGTTATTTTGAGTTGCATTTTGACTGAGCTGGTACTGTGAAGTGTACAGATATGGTGGCATTGAGTTAAATGAGGATGGGGCTGGTATTTAGAAGTGTTTTGATGAGATGGGATTGAGTAATTGGGAATGGGTGGTATTGAGTATTGGTAACGTGCTCTGGTATTGAGAAGAAAATGAAAGAGATGGTATTGAGTTATGTGGGGACATAGATTGTATTCAGAATTGTTGAGACTAGGTGGTATTGATTAATTGCGAATGGTAGTGATGTGGAGATATGAAATGATGTTGTGGTATTCAGTGTTGTGTGGTGTAGGTGGGGTGGTGTTGAAAAGAGAAATAATGAGTTGGAGTAGAATAATATGGTGATGCAGATAGTACTAAGAGCGTAGTGACTTGTGTCAATGAATAGTGTAGTGATAGAGGGGTATAAAGTGATGTAGGAATGTAGGTCATATTGAGTAATCAAGAGATTGGGTGATATTAAATAATGTGGGCATGGAGGTGGCATTGAGAAGTCCAGCAATGGGATGTTTTTGAATAATGACGGAAAAGAGGTGGCATTAAGAAGCCCAACTCTGAGGTGGTATTGAGTAATGAAGGGATGATAGTGGTTTTGGGAAGTCCAGAAATGGGGTGGTATTGATTGATGAGAGGATAGAGGTGGTATTGAGAAGCCCAACTATGAGGTGATATTGAGTAATGCAGGGATGAAAGTGGCATTGGGAAGTCTAGCAATGGAGTTGTTTCAAAAAACTTTCAGATGGATCCCATCCGAATCCAGAAAAACTGTCACACGTGCACTCATCAGCAGCAGACTGCACTGCGGTAACACTCTCTCCGGAATCAACAAGAAACTCCTTCGCAAACTCCAGACTGTCTGTAACGCCGCAGGCAGACTGATCCTCGACATCCCCCATTGCAGTCACATCACCCAAGAACTCCACGATTTCCACTGGCTTCCAGTTGAAAGAAGAATAACCTTTAAAGCACTTCACAACACCGGATCTGCATACCTGAACAGCCGCCTTTCCTTCCACGCACCCAAAAAGCACCGCGGATCAGCCCAGCTCTCTCTGGCCACCGTTTCATGTATCAACAAGACCAGAACAGGAGGAAAGTCCTTGTCTTACCTGACAGCCAGGGCCTGGAACACCCTCCCCCTCCAACTCCGGCAATCTCCCATCTAGCCCCTGTTCAGGAAGGACCTCAAGACCCGGCTCTTTGGATGACTCAAAGGAGCCACCCCAATCCCCTTAGCACCCTGAGACCCTCACAGGTGGGTATTTGCGCTTTACCAACCCTGATTGATTGAGTGGCATCGAATGATGAAGGGATAGCGGTGATATTGAGAAGTCCAGCTATGAGGTGATATTGAATAAAGTAGGGATGAAAGTGGTATAGTGGAACCCATAGATGAGGTGGTATTGTATAATGTGGGGAAGGAGGTGGTATTAGGAAGTATAGTGCTGAGGCGCTATTGAGTAATGTGGGATTATTTATTTATTTTTCACCAAAGAGGCATCCTGGGGCTAACGGCTCAGATTAAGAATAGGAAAAAGAGTGCTCCAGTACCGACTACCAACTAGGTTTTAGGAAATAGCCAGGTTTTAATTCTCCTTCTAAAGACAAGGAGATCACTAACTTGTCTCAGCTCCAATGGGAGCTGATTCCAAAGTTTGGCAGCAGCAATCCCAAAGGATCGACCAACTGCCCTAACTTTCCTGAATCTGGGAATATTTACAAGTCTTGCCGAGGAAGTGCGAAGGCTTCTCACAGGAGCATACCACGCAGACTTTCTTTGCATAGACACAGGCCCCAACCTATGCAAGGCTTTAAACACTATGCAGAGAGACTTGAACTGGACTCTCTGTCTCAGCGGAAGCCAATGCAACTCTGCCATGGCCGACGAGGAAGCGGATCTTCTGGGCCACCCCAGGGCCAACTTGGCAGCAGTTGACTGAATCCTCTGCAACCTGTCAAGCAAGAATTTAGGAGACTCGTGGTGAATGTCTCGAGCTTTATAAATTTCTTTTTCATTTTACTTCATTTCAAATTGAGAAGCCTACAGATAACGTGAGTGAGTAAGTGACGAGCAGTTCTACTACAAAGTGGCATTGAGTAATGTGGAGATGAAAGTGGTATTGACAAGTGCCGTGATGGGGTGGTATTGACAAATGTGTGGAAGGAGGTTGTATTGTGATGTCGACTGATGTCTGTGGAAATCCTTGAGGTGAAATACTTGACTTACAATTGGTCCAGGATTCCCTCGCAAGTGATGGTGTGCTTTACAAATACACATAACATAACATATGACAACATAATATGGGGCACCGTTGGAAACATTGGATGGTTTGAAGCTCAATTTTAACACTGTGTTGGACTCAGTGAGGTGAAGGTGGTGAGGGAGTCTGGCGTTATTGAAGGCAGTTTTTCTAGGAAGTGGGAAGCTTCTGGGTTATATGTGCTGTGTTTGCATACTACAAACGTGAAGGCATGGCCAATGCAATGTTGAACCAACAAGATAGGTGTGTTCTTTAGGGACTTTTGATTCCTAGTTCCTTAAACAACCAATGAACAGGTTTTTCTTCTTGTTTGTTTCTGTAGTGGCATGAGGTTAGACATTCGAGCCCCAGCAAGTTGATGCCAGTTTCCTCTTGTGAGTGCTTAGACACTGGGGTTCAGGTGATTAGCTTGACTTTGAAGGTCACTGCAGCAGGCCCGTAGCCAGAAGTACATATTTAGGGGGGGCGTGGCTCTCAGCTGTGACCAAACATTAAAGCTGTGCTCTATAGGTGTATTCTTTCCCAAATACTGGTTGTATTGTTAAATATTTATCCCTGAATATTGTGGTACAAGAATATTGTGGATTGAATATCAAATTGTATTGCATATGGGGAAGTATACATTACTGTTCCTAACTCTATATATATATACCGTCCTGCTTGTTTTGCACAAAATGGTGTTGTAAAAAATAAAAATTACCTTAACTTAAAGAAATCACGCTTTGGATTCCGTTTGTGCTGTGGTGTATCCGGACTGCTGGGCTGCGAACTGGAGCACGGCTGAATCCGTTCTTTGTCTGAGGAATATATATAATAAATTCACTGAAAAAACCATAGGTTATAGACCATATATAGTTAGGAATTAGCATTTAGAAAACCTTATTTTACTCACACAAAACCATTGAAATTCCATATATAGTTAGTTGCACTAACTATATATCGCGCATCCGCAATCCACTGCTGATGATGTCACATATTACATCATTCATGACATGGTCAGTGACATCACTGATGACATCACTGATGACATCTCAAATGACATCACTGATGACAACATCCAGTGACTGTATGTTTCTGTAAAGTTAAAATATGTTTTACATATTGAAGAATGAGTAGATGTATAAGTGTCTGAATGAAGGTTTTAGTAGGTGCGTGGTTGACTGTATGAGTGAGTGATTAAATGCGTCCTACTGAATGCATAGGTTAGTGACTAAACTGTGTGAAAGTTTGCATCAGTATGTCTGTTGTTGTGCAAGCTGCTGCATGTGTTGATCAGTAGCTATATGAGTGGCTATATGGGTTATTGATTGGTTGGCCAAGTATTTGTATGGGAGACTGAGTGTGTGTGTGGCTGGTTGGGAGGTGTGTGACTCTGTGCAGATCAATGTGTACTTGTATCAGTGATTGTATAAGAGAGTAAGTATGTGTTAGTATATGTTTGAAAATGTAAGGTGCTCTATGTTTAACTGTATAGATTAGAAAATGGAGGTGTGATTGATTCTTTGCATGACTGACTAGGTGTGTGAGTAACTCCATGGATGAGCAACAGAGTGTAAATGTCTGTATAGGTGTATGAGTGCATATGATAGTGTTGTAAAGATGAGTGATTGTATGTATGAATGATTGTATAGATGAATGAGTGAATGTGTGTGTAGACGTAGGAATCAGTGAGTGCGTATGTAGTAACTAGTATTGGTGTGTCAATGGTTTCAAAAATTATACTCTGTATTTAACACTGGTTGTAACAGAGGTTATATTAAAATGTGAGGAGATGCATTGTATTGTCACATGAATGATATCATCAGTGATGTGGTCATTGATGTCAAATGAGATGCCATCAGTGATGTCATTTGAGATGTCATCAGTGATGTCATCAGTGATGTCACTGACCATGTCATGAATGATGTAATATGTGACATCATCAGCAGTGGATTGCGGATGCGCGATATATAGTTAGTGCAACTAACTATATATGGAATTTCAATGGTTTTGTGTGAGTAAAATAAGGTTTTCTAAATGCTAATTCCTAACTATATATGGTCTATAACCTATGGTTTTTTCAGTGAATTTTCAAGGTTTTGTAAATGCTAATTCCTAACTATATATGGTCTATAACCTATGGTTTTTTCAGTGAATTTCATTGGTTTTTTAACAGCTAATATCTGTAGCTGTAAAATGTATTCTTCTTTAAATCCAAAAATATATTTTATATGTTTATGAATAATTTTTTTTTTATATATTTTTTTTTCTTCGTTCCCGCTTCGCGAATCGGGAAGCTTCCCGTGAGCTGACCTTGATGCCGCGAAATAGACCGCGAGCCGGTAAACGTTTCTTTACCGCAAGTGCCGCGTTAGAAAACAACATCGTGACGCCTCCCGTCCGCATGACGTTTCACGTTGTCGCGTGATACGTCATATGACGTGCTACGTTAGCGAACTGGTACGCGAAGCGAGTCGCAAAGCGCAGGTTTCTGGAAGCAAACCGGGAGGCCCTGCAAAGCGCTTAACGTAAACACAGCAGGTCATGTGACTTGGTGATAACACTTTTCATTGGTTCATTTCACTTTTGGTTTCCTAATGATGTAAGACTAGGTCATATAATCTAAAATGAACACTTTTCATTGGTTGAGAACTCTTGTTTTTCCCAAATGATGAAAATCCCTCCTTCTTTCCTCACTCTGACTTTCATCATTGTGAGAGAAAGACCCTTTGTGATCACTGAGCAATGGCTTCTTTAGTAGCTTCAGCTGGTGCTTCCCCACCACCTCCACCACCTCCAAGGAAGAGTGGACCACCTGCTCAAGTTATAATTCAACAAGAAGAGGAAGAAGAGGAACAGAACGACGAGCACGAAGAGAGGCAGTTTTTGCCTGAGGAGCCCAGGACGTCTCACCGGAAAGAAAACTTCATTTGGCAATTTTTTAAAATTCCCAAAGGTCAGAAAAAAGTAAATGCAAGATACGTAACTTGCCTTATATGTCAAGATAGACTGTCCAGAGGAACCGAGAAAAAATACAGTTTCGGAAACTACACAATGCATCGCCATATGACTAGGTGGCATCCTAACAACTACAGTGCTGCACAGTTTCGGAACGACCTAGATAATCTCCCTATTATGGCCAGAAGATCTGTTGTACCGGAAGTAACGGGACCAGAGGGCAGGGAGATGGTGCCAAATATACAAATGAGATTTGGTGAAGTAAAACACATCTGCGTATTTTGCGATGGATTCATTTGCTACGGAGAAAGAAGCATCACTCTGATCAACAGAGCTATTGACTATCATATGCAAGTTTGTACGAAACGCCCAAAATAATAAATACTTTTTTTTGTTTTGTTGCTCCTGTTGAGCCCTTTACAATGAATCGTTTTCATTGCCCCCTCCAAGAAAAACCCAAAAAAATATAAACTGTTCAGAAAAATTCAAAAAAAGTAAAAAAATGTTCAGAAAAATAAAAAAAAAAGTTCTTTTCAGAACTACCTCCCCGTTATTAAAAAATTGGTACAATATTTGGAACTGTGCCAACCTCTATTTCTCTTAGTTCGCTTCCCAGTTCGCTCGCCGGTACGCGAACCGGAAGCGAACCAAAAACAGTAAGTATAAGGGAAGGAAACAGACACTTATGTTAAAAGAAAGACAGCTATAGGGGAGTAAACTAGAGATACTATTACCCGTAATCCACTGCTGATGATGTCACATATTACATCATTCATGACATGCTCAGTGACATCATCAGCAGAGGATTGCGGGTTTTTTGGCAACGTGCCTTATCCACGGTTTAATAACGCTGCCTTTTGCTTTATATAAGTTTTCAAATTGTATGAAATATATACCAATAGGTCGTTATGAACCTTTAGGTAGTGCTTTTCTTCATGAGGTCTGGTCGCTTCCATACACATACAGATGTTTCAAAGATGATCAAGAAGTTTATCTGAATGGAGAGGAATGCACTGAGACGCCAGATCATTCACTAATGTGTAGGCACATACAGTTACACGGTTCATGCAACAAACACCGACCAAATATGGCTTGCGTGTTGCAAGGCACGCCAGTTCCTGCTATCATCCCCACGTTCAAGTTGTTGGAAAATGGTAGTTATTTGATGCTCAATAATGAAGATTGTTCTGAGTTAATTAAAAGTATTCCTTTTATCGTAACAGTAAGTGAACGGGTTATTTGCTGCAGAAATGTTCTATTTCCTCCCACACATGAACATAGGGAGTTTTCAATTTGGCCACAAATACCAACCTTGGGAGAGATTTCAACGGCATGGCAAGAATAAGAGCTCTTTTGTCTCAGAGAGAGGTGGCCTTGAGTTCGGCCCGTGAAACTTTCGTGCTTCACATAGCGAACACCCGTACAGAGGTGCAGACCCTTTTCAATTCACATTTGCCTTTCAATTTCAGCAAGATGGTTCGGACTATCTTTAACGCATCCTCCACAAAGGCCCTGGTGCACTTTTTTAAAGTTGTTACCAGTGGTCTCGTGACTTCATTTGAGAAAATCTTTGGAGTCATCCCTGCTTTCTTTCATTGTATTTTCTCCACTCTGCTTCGTGGATTGGCATTTTTACTTGCATTACCAGCGGACGCTCTTGTGCTTTTTTACATTTTTAAATATGGATGTCCCTCCTATGCAACCTCCCACCCTGCAGCTGCTGACACTGTTCCGCAATCGCATGCTAGAATATTATGGCACAATGCCGTTGGCGATATTAAGCACGGCATATGGATTATCTTTTCGATTCTCCTACTTCACCTGTGTCCAGCCTGTATTTCACTGCCTGACCTGTGATTTCGATTGGGCCATTGATTTGTGTCTCTGCGGACCAGTTTCTCCTGACGTCGACTTTAATCAGCTGATGACTCCTATCATTACTCACGAGTTGGTTTGTCCTGGCGAAAGGATTATGGCTGTGGCATTGATGCATGGACTATTTGGTCCCTGGAATTTACTGGCGGCAGCACAGTCTTTCTTGGAACAGAGCTTTCTTGAAAACCCACCGAGCTGTCCTCTGATGGTGATAGAGGATCCGGTGCTGGGAGAGCACGTATGTTCTTTTCCGCTTTTAAATTGGATGGCTGAACTGTTTTCGGATGAAGACGGTGACTTCCTATTGGAGGCTGTTGCAGCTTATTTTGCATACACAGTTATGTCATAGACCTTTTTCATGTTTGATATGCTGAGTACTAGCATTTCATTGACAATTCATTGACTTATTTTTCAAGTTTTTATTATTTACCTTGCCTATTGGCTCAAGACTCGATAAAGTACTTGGCTGTTTTATTTTTCTTTAGCATTAAATTTTCCTAGTTTTTAATGCTTTACCTTGCGGACCGTCCACATATAAACTTGCAATCTGCTCTCATGAGATGGCACTTCTATTATCTTATTCAGTTCGTTTCCGGATCATGGGGAGGTGTCATCTAGGTCCTGGATATCTTTACACCGTGTTAAGTTAGCATGGGCTCATTACCGGTTTAAACGCCATTTTTCCTTTTTTGCAACTTCTGCACACGACACTTAGTTGTTGCTTTAGCTTTCCACCTAGTAGTTCATCGTGGTTTACATGAGAATAATATGTTATTGCTCTACTATCTGCTTTGCTTGTTAAACTATATCTGTACAGCGAGTGCTAAAGTTTCAAGAACAACACGATACAGAATTGTTATGAGGTCTGATCTCCACGACTTCATACTCATAACATAAGTGCAACTTCTGCCAATTCTGGGCATGAGGCGGGTTTTATATTGCTTTGCCGAACACACATACACAACAGTTGATGCGGTTCACATGAAGAGAGAGCTGGTGTATGCTGATGTGATTCCTTCAAATCTAAGACACTAAAGTATGGGCACGCCCTAAACCAACACAAAGAGACCTTCTTAGCAAATAATATAATATGTGTATTAGGGAGGGTGAGATATAAGCAGCCGCGGGCCGTGGAGGGAGTTACGGTGAGGCAGGGAGGCGGGGAGGGGGAGAAGCAGGGTGGAGCCCTCTCTACCCTGCCCCTCCCCCTCCCTGCCTCCCTGCCCCACCGTAACTCCCTCCACGGCCCGCGGCTGCTTATAAGTGTTGCTAACTCTTATTCATTTACAGCATGTTAACATACTGTCACCATTCGCTTTTTATGTACTAGTAACTATGCTGGTAATTTTGCTACTGATAATATGTGTACTTGTATTCTCCACCCTGCTTCTCCCCCTCCCCGCCTCCCTGCCTCACCGTAACTCCCTCCACGGCCCGCGGCTGCTTATAAGTGTTGCTAACTCTTATTCATTTACAGCATGTTAACATACTATCACCATTCGCTTTTTATGTACTAGTAACTATGCTGGTAATTTTGCTACTGATAATATGTGTACTTGTATTATCTAAGGTACTACGCCTGAGAAGACGGCATTAGTAAATAAACATTTCAAATACACATGTGTTCTTCTTAACTCCATGTTCTGGTTTCTAAGAAATATATAACGACCGACTGTTCATGAGTTCCACGTATCCTGAGGTACTATAAGTTCATATTCTGGATTGTCTAAACATTGAGAGTTTGTTATATCCAATGTGACACTGTACCTAGCTTGCTAAGGAGTTTTTGATTACTAACGTGAGTTTTGGGACACCCTAATTCGCCGAGGTTCCAATCCTCTGTCCACAGTTCTGTGTGAGAACAGAAACCCTGCGACAGGGGCACCCCCGACCCTTGCTGGAGCTTCATCACACTTGCGATACATCTCCAGCAATGCGCCACCTTTACGGCACAGATACATCACGCATCTGTGCTGTTTTTGCCCCATGATGCGCCGCATTGTAAATGCAGCACACCATAGGTGACGGAACAGCGGCACAGAATGACTAACACATCCCTGGTGATGCGCCAGTCATCATAAATGTATCCCTATGCTTCTTATCTTGTTAGAGATGAACCGCCATATGTATCATCAAAGTTTTTTGCATTTCCTAAATAGCGAACTTTAAGGAATAAATAGCGATTACTTACCATTCCTAGTTTGCGATTAGCTATTTGCTAATTACAAATTACCCATTCATTTCCTTCATTTCCATAGGGCGGTTGGACTCACTTTTAGCTCGAACGGCTGAATGGATTTCCACGAAACTTGGCAAAATTGTAGGGACTGGTAGCCCGATGTGCCTTTGCTATGTCTCAAGATATATGCTCCAGTGGTTTTTACGAAAATTAACTTTGAAAAATATATATTGGGCTACATTGGCCTATATATATGTTGGAGCCCAAATGTAGCCCAATGTAGCCCAATGAAGCCCAATGTAGCCCAATGTAGCCCAAAGATGGCCGCCAGACACACAAAAAAACAAATGTAGCCCAAATATCAGCCAGATGTAGCCCAACTATAGCCCAGTGACAGAATGACCAATCAGCTTCGCAAACCTCCGTTACGCGAAGCGGAGCGCTGTTACAGATATATATCTTTTTTTGAACGTTAATTTCTCAAAATCCACTGGAGCACATATATTGAGACCTAGCAAAGGCACATCGGGCTACCAGTCCCTAATATTTTACCAAGTTTCGTGCAAATCCATTCAGCCGTTCGATTATTATTATTATTATTTTTTTTGCCCCGCGGGGCCCTTTTAAAACCTCCACATCAAACCTAGGGGGTCAGCGAGGATCTACTATTCCCCCTTATGGTCATTTGCCCCTTCGCTTTCGCCTCCTCTTGTCTCTCGATCCTACCGAGAGACAAGATGGCGGCCGCTACGGACTGTTTGGAATGTTGACAGACGCCGGAGAACCAATCAGCTTCGCTTCACAAAGCTCCGTTGCGCGAAAAGTACGCGTCCTGGGACGCTGCCTGGTCCGCTGTTACAGATATATATCTTTTTTTAAACGTTAATTTCTCAAAACCCACTGGAGCACATATATTGAGACCTACAAAAGGCACATCGGGCTACCAGTCCCTACAATTTTGCCAAGTTTCGTGCAAATCCATTCAGCCGTTCGGGCTAAAAGTGAGGCCAACCGCCCTATGGAAAACTCAATGTTAAAAACACGTTTTGGGACCCCCCTTTTTTCTCGGCCCCCCCTTGACGAACCCCCCCAAATTTTCAAGGGCTGCTCAGAAACAAAATGTGCCATTTTCCTGAAAATTTCAGCCAATTCCGTCCACAAACGCCAAAGTTATTAGACATAGAATTTTCAAAAATCCCATAGAGAAAAAATCCTAACTATATATACCTACTGGCGACCGCCAGTAGGTAATATATATAACGACCAGTGCCTCCTTCCAGGTAGAGTAAAAGACTTGACACTCTCCGGGGTCTTTAAAAAGTCTTTATTTAAAAATTACACTTGCGCGCTGCTGGCAGTCCCTGAAACGCTTAGGCAGATGCTTTTCAGCCATTCTTGGCTTTCATCAGGGCCAGTCTCACGGACTCCATAGTCTCTCTGGGGGTCATGCAGAATGCTGTTAATAAGCTGACTGCTCCCAGTCAGGTGGTATTCGACCCCGCCTCCAATTAAAGGTGTACCTGCATTGCGTGAAAATCCTCCCAGGCAGATGCATGCTGGGTCATGTAGTCCAGATGAAAGTCTGCACAGTGGCAGGGTCACTCCAAACACCATGTGATGCCCCAAACTCGATGGCCCTGAGCTACGATCCAGCTTGAGTGCCCAGTTAGAGAAAATAAAGCCTCCTGCCGTCCTCAGGCATTAGATACTGCCTCCTCTCTCCCCTTTGCAGCAAATGCGACCAGGTAGTGTTATCAGCTGCTGGGGGGCTCCGCGTTTTTACATTCCAGTGTAAGCGTCCAGGGTTGCTGGTCTTTCACTGTGCTCCTGACCGAGAGGATGTGCCAAAACGTCAGCAACCTGCTTGCTGACCAAACACAATATATATATATATATATATATATATATATATATATATATATATCTCACGTAGGTACATACATGTTGAGTAATGTTTTGATAAATCTATACAAAACTGTTGATATTTTGAATTGGATATTCTATCTTTGATATTCTGTGCAATCAATATTTTGGTTTCAATATTAAAGGTGGACATCATGTGAATCTACGTGAAGGATTACATGTATTTTAGGGGCATAATAAAACACTCTCAATCAACTTTCCACAATCCAACTTGAATCCAACCAATTTGATGGGATGTAAAGTATGAGGTGCAAAGTTGTAAAGTAGACTGAATAGCACCTTTGTGTATTTTCTAAACTGTTTTAGCTTTGTGAAATGCAAAGTGAAGGTAGTTGACTTTCTATATCGTGTGCCAAAATGAGGTGCACTGTGTAGAGGGTCCAGGTATCCATTACTAGTAAACAGGGGCGTGCTCTAACAATCCTAAGGTGCTCTATTTGTGGTAGTGTGCTCGAACAGCCTTGGGTTTATCAGAGGGGAGTGTTAGACATTTGTTGCACACACAGGGTCAATAAATGAGACACACACTCAATAAGGAAATCCAACACCAATTTATAAAAATAATATATATTTTAATATTTATTTAGACACCAATATCTACAAAATTAGGTAAGTACTTTTCAAGTTATTGATTTTCAAAACACTTAGGAAATACAGCTGTCATATTAGAGGCATGAGCCTCGTACGCTGTAATGCTATCATATGGGAGAAAGTTACACTGCTTAGGGCCACACTTAAATGACTTACAGGGTAATTCTTCTGAACTTAAGATAAGTAGGGGTCAAAGTCCTTAGAACCACCAGCCGTGTTGGGTTAATTGTTTGGGGTGTCCGAGTGCAGAGGTGCTATTCACAAGTGGGGACATGTCCATCAGAACCCAAAGGAGGGCTCAGTTCTTGATGGGCTCTGGAGCAGGAATATATGACGTTACAACGCAAACAATTACAACACATGCTTTTACAACGCATGCCATTACAACACATTTTTTAAAACTACCATTACAACGCATTCCATTACAACACATACCATTATAACGCAGGGTAAGTGTTGGATATTGTAGGGGTAAAAATTACTATTCCGACTCCAGTGAGTGCAACAGTAGGGAAAGAGTTGGATAGCGTAGGGGTAAAAATTACTATTCCCATCTACCCATAAACCCCATACCCACCCTAAAACAAAAAAAATCTCCATTACTTACCATATAATGCATTGTAATGGCATGCGTTGTAGTGACATGTGTTGTAATGGCATATGATGTAAAGGCAGTTTTGTAGTAAAAGTTGTGTTGTAAAAGCAGTGTGATATAATGATGGCTTTGTAATGGATGTTTCCTCTGGAGCAGAGGTGCACAGTCGGTAAGCTCAAACTTGGGCTGTAGGGCTTGGGTGCAGAGGCGTTTTGTCCAGCTGGTCGCTTGCATTGGAGGCTCTCACTTAAGAGGTTGACCTGGAGATGGGGACAACCCAGGACAGCAGGGCCACTCTCTGTGATGGCCACAGTGAAGCTGATGCAGCTCATTGGTAGGTCCGTCTTCGGTGTCTGGGCTGGACACTAAACAAGTCTTGGAAGCTGTATGTCTCCAGTACATCGGGTAGTGGTGCAGCGTGGCTCCTTGGGGCCTTGGCATCTCCATACTTGGTGGGGAGCTGGATCTGACCCCTAGAGCAAGGTGACCCCCTTCTGTTTGCTGCTATGGTGGATCCGGGGGTCATCAGATCGGAGAACCGAACGTAGCAGTTGGTGCCTGCAGGCGGCAGGGAAGTGGCTCCTCCACTTCAAGGGAGATACTGATGGGTTTGAGCAGTGCTGGCAGTCCTCCAAGGCTTTTGGAGGATGCACAGCTGCAGGACGAGTCAGGTCTTTGCAATCGTTAAGACAGAAGCAGGCAGGTATGCACCAAGTCCATGGCTAGTCTTCAGTTCTTGAGGTCTACGGCTCTTCTTTGTCCTGCTTCTTCTTTGGTCAGGTGAATCTGGGTTCCTGGTGTCAGGGGGCCACCTTAATAATTATTTTAGTGTTATTACGGTGAGCAAAGGGTAGCAGCGAAAGGGCTACTTACCCGTGGGATTACTACACCCCCATTATGACCACTTGCACTGGGGAGTGGGCATAACTCTGTCCCAGAGTTCCTAATTCCACCAAAAACAAGATGGTGGAATCCTTCTTATGTAGAGCACAATAGGCAGCACACCATAGTGGTGCAACTAACCTGGTAGTGCAACACATCTCCTTGCATAGAACATTTCTTGCCTGTCCAGGTGCCTAATGGGCCACAGGTCAGGGGCCGCATCTCTGAGGTCTGAGGGAATCCAGATTCACATTTCTAAGGTGGCTGGGGCTTTGAAGCCCCTGGCCTTGATATGGCGAATCACTAACCATCCTTCTGGAGGAAGTGTGAACACCTTCCTCCGGAGCAGACATTGTGTCTGGCCTCCGAGAGCATTGGCTCTCACCTGCAGGGGTCAGAGACACGTCTGTGGTTGCAGGTTAGATGAGACCAGTCAGCCAGCACACTAAATAGTGGTAGGTTTTTCAGGGGGAACCTGGAAGGTGCTCTCTGGATGAATTTTATTGAAAAATTGTACTGGCACTAGTACAGATTTATTAAGACAATGTGTTTGATACCAAGCACCAAAGGTTTCAGTGAAGCCATCATGTAGCTGGGAAACTCGTAATGACCAATGCCCAGTACATGCACTGATGATGGCTTCCCTATTCACTTGCATCATCTAGTATTGGACCACGACAGCACAGTGTCATATATGTTCATGCTGATATGCCCTCAAATGCAATATAATGTACCCTGCATTAGGGCTACAAGGCCTGCTATAGGGGTGACTTACATATATTCCATGCAGTGACTTTGGCATGGCACACAGTTAGTGTGCCATATCATGTTTTCACTCATGGTTTGCACCATGACACACTGTCTGCAATGGCAGACTGCATGCATTTTGTATTGGGACCACTAGGGTGGCATAATACATGCTGCAGCCTTTAGGGACACTCTTTGAAACCCATGCCATTTATACCACTGGTACCACATACTAGGGAGCTAAAGGGTTGCCATAGTGGGTACCAAGTGTCTACCAATGAGCCCATTTTAGCCTGTTTTAGGGAAACAGCACTGGCACTGGGGCCTGTTTAGCAGGGACCTAGTGCACATAAGTAGAAAAACATCAGTACCAGTGGCAAATAGTGAGCGTGAACATGATAAAAAGGTGCAATTTCCCACACAAAGATTATGAAAATTAGCTGACATCATCTCACAGCCCTCCCTCCCATGCCTTTTATCCCAGGTGCTGGATGTCCAGCCTCCACTCTCAACATTTCTGTGTTGGAGGATCGGCTACCTAGAACATTCTGCAACAGAAACTTATTATACCTGGAAGGCCCAAAAGGATAAACCTCGTCTCACATAAAATTAGGAAAGTACGTTTGTTTCATAAAGTGTGAAGTTCCCTAATTCCACAAGAATTTGTATGTGAAGTTTTAATTTAACTCGCTGCTAATTTATTATAACTTTAAATAGAGCTTGGAGCAAATCCAAGAATATTTTGAGAATTTGTAGTGAAGAGTGATTTTTAAACATTTTAGGGCCAGAACAGTGCTGAACACTGTAACGAATTTGGATGTAATTTTTCAGGGGACGTTGGGAAGGTCCCACAATTAATTTCAATATAAAGTTGTGACAAAAAATGGATAATTTGCCTACATTTGATCAAAAGCACCAGTGAAAATTGCATGCACTTGTAGCAGGCTTCGACATTGGCATATCACGCTCATAGATACAGGCAGGTTGTGAAAAAAGGTGTACAAAAAGGAGACCTTTGTTAGACATCAACCAGCACAACAGGTGGGTATGGCAAAGAACAGGTGATTGTGTGAACCCGGGATGGGTACGTTTGTGGCCTGTGGCCTGGCTGTGGTCACTAGTTCCATCTCCAGTTAGAGGAGCTGTAGATGGGCAGGCAGCAGCGCCCCCCTAAGGCTCTGAGTGATTGGTTCACAGTTTGCATTTAGGATCCTGCTCTGTGATAACATCTCTCTTTGATGCTGCTTGCATTGTACCTCTCATTTGGGTTCTAGAGTCCTCTACTTCTGGAAATATGGACACTCTCCACCTTTTCACATGCAGTAGACTCCTTGCTTAGAATAATCAAGGTGACACCATCTATGTGGCTAACTTTGCTAGGATGAGCATACACTTTTATGAGTAATAAATGTAGAGAGCATGGACATCTGCCATCTGGACTAGAAATGGGAAATATTTACTTGTAGTGGGATTGCTTGACATTACTACAGGTGCAAATAAAATTCAAGCTTTAGTTTATGTAACAAGTTAAGAGACTGCTTTATTTGAATGTTCACTAGAAAGACAAATAACCTACTAAATAGAACCTGTTCCTCCTAGCAACTAGGTTGTACTTTCCAGCAACTATACCAGCATTTGGAAACATGTCTGATATACATTAAAAGAGAAGCAGTCAGCACTTCCCACCAAGAGCAACAATGGTGCCATTGTTAAGCAATTTGCAAAATGCAATGGGGATTAAGTGGCAATGATTAGACCTTATTATGACTTAAAATACCATTATGCAACATGGTTTTTGGATCTTACACTAAGATACCATTTAGAAAGAAAAGTGCACAATATGCATTAAAATCGCATTGGGACAGGTATATTGGCCAAAACATAATACTCTCTAAATTTCACTTAAAATCTCAAAGAACCATTTTTCACTTATATCTAGCTCTCATTTTGCTCATTTAGACTCTCTCTTGCTTTCTCTATTATCTCCCTATCTCCTCATCTCTGTCCCCACTGCCTCTTTCAATCTTTTCCTTACTACCCATTCTGTTTGCTGCTGCATCTATCTTCCCATTCCTATCTCTCCTGCTTTCTCTCTCTTGCTTTTGCTATTCACTCTCCTTTCTCTCTCTCATTCTTCTCTCCTTTTATAGAAGGTCTTCTCTCTATCTTCTCTTCTATCGTCTTTGCACTTCTCAAATGTTTTTATTCTCTCTCCGGCCTTCTTCTCCGTAGACCATGTATGGCAAATGAAACTTCCTCTTGACTGTGTATTTATTTATTTATTTATTATATTTATAAAGCGCACTGTCACCTTACAGGCTTCCTGGCGCTACCCACTTTCAGAGAAACGTAATTGTAAGGCTGTGCAACAACAGATAACTAAATCGTCGGGAAGAGCCAAGTTTTTAGCCTTGTGTATGGCCATTAGCAACAGTTTCCACCTTTCTTTGACCACTCTGCTTTTCACTGTTCGCCAGTAATAACTGCAATTTATATGCGTTGACCAAAAATTTGATAAACATAAATCAGAATTTCATCAGTGTCAATAAATTAAAAAATCTTTTCATACTACACAGATATTAAATTACAATATATAAAAATCTGAAAATGTTTGTCGATGTCTTGTGCGGACGTATATAGCGGTAATTATAATCCTAATGCTTTCATCCTCAGCCGCCTTGATTATGATCTCAACAATATTTGGTTTAAGAGATGAATTCTCACCATGGTAGGGTATTCTACTATATTAAACCATTGTATAAAGAAAAATAGTCTGTTAATGCTGCCCTTTCTAACAAAACATATTACATTCATTCATTTTAGATTCACACTACTGATGGTTAAGATCTTTGTAGCCCTCTGTAACAAGTACCTAACCCTAACAAATGATCTGGCTCCTGAAAACAAAATAAAGACATCCATTGCTGATACAATATTTCACAACATGTCAGTGTTCACAGAAATTCTGTAAGCTGGCACAATATCAGTCAAATGGTAGTCGTACCTGACTTATGATGACTCTACCCCAGTGCAATGAGTTAATCAAAGCACTATATTATATTGGAATCTGGAGTTTCCTGATTGCGCATAGCATCTGAATGGCTAGTAGATTTAGGCAGTCACACTCTCTTATGTATCAGTGCTTGGAACGGTCATGAAATCTGCTGGTTTAAGAACAACATGACTCAATGTGCAGTTTTCCAATCAGTTTACACCTCAAATTCTTGTTTCACATACTATATATGCGAGATGATTAGGGAGTTCAGCTAATGTCCGTTACATTCTTGGCCTCTCAGCTGTGACTGCAAACTAGTGGTGGTATCACCTGTCACATCAGCTCCTCACGCACTACACTGTGGCATCCCTCAGAGGTCCTTCATATCCTGTCTGTTATTCAACATCTTCCTTACCCCCTTACCAATGCTGATCCCATCATTCAACCTCACCTGTTACAACTATGCAGATAACACCCAAATCATGCTACAAACAGATAGTCTAGAAGACCTCTTCAATTTAAAACATATGAGTGCCTTCATGCCATAAACACATGGATGATGACTAACCATCTAAGGCAAAATACAACAAAGACAGAGATTATGACCTGCGGACAATGGTAGAAATGCCAGCCTACCGCCATATGGCAGAAGGAACATGAGGCCCCTTCAACACTATTAAGAGGAGTGAAACACTTAGGGGTAACCTTAGATCACACCTATATTTGATACCACATGTTAATAATGTCAAACAGAATGCCTTCTATACAATGAAAACACTATTATTATTATTCTTAAATTAGTTTTGTAATGCGCGCAGCTACCCAAAAAGGGTTTCCTGGCGCCTAGCACACAAATTGCTAGAAAAGGAGCAGTCAAGAACCATTTGCTACTAAAAGTGCCAAGAATTTAGATTTATTCGAAAGCTGAAATAGGACGGGTCATTCTTCAAGGACACCGGAAGAGAATTCCATATTTTGGGGCCAAGACAAGAAAATGGGCGACCTCCCATTCTTGCAAGTATAAATCTGGGAATCACAAAGTCTCCGTGGCTGTAGAGCGCAGGGGACGAAAAGGAATGTAAGGATGGATGAGCTTTTGCAGATACCCTGGTGCCACACCTTGTTTTATTTTAAGGATGTAACATAGGGTTTTAAATTTAATTCTTCGATCAGTTCGAAGCAAGTGAAGGTCATGTAAATATGGCGAGATGGAAGCCTGTCTAGGAACTTGACAAAGTTGTTCTGAACTACCTGTAGCTTTACCAGTACCGTTTGGCAGCTACCGAGATAGAGAACATTGCCGTTATCGAGGCGAGAGGTGATGAGTGCCTGTACTACCATGCGTTGGGTTGAGGCAGGTAGCATCCAAATGATCTTACGAAGCCACCTCAAGATCGTGAAACAGATGGCAGCAACACTCGCCACCTGTTGTCTCATAGAGAGACTATCAGTAATAACGATGCCCAGATTACGGACATGGGTGACCGGTAGGGGAAAGGAACCCATTTCCTGAGGCGAATGATGAGGGCCCCATAGGTCCTTGTGCTTGCCCAGTATAAGGACCTCAGTCTTATCCCCATTTTACTTCAAAAAGTTAAGGTGCATCCACTCTGTTACTTGCCGAAGGCTGCGCTGAAGGGCAGATGTCGTAGCGTCTTTAGTGGTGGAAAGCGAAAAGACAATCTGCATATCATCCTCTTACGAATATAGGGAAAGACCCGCCTCTTCCACAATCTCTGCCAGAGGTCTGACATAGATGTTGAAGAGCAGGGGGCTTAAAATTGATCCCTGTGGGACTCCATGTGCTGATACGCAGATCTTGGATGATGCCTTAGCAGAAAAGACTTGAGAAGTGCGACCATCAAGGAATGAAGCAAACCAGGATAGGGCAGTGCCGTCCAGCCCAAGAGACCTAAGGGCGTTAAGCAAGATGTTATGTGACACAGTGTAGAATGCGGCACTCAAATCTAATAGACTGAGTGCCGCAGGTTCCCCGTGATCTAAATGCTGACACAGTTTCTCAGTAACCCCAAGCAGAGCGGTTTCAGTTGAAAAGTTGGCTCTGAGCCCGGATTACGAATAATGAAGAAAGCCAACTTTGTCTATGTGTTGTGTCAGTTGAGTATTGATAAATTTCTCCAACATTTTGGAGGAAGCCGGAAGCAGAGATATAGGTCTAAAGTTAGATAGTACAGAAGGATCTGCTTCGGCCTTTTTCAACAAAGGGATGAACATGGACTACATTGCATTCTCCCATACCTTAGAAACCAACAGAAGCTGAAAGTCATCCTCACATTCATAATCTCCAAACTTAAGTATACCTACAAGCTTAATTCAATTAATACAAACAAAAAAGAACACTGCGCTCGGGGCGTACACCACTTATCATATCAACTCACCTTAAGAAATCCGTAGGAGGTACCGCTTTCTCAGTACAAGTGGCCAATCTCCAATCTCTGGAACTCACTACCAGCCAGCATTCAAAGCATCCAGGAGCCTATATTCTTCAGAAGATAGTTGAGAACATGGTTATTTCCAAGACAACTACACCACGCCACATCCCAACAACAGAACCCAGAAAGACAGTCGCACCTGCATACTCAATCTTCTGTTTACAATCCACAGATTTGAAAGAACCCAACTAGCAAACTGCTTTTGATAGGTAGGTAAGCTAAGGAGGTCTAACCTTAGGTGCGCCATGGTATCATTCACCACACTTCTACGTGCAGCATCCGATAAAACGATTACTGCACCACGGTAGTCATCACGCACAACCTGGAAAAACATCCCACATATAATCACAACAAAAAGACAACACCCTTCCAACCACACACCACCCTCTGCGGCATAGCTTGCTTTCCATGTACATACGTCATTGCTTCTGTGCCACACATAGGGGTTGTAAGCACTATAAAAATGCTGCAGTATAATACAATACCATTTTTCTCATATGTGCATCATCAACATTTTTTTGATCCTATTAAAAACTTTGGGGTTTTTTCATTACACTGAAGAATTACAAAAGAAAATTTGACACATTTGGGGAATATATTATCAAAGAAGAGCGATAAACATCGCTAAGCGCACTTAGCGCGTTTCTATTTATTGCTGTCTATCGCTGAATTACACCCCGTGTTATATTGTCAACGCTTTGTGCACAGGTGATGTAATTCCAGCGGTAGATGGCGAGAAACAGAAATATCGCCTGAAATCCAGCGATGATTATGGAGATGCTTGTTGATAGGGGAGTGTGGCGTAACATTATCCACCTCCCGTAATCAGCATAGATAAGTAAAAGAAAGACCAGACGTCTACTTCATGTGCTAACCGCGGTTAGCGCGTTTTTTTTATCGCTGGGGCCGCATTGTTAATAGTGCGAATTTGTGTTTTCCACGTAAATCATGCAGATATTGTGAGGAACGCCCACTTTGCATGTCATTAGCGATAATAAACGCTGACATGCAAAATGGAGAAAAAATGGTTACTAAATCAAGGAAACACGCGATATTTAAATCGCCGCTTTTCGGCCAAAATCGGCTGCAAAAGCGGTGAAAATAGGCTAGATAATGTGCCCCCTTGTTCTTTCAAAACTGTTGACATTTCTTGAAATATGTGTGCACTTTATTTACAGGTATATACACACTTTTGTGCATTACAAACAAACTAATATCCTTTTGCACTTCCTTTACAAAAGACCACTGGAATTTTGAGATTATGTGGAAGTGGCATTTCCCACATAATTAGGACTTTGCTGCATTTGCACATAATCCATCATCAGCTGCATACTATGCAGATTAGATCAAAAATTAGTAATTCCGCTGCATCATGTGGTGCAGCACACTGGAAGGTCCTTCACAATGGTTGACTGGTCACCTTTCAATTGTACTAATGAAGTGAAACCTTTTCCAATACAGTGTAAATCTAGCATGTAAAAATGGACAAAATAATGAAGTAATGCTATCACAAAATGTGCTGCATCATGTCGCATACTTCGTGTTTTGTTACAGTATAATTTAGCCAAACTAGACGCACTATCCCCTTCCACATAATTCCACTGGCCCTGCCTGTTCCCTTGCCTGTACCCTAGCGAAATTGTCACATAGTTCACATTACAAAATACTCTCACGTTGCAGCCACAGAAAGAAAACAACTCCACTTAAAGAATAAGAAGCAATTTGTCGGAAGAGATAGCCTGACATTTAATCCGAGTTTTATAACAGTGCAGTACAAGATAAGAAAGTTAGTTTTATTGCTGATTCACCTTATGAATTACAGCTTGTATTTGTTTTACGATTAGAGTGTATGTACTGAAATGTGAATGCGGTTTGTTTAGGTAAACTAAGTTTAAAACTGAGTTTTGGATAAAGACTGTGTCAGTTGCCCCGACCATTTTGAGGAGGTGGGGGAGAAAAGATTAATAAGGTCTGGTCCAGCCCTCAATTGCTCAAATGCAGTCCCTCCTCCCACACCCTTTTCCCCTCTCGCTACGTTCCTGCACTGTGGTCTGGATAGGTCTGTTTTCAGATAATGGTCGGTTGTTTTGGTGTGTAATTTAATACTACCATGATCCCTTTGTTTTATTCTTGGCTTGCCACAACTGGGTGATCTGCCCAGCACGGGCAGGTTTGGGTGCAGGAGCCCTGGTCAAGGGTTGTTGTTTTGCTTCTGATTGGCATTAGTTATTGTGGTAAACAGATGGAGTTGCTTGTTGGGAGGCATCTTGCTATGACTCACACTGGTTCTGATATTGGATGTACGTCATCCTCAGGTGTGTGGGGGTGTTACACCTGTTCTCCGTTCTTCATGTTGTTGATGTTATTGTGGCCTCGGTCTCTACTTTTTATGTACCGCCTGAATACTCTGGTTGCTACTTCACAGCTCTGTAAGTGACAGGTGGTCGCAAATTCCCAACTTAGGGGATGATTCCGATTCGGGAAAAAACGCTCCGAATAGCCGTTCAGAGTGTTTTTCCCGTACGAATCGTACCATGCAACATCCCCCGTACGTACGACGAAGTACGATTTGTACCAGGAGCTGGGCTCCGTACGAATCGTACAGAGACCGTACGAATCATATCCTCGTACGAATCTCCCTCGGAACACGCTGTACACGACAACCGTACATTTCGCGGCTGGTTTTTCTGACCCAGCAAGTACGATTCATGTTGGGTACGCACCGTACAACGCTTTTTCTACGGGAGCCGAAAACATCCGGAGAAGCAGAGTTTGCCTCGAAACAGGTACGGAACGCCCCCCCCCGGGTACGGTGCGTACACCCCATGATCGCAGGGATACGGTGCATACCCCTGCGATCATGGGGTATACGGACTGTACCCCATGATCGCAGGGGTATGCACCGTACCCCTGCTATCATGGGGTGTATGGACCGTACGGTGTGTATGTGATTGTGTGCTTTTCCATAAGAATCGCCCTTAGCTGACGTGGACCGTACGAATCGCATCCTCATACACCGGTCCGAATCGTACTCGTCTGGTTGTACGGCATGTTTACGATTCGTATGGAGAGGGATCAGGATACGAATCGTACGGACGTTTTTTTTTCAGGATCGGAATCGACCCCCTAATGTTACAAACAAGATGATCATTTATGGCTAGGAAGCCCAGTCCGTGATCTGCTCTTGCCAGGAGGTGGTGTACTCTCCTCTGGTTTATCCTTTTAGTCTCTTTAGAAATCAAGTGGTATGTTTTTGGTTTTATATTTTGTGGATATCGTTTTACTCGTTTTTTTAAGTGTTTTTAAATTGTGTGTATTTTTTTTAGCTGTAACAATAAAGACTGATTGATTGATTAATATTACTCATTTTAGCAACTTCAGACAGAAGAAAGGCTCTACCAGCATTCGAATCTGTGACGCGCAAGTTACACAAATACTTCAACAGCGAGAACATAGCCCCCTACAATGGCTGTGTTGCATTGTGCTTATTCGCTTTTTTGAATTATGTGTATTTTACAAATTGCTATCCTACAAAGCATAGGTAGGTAGGTACCAACTTCGCAGGCTTCACTTGTCCTCCGCGTGTTCCAGCAGCGAAATTTTAATAACTTTGGTGGCCCTGGGCCAAACCTATTATGGGGGCCCCGTTCTGAACAGATTTGAATTTATTATCCTATATCAGCTCTTTCATGCCTTCTTTGGCCAGGTCATTGACAGTGCATAGAAATACTTGTCCAAATTCTAAAGTTATTACATCTACTTTTCAGGGATAGTGACATATTGTATTGTAATTGTATTGTAATTGCATTTATATAGCGCCTACTACCACTGACAAGGCGTCAAAGTGCTATTTCGACGAGTAGCACGCTACTCTGGGACCTATAGAGTATTAGTGTTGAATTAGTATATCGAAACATGCAAGTACATTTTTAATTTCTGTAATTTTTTATTGGTGGATCGGTAAGTCAGTTATTTGGATTCGGAAGGATAGCAGAAGGATAGAAGAGGAAAAAAGTGTTTGTATTTATATAGAGCTTGTTACCCCTGATGGGGTGTTGAAGCACGCTTCTCCGGAACCCATAAAGGATTAGTGGTGAATTAGTATGGTGAAATATGATAGCAATTTGAGTAGTAGATATTAGTCAGTTATTTAGAGTGAGAAGGACAGCAGAGGGAGAAAAGGGGAAGAAAGGTTTGCATTCATATAGCACCTGTTGCCCCTCATGGGTGTTGCAGCGCATTTCTGGCTAGTAGGACACTACTCCAGAACCCATAAAGGATTAGTGGTGAAAATTAGTATAGGGAAATATGAAGAAATCTGAGTGGTGGATATGTTATTTGGTTATTTGGATAGAGAAGGTTAGTTTGCGGTAAAGAAGAGGGAAAGAGGTTTGTATTAAAATATAGCGCTTGCTACCACAAGATGGGGTTTTGAAGCCCTTTATTGGAGAGTGACTAACTGTGACTAACACAGCAGCAGCTCACCAATATTACTGCAAATAATTTTTGGGACACCCTCCCATTTCTCATATATGAGGTCCTGTTTTGATCTAAAAGAAACTTTTTTATGGATGTTGCAAGAAACATAAACACAACAATTCTCTGCAAAATGTCTGTAATAGACTCTAACACCTCACTCACATTTTTTTTTTAAAGGAAACAGTATTTAAATAATCTGTTTAACCCCTTCGACGCTCATGACGAGCTGGGCTCGTCATGAGGTAGCCTCCTCGCACGCTCATGACGAGCCCAGCTCGTCATGTAAAGTGCGATTTAAAAAATCTCAGCGCCGGAGCAGAATTCCGCACGCACGCATGCGGTTAAGAACTATTTAAGGTCATCAGGGCAAGACTGCAGAGCAGAGCTCGCTCTCTCAGGGGCACCCTGATAAGCTAGGGCCCTGGTCCAGAGCCAGGGGTTCTTTTCCTATGCTTTAAAACGCCTCCAGACGTGTGTGGATGGCTTCCACATTATAAATAATGTTTTCCAATAAATCTTCCCTCCCACTATTTTGTATGGTGACCTCGTGTTCACAGTGATGCTTAAGCAGTAGCCAGCAAGACGATGAGACTATTGGCTGATGAGAAAGTCCTCCTTCTCTATCTCTGACGAATCTTGAGCTTTTGGGCAGGTTTGTAAACCCATCATTAGAGGGAGCTGCCGTCTGCCATGGGAGGAGGCTTCTAGAGCCAGCTGTCTGATTCTGGCTCGACCTAAAAAGGACAGTGGTAAGTTAAATGGAAGGGTAGGTACCCCCGGATTCCCTGGTATCACTGACGCCGCCCTTGCCTCCAGCGTCGGATTGGTAACGCGGGCACTCGGGCAATGCCAGAGGGGCCGGTGTCCACGTTCCAGCTGTGGGCTGTTTTTTTGCAGTCTGGGGGCCCGATTTGGGTAGTTACTGTATTGTTCGGATACCGCCAGCAGCCCAGTGGGTGCCTGAGTGGCTTTTTTGGAAGTGGATAGTCATCCATTACATCCCATTTAGGAATGGGCAGAGTTGTCGCTCCCTTTCTCTCCTGGGCCAGCCCATTAGTATATGCAGATTGAGCGGGGGCAGGGCCCTGAGCAGAAGTGGCCTCACTTGTTTTCAGGTGTGTTTCACCAGTGTAAACTAATTTGCGCTTTTTTTATTACCCCCTTTTCATTAAAAAAAATGATAATACTTCGCTGAAGCAGGGTTTTGTGGACAGACAATATGCAAATGTGGGCCACTTTTTTTAGCACGCCCGGGCCGATTTTTAATCTAAATCCAACCCTGCTTGCTACCCTTCGAATTAGAGATCACAAAGGCAGCAGTTTGAACTCAGGGATCTACAAGACTTGTCAACCGTCTGTAGTCTTCAAACCTTGTTCTTCCTTAAGTGTTTAGTGCTACGTCATATCTGACACACGGATGTACGTTGTTACAATGCATGCTTTTACCATGCATGCTGTTACAACGCAAGTTTTATAACGCAAGCCTTTACAACGCATTGCTTTGGGGGGTGCTGGATAGTGAATAGTTTAATTTAATATTCCAACTCCAGTCTCCGTGGATAGTAGGGAAGGTGTGGGATAGTAAATTAAAACTATTCCCTATCCTAGAGCGCCCCCCAGTGCAATGCGTTGTAATGGTTTTCGTTGTATAACCTGCGTTGTAAAGGCACTGCGTGGTAAAAGTTGCGTGGTAAAGGATGTTTCCCCGGACGCACACCTTGTGGGATGTCTGAGGGAGGGTGGGTTCAGGAATTCTCCATGGGCTTGCAGTCTGGGGTTTATCCGGTTGTGAGAAATCATTAAATGCAGCCCGTGGGACGGGTGTGGACAAAGAAGCGACCGTGAGTTGAATATAACAATTTTGTCAGTGTTGATTATTTCCATGCGCACATGCAGCACACTATATTGGCAAAGAGGACACTGCACAAAAATCTCCGTGCATGTCAATCCATCAGTCAATCAAGTAGCATTTGTATAGCATGGATAATCACCGAGCAGGGTATCCAGGTGCTTTGCTGCAGCTATCAGTTGAAGAGCCAGGTCTTGCGGTCCTTCCTGAAGTGGTACAGTGAGGGTATGGTGCTTAGGTGGTAGGGAAGGTGGTTCCAGGATTTTGCGCGAGGTGCCAATACCGCCTGCCTACTGAGTAGGTGCCTGACCGATCGGTGCTGTCCCAAGTGAGACTACCTGATCGCCCAGCAAACCTACTCAGCTGCTTGCTCCCGCAAGCTCAGCATGTGTGTCAGCTGACACGGGCTGCTCAGCAACTCGTGTAGGCCACAGCTATAAGGGCCAAGTCAGTCTCGAAGGCCGATCGTTAGCGCCAGTCCAAGTGGAAATGACTTGAGGGTGCCACGTTTGTTTCCGATGATCTGAGCCTCTACCTAACACTCACCCTCAGCCCCATCTCTGCTGTTGGCCCCCCGGCTCTTTCATCAGCCTTAGCAGCCTGGGCCATCTGTTCATTCAGGTGAGTACCAGTGGCCCCTAGATTACCTTCTCTACCCTGCCTGGCTGATATGCATGTGAGTGCAGGTGGAGTAGGAGGTGCCCCACGTTTGTCTCTGAGGACTGCAGCTGCCCCACCATGTCTTCCTTCCCGGTTCTGTAAATCCGTATTTGTAAAGCGCAAACCACTCACCCTTATGGGTCTCCAGGCGCTGGGGACCGTCATAGAAATTTAGTGAGCTATTGTCCAGAGTCACATGGTGCTGAGCTGAGCTGCCGCCAGAGCCGGGGATCAAACCATGAACCCTGTGCTCCGTAGTCGGGTGCCCTGGCCGCTGCACCGCCACCACACCTCTCCATGTTCTGGAACCATTTGCTGCCACAGGCTGCTCGGTGGAAGGCATGGGTGGAATGCCTCAAAATCTACTTTGAGGCCATGGACATTGCTGCTGACAGAAAGAGAACCCTGCTCCTTCACCTGCGCGGGGTGGCATGCATAAGACTTCTAAGTCTGTATTTGAAGCTGGTCCACCATGCACATACATGATGCTGCAGAAAGCTATTGCGGCGCATTTCGAGCCTTACACTAACCCTGACAATGAGTGCTTCTTCCTCTGCCAAGCGCCGCAGCAGTGGTACGAGTCAGTGAGTGTGTTTCATTGCCTCATGCAGGAACTGGCGGGCATTAGCTTTGCCTCCAGTGCCCATGCCAGTGATATTGACTGACACAGGAATTTGTGCAGCCAAAGTCTTACAGCGCTTGATCAAAGTGGTGCTGACCGGTCTTCCTGGTATGTTGAACATGAGTGATGACCTCTTGGTGCACGTCCAATGCTAGACAACCATTTCACTCGCCTCCGAGCAGTGGCTGCTAGGCTAAAAGATCACAGCTTGACTCTTCACAGAATGAAGTGCTAGTTTCTGAGGAGGAGAATAAGGTTCTATGGCTACCACTTCTCTGGCCGAGGAATAGGCCCTGATCCAGAAAATGTGAAGGACTTTCCTGATGCCTCTGTACCCACCTCCATATCAGGAGTCCACGGTTTCCCTGGCATGGTAACTAACTGCGTCCAGTTCATGTAGATTCTATCGGACATCACAGACCCCTTCTGCGACCTCAAAATGAAGTCTCAGTGGTGGTGGATGCCAGTATGACAGGAATAGGGGCTTACTGTCTCAACTTCAGGAGTGTGGGGTGAGGGCCCCAAATGCACATGCGAGCTGGACACTCACGCTAACCGAACAAGGGTACTCTCAATTAGAGCAAGAAGTCATGGCGATTCATTGGGGGTCCCAGCACTTCTATTGATACTTGTACAGACACAATTTTACCATCTTCACTGACCAGTAACCTTTGATCTGTTTGTTTTGGGGTTCCACATCCAAACACATCCTAGGATTGAGAAATGGATGCTGTAGTTGCAGGAGTACAATTTTGCAGTTGAGTACCGACCAGGCATGCACAACCCTACCGATTTCTTGTCACGCCATGCTAGGCCAGTTGCCCTCTCTGAAGCCAAGGAAGCACAGGACACAGAGGAATCTGTTTGCCTGTTTGTCAAATGATCCAAATGATGTTTGGATTTTTGTCAAATGATGTTCCCATGTCCCTATCGGGTGTTGTAGAGGCCACAGAGCTAGATGACTGACTGCAAATAGCAATCCAGGTGGTACTAACAGGAGACCGGTGACTTCTCTGTTATGTTTCAATACATTTCTCCTCTGTAGGGCAGAGGGGGGCTACTAGGAGCTGGTTTAGGAAGTCCAGAACCCTATGATTCAAATAATCATAAAAGGGGGGCTTCTGTACCTGAGAAAAAGTAAAAGGTGTGTCTAACAGGTACTTTTGGATGCCCCATGTCATGCTTCAACATCGGGCGTTGCTCCTCGTCGGGCCAGCGCTGAAATGCCCTACGGATCCCCAGAAGTGTCACTTTGGTATGGATCTTTTTTAAAGATGCTGTATGATGTGTGCAAGTGAAGTGGCTGGTGTGGTGAAGTAGTGTAATGTGTTTGTGGGTTAAAACTGATTGGCGTGGTCCTAAACTATTCTTTATTAAGTAGACCACCCTGTCAAAGATAAAAACCTATAAAAGGCTAATGCTACCCTGAAGGTCTAAAAGGAACCCTGGTAGTTAGTGTGTGACGACTATGTGGGGAAGATACCCTATAGTCGTGTGGCGGAGGCCTCACTTGGTCTCTCACTCAGTTATTTGTTGGTATGTTTCACGCCTATACATTAGCCTGTAGGATCCGTGGTGCTTCATCACAACATCAACATATATAATGAACTCCCACACACAATATTGGTGCCCCTAAAGTGCAACCTTCTGTCTATGTGGTTCAGGGTCCAACCTAAAAATGGCTCAGTTAGTACCACATCAGGTAACACGGAAGTGCTGCGTTCGTGCATGCCCTGTGTTTTGGTGTGCGCGCCGTGCGTGTGCACCTACCTATCAGTATCTGTGTCCCTGGAATTGGGGGATCAGACCAATGTATAGTTGTGAAACATGTTATTAAAGGATAGTTTGGGACCACCCCTATCAGTTTTAATCCACAAACACATTACACTACTCCACGACACCAGTCACCTCACTCGCATGCATCATACGGTATCCATAAAAAAGATTTCCACCAAAGCGACTTCTCAAGTACATCGCACTTAGGATGTGAAATTAACACTCTAGTCATTACACCATGGTCAGCACAAACACTTTGTGACTGCCTAAGGCTGCCTCATGCGAAGTCCCCCGGATAGTCCTTCCAAACAATCTGAGGTACCAAGTTGTCCTCCTAGGTCAAGGAGCCTATGAAGTTGTAGTAAAATCCAAAAACAGGCTTAGAAGCTAGGTCTGGTTTCCTGGCCTCGATCAATGAGCAGAGGAGGTTGTCCTCTACCCCTCCTGCCAAGGGACCAGCCAGCTGGTGCCTCCTGCCCCGGTTATCAACAAGGAAGAGCCTACCACCCCCTGGCAATGTCTTTACTTTGGGAGTCTTCCTGATAGCTCACACGTGCTTGTCCTCTATGTTTTTTTTCAGGTATCCAAAATTGGAAATCGTGCTGACCACCTCAGAGTTTAGGACTCATCCAGAAATTGAAAAAATGTGATGGCCACCCATGGATTATTCGGAAAGATCTGCACCAACCCACCCTGCAATGGTCATGAGTGGGGAAAATATCTACATTCATGGAGATCCATAGCACCACTGCATCACTCCCTGGTGGCCTCAATCCAATTGGGAGGTGGAAAGCTTTGTAAGGACATTAACGAAGGTAATTCGCATTGCTATGTGCAGAGGCCAATAATTTAGAGAGCTCCGTCTATGCTTTCTTATGGGAATTTCGACTAACACCTCACTCCACCACTGCATGGCCCCGGGTAGACTGTTTTTTGGTCAGATATTTACAGACACCATTCCCCATCACACCCTGTGGGTCGATCAACTATATCCTCGAACCACTCTGACTCTTGTGGGGGCCCGCAAAAACCATTATGACTCGCTACGGCGGTGTGCCAAGTACTGCACTCTCTGTATAGAAGATAGTGTTCGGGTTAAAGGCCGACACACAGCTGGAAAGTTCCACCTACCTTTTGAAGCTGCACCATGGACAATCACAGACATAAAAGGCACTATGGTAACTGCCAAGAAAGGTACTAGGACTGTCACCAGGAACATCTCTCAGTTCAAAAGAGTACCCTCTGTACATGATGGTGCATTGTCAGACTGTGACGCCATAGACTACTCACCTATGGCCAGCCCGCCCAGCCCCAATGGGTTAGCCAACAGGGCTGCTAATGACACCCCAACTAAAAGGGGGTACACTCTGCACCACCAGTCCCAATGCAACCAGTAGTGGTGCTATCTCCAAGCGAGTAGTGCCCATGTGCATTCCGACCCCCTGTGATTGATGAGGCCACCCAAACGTCTACCCAGAGAAGCAGCGGAGGGTGTTATCACCTGAGATCCACCCCAGGCCCATCGCGACGGTATGCAGACTTGCCAAGAGTGAGCCGGTGCTGCACTCTAGCAGTCGAGGTATGCCTCCACCGTTTTGCAGTTTTGGTTCTATGGTCGTATGAACCTCTGTTATGAGTGTTCTGTTTTGTTTGTCTAGTTGCTCTTCTACTACGTGTAAAAGGAAGGTTGCAGTGTTGCGTCATGTCTCAGCACCATGTGGGATGCCCAAGGGGGCGGGGTTTCAGGTATTCCCCCGTGGGCGTGCGGTGCAGCCTGTGGTTTTATCCTCGCGCCTGACGTCAGGAGACCGGTGTGGTCTGAGAAGCCACTACAAGTTGAATATCACCAGTGGGTCCTTGCCTCGCCCTTAACTGCCTTGCATTTGCTGCTAATAAGGTTTGATGTTTGTCACATGTAAATAATCCATTATTTGCATGCAACACATGTGAAAGCCTATTAGCAGCAGATGAGAGGCAGATAAGGGTGGGCCAAACAGGGCTCGAGTCGGGGGTACACGCGGGTGGACAGCGTCTACCCACTATTTTTACAGGGGGAACGCCGTCCACCCTGCCAAGTAGTTGAGCTCCACTAAATAATGTGCTGAATTTGTCCCGGTGTAATTTCCATACACCGTGACATGTTCAGCAGTGCTTGCACATTGTCTGTTTACCATCTGCAACAAGCAACAACGTGCAGGCTGGGACAGTGCTATCTTATTTTAGACTCCTGCTGAGCCCATAATAAAGGCAGAATATGAAGGGTCATCGGGCCTCCTTTTGTTTGAGTCTCCTGGCTGGGAGCAGTCAGGAGCCTCACACCTAGAAGCAAATGCAACAGAGGGGAAACAAAGGTTAGCACTTAACACAACTTAAAATAGGCAGCTTTGCACGTTCTTCAGGCTCTGTTTACTAGATATACACGGACTGTAAGAATGTCAGTTGTGTTGGTCTCTCCCAGTAGTTATATAATACTAAATGTAATCTATATTGCGCTTACTACCCCTGAGGAGGCGTTGGAATAATGTAAGTACCAATATTTTTTCTTGTATAGCGCTATTCATCCCAAAGCAGAGTGTCAGAGCGCTTTACATCACACGTACATATCAAAATCGTGGCTTGTGATGCCACTACCTATGACGGTAATTCCTATGATGCCACAAGTAATGTCATGCGCCGTGATGTCACGCGCATGACATGTGCTGTTATGTGCTGCATCGTGATGTCACACGCCGTGCTCACGTGTATACTGCCTAACTAGGTTAGTCCCCCCACTACTGTTTTTTTAGGACTTGTGCCCTGTTAGATAGGAACAAACCTCTGATGTCATGGAGGTATCAGAAGGTATGTGATGTCTCCTTTGATATTTTGGCATTTTTATGACTTATGACCCAATTCGCAGAATGATTGTACTATCCAGCAGGGTCATGGCCCGGTCAGCGTGGCCTTTAAAAAAACGTGCACGCTGCGTGGCTGTTGGTTATTTATAATAACATCCCAACAGAAGGTGCGGGGCTAATACCTGCTGGACCTTTCAGTCACACGCCGTGGGCCACAAGGTAATCCCCTCCAAGCCATTTCATCCGTGTCAGAATCAATCTACAGCGCGAGGCCTGACCCTGGGCACTTCAGCTGCATCCGCTGATCTGCCCGGAGCTGTGACGTAATAAGAGAGTCACTTATCCTAATGAATGCAAGTCAGATGGGCTCCTCTGACCCTGTGTGGACATCAGTGGGGTCACTCCCACCCCTATGTGCAGTGGCTTGCATTCTGGCATCTAATAACACTCCCCAAATGTATGGGTTCACATAACAATGCATCAAAGTAGTTTTCTTTTCACTCTGTTTCGCTACTGAGCAGGTGACTTGATATGTGATGTAGTTCATTTCACAATTTTTACGGCCACCACCTACTGCTTCTTTTCTGCCCCCTCATTCCTTTGCATAGGTGGTCTCCAGATTTACTCCTGCTTTCCCAGGACCACTCTTAGCAACTTACTAGATACACATCCAAGGAAAGATAGATACAGCATATAGTTTAGTAGCACCGTGCAACCAGCAGAACTGTCCACCAACTGCAGGGCAAGCGTTATCAAACACACCAACAACTTACTTAGCGCTATCAAACACGCCAGGCACTATCGAACACACCAACCACAGAGCAAGTACTATCGAACACCCCGACCACACAGCAAGCGCTATCGAACACATCACCCACAGAGCAAGCGCTGTTGAAAACAGATACCACAGAGAAAGCACTATGAAACGCAACAACCGCAGAGAAAGCACTATCGAACACACCAACCACACAGCAAACGCTATTGGACACACCTACCACAGAACAAGCACTAAGGTGCACACAAACCACAAAACAAACGCTATCGTACATACCAACCACAGAGCAAGCGCTAACAAACACACCAACCTCAGAACAAGCGCTAACAGTCACACCAACCACACAGCAAGCGTTATCGAATACACCAACTACACAGCAAGTGCTATCAAACACGCCAACCACAGAGCAAGCACTGTCGAACACACCAACCACACAGTAAGCACTATCGAACACACTGACCACACAGCAAGCACTATCGAACACACCAACCAAAGAACAAGCGCTAACAAACACACCAACCACACAGCTAGCACTATCGAACACACCAACCACACAACAAGAGCTATTGAACATACTAACCACATAGCAAGCGCTGTCAAACACACCAACTACAGAGAAAGCTCTATTAAACACACTAACCACACAGCAAGCACTATCGAACACGCCAATCACAGAGCAAGCGCTATCAAACACACCAACTACACACAAGTGCTATCATACACACCAACCTCAAAGCTATTGCTACTGAACACACAAGCCACAGAGAAAGCACTCTGGAACACACCAACCGCAGAGAAAGCACTATCAAACACTACAACCACACAGTAAATGCTATTGAACACACCAACCACAGAACAAGCGGTCCATACACACCAACTACAAAGAAAGCGCTATCGTACATGCCTACCACAGAGCAAGCCCTAACAAACACACCGACCACAGAACTAGCGCTACCGAACACAGAGACCACACAGCAAGTGCTATCAAACACGCCAACCACAAAGTAAGCGCTATCGAACACACCAACCACACAGCAAGCGCAATTGTACACACAAACCACAGAGAAAGCACTATGGAACACACCTACCACAGAGAAAGCACTATTGAACACACCAACCACACAGCAAACGCTATTGACCACACCAACTACAGTACAAGCGGTATTGTACACACCAACCACAAAGCAAGCGGTATCGTACATACCAACAGCAGAGCAAGCACTAACAAACATACCGACCACAGAACAAGCGCCAACAAACACACCAACCACACAGCAAACGTTATTGAACACACCAACCCTCCAACCATACAGCAAGTGCTATAGTACACACCAACTGAACAGCAAGCACTTTCGAACACATCAACCACAGAACCAGCGCTAACAAACACACCAAACACACGGCAAGTGCTTTCGTGCACAACAACTACACAACAAGCACTATCACACACACCAACCACACAACAGCGCAATTGTACACACCAACCACAGTGCAAATGCTATCAAACACACAAACCATAGAGAAAGCACTTTCGAACACACCAACCACAGAGAAATCATTATTGAACACACCAGCCACACAGCTAGCGCTATCGAACAAACTTACCACAGAACAAGTACTTTCTTACATACCAATCACAGAGAAAGCATTATCATATTGATGGAGCGAGATTTAGAAATACATTTATTTCAGCTCGCAAAGTTAATCTTCTATAACAGATAATAATACTAATAAAGTGTGCAGTGAAGATATTAACCAACGTAGTTTAAAATTGCAGATCACTACACGTGGGTTACTAATATATGTGCTCATATATGTGCTTTATGTTGCAAATGCATGTGTGTGTATAATAAATAAACTAATTTTGTTTATAGTTTTTGTCAGTACTAAATGCAGCTGTTTTATTAATGGCATGTGCTTATTTCTGTGTGCTTATGTGTTGTTTTTCTGTTTTAAATGTTGCACAAATCTGTTTTTTGCTTTATTTGCTTCTGCTAGGTAACATAGATTAATGGGTATTAATTAGCAAAGGTGGGTGGGTAACAGAACGAACTTTATTTGTTACATTAATCGATGTTTTGTGTTTGCTTATATATTAGTTTTGAGAATGGGCCTAAAGAAGATGGCTGCCAGTACTGCAGCCTTCGAGACTTGACCAGAGCAGTTCTTTTCACTCATGCGCGGTACATTTCTGCTGAGCGGATAATTTCTATGCAGAAGAAATCCTGGTCGTATCAAATGTGTTCCTTGGTGGCATTGTCAAGGATGGGTCGGATGTGGTTCTGCCAAGTTCAGGAAGCAAAAGTCTCCTCCGTCAAAAGTATCATTTTGAGGAAGCAAAAAGGATGGTGAGACTAAGAACAATAAGGGCAAAGATGAAGCCCCGGACTTGGTCATGAGCGTGTGACCACATTGTGGACTGTCGTGGCTTGACCAATGAAATATGTGGATTAATAGAAAAAAAATATACGCTGCTGTTACTTTAGTTAGTTAGAAAGGTATAAAAACTGTCCCCCTGGGAGGGAGAGGGCGCTTGCTGCTCATCTTCTTCTGCGATGGTGACGTGCTGATGAACTTTCCTGGAGCACGTAAGCATCAACAGGGCTAAAAGACTTTTACTTTATTCCTTTAGGTGAAGTGAGTTTTAGACAGGGATGTTCGGGTTTAGGTAATGAAAACTGTTTATTCATTTTCGAAATATGCTAACTGATTTTGCTTATGACTGTCAATACTTTTGCTAATCCTCTAAAATGATGATGCTCGAATAAAAAGATTCTAATAAAAATGCACTTTCCTTGAATAATAGTTAATAAATAAGATTTTTAAAATACAAGCTGGCCTTGTTATTTTATACGTTTTAGGTTACCATCAGCAGATTCATTCGCCTATGTGGCTTAATTAATTGCAACATTTTATATAACCATGGTAAGAACATTATACTGCAGTTGTATATAGAATGTGTATATAATTTGTGAATAGGTTTTATTAATTAGGTCACATGATTCAGTTGCTCAAAATATGTCATGTTAGTTTATGGGCCTTATGAATGATTTATGATTAATGGTGAGTATTGTGGAGTTGGATAGTGTTGCTTATGGCATATTTTCTATAGGGGCGCTGGATCAATTTCCCTGGTAGCAGAGTTACGGTTGCTATGGTAACCGACGTGCTACATGGTAGTTACATAGGATCAATGTCTAACACATGTTGAGTTTTGTTCAGTTGTTATATGTAGTCGAAAGGTTTTTCCCTGCAGTGTGGAAATTCCTAGTTGAGCCGGCATATGAGTATTGTGACAAAGTGAAGTTGCACAGTGCATTTGTTCTGTTTCAAAATAGTGGTATTGTTATCACTAGTGTTGTGGACGTACAACACAAGTTTAGGGATTTTAGGTATGTTGGGTAAAATGTATAGTGAGGATTGTCTATGAAATCGTAGCTTTGAGTATAGGGACAAAGAGCCTGTTTTAAAACTCACTGTGAAAAGAGTATGTAGAATTAACCCGAGCTTGTGTGAAGGGTAAGGTAGCGTGGTCTATTTTACTGGCAATTGTGGATTTCTATGGCTGGTTAAAGTCCTGCCAGGATTTCATGTATGCATGCTTAGGGAAACTTTCCGTTTGAAAGTGTGTAAATGATTTTGTAATTTCGTTCGAGTCGAACTTTGAATTGCTACTTTATGTGCATTCAGAGGGAAACGGGTTCGAATATTACCTGTTAGAGGGGTAGAGTAGTCTTACTTTATCAGCGAATGCATATTCTGTGAGAATAGCGTCATCTATTCCACGCAAAAGAATACTTGAATGGTTGTATAAACTATCACTCTATTTAGCGAAACGAACAGATGGTCTGTTTATTTGTTGTTATTAACTAAAATCCATTGAGAAAATGTTCTTTAAAATGGCGCTGTGAAAAGTTTTTGTGAAGGAGGGGTGAGCGCTGGGAGTGAGAGGTGAGGGGCTGCAGCGGCTTTATACGTCACAGGGTTCGCGCTGTGATTGGCTAACATACGTCACAGCTAGCGCACTGATTGGTTCACGTGACTCTGATGAGCTGTTAGCTGATTGGTTCTTTGAGAAAGCAGAAATTCTATTGGTTAAGCAAGGTGGTGATGTGGCTTAACCTGATTGTCTTGTTGGTGTGTTTCGCGCACGGATTGGCTGGTTTCGCGGAACATTTAGGAAACATTTACGATCATTATAAATTAATCAGATTTGATTAAAACATGAGGTATTATTATAAAAAAGAGGAGAAAAAGCTTACATTGCTTCAGAAATGTAAAATCTGTATTTCATCTGATAAGAAAATTGAAACGCGAAGTGGAAAATTACTTCACAAGTATAAAACTCCCGCAGCCTATATGGAAGGTGAATATGGTTATCATACCTGCCTTTGGTTTGATGCTTGGATACAGTACACTAAAGATGATGGTGTTCTGGCTTGGCCGGAAGATGGTTCATTTAATATGAGAATTAAAACAAATGTATGACAAAAAATGACAGATCTTGAGCCGAAGTCTAGACCAACACAATTTGAGGCTTTAGTTGAATGGGAGGATGAGATGTTTCAACTTCAGCGGGAAGCAAGTGGTATAATGGGACCTCCGAAATCATCAAATTTTAAACATGAAACCCATGAGGATAGAATGCGTCGGTGGAGACAGGCAGATATGTGTGATGGTCTCTATACAGGGATGGAAATGATTACAGAAATACCAGGTCAAAAGAAAACCCAAAAGAAAAATAATGAGGTTGTAGACAATGAATCAGAAGACCCAGTTTTAGAATAAATGTATTTGAATAATAAAAAACAGACGCCTTTAAAGCCAGCTTGTTCATGGTCTACTCCGATGGTTTCTACAGGAACCACACCAAGTGCACCTCCATTAAATGAGGGTTCACCCAGATTGTACCCGAATGATTCTGAATCTTTTGAAACTCCTGAAAGGTTAGAAACAAGAACAAATTCTAGTGGTTATGATGAAAGCAGAAATTTTCCTGAAACTCCCATGGGAAGAGAAGTTCCTATAAATTCAATGGGAGCTGATAGAAATGGGGAAGTTGCAAATCCTTCATAATATTTACGATCAAAAGAAGAATTAATTCGGCAGTTAACTAAAAGCATGGAAGCAGTGACAGTTCCAGTAACGATTGGACCTGTTCAGCCGGTTTTTGATCAAGGGGAAATTAGGCAACCGGGTTTGACAGTTCCATTAAATGCAGAAATTCAGAAAGTGCCTGAAAAATTTTACTCAGAATTAACTGAAATACATCGAGAAAAAACAATGATGCCTGATTTAACTTTCAATCCAGGTTCATTATGTAGAACACCAATGGGTGCTGAGTCAGATACTGAATCTCAAGAAAATAGTTTTAAGAAAACAGATCTCATTTCAAAACTTGATGTTGCAAAACTAAAAGCAGATTTAGAGAAATTAATAATTGGCACAATTGGTCCTGACAGTTTGAAGCATTATCAGGATGATGAACTGCTGTTCATTTGCAGAAGCATTCAATGGAAAACAAAGAATAAATATGATCAAATAGAAGAATTGGCTGCAGAATTAGAGATTGATCTGAGCAAACAGAACATTTTTACAAAACATTACAGATTAGATTTTACTGAAAAGGATATTGGGAATTTCCATGCAATGGGAAGAATCATGCATATAAAGGATTTGATTGTGTACAACAAAAAGTTGGGCGACTTAAGTAAATGGAGGGTGACGTGGACCAAGAAGAAGGAGGAAAGAGGAGAGAAAAATTGTCTAATCAGTACCCAATGAGAGAAATCGCAGGTGGTGGTTATGTGCATATTCCCTGGTTTAGACAGGATATTCTGTTGTTCACAAATGATTTCCCTCGGCTGAGAGAGAAGCCTGTGGAATGGTATCGCCAGGTGGACAGATTCATTAAGGTATCAAAAGTTCTGTGGGTTGATCTTGATGGATTTTTTGACATTGTTGTCCCATCAGATCTCTGGACAGAATGTAAAATTGCTGTGAGTTGGCCTAAAGTTGAACCAGCTCGAAATAAAGAGACAGGTGCTCCATCGTCAATTGTCATGGAACTGTATGACTAAGTGATTTATTGGTTAAAAGGAAAAATTGCCCCAAAAGAAGTAGATTGGGTAAAAATAGACAGAACAAATCAGGAGCCAAAAGAGTCAGTTCACTCATTCTATGAAAGATTACTGTTGGTCTTCAAACAGTACAGTGGCTATGAGAAATTAAGTGAAAAGGACATGAGCCACTTCATTTACAGATTTGTTTATGGCTTGAGACCTGAAATTGGTGATATGATTAGGAATGGAATTGTCGGATGGCAAGCACTCTCGGTTGATGACATACTCAGAAAGGCAAAATACTGCAGTGATGAGATAGATGCTAAACAGAAGAGATTAAAAGAGAAAGCAATGTGGGCACAGGTGAAAGTAGCAGAACAACAGATCTCAAGTCTGGAGAATAAAAATGTACATTTCAATCAGAATCAGGGTCAAGGAAAATTTAAGGGAAATTATAACAAACCGAAATTTAATATTAACATTGAGGAGATGAAGCAAAAATTGCCCTGTTTTAATTGTGGGGAAATTGGACACTGGTAGCGCGAGTGTAAAAATCCGCCCAGAAATTTCAAAAATGCATCATTAAATCCACAGATGCATAATGATGTAAATCTGCAGCAACAGCTACAGCAACAGTTAAACAAGTTGAGTCTTCAGCAATAGCTACAGCGACAGTTAGCGAATCAGCTAAGTCAAATTCCACAGCCTCCTCTTCCAAATAGTAGAGGTGTTCAAAGATATAATTCGGAATCAGGATTCAGCGGAGCTGATTAGGTAATAAGAACACAAAAAGCAAATGTGCCAAAGATAAACACAGATTTGTAGTTTGTGACAGCAGTCCTGTGAACCTGTTAGGGAGAGACATCCTCTGTAAAATGAACTGCAAAATGTATTGCTCACCGGAAGTTATTGAGTTGCAGACATTTGAGGAGGATGGGCTTTATAAATTGACAATGTTAATGGTTGAAGCAGAGAAAACAAAAGTATTTCCTGTATTTGATAAAGAAAATTTCCCTAAAGAATTGAAAAAGACAGTCAAGAGTGAAATTTGGGATTTAACTGGAAGTGAAATGGGTCTGATGAAACATGTTGATCCAGTCAAAATTACAGCGAAACAGGGAATAGATTTTCCAAACATTCCTCAGTACAAGATGAAGGCAGAAACAATTGAAGGTGTCATTCCTGTGATTGAAAAATTCATAAAGCAAGGTGTTTTAACCACTTCGCTGCTCAGCATATTCCCCTCCTGTGCTGAGAATTTGTAAATCCCATTATTCATGACGAGCTGGGCTCGTCATGAGCGTGCGAGGAGGCTACTTCATGACGAGCCCAGCTCGTCATGAGTGTGGAAGGGGTTAAAAGAGATTGAGAGTAGCCCTTGTAATTCACCGATCATGGGGATCAAAAAGCCAAACGGAACGTACAGGATTGTTCAAGACCTGAGAAAAGTTAACCAGATAGTTGTTCCATGTTGCCCAGTTGTTCCAAATCCAGCAGTGATTCTTTACCAAATTCCGCATGATGCAGAATGGTACACTGTCATTGACCTTTGCTATGCGTTCTTTACTGTTCCATTGCATCCTGAGAGCCAGGAAATCTTTACGTTCAGATTCCAAGGTCGCACACTATAATGGTGTCGTATCCCTCAGGGGTATACAGAGAGTCCTTCTATCTTTAATGAATTGTTAAAGAAATCATTGGAGAATTTAAATTTACCTGGAAGGTCAACATTGGTTCAGTACATTGACGACTTGCTTGTTGCAGCAAAAACACGAGATAACTGTGTCACAGATACAATTACTCTTTTGAATCATTTGGCAGATGAGGGACATAAAGTGTCACCTGCAAAATTACTGTTTTGCAAACAAGAAGTAAAGTATCTTGGTCACAGAATTGCAAAAGGAATCAGACAAGTGACAATAGAGAGGATCAAAATGATACAGGGAATGCAACCTCCAAAAACCCAGAGACAGGTCAGAATGTTTTTAGGAATGGTTGGCTATTGTCGTCAGTGGATTCGTGGATTTTCGGTAATTGCGAAACCACTACAGAGACTAACAAAGTCAGATATAAAAGACCCAATTGTTCTTACAGAGTCTGAGATGGAAGCTTTTGAAAAATTAAAAAGGAGTTTATGCGTAGCTCCAGCCTTGGGCATGCCAGACTACGAAAAGGATTTTGAGCTGTACTGCAGTGAAAGAGAAGGGTGTGCATTGTCTGTGTTAATACAGAGACATGGAAAATTGAGAAAACCAATTGCATACTTTTCAGCAGTGCTTGATCCAGTTGCAAAAGCATTACCAGGCTGCTTAAAAGCAGTAGCTGCAACCAGTGTGAGTCTTGAGCAAAGTGAAGGAATTATAATGGGGTTTCCTGTAAAAGTCTATGTTACCCATTCCGTTGAAATTCTTTTCACCAGAAGTAAAACGCAGCACTTGACAAGTAACAGACTTACCAAATACGAGAAAATTATTCTGGGATCAGATAATGTCTCGATAGCATGATGTGTGAACTTAAATCCTTCCACATTATTGCCTGATGGTGCTGTTACAGAAATCAGAAATGAGAATGAGGTTGATCATGAGTGCTTGGATGTTTTGGAATATTGCACCAAGCCAAGGCAGGACATTGAGGATGTTCCTCTGCCTGAATCAGACTATGTTTATGTTGTTGATGGTTCTTGTTTAAGAACAGAGGAAGGCTTTTTGAGAGCAGCATACTCTGTCTGTACAGTTGCTGATGTTGTGGAAGCATCAAGTCTTGAAGGAATTCGTTCAGCTCAAGTAGCGGAATTGATTGCTTTAATTCATGCATGTGAGAGAGCAATAAATTTGAGAATTACCATAAGAACTGATAGTCAGTATGGGTACGGAGTTGTGCATGATTATGGACAGCTCTGGTCTCAAAGAGGCTATTTAACGTCTGCAGGCTCACCTATCAGAAATGCAAAATTAATTAAAAGATTAATTGATGGCATTCAGTTACCAGAAAAGGTTGCTGTCGTGAACTGTGCAGCAGATACAAAGGGAAATGATTTAATTACCAAAGGAAATGCCTATGCAGACGAGATTGCGAAGTATTGTGCAAGAAACAATTTTGCAATTAATCGGGAAAAGAATGATGAACATGCTTTGAGCTCACTAATGCTAATATCAGTAGTTGAAACATGGCAGGAAGTTAGAGATTTACAGGATGAAGCTGATGATGAAGAGAAAAACACATGGTTGAGAGCAGAATGTAGACAGCGAGATGAGGATGGAATTTGGACATACAAAGATGGCAGAGTAGTTTTACCAAACTGCATGATTGCTGACATGGCCAGGATGTATCATGGTCTGGGACACATTGGAAGAGATTCTATGATTAGGCTTTTTAGAGAAACTTGGTTCAATATAAAGTTCAGAACAATTGCAGAATCTCTTTGTCAGAGGTGTCTGACTTGCCAGCAAATGAACCCAGTTAGGAAACCGGTTGTGGGAATGGGAACCATAGGACGGGAGGGTGGTCCATTCAACAGATTACAGATGGATTTCATTGAAATGCCGCAACATAACAAATTGCGTTATGTTCTGGTGTTTGTCTGTTTGTTTTCAAGATGGGTTGAAGCGTTTCCCACACGCCACAATGATGCAATTACAGTTGCAAAATTACTTTTGAGGGAGATTATACCCAGGTACGGTTTCCCAGTGACTGTGGAGGGTGACCGTGGAAGACATTTTGAAAACAGACTGTTACAATTGATTTGTGAAGCATTACACATAGAACAGAAGTTGCATTGTGCATACAGACCAGAGGCATCTGGAGTTGTTAAGCAAATAAATGGAACAATCAAGAACAGGATTGCAAAAATGTGTCTAGCTACAGGCATAAAGTGGACAGATGCTCTTCCACTTGTTTTGATGACTTTAAGAAGTATACCTGATAAAAAGACAGGTTTAAGCCCACATGATATTCTAATGGGCAGAGTCATGAGACAGGCATTCATACCAGTGGGAAAATTGATGGCTATTAATGATAGCGTCATTTTAGAGTACTGTAGGAATCTATCTGATGTCGTGACTTCTGTGTCCAATCAGGTGGGAACTGAAGTGAAGTCAAGAGAAAAGGAACAAGCACATGATCTGGTACCTGGTGACTGGGTGAGAACAAAAATTCATCGAAGAAGAAATTGTCTGGTACCTAGGTGGCAGAAACCAAGACAAGTCATTCTTGTTACAACAAATGTGGTAAAGTGCAGGGGTCTAAAGAGGTGGATCCATCCAAGCCATACTATTCGTGTACCTACACCTGAAAACTCTGATGAAGAAAGTGACAACACAGCTGATTCAGATTCAGAAGAAGAACCTGAAAGAAATCCAGATCCTGAAGATCGACAAGCAGGTCGACATCTGGAAAATTCAACTGTGAATGGAGAATTGAGTGAAAAAGATTTGGATATCATAGTTGTTGACTCTGAAAATGATGGAGATCTGCTAGAAAAAGAAGCAGAAGAAGAGTCTGATCAGGTTGTAATTCAAGACCAGGAGAGTATTGAAAAGCAGAGAAGAAGCTCTGAATGCAGGAACAAGAAATCTGAAACTGGGAAGTTGAAGGTAATAGCAGAAGAAGAAGAAGAAGAAGACGAATTACCAAGTACCAGTTACAAGGATTATGTTCCTAACGGAGTGAGGCTGCCGAGTAAAGAAGTACCTGAGTCCAGAATTGAAATATCTGACAGTGAAACTGATGAAAGTGATGAAGATTCTCAAATAAGAAAATTTAGAAAAAGAGCTTGGAGAACAGAATGTAATGTGACCGATCCAAAGAAGAAATTACCAAGAAAAGGTGATATTTGGCCAAGTGAAAACGAAGGTCTGAAATTCAAATTAGTAAAGAAATCAAAAGAGCAGGTAAACGAAATTTCTAGTCAAAGGGATCCAGAGAAGAAAAGTGAGGCAGGAAAGAAAATAGAAGTTATTAGTAGAAAAACAAAACGAGTTCTCAAACCAAATCAGAAATATAAGTCTCCTGAGTGGACTTATATTATAATCCCACCTGTAGTCGAGGTGAACAGTAGCAGTCAGGAAGAGGTTGAAGACAATAGTGACAATGATTGAAGCATTTTTCTGTTAAAATTATGTTGGTTTTTTTTTGGGCGTAAGGCTGAAGAAATTGTGTTAGGTGACACAAGGTCAAAGAAATTGTGTTAGCTGAAAACCAAATTGTGACGCAAGGTCGAAGAAAAGCTATTAGAGGGTTGAAGGTTTAAAAAAAAAAAAAAATTTGAAAAGGGGGGTGTTACAAATTTTATTTTAGATATTTAGACATTTTTAAATTTTTGTTTTCTTTTTTCCCTTTACAAGCTTAGTGAAAAAGCCTTATGTTTTTGCAAATAACAGCTCATGATGCTCCATCTTAAAGAGATGCTGTAAGATGTCTCTGATTTGTGTGCTTTTGATAATTCTGCTCTGGTTAGTTTTAGCTGTTATTTTTCCTCGATAAGGAAATGTACAAGGTCAATATGACAAGAAAAGCTTCAGTTACACAAGACAAACATAGTGCAAAAGACAAAACTAACAAAGTTATTGATCATAGACCAGAGACTCATCAAGATAGGTCTGTTGGTGACTTTTCTAGCAATACTTTTTCAAGACTTCTGGCTGAGTATGTGAAGGTTATGGAAGTCAAAGACTGCTACATCTGTGTGAAATTGCCTGCTTCAGTTTCTGAGGGAGTGACGTACAATATGCTTCCTCTTACTTACGGCATAACCTGTAGTGTAATAGCTAGTTTATTTTATCAGACTGGTCGTTTAGAGTACTATTACTCTAATTATGACGAAATTTTTGCAAATCTGAAGATTGAGAAAAGCTTAAATAAACACAAGCAAGCTAAACAGATGAGGGAATTCTTTATAGTAACTAACGAACTCACGTATGAGTATGCTTTCAGAAATAATTTGACATGCAAATTGAGAACTGAGGAAAAGACTTTCCTGAACCTTGTTGAGGAAAGAAGGGCAATCTACAAAAGAAATGAGATGATCAAGCAGACAAAATCCAATTTTTGGCAGAAGGAAAATGAAACATTTGATGACAAATCTTTTGATAATGTTGCAATTCACATAGACAAACCAATTAGTGGCAAATTGTGTATTAGGAGAGATAATACGTTGTTCGACAACTATTTCGTTGGAGCTAGCAATTGTGAGGACACTTACCAAATCATGGGGGGTTGGGGATTCAAGGGTGGCAAAGACCCAATTTTTCCTGGAATCTATTTTGTTTGTGGAGACAAAGCCTACTATAACCTCCCAGATCATTGGTATGGGACGTGTTTTGTTGGTCTTGTTTTTCCAAAAATATTTCATATTGACAGAAATTCAGAAGGATCATTTGAAATTAGCAATCATGTAAATAGGATCAAAAGAGAAAGTTTCTCAGAAATTATGGGAGATATTTTTGAGGCAGTGATACCTTTAGTGGGTATAACCTTGAATGCAGGAAGAATCAGAAAATTGTCCACAATTGTTGACAGATTGTCAACTGACACAGCCAGTGGTTTCCAATTGGTGGATACTGAGGTTATTGCGATACGGTCCATGGTAATGCAGAACCGTCTTGCGTTAGACATTCTCCTAGCAAAAGAGGGGGGATTTTGTGGTATTTTACATGTTCAACACTGTTGCACCTACATCCCAGATGAGAGTAGGAGCATTGAAATGTACATTAAAAACATTACTGAGCTTCAATGAGAAATTGTTCCCTTAGAAGAGGATGATTTTTCAGAACGTTTGTCCAAAGGATTTCAGGCAATCAAAACCTGGTTTCAAGAGATTGGTGGTTCAATTCTTGGCAAGATTCTGACACCTTTATTTGTAATAATTTTTGTAATACTTTTGTTGAAGATTAGTTGCATGTTACACAAAAGAAAGAAATACCTGAGGGAAAAGAAGAGAATTTACAAAATAAGAAAGGAACAGGAAAGGGAGATTGAACTAGAAGAGTTTCGTAAAGCTCAATATGAAAGTTGCAGGCAGACAGCAGAGACAAGTCTTTAGAAATACTAACACAGTGAAAACAAATCATGTTCATCTATAAGATAAAATTTGCTAAATTGTTGGGTGTGGTGTGGTGATTTTGAAATCACCAGATGAGGGAGTTGATGGAGCGAGATTTAGAAATAAATTTATTTCATCTCGCAAAGTTAATCTATAACAGATAATAATACTAATAAAGTATGCAGTGAAGATATTAACCAACATAGTTTAAAATTGCAGATCACTACACGTGGGTTACTAATATATGTGCTCATATATGTGCTTTATGTTGCAAATACATGTGTGTGTATAATAAATAAACTAATTTTGTTTATCGTTTTGTCAGTACTAAATGCAGCTGTTTTATTAATGGCATGTGCTTATTTCTGTGTGCTTATGTTTTGTTTTTCTGTTTTAAATGTTGCACAAATCTGTTTTTTGCTTTATTTGCTTCTGCTAGGTAACATAGATTAATGGGTATTAATTAGCAAAGGTGGGTGGGTAACAGAACGAACTTTATTTCTTACATTAATCGATGTTTTGTGTTTGCTTATATATTAGTTTTGAGAATGGGCCTAAAGAAGATGGCTGCCAGTACTGCAGCCTTCGAGACTTGACCAGAGCAGTTCTTTTCACTCATGCGTGGTACATTTCTGCTGAGCTGATAATTTCTATGCAGAAGAAATCCTGGTCGTATCAAATGTGTTCCTTGGTGGCATTGTCAAGGACGGGTCGGATGTGGTTCTGCCAAGTTCAGGAAGCAAAAGTCTCCTCCGTCAAAAGTATCATTTTGAGGCAGCAAAAAGGATGGTGAGACTAAGAACAATAAGGGAAAAGATGAAGCCCCGGGCTTGGTCATGAGCGCGTGACCTCATTGTGGACTGTCGTGGCTTGACCAATGAAATATCTGGATTAATAGAAAAAAAATATACGCTGCTGTTACTTTAGTTAGTTAGAAAGGTATAAAAACTGTCCCCCTGGGAGGGATAGGGCGCTTGCTGCTCATCTTCTCCTGCGACGGTGACGTGCTGATGAACTTTCCTGGAGCACGTAAGCATCAACAGGGCTAAAAGACTTTTACTTTATTCCTTTAGGTGAAGTAAGTTTTAGACAGGGGTTTAGGTAATGAAAACTATTTATTCATTTTCGAAATATGCTAACTGATTTTGCTTATGACTGTCAATACTTTTTCTAATCCTCTAAAATGATGATGCTCGAATAAAAAGATTGTAATAAAAATGCACTTTCCTTGAATAATAGTTAATAAATAAAAAATTTAAAATACAAGCTGGCCTTGTTATTTTATACGTTTTAGGTTACCATCAGCAGATTCATTCGCCTATGTGGCTTAATTAAGTGCAAAATTTTATATAACCATGGTGAGAACATTATACTGCAGTTGTATATAGAATGTGTATATAATTTGTGAATAGGTTTTATTAATTAGGTCACATGATTCAGTTGCTCAAAATATGTCATGTCAGTTTATGGGCCTTATGAATGATTTATGATTAATGGTGAGTATTGTGGAGTTGGGTAGTGTTGCTTATGGCACATTTTCTATAGGGGCGCTGGATCAGTATATACCAACCACAGAGCAAGCGCTAACAAACACACCAATCACAGAACAAGCGCTAACGAACAAATAAATCACACAGCAAGCGTGACTGTTGGGGTCTTTCGTTAAGATAGAGGCACACCGGGCATTAAACTATTCTCATGAGCTATGTGGGATGGAATGGTTGCAGTTAGCGTTGTAGTCTGACATGCAGTGACTTTGGGTCGTTTGAGATTGTTTGGAACGGCTGCACTAGAGTGCTGCAGCCAGCAGGAAGGTGCAGTGTGGATGGGAGAAGAAGAGAGAGAGGTCACACCACACACTGGGTCTCACTCATAAGGGTCACACACACAAAGGTGTCACATAAGGATCATAAGTCAGACACGGAAAAGTCCATTGATGGAGCCAAGAATAGCTTCCAGATCGAATGCTGAATGATAACAACAACAAAGGCATCTTCCTGGCAGCCGTGCCCAATCCGAGGGTTGCATAGGATGAGACCTCCAGGCATTAGGAAACAAGGAACTTCCACTAAGAGGAATGCAGCAGCAGTTTCTATGCTTCACAAGCTATCAAAAGGAGCTAGAGCTCCTAATGCTGCTGGGAGAAATCCCTGGCCTGGCAGAGAAGGCAGAAGAGTGGGTACCTGCCAGCCACAGACATCCTTAGGAGCATGGATATCTTTAAACAAACTCTTGCAACACTTAAGACCCTGTACAGTTTTGGCAACATCTCTGTAGCCAAGACACGAGTGTATATTTTGTATTGTAGGACATGTTGTGAAACAAACAAAAGGGATCAGGAGAGAGGCAGGCTAATGATGCGAGGAGACTTGCTTCACGCCCCGTTGAGTATCAACCATCGCGCCCAAGTGCAAAGGGACGCACTGGTGCGGTGCTAGTGAGCTGGATGCAAGAAACAGCTGAAGACAGGGCTGAAGAATCGAAGCTGCGTTGCAAAGGTGACCTATTGAGAAGCAGGTGCTGGAGAACAAGAGCACTGGTCATCAGTGATTGCCCCTGGGTTATCCAGTGCAATGTAGGACAAGGAGAGGGTGTAGACTTACGGCTAGAGCGGTCGGAGGATCACTTAATCTCCCCGTGCCATAAATATGAATGTGTCTTTCTGTAATGAAGCTCATGTAAAGCGCTCTGATACCCGACGTCTCAGGTCTAGTTTGCGCTATATAAAACTCCAGAAAAAAGGAAGGTCAATCTACCAAAAGTTACTTATAGGAGGCCCGGGAGATCATGCCGTGTAGTGGTTTGCTAGTAGCTATCAAGGGTTGGAGAGGATACAGAGATTGATAAGGTGGGCACAGGTAGAGATAGAGGAAATCCAGACGGAATTGTCCAGAGAAACCTTGTGGAAGTTGTGGAGTGTTTTATTCGATAAGAAAATTACAGTGATATTAAAGGGCAACCTGTCCACTTTGAATAGTAAGAGTCATCTCAGTACATCTGTTGAAACTATTAAAATGGGGCGCCAGAGTAGGTAGTAATGAGTTATTAAGAAGTCACATATAATGAAAACGTAGGACATCTATCTATGAAGAAAAAAAAGTAGCAGAGAAAAAAAGTAAAAGAAGTGAAAAAAAAGATAAAGGCCAATCTGGAAGATCACAAGCGTCATACCAAAGGTACAATTGAAAATTAGACCTTCATAACCTAGACAATGATGGGTTTAGCTAGCTTTTCTATATTTGCATGATGATTGTCATGCAGCGGTTGTTGATTGCATGTTGAATGCAGTGAAATGTGACATTGATTGCAGATTTGTTGTAGGTCTAGCTTCTCTATTCACTATGCAGGAGATTATGGTAGGTTACACTATCCTATCATGTTGTAGGTAGTAGGCGTTGGATCTTTTAGGGAGTGAAAGAGAAGTCTCGCCTTGTACTCTGTGAAGCTCGTTAACACAACTCAGTTGAAAAGCGGAAATTGTTTGTATTTTTAAAAATGGGAAAATATTTGGAAAATTGTAATTTAGCAATATCAATGGCAAAATGTATCGGGCCCTGATATTAAAGAACTTGAAACATTCAGTTGAGAGAGATGTGTTGCCTTGGATTTTCAATTAGAGTATAGTATTAGAGCACCCAAGATAGCGCTGAAGAGACCTTCGTCGCCAGGTTATGATCCTGAAATGTATAAAGCTGTAATAGGGCTCTTTTTACAAGGTGTACGCCGGCCTGTGCCAAAAGGGAGGGAAGTTCAGGCAGCCTTAGAAAGCATTGGGGGTCGTCATTGGCTGCTTAGAGGGACTGGAATTCTTGGTGTCCAAAGACAAAAAGTTTTGTATGGTAAGTGTAGATCACAGGGCATCTAGAGCAGACCACTCATGGGCTGTTAAACAGTCAATGGATTCGAACTCTGTTTGTTGCTGGGGCCACAACTGCGCAACTCGCCCACAAGACGCCCGGACATCGCGCTCCTTGCTCTGCTCTCCCCCGCACCTGACAACGCGGCCGCTGTGAGGGGGGAGCATCACCAGAACTACATCTCCCAGCATCCCCTGAGCAGGACACGGAGACGCCGCCTGTAGCGTCACTCTCCCGCGCCCGGAGGCGCATAAGGCAGACCTGCTCCTCCCGCGTAGCGGGACGCGCGCGGGCGCCGCCGGGCTGAGCCCGGGCAGAGGGCGGGCCGTCTCTGGCCATCCGGGGACGACCAGGGACGGGACGGGCCACCCCCCTTGAGTCTGATTCACCCCTTCGGGGCTGATGACGAGCTGGGCTCGTCATGGAGCAGGGCGCTCGCACGCTGATGACGAGCCCAGCTCGTCATGAGCCCCACCCTCGGGGGAAGCGCCAGCGCTCCCCCCGAGTCTGCCCGATTTTCTTCTTTTCCACGGGGATGGCAGGGGAAGACCTTCCCCTGCCTCCCCCCGCCCTCCCCGCCCGCGTCATCAATGACGTCAGCGCGCGAGGCGCGCTGACGTCACTGGAGGTTCCTTTTGTTTACCGACGCGCAGGGAAGCCATTTGCTTCCTGCGCGTCGGATTACATAGAGGTTCGTTTTGCGGCTGGGGCAGGGGGGAATTTTTTGAAACTTACATCGAGGGAAAGGAAAGGCTTTTCCTTTCCCTCGATGCAACTTTAGAGCATTCCTGCTGCACGATCGTGCGATCGTGCAGCTGGAATGCTAGGGATTTTAATTTTTTTTTTCACTTTCGTTGTTCGGGGAGCGGCCCCTTGGGGAAGGGTCGCTCCCCTTTTTGGGGGAACATTATTTTGGATGTCTTTGTGTGCCTCCTATGTTGAGAAATGGTCGTTTGGTATAAAAAAAAATGCTGATTGGGGACATTATGAATGTATAATTCTTGTGCTAATATTTATCAAGGATGCAAGTGCCTCTGTCCTTCATTTCTATTACTTTGTGTTTATCTGAAGTGGCTAAAAAACACACCTGTCCTGCCTAGGCAAAGCTCACTAGTGTTTTTGGGCTGATGAATGTTTTTTTTATTTGTGCTGCAATACGAACACATGCTTTGTCTCCAGTGACCATGTGTGTGTTACTATGCCATCGCAGCGATGTGCGAAGGGGTCCCTTGAGTGAGCTGTCCATCATAGTGGGAAGCTCACAAATGTTTTTGGGCTGATGATTGTTTTCCTGAATTTGTGCTGCCACTCGTGCGCCATCTTTGTCTCCAGTGACCATGTGTGCGTTACTATGCAATCGCACAGATGTGCGCAGGGGTCCCTTGTGTGAGCTGTCCATCATAGTGGAAAGGTCACAAATGTTTTTGGGCTGATGAATGTTTTCCTGAATTTGTGCTGCAACTCGATCACCTGCTTTGTCTCTAGTGACCTTTGTGTGTTATTATGCCATCGCACCGATGTGTGCACAGGTCCCTTGAGTGAGCTGTCCATCATAGTGGGGAGCTCACAAATGTTTTTGGGCTGGTGATTGTTTTCCTGAATTTGTGCTGCAACTCGAGCGCCATCTTTGTCTCCAGTGACCATGTGTGCGTTACTATGCAATCTAACAGATGTGCGCAGGGGTCCCTTGTGTGAGCTGTCCATCATAGTGGAAAGGTCACAAATGTTTTTGGGCTGATGAATGTTTTCCTGAATTTGTGCTGCAACTCGATCACCTGCTTTTTCTCTAGTGACCTTTGTGTTTGTTATTATGCCATTGCACCGATGTGCGCAGGGGTCCCTTGAGTGAGCTGTCCATCATAGTGGGAAGCTCACAAATGTTTTTGGGCTGATGATTGTTTTCCTGAATTTGTGCTGCAACTCGAGCGCCATCTTTGTCTCCAGTGTCCATGTGTGCGTTACTATGCAATTGCACAGATGTGCGCAGGGGTCCCTTGTGTGAGCTGTCCATCATAGTGGAAAGGTCACAAATGTTTTTGGGCTGATGAATGTTTTCCTGAATTTGTGCTTCAACTCGAGCGCTTGCTTTGTCTCCAGTGACCGTGTGTGTTACTATGCCATCGCACCGATGTGTGCACAGGTCCCTTGAGTGAGCTGTCCATCATAGTGGGTAAATTTAGGAAAGATGGTGCACTCCGCTAGTTGGTGGGCGTGGCCAAACGGGGGTCTTCTGTGTGAGTTCACATGCCTCTTATGTGTATAAATGGTCAGAGACTGATGAGAGCAGCAGATGGGGAGAAAGAAGCTCCTGGTCATAGGAATTGTTTGTGGATTGCGCTTGTGAAAATCAAGGATGCAAGTGCCTCTGTCCAGCATCACAGTTAACCACAGTAATTCTACTGCCCCCCTCCCCATTAGAATCCCTGATGACGTCAGCGCGCACAGCACGCGCCAACATATTCAGGGATTCCCAGGCGGTCGGGAAGCCATTTGCTTCCTGCGCCTTGAGGTGTTAGGTTGGTTTTGAGATATTTGGGGGGGTTTGGGGCTGCAAAGAGGCATCAGGGGAGAGACAAGTGAATTTTCTCTCTCCTGATGTCTCTTTGCAGGGCATTTCTGCCTCACGGTCGCGCACAGCATTGCGATTGTGCGGTGGAAATGCCCCCACTAGCACCAGGGATTTTATTTTAGATTGTAGGAAGTGACCCCTTGGGCAAGGGTCGCTTCCAGGTGGGTCGGATTTTAAAATGAGATTTTCTGGCCCCCCGGTGGGCAAATCACCCGTACTTTTGTCCGTTTTGCCCTTTTTGATGGCCCATCTGTGTGGATGTGATTTTGGGGGTAAATTTTTGTGTTGTTTATTCATTTGTTATGTTGTTTGTGAAATGTAGTATTAATTATTTTTTTCTTCTTTGTTTTTGATCCAGGCTTTTCCTGTTTGTATTGGTGTAGGTTGTGGTTCAGTTAATGCTGGTTTTGCAGCTTGTGTAGTTGCATGTGCTTGGTAAGTAAATGTTTTTTGTACTACTTTTCCTAGATGAATGTGTTTTTATGAAAAGTGAAGTTATTGCTGTTTGTGTGGCTTTGTGTTTCTTGATTGTTAACTTTTTTTTGTATTGCTGCTTGATGTGTACTTTGTCTAATCTATACTTTTTTTTTTTCCAGTGGGATTTCCTTTCTTTTTGCTGTGTTTCAGCAGAGTAGGTGCTGGTGAGTGTTCTTATATTTGGTTAGATTTGAATTGTTTTTGAGTGTATTGATTTTTGTGTGAAGACTCTACCTTGTTTACTTCTTACTTTGCACAGTGTAGGTTGTTGTTCACTTGTGTGTGTAGTCTTCTTGCTTTGTAAGGATAATGGCTGCTCGCAGGATGACTGCTAAGCAGGTTGTTAGTTTGCTTTTTGAGTCTTCCTCTGACCATGGTCCAGACACTGACTCCGATTCGGAGCATGAGGTAGGTGCAGAAGATTCAGGCAGTGAGTTTTCTCTTCGCATGGTATCATCGGATGATGATTCTTTTTCTAGTGCTGATGAAGTGCCTGTGGTAGAGAGGGACATTGATGTTGCCGGTAGAGAGGCAAGAGCCATGTGAGCGGCAGCCTAGGTCCTCAAGGTTTCCCTTTTTTTCTCGTCGGGAAGAGGCAACTGTGGTAAAGGCTGCGCCCAAAAGTTTTCACATTGCTGTGGTGTGCCCAGGGTTATCTGGTGCTGCTAGTCTTTCTGTTGTTGTTGAGCAGCAAGTGGCATCTGGGGATGCGAGTTCTTCTGTTGATGTTGAGATGCATGAGGCAGCTGGGGATGTGAGTTCTCCTGTTGGTGTAGAGATGCAAAATGTATCTGGGGATGCTAGTATTCCTGTTGCTGTAGTGATGCAAGAGGCATCTGGGGATGCTAGTGTTCCCGTTGATGTAGTGCAGCAAGAGGCATCTGGGCTGCAGGCTAGGGTGGCTTTTTCTCCCGATGTTAGTGATGACGTCTGGGTTGCCCCTGGCATGGTGCAGCCGGAATTGCCAGACTTCACTGGTGTTCCAGGGTGTAGAGTGAATACTGACAATTTTTTGCCAATTCAATTTTTTCAGTTGTTTTTTGACGATGAGTTTTTGCAGGAGATTGTGGAGCAAACTAATTTGTATGCAGAGCAGTATTTGAGGGACCACAGTGCCAGCCTTAAGCCCCATTCTAGAGCTACCCATTGGTCTCCCACATATGTTGAAGAGATGAAGAAGTTTTTGGGATTAGCTTTTTTGATGGGCTTGCTAAGGAAGCCATCAATGTCTTCTTATTGGTCCACTAGTCCCTTGATGGCAACATCTATATTTCCAGCAGTTATGACTCGTGATCGATATATGCTTCTTCTTCGCATGATGCATTTTGTTGATAATGATTTAGCGTTGCCACGCGATCACCCTGATTGTGACCGTCTTTTTAAGATTCGGCCTGTCCTTGATCACTTTGTCGATCGTTTTCCTGAGATCTTTGCACCTGGAAAAGAAATAGCTGTGGACGAGTCTTTGGTATTGTTCAAGGGCCGCTTGGTTTTTAGGCAATACATTCCTAGTAAGAGGGCACGCTATGGAATCAAACTGTATATGCTGTGTGACAGTGATACTGGATATGTTTATAATTTCAGGGTGTACACCGGTAAGGATTCCAGCATTAACACTTCTGCTTGGCCGTCCACTTTTGGAGTGACTGAGAAAATTGTGTGGGAACTAGGTAGACGATTATTTAACAAAGGCCACCATTTATATGTAGATAACTTCTACACTAGTGTGCGTTTGTTCAAGGAGTTGGCCAAAGTGGGCACTGTTGCTTGTGGCACGATGCGCAGTAACCGGAAAGGTTTCCCAATAGAACTTGTTTGCAAAAGGCTTGTGCAGGGACAGTCTACTGCATTGCGATGTGGGAAGCTTCTAGCTGTGAAGTTTTCAGACAGGAGAGATGTGTACATGCTGACTACTATCCATGACGAAAGCACTGAAGCTCTGCCAGTTCGGGGTGAGACTGCTGAAGTGCGTAAACCTGTGTGCATTTTACAGTACAATAAGTACATGGGTGGTGTTGACAGAGTAGATCAGAGGTTGGAACCTTATGCTGCTCTTCGAAAGGCTTACGTTTGGTACAAGAAGTTGGCTATCCATCTTTTCCACTTGGCATCCTTTAATGCTTTTGTTGTTTTCCAGAAATCTTGTCCTGAGTCAAAGATGCCTTTTGTTAAGTTTCAGGAGACTATAATAGGCAGCCTTGTACTAGTGGAACAGGCAAGTGTGCCAAGATTTGGATTGGTGGAGGAAGTGGCTAGACTGAAAGATCGCCACTTTCCAGAATACATTCCTCCCACAACTACAAAAGACAATCCCACTAAAAGATGTAGAGTCTGTTGGCGAAGAGAAGTGCGGAGGGAGTCTCGTATGCACTGTCCTGACTGTCCTTCAAATCCTGGATTGTGTGTGCCAGCTTGTTTTAAATCGTACCAGACACAAAAGAAGTTTTGGGAGTTTCATTGAGCTTGTAAGTGTACTGTCTGGTCTGTATTCTGTAATATTTTTTAGTCTGCTTTAAGGTTTGCATTAGTGCAAAGCATTTAGTTTTTGAATTTGTGTTAGCAGATTTGTAGGTTTCTACATTTGGTTTGTGGTATTTCTTTAAAAAATTCTAATTTCGATGGGGGTGTGTGCAGGATTGTGCTTGGATTGTTGGTGTGCGTGGACTGGCGCTTGGCTGGTGGTGTGCGTGGTCTGGTGCTTGGCTGGCATAGTGCATGGATTGGAGTTGTGCTGGGGGGGTGAGTGGATTTTTGCTTGGCTGGCGGAGTGCATGGTTAGGTGCTTGGCTGGTGGTGTGAGTGGATGGCGCTTGGCTGGTGGTGTGTATGGTCTGGTGCTTGGCTGGCATAGTGCATGGATTGGAGTTGTGCTGGGGGGGTGCGTGGATTTTTGCTTGGCTGGCGGAGTGCATGGTTAGGTGCTTGGCTGGCGGTGTGAGTGGAGTGGTGCTTGACTGGCGGTGTGTGTGGAGTGGTGCTTGGCTGGCGGTGTGTGTGGAGTGGTGCTTGGCTGGTGTTGTGTTTGTGGAGTGGCGCTTGGCTGGTGGTGTGCGTGGAGTGATGCTTGGCTGGCGGTGTGTGTGGAGTGGTGCTTGGCTGGTGTTGTGTTTGTGGAGTGGCGCTTGGCTGGTGGTGTGCGTGGAGTGATGCTTGGCTGGTGGTGTGTGTGAGTGGTACTTGGCTGTCGGTGTGCGCTGAGTGGTGTTTGGCTGGCAGTGTGCATGGTCTGGTGCTTGGATGGTGGTGTGGGTGGACTGGCGCTCGGCAGGCGGTGTGTGAGTAGTAACTTTCTGTTGGTCACTACACACACTGCTAGTTGAGTGACACTCCACACAGTCCATCATTTTGTGTAGTTGCAGTGTCAGAAATGTGGGCGTGTGAAAGTGATGGGCCCTTGAATGGCGCTGTTTGCTGGTGTGAGTGTTGAAATGTGATGGGTCCGCGGCTGGCGGTGTGAATGTTTTGTATGTGTCACGCGTACGAAAGGTGTATGAATGGCCTGTAAAGAGGTTGGTGCCTTGACGTGGCTTTACAGCTCACGAGCTGTGAGTCAGTGGTTCAGTTTATCATACTTTCAATTATACGCAGTGTATTTCATTTTTGATTAAATTACTTGCGTATCCAATTGTATGTACTGAATCATCACTCACCCTCGTGCCAAATCCAACCAGTATGTGTGTGTGCTTGCGGATTAGATGGGTGTGCAGTAATAGTTGTTTTTTTCTCTTTCTGCATTAGGGTGTACCTTGTCTCTTATTGTGATTGTTGTAATGTGTTGCTTTTCCATTCGGATGCTCTCAATGGTCTGGTTTGTATCAGGTATGAAAGGTGCGTGAATGGCCTGTAAAACGGTTGGTGCCTTGTCGTGGCTTTACAGCTCACGAGTTGCGAGTCACTGGTTCGGTTTTTATGCATTTATTTATTGACAGACCATTTCATTTTTTTGAAATATCTTGTTAATAAAATTTTATGTACTGAACCATCACTCGCCCTCGTGCCAAATCCAACCTGTATGTGTGTGTCTTTGAGGAATAGATAGCTGTGCTTGAATGTTTGACTTTTGAGTAACTCTGTTAAGGTGTGGTATCCTTTTACTCGGGAGAACAAGGGAAACGCAGGGTGGTAGGACATTTTTGCCGGCACGGCGATCCCACGCTAAAAAGTTTGGAAAAGTGCTATTTTTACCTAATTTAAAAGTTTGCAAGGAGTTCTTGGTAGGAAAACATTGGGGGACCCATGCATGCCATAAATCCCTGAACTCTCCCGGGTGTCTAGTTTTCAGAACTGTTTGGGTTTGCTACTTTCCAAAGAATACCACCCAGCCCGAGCCAAAAACTCAGGTGCCCCCCCCCCCCCAAAATCAAAGTTATATTGCTTCAGGGTATTTTAAATTCTCCACCGTACGATTTGGACCTTTTCCTGTTGCAGCCACTATGGCTACCCACGCAAGTGAGGTACTGTTTTTATCGGGAGACCTTGGGGAACGCTGGGTGGGAGGTAATTTGTGTGAGCCCAGTGATGCCACGCTTTCCCAGACTACAACGGGGCCAGAAACCCAGGTAACCCCTCTTGCAAAAGCTGGTGAATTTAACAATGGTGAAAATGTTAAGTTCACCAGCTTTTGCAAGAGGGGTTACCTGGGTTTTTGGCCCCGTGCGAGACAGCCATCTAGGGAAACCTACCAAACCCACACATTTCTGAAAAGTAGACACCCGGGGGCTTCCAAGGAGGTATGGCTTGCGTGGTCCTCCAACGTTCCTTTACCCAGAATCCCTTGCAAACCTCATTTTTTGCTTGGAAAAAATCAGTTTTTTCACACGTTTTAGTGTGGGAAAGCGTGGCATCACTGCGATCACACAAATTACCTCCCACCCAGCGTTCCCCAAGGTCTCCCGATAAAAATGGTACCTCACTTGCGTGGGTAGGAATAGTGGCTGCTTTAGGAAAAGGCCCAATTCATACTGTGGAGACCAAAACATTACCTTTAGCCAAATAATCTTATTTTTTGAGGGGGTCACCTGAGCTTTTGGCCCGGGGCGTGGCGGGCATCTTTGGAAACTACCAAACCCAAACAGTTCTGAAAACTAGACACCCGGGGGAGTCCAGGGAGGTATGGCATGCGTGGGTCCCCCAATGTTTTCCTACCCAGAAACCCCTGCAAACCTGAACTTTTGGTCAAAAAACCCACTTTTCCGTACTTTTTTGGGTGGGATCTCGCTGCCGGAAAAAATGTCCTACCACCCAGCGTTTCCCTTGTTCTCCCGAGTAAAATGATACCTCACTTGTGTGGGTGGGCCAAAGGTATGTGACTCAGGCTGGGGGGCTTAATTTGTAAAACTTAAATATGACTAAAAACTACTTTTTTTAAAATTCATTTTTGGCGTGTTCTGCTTTGGGGCACCCACACAAGTGAGGTATCCTTTTACTCGGGAGAACAAGGGGAACGCAGGGTGGTAGGACTTTTTTGCCAGCACGGCGATCCCACGCCAAAAAGTTTGGAAAAGTGCTATTTTTACTTAATTTTAAGGTTTGCAAGGAGTTCTTGGTAAGAAAACATTGGGGGACCCACGCATGCCATACCTCCCTGGACTCCCCCGGGTGTCTAGTTTTCAGAACTGTTTGGGTTTGCTACTTTGCAAAGAATACCACCGAGCCCCGGGCCACAAACTCAGATGCCCCCCCCAAAATCAAGGTAGTTTTGCAATAAGGTAATGTAAATTCACCACCGTACGATTTGAACCGTTTCCTGTTGTAGCCACTATGTCTATCCACGCAAGTGAGGTACCATTTTTTTCAGGAGACATTGGGGCACGCTGGGTGGGTGGAATTTTGTGGATCCACGCAGTTTCCAGAACTTTCCACCACAGAAATGTGAGGGAAATGTGTTTTTTTTGTCAAATTTTTATATTTGCAAGGGATTCTGGGTAACGAAACGTGGGGGTAGGCAGACGAGTCACCCCATCATGAATTTCCCTGGGTGTCTAGTTTTCAAAAATGTATAGGTTTGCTAGGTTTCCCTAGATGCTGGCAGAGCTTCGGCGCAAAAAGAAAAGGTAGTCTTTTTGTCCAAAGCGTGCTAAATTTCACTGGGAAATTGAGGTGCGACCATGCTGCGTTTTGCGCTGTTTCATGTCGCAGCCACTATGCCTACCCACGCAAGTGAGGTACCATTTTTTTCGGGAGACCTGGGGGCACGCTGGGTGGGTGGAAATGTGTTGATCCACGCAGATTCCAGAACTTTCCACCACAGCAATGTGAGGAAAATGTTTTTTTTTTGGTCAAATTTTTATGTTTGCAAGGGATTCTGGGTAACAAAACCTAGGGGTAAGCAGACGAGTCACCCCATCCTGAATTGCCCTGGGTGTCTAGTTTTCAAAAATGTATAGGTTTGCTAGATTTCCCTAGGTGCTGGCAGAGCTACGGTGCAAAAACAAAAGGTAGTCTTTTTGTCCGAAACGTGCTAAATTTCACTGGGAAATTGAGGTGCGACCATGCTGCGTTTTGCGCTGTTTCATGTCGCAGCCACTATGCCTACCCACGCAAGTGAGGTACCATTTTTTTCGGGAGACCTGGGGGAACGCTGGGTGGGTGGAAATCTGTTGATCCACGCAGATTCCAGAACTTTCCACCACAGAAATGTGAGGAAAATGTGTTTTTTTGGTCAAATTTTTAGGTTTGCAAGGGATTCTGGGTAACAAAACCTGGGGGTAGGCAGACGAGTCACCCCATCCTAAATTGCCCTGGGTGTCTAGTTTTCAAAAATGTATAGGTTTTCTAGGTTTCCCTAGGTGCTGGCAGAGCTACGGCGCAAAAACAAAAGGTAGTGTTTTTGTCCGAAACGTGCTAAATTTCACTGGGAAATTGAGGTGCGACCATGCTGCGTTTTGCGCTGTTTCATGTCGCAGCCACTATGCCTACCCACGCAAGTGAGGTACCATTTTTTTCGGGAGACTTGGGGGCACGCTGGGTGGGTGGAAATTTGTTGATCCACGCAGATTCCAGAACTTTCCACCACAGAAATGTGAGGAAAATTTGTTTTTTTTGTCAAATATTTAGGTTTGCAAGGGATTCTGGGTAACAAAACCTGGTGGTAGGCAGTCGAGTCATCCCATCCTGAATTCCCCTGGGTGTCTACTTTTCAAAAATGTATAGGTTTGCTAGGTTTCCCTAGGTGCCGGCAGAGCTAGGGTGCAAAAACTACAGGTAGGCACTTTGCCAAAAAAGGGTCAATTTGTAACTGCAAAATTTAGGTGTGACCACGTTGCATTTTGCGCCGTTTCCTGTCGCAGGCACAAGGCCGACCGACACAAGTGAGGTACCGTTTTTATCGGGACACTTGGGGTAATTCAGATTTGTAAATGAACTGTTATTACCAATTGAGCTCTCATGCATTTCTCCCTTTGAATGAAAGACATTGTGTAAAAAAAAAATCTTTATGAAAAATGACCAATAATTCTCATGCTAGTATGAGTATTCCCAACTTTGAAAATGTGCAATTATATACTGTTTCTGAACTCTATAATTTGTTCCCAATTCATAAATACATAGGTGTATTTCATACAGATTATTCCATGTATACATTTTCCAAGACAAAGTACACTATACCCAGTAAATGAAAAAATACCATCGCAAGTTGCTGCTCAGTTTTTGGATCTGGGTTCGTCGGGTTCTTGGTGAAACTACAAGTCCTATATATCCCCACAACTAGGAACGTCTAACAGATGTAACGGTATATTGCTTTCCATGAGCTGTCAAAATTAGTAAAAGTTATAGGTGAAAACGTTGAGACAAAAGGCTGTTTTTTTCAACAAATTTTCAAATATTCCAATATCTAACTGTTAGTTTCTATAACGAAACCTTCATGGATTTAGACATATGACCCCTTTCTGAATTCAGAATTTTGTCTAATTTTCGAAAATGTAAAGCTTACCAGGATCCATTATTGCTTTCAAACTCATTTCTACCATTAACTGGAAGGAGGTGGAAAGCTCTAAAAATAGCAAAAATAGGCTATGTCCCAGAAAAATGCCAAAACTGAGTGAAAAATTGCGATTCTCTGACAAAAGACTGTCATTCCCTGAAAGCTGAGAAAATGGAGATTTCAGCCCCACAAACCCTTTTGTGATACCATTTTCAGGGAAAAACCCAGAGGCTTTCATTTGCAGCCCGTTTTTCCCATTTTTCTGAAAAAAACAAAAAAATCACTATATTTTGGTTAATTTCTGGGACCCCTCCAAGGGAATCCACAAACCCTGGGCACCTTTAGAATCCACCTGATGTTGGAAGAAAAGGACGCAAATTTGGCGCGGATACCTTATGTGGTCAAAAAGTTACAAGGGCCTAAGTGTGCACTACTCCAAAACGCCAAAAAAAGCCTTAGCACAGGAGGGGAAAAGGCCTAGCAGCGAAGGGGTTAATACAAAAGGTACTTTCCATTTTGGACCAATAATTTGCTATTATCTGGGGCTGTCTACAAGCTGATATTGAACTGCCTAGGAAGAAGTGGGTGAAGGACAAACTTAGCTTGTTTAAGTCTTACGGAGTTATTTATAAGAAGGAAGCCAGGATTGAAAGATAGGGTTGGGTATTAGTTAATCACAATCCTACTATGTCCAACCCCCCCAAAACAAACTCGGTTACGAGCAAAGCACAGCTAGTGGGTACCCCAAAAGAAACTGCGTCTGAAATAAATATCGGACCACTTAACAAAGTTAAAAAAAACACTGCTATTGACCTGATGTTGAGGAAGGTTTCTGGGGAGATCGAGCGTATGGAAAGGAGTCTGTCCTCCTCACCAATTCCTATTTTAGTTACCCCCACGCAATCCAGGGATCAAACATTAGCTGAAAGCCCCAATATGACTGGGAATATAGAGTCAGTAAGTAACTCAAAGGAGGGCATTCCCTGTGAACAACATGTAGTACAGTCTGGGGTAGAAAATCTAGGGCATAGCAACCACACTGCTCATAGTAAACCCAAACAACGGGGGGTGGAAAGGGCCAGCATAGGAAAAACAAATCAAATATAGGAGCAGGTCTTTTAAAAAATAGACAAGAGGTCACCCCTGCAGAAGACAGAGTCTCAATTATTGTAAGTCCACCAGTATGGATAGAGGAGGTAATTGGAGAACTCAAAAAACATCTGGAAGTTTTTATTATTACCCAGTTAAAACCGATTGTAAGCAGGATGGATAAAATAGCCAGCGAATTGACCAAACAGTAAGTAAGAATCTTACCACAGGCAACAATCAACCCACAAATACGGTCTCTGACAATTTAGCGACCAATAACAACTGTGTCAGCAACATCCAACACACGATCGTCCAGGTACATAACCCCCCTAAAGCTCCACAATACCCCGAGAGGGGATCAAATCACAAGACGGGCACCAAAAATACAGATGAAGTCTATCAGCAACCTACTATACAAATGGGGCAGGGAGACCATCACTCAAGCCAAGGCATATCTAGCTCATCTCAAATTGATTATGATCCACTCCATAGCCCAGAAAGTCCCCCTCCACATATCAACCTACCACCAGAAGGTCATAGTATTCCCAGGGGCACCGGAACTCAGGGCCGCAGAAAAAGAATCACACTCGCAACTACACTCAAAAATTGCAAAGTGGCTGAATATCCATAGACCCTTGAACACCGGGGAAAGGGGGGAGATATTACATGTAAGACGAGTGAACTGGTTAGGAGGCAGGAAAAAAGATATAAGAGGGGACTGCATTGTGGCAAATTTCAGAGACGTCAACCTGGTGGAATATATACTGAGAAATACAAACAGAAATCACACCAGCACAATTTGCACCCTCCCCCTGGGGTATTTTTACCCTAGGAAACAGAGCATTAATAACCTGAATTATCCAACGTGGAGTGCAGGAAGGATACCAATCAACCAAAGGGACAGGATCCTGACCCATCCGGGCCAGTTTCCGTCACCCCGAGACTACCCACAGTGGAGAAATAGATTTGCCCCACTGCAGTCGCTTGACGAAAACGACTGACTACCCACGATAGACAACGAGCAAGCAAATATTGCAATAAGGGAAGGATTTGTTCACAGTATGAAAGGGGTAGGAGGAAGCGTGGAAGCTAGGAGGACAGTAGATCCCCCAATGCAGAGGGATGAGGTTGTTAATGTTCATAAAAAAATAGCGTCCAGACTGGATGACCATACCTTGGAGGGAAGAAAAGCACCTAGGGCAAGGTTAGTCTTTTTGTCCTGGAACATAGCGGGCCTGGGGGTAAACTCGAAAATAAGGAGTTGAGGGAATACATCACAGGCTTCCACATTATAGCCTTACAGGAGACATGGGCACGAGACCCCAATTCCTGTCAACTCGAGGGCTATAAATGTTTTTTTAGGCCAGCGCAGGAAGGCAGATCAGGGGGGGAGAAGGGAGGGCTAGTCATATATGTTGACCTAGATTTAAAAGGCACATGGTCACAACCCCCATGGGTATCAGACACCATACAAGCAGTGACATTCCAGGGACAGGGACAGAGGTTCCTAATATTAAACTTTTATAATTCAGGTCCAGTTGACGGAAACCACCCTGTTTTACAAGAACTAGAGAGCAGACTAAGCGATATAACTGACCGAAGACAGGGGGGCCCTGAACCAACTATTTTATTGATGGGCGATTTTAATTGTCATCTGTGTCCAAAACTACTCCCCATGGGCCCTGATTGGTCTTCCTGCCCTGAAGAAAGTGGACCACACTTTCAACACAACAAAGAAGGAACACTGCTCATGATGCTACTAGATAGGTTCGCCCTCACCCACACAATGGACCTGTTGGCATTAAAAATAGGGGACACTCTTACACCAACATTTAAGGGAAGAGGCTGCTCTTCCATTATAGATTTTATTCTAATATCTACCTTTACTAAAGACCACATCACAGAGGTAAGAACGGAGTGGAGCCCCTTTAGTGATCACAACCCCCTAATCCTGGAAATACAATATAATGGCCTCCCAGTAGGATATGCGTCGAAGACACTGTAATCCGCCCAATTGACCAGGGGAGGCGCCTAAGATGGGCAAAGATTAATGCACAAGAATTTTATAGCACCTTAGTGGAAAGAGGGAAAGAACAGCTAGAGGCCTGCCTCGACCTCACAACAGAGAGGAGAGATGTGGTCCTGGCATTCGAGGCCCTAACTAGGGTGGTTGAGGGACTACTAAAAACCAAGCGGCCTACAAAGGACTCGCCAACCCCAAGATGGTTTGATTCCAACTGCTCCCGGGCTCTGAGGGAGCTAAAATTGAGCCTCAAAAAGTGTCCGAGAGACAAGAATGAAATTGCCCTATGTAGACGTAATTATAAAATGCAGGTCAAGCAGAGAAAGAACACGCTACAAAAGGAAGTTTGGGCAGACCTGAGGGAAGCAGGAGAAAACAGGGATTACACCCAATTTTGGCGGATCATAAATAGACCCTGCTATTAAGATTCTAGCTCCCCTATTATTAGTACCAACATACTTCCCGAACAATGGATCAACCACTTTAAGAGTCTATACAACCAACAGGGGAAGACAGTTGGGGTTGGAACGTGGGAGGGGGCGAGACCCACCGAATTAGAATTTTCTTTATTGGAAATCTCGAAAGCAATTCAAGGCCTGACTCGGAACAAGGCACCAGGCCCGGATGGTACCCCCCCAGACCTCTATTTAAGCAACATTGATTTATGGGCTCCAATTATGACCAGAGTACTAAATGCAGCAATAAAAACTGGGCTCCCACGATCTTGGTCAACAGCGATGATTGTCCCTATTTACAAGAAAGGGTGCAGGGACAACCCGCAATGCTATCGACCAATCTCGCTGATAGATGTGTCAGCTAAACTACTAAGCAGGGCAATTATAAATCGCCTTGTTGAGTGGATTGAAGCACATCATACTCTAGCAGACACTCAGTACGGTTTCAGAGCAGGCAAATCAACTAGTGATCAATGCCTTAATCTTTATCTACTAGTTGCCAAGTACACGAAAACTGGTAATGGAACAATGTATCCATATACATTGTGGACCTGGCAGCTGCTTTCGATAATGTAAATAGAAGTAAACTCTGGGCCCTCATGTTCAATTTGGGAATTGACCCAGACCTTATAAACATCTTAAAGGAACTCCACTGGAACACCACTGCCAAAGTCTGCTACAGCGCGGGGGGGGGTGAGTACCGATCCCTTCCCGTGCTCTGGCGGGGTGAGGCAGGGGTGTATCCTGGCCCCCTTCCTATTCTCCCTCTACATAAATGACTTGGAGAGTTCACTGACGGCTCTGGGGACTGATTGCCCTAGAGTAGGATCGCGTCATGTACCAGTACTGCTGTACGCGGATGACGCGGTCCTGCTTGCACGAACAGCAGTGAGCCTGCAACATCTGGTCAGTGGATTCGTAAGGTTCATGGAGAATCTGGATCTCTCCGTGAACCTGACCAAGTCATTTGTTATGGTGGCTGGGAACCCCTCCCCCCCCCCCCCCCCAAGAGATTTGTATTTAAAATTGGAACTCATGCCTTAGAAACTGTAAATACATTCTCGTATCTAGGCCTCTTGTTTGATGGAGAGATCAGGTTCGCCCCCTTGGTGGAGGAAAGGTGCAGGAAACTGGTGTCAGCAAACGGCGCCATCTCAAACTTTGCACGTAGGATGGGTCGCTGGTCACCAGAGCAAGTAATGACGCTGTATAGAGCGGTCAGCACTGCCAAAGCCACGTATGGGGCAGAGGTGAGGGGTTTCAGAGATGTACACCAGATACAAGTAGAGGAAGACAACTTCCTAAGAAAATTGCTGAAGGTCCCACAGAGCACCCCAGTAGCAATTGCACACAAGGAGCTTGGTATTCCATATATCTCTGATCTGATTAAAGTGACACCCATTTTGACCTGGCTCCGAATCTGGCTAAACCCAGAAGCGGAACTTAGTAGACAAATAATTAAAGATTGCCTCCAGAGAGATAGGTGCCTACAAATCCCCTGGCTCAAATACGTCAAAGAAATTCTAGAGTGCATTGACTATCAAATACTGACCCGGCAAAGATTGATACCTCTTGTAAATACCGGATTCACAAGCAGTTACTTGATAAATACGATTGTAGTAGGAGACAATTTGACTACTAAATCATCTGTAGCTGCGCACTCCTTAGTAAGTGGCGGAGAGGGTATGGAACCATACCTATTTATAATGCACAATCAACAAGAGAGGTTTTTAATGTGCCGTTTTAGGCTCAATTTGTTACCTAACATTTTAGCTTATCCATCTGGTTTTACCTTAACAATTGAGCAGAAGGGTGCCTGCGGCTGCGACAATAGGTCTCCGCAGGACACCCTTCATTTTGTACTATTATGTTCCTTTTATCGAACCCCTCGCTGTAGATTTCTTGTAGATATTTTAAAGGAGTCAAAAATTTGTCACGCCAAATCTGCTTTAATATTCTTGCAAAGAGCAAATGATATGCGTACTCTGTGCTCCATTTTGAGTTTCTTAAAAGTGGCTGTTAAATTAAGAAACACTAGGGGCTGATTCGGGGTCGTACTAAATGCCTTTTTAATTCATAATAATTCTATTTTTAATATTGTATAGTTCAGAAATTTAATGTATTTGATGATTGTTGATTTGCACTATGTATTTTTATGATGGTTTTTAATCATCGAAATAAATATTTACTGAACAGTCAATGGAGCTATTGGGAGTAACAGATGTTCTTTTTATTCTTTAGGAGATTTTTGCCAGATGTTTTCCTATTTGCTCTCATTTCATCCATCTTGGAAGGATGGACGTCTGAGGTGGCATTGTTGAAATCTCAGCCTATGCCTACAGGTTACACGCAGATTGCTGCATCAGCCAGTATAATAGATTCAACTGTATTAAGTGTTTATTATATCATGATCCTGTAGTACTACTGCAGTGGTAATATTGCAATGCAGTTTGTTACAAAATAATATATAATAGTAGGAAATTCAATAACATTTTAAATAGGGGAATTAGAAAATTCAGTTTGAACAGTAGTACAAATACTTAATTCTAGTAATTAATGAGACTTTTAGGAAGGAGGCGTTTTTTGAATCTGCAGAGAGAGTACAGCATGTGACAGAGGGTGTAGCAAGCGAGTAAGGGCGTGGATGGGAGCGTGGGATGCTGTTTGAAGTTCTAGTTTCGCGGATGCCAAAGTTCCCCAGTCAATGAATGGCCTGTTTGTAAATGTAAATGTAGTGCTTATATAGCGCACGAATCACCCCCGAATGGGTCTCGTAGCACTGTATTCATACCGCTGTGGAACCCATCCTGGCCTTTCCCTGTGAAGTGCCCACTCCTGGGCACCCCCAAGGTGGAGGCCAGGAATCCTAGCGCTTTCGAGGCCGTTGTGGAGATTAAGCAAGCTATTGCCCAGAGTTGCAGAGTGGGACCCATGATTAGAATAGGCACCGAGGCGAGAATTATCAGGTCCGGAGAAATTGAGCCCAAGACCCGCCGAGGCAGGAATTGAACCCTGGTCCGGGCCAGACCTCTGCATCAGGGTCTGCCGCTCTAACCATTGAGCCACACTTCTCCACTGCTTCCTGTGAGACTGTGACCAGAGAGGAGAAATCCTCAGCGACATAAGAAGCATGGATGTATTGGATGGTTCGGTAGCACAAATAGGCTACTGTGATGATTAAATGTCTTCAAGTGGAAGCTAGTCGTATGGGAGGAGAGTGAGTTAATCATCTCCACTGATGGAGATCAGAAATCAAGTCTCAGTGTACATCGAAGATGTCCCATCATCCCGGCCAGGGCTGGTCCCACATGTTCTCCGGAGTGAATGAGTTGTTAACTAAAGAGTCACCGTACCTAGCATCAAATGCGCTGTAGAAGGCTAGAATGGTTGACTTTAGAATGTCTAGACTACAGTACACCAAGGGGTATATTCACAAGGAAATGGCGCAGTGGCAAATTCTCATAAAAAATGCAGGTTATGAGCAAGAAAACGGCGCACCCCTGTGTTTTCCGTTGCTAAAAAAAAGATGCTTACTGCCAAACACCCTTGTGCCATAGTGCAAGAGTGCCTGCATCGCAGGAATCATTTCCTGGAACACAGACATCCTTGCACCGTAGTGCAAGGGTGTCTGTGTTGCAGGAAATTATTGTTTATGTGCAGGAAGGCTTCCGTCATAAAAGATTCCCTTTGGGTACCTTATTTCAGAGACACCAATTCTTTCAAACACATAGACAGATATTAATATAACAAAAAGGCCTATCAATTGAAGCAATGCAAAAATATTACAAAAAAACTTTAAACACTAATACATTCAGCATGCACAGTTTCTTCATATTAAAAAACAGTTAAAATTGAGACATAATTAAAATTGGGAACACAGACAATATAAAAAAAGGAACAAATTATATACAGAAAATCATAAGCAATTCCTATTACTAAGAGAAAAGGAGGTACACAATAAGGAGTAAATTCCGCGACAGTCAAAATTATCCTTGATCAGTGTGTATTTTACTTCTCCCTTTGTTCATGTGCAGGAAGGGACACCTTCCTGGACGTAAACAATCTATAACCTCTTAACTGCGCCGAATGAACGTTCCGCGCTAGTTCGGAACGTTCTATTGAGTGGGCGGGGTCGCGACGGCCAACGAGGTAGTACACGCGACGGCCGTTGGCCGTCGGCAGCAGCGATAAGGTTAAAGACAATTTGCTCTTTCTATGTGTGCTATAAAATACAGCACACATAGAAACAGCAAAAACGAGGAGAAAGTATTACTCCTCGTTGCAGCAATCTAATACCAGCTCTGGCTTGGCGTTAGTTTTTGGTGCTGCCTCAGATTTACAAATACTTGTAAATCTAAGTCAACGTCAAAAAGCAATGGGTATTACGGTTAAATGCCTACAGCAACACCTACTTCCCGTGGAAAACGTCATGAAAAGGTACCATATTTACACCACTTTACCACCACTTGGTAAATATGGTGCAGGGCATTGCGCCACCGGAACTTCAAAAAAGTAACGTTCCGGTAGAGAAATCCCTTTCCCCAAGTGTCTGTATGGGGTCATGGTGGTAGCTTCTGTGCTGCACTAGGGGCTGGAGCACAGCTGCAGTTGTCGTAGTAGAGGCATGTGTAGGGTAAGGGTTTAGAGTAACTCAGTGGTGCATGCCACAGAAGGGTAAAGAGTACACCATTCCAGAATTTGACTACATTGGCTGTTAGGAGTTGGTCGCCATTTGATTTTGGGGAGCCGATGTTGCTCCGGGATTGTGAGGTTCAGTGCTGCAGGTGGTCGGTGGTAGTGATATTAGGTTGGAGGATGAAGGGATATCTGTGGTTAGTGGGAGGGAGGCATATATTAGAATTACTCCATTTCGTGATTAAAGAAGACGCAAGGTTATAGCAAACTTCCATAGATTGAAGGGATTGATCCCTGAGGGGTGAGGGAGTTAAAAGTCACGGCTACAGATATGATGGCTCACACGCCCCAGGGGCAGCTCTAGGCTCATGGCGGCCCTGGACAGGGAGCGTAGGTAGGGGGTCCGGGCGGGGCGGAGCCCCCCCCCCCTCACCCCCAAGCTCAGGAAGGGGGTCACAGTGTTTGGAAGTGGAACAGAGCCGGAGGCCGACAAATCCCTGCCACTGGGGCTGCCACACAAATATGTATCCATCCTCAGAGGATTATTATATTAAGGATATATATTGGCGTGGCGGCCCCTGGGGTTGGGCGGCCCAGAGCAGGTGCACAGCTGGCACATGCCTAACGCTGGCCCTGCACGCTCAATGATGAGGGTGAAGGCTCTACCGCCCATTCGCCCAAAGAGAAACTAAACGTACACGTCTCACCCTGTGCAAGATACACATTTTGGGAAATACAAGGGGGGGCCAATAGGCCCCCACGCAAGCATGGCGGGGCCCGGCCCCTCCCACACCCCGTCCCTTTCGGGGCCGCTGGCCCCGCGCCCTCGCCCCGGAAGTAGTTGTGCGCTTCCGGGGCGAGGGGGCGGGGCCGCGGCGGCGAAAGGGTTAAAAGCCTGGGGAGCGCGGGAAGCGGCCTCTTTGTGCCCGCGCTCCCAGGCTGGCTCCTCGCCCCACCGTGGGGCCGTGTAATTTTCTGTTTTGTCTTCCAGGTCCAAGGATTGTCGGCGTTTCGTGGGAGCACACCCTGTGAAGCGGGCAGCGAGGAGCGTTTTCTTCATGGCGGAGCGGGAGAGTCTGCTGTGACCGGAGATCGTGCGAGCTATTGGGCCCCCAGCGGCCCGTAATGTTTTTTCCTCTTTGTTCCCTCTGCAGGTCTGCGGTTCCGTAATTTGGGGAGCAAGCGGAGTCGACGAGGATCGTGGTCTCTGAAAGGAGCGGACAGGGGCGAAAGGGAGGAGCCATCCGGAGGTCCGAAGGATGGTGGACAGACTTTCAGCAACGCTGGAGCAGCGTTCGTCGCGGCCACCCATCGTTTTGCCCGACGGAAGGCTGGAGTGCACAGGGGCAATGGAGATAGGTAAATTTGCCTCGGTAGTGCGTTGCCCGTTGGGAACGATGTGCCGCTGGATTGGAGTGTGGTGCTCATGTGCTCGTGGTGGTGTGTTGGGGTACTCATATTCCCATGATTGTGTGTTGGTGATGCCGATATGGAGCACAGTTTTGATTTGCGCTATGACTGAGGATTTTGTGCGCTATGTTAGTGGGCGCTCGTTGAGCAAAGGGTGCGCACTTTTGTGTGCTCAGTTTGGACAATGAGGTTGTCGTCTGTCGCCATGCTAGTCTGGGAGAATAGATGAAGGAGTTTGGAGTGAAGGTGACTGAGGATCTTTCCCGGACTAGGACAGTGCTGTTTGGTTGCATTCTCCCGGAAAACGTTGTTGCCGAAGTGCGCTGATTCTAGAGGGGCTGCGTGTTCTTTCTACACCGAGAAAGGCTCAATTTGGGGAACATTTAAATGGATATTCCTAGTTGTTGCTCTGAAGTGCAACATTGAAGGGGTGATCAAGAGTAATGGCTTTGGAGTGGTTTGAAACGCGAGCGATTGTCGGGCTGCCGCATGCGATGTTGTCCAGGCTAATTGTTGTTGCACCGGGTTACACGCGAAGCTAAGCAGGGACAGCTAGGGCACATAGTGGATGGGAGACTAAAGAAGGTTTCTGTGTAGGGCAACGTTTTTTAATTCTGTTTTTCGTCGAAACAAAGGGTTAGATGATGATGTACATAGTGAATGCACCCCAATTTTACAACAGGCGGTGATTGAAAGTGTTTTTATACTAGTTAACTGTGTGGTTGTATTTTATGCTTTGCAATTTAAAGAGGTATATACCCAGTTGTGTGTGTGTGTCACGTTTCAGGGAAAGTCCGCGCTATATTTGTAAGGGCACGAATAAATACATTGCGATTCCAAGTGCAATGGGGCCCGGGTGGGACCGCAGTAGGGTAGACAGCTGGGTGGGAAGCAGGTAATCTGTTCTCAGGTACTGGTCGCATTCATGTATAGATGTGGTTCCCATCGTGAAGCGCTATGAAGCTTTCGGGTAAAGTCCGTGCTATATATGTAAGGGCATAAATAAATACATTCCACGTCCAATGTGGCCCAGGTGGGATCGTAGTAGGGTAGTCAGCTGGATGAGAAGCAGATACTTTAGATAGGGGGTATTACCACGTCGATAGGTTTCCCCTTCCATTGCTCATAGGCCAATAACGTCACCATTCGCACAATACAGCGAGAACATATAGTTAGTCTAAAGCGCATCTTTTCAGACGCGTGATGTCAGTCCCTGGCAGGATTATGAGATATGAACTCCTAATTTGTCTATAGTATTACTCACTCTGGAAACTGTCCCTGGCGTTAGTGATGCCAGTCTGGATTTGTGGCGTTTATGATTGTTTAAACCGAATTGTCTCTGCAAGGGCCGGGTGCGCCGCAAACATCATTTCCATGCGCAGGCAGAACTGTGGGGCAGAGGGGAACGGAAATACAGTTTCTTTACAGTACTGAGCTTCATGATTTCAAGGGTGCAACAGGCGCAGTGACACAGGGGCCCAAAAAGGTCTAAAACACTCTGTTTAAACAACGAATAGTACTATGTTTGGTACTGAACAGGCATTTACGAGTACTGGGACTAGGGACAGGGTGTGTCTTTATGTCTGGATGCATATGTGTAGTATATATGTGTGTGCACACGTGCATGTAGGGGAGAGGAATGTAGATTGCATGGACGAAAGTCTGGAATGGGGTTTTCTGGTAGGCATACATGAAGCTATACCTAGCTGCCTGCGCTACCATCTAGTGGTCAAGTTTAAAAGTGCGGAATCATTGGCTTTCTACACATGGGGATGCACGAATGTGCGCTAATGATGGTGTTTACAGTATTTACACGGTTGGTTTGATAAATACCATTTAAATTTTTAGGCTATTGGTAAAAATGGAAATATAGCAATGAGTTTTCATTGAGTGAGGTGAGCGCAAGACACACCGAGAATAACTGTCGCAGGCGCCGGACTGGGTCTCAGCACAGGCAGTTTAAACTGGTCGTTAACGGGCCCTGTTTTGAGCCCTAGCACAGGTGCCCTGTTTTCCCAGACTCTAGGGACAGCAATGGACTTCTATGTTACGTTTTCGAAAAATACGTAAGCCAAACATCCGGGCTTAGCATGGTGTGCTGCCTTAAATGGTGTTTGAGCTGTTTCTACTATTGCATCCAGATATATGATACAACAACAAGTAACATCATACCTACAAGGTTTTCAAAGGTTGTTAGCTGGTGAAGGCTCATAGGCAAGGACGTCATGCCATAACTTCTCCACTATCGAGAAGTGAGCATCCAAACGGGCAACGAGTCCCCGGGTTTCTTTTCTTTCTTCATCTACTAGCTGGGATGGGCCCGGAGCACAGGATGGCTCTTGTATTCATAGTCGAATGTGGCTCAGTCCTAGGGTGGGTGCGTTATATGGTTATCTCATGAACATCCAACTCTTCTCTTCTGAACCTTATGCATGACTGAATGCAACGAATCTCAGGTGATTATGACTTCCAGGGCTTGGCCACTGGGAAAAGGGAGTTCTCAAGTGGATTCTTTGGTGAATCTGGAGGGGAATCTGGGGTGTTGCCTCTCTGATTGTCTGCATTGCTTACATTTTGTTTGTAGTCTTCCTCCTTTTCCTTGAGAGGATTTGTAGATGGTTCTGAAGGCCTTAAACATTGATATAGCCAGATCAGGGAGCCAGACTATGTGAGCATAGTGCGAGAGAGTTGACTGACAGTATGGGGGAGCACTGCACCAGTCTAGGTGACCCTTTGACGGTAGGTTAAAGACAACATTAGCAGTAAGCTATCTTAGTGGTAGCTGTGGAGAGCAGCCGTTAGGCTCAGGCGACTAGGGAGGTAAAGCAGCTGGTTTACCAGTCTAAAAATTCTCACGAGTGAGGAAATTAAAGGAGTACCACACAAGGTGAATATGGATATAGGTATTTATTCTGAACACTTTCCTCGGGGCCCTTTAGGTGGCTATGAGGCAAAGAACCCTGTTTTGTCTGAATTACTTACAGTTGGTTTATAGTGGTGCTCCTTTTCATTGAGATGCTCTGTAGATGGTGCTAAATGCTCTAAACATTGACCGAGCCGTATCTAGGAAATGTGTAGCACAAGTTACCGGGCACAGTGCGATTTACGCCTGGTTGCAGTGGTAGAAAACCTTTGACGCCCCCGGACCAAGGTAATACTACTTACCAACTGTAACATGGTAAAGTGGCCATGTAAGGGACATATCGATCGGGAATATTGACAATGCTAGTTCTGGGTCTCCTGTGTGCACTGGCGGGTTGACTTACCGGCATGTGGCACTTAATTCTTCCCCCCCTGTTTTTATTGCCAAGTAAGGCAGCCGTACGATTGCCTAAGTAAGACAGCCGTACCAAATGTGATTGCCTAAGTGAGGCAGCCGTACGAAATGTCAGCCAGGGAATTGCCATGCCATAGTAGACTTGTTAGTTTCAGGCAATTTTCTCAGGGGACATATAGCACGCAAAGGACTCACCATAGTGGAGTGGATATAAAGAGGAAGGTCGTGACCATGCCTAAATCCCATCTTTGATACTGCTGGTACTCTTATATGGGCAGGAGGGTCGGACAGATTAGCATATGACCAGGGCTGAACTGGGGCGAGGCAGAATGGGTTAATGAACGGTAACACATTAAACCCGGATCTGTTGAAACTAATGTTGCATCATGATTTTCAATAGGTGGCGGTATACTATGAATTGATTGGAAAATCATGTGGGGCAGCTGGAGGGCCACCTGTTACTTGCAACTTGTTAAGGGGATGATGCTCAGTCTGGTATCATAAGAACAATACATATAGGTTATGGTTGCCCCTTACTTATATTACGCGTTACCACTGTCAGCCACGGTCGTAGCCAACAGTCAGGCGCGAGGGGTTCGATACTTAGAATACGTATATCTCAGCAAGTTGTGATTGCGTGGGTGCCAATACAAACTGACTGTTCCTTTTAAACTGATATCCTAATCATCCTTAAGGAGTCATGAGGGCGCTATGGTATGCACTGGGGACTCCATGCTTTGTGTCACTGCACTACACACTGGGTAGTATTCGTTAATGAAGGCCATTTTACAGGGCACTCTTCGTAACACTAATACAGTCACGCTACAGGGGACAAAAACTGAGGTTATGCTCAACACTTAGTGTGTTTAGGAGTATGCATTTGACGCTAATTGTATCTCAAACGTAGCAAGTGATGGCAATATAAGACTAGCACGTGTACAGCAGTTATCGCCAGAAACACTAATGGTTTGTGTTTATCTTTTTCATTTATGTATGGCCGGGTCCATGGTGGATATCTGGAGTGCTCCACATCACAACAGCTGCTACAGGTGGACAGCCCAAGGGACGCTTACGTCAGATAGAGGATGGCAAACAACAACGCAAGTGTGATGGGCGAGCGATCAAAAGACGCAGGAGGTGCCAACACAGAGTTGATTGTTTCGGTGTGTAAGCCCGTAATTGGGTTGGCGGCAGTAATGTAGCAGGATGTGGTTTCTCAAAAATGCCAGTATTTGCCTTAACAGGAAATTGTATACCTCCAGTAACGGCGCCTGTGCACGCAGGGCCACCAGTGTCAGCATGGTATATACGTAGATCAACAATTGGTAGTGACAACGGTAGAGATGGGACAGTACACAAGGGTGTGCATTCCTAGCCTCGGCAACCCCAGGAATGATAGGCCATGCAACGCCTCATTTCCCCTGTTCAGGAAGTGGGGACTTCCATGGTAAAAGTAGTACCATACACTTAACACTTTTCAGAGCGTAGTGGCTAGATGTGGATGGCTAGCAGACTGTCCAGTATGCCGGTGGGAAGGGTAGAAGTGTAGTACCAGGATACCCCCGGTCACAGCATCTGCAGGGAGCCTCGAGAGGCGTGCCCCCACACCCTCATGCATTATAGGACATGAGGTAACGATGACCAGACTGCACCATAAGGGGGGGCTCAGTTTTCCCCAGGCTGCACGTAAAAGGGGGGTGGGGGGCTAGGCGAGTGCAAGGAGTCACTTGGTGAAGAATCACTCGTTAAAGAGGATCAACACTTGGTTTGAGAAACTGTTTCATACACATTAATCGCAGAATATCCCACAGGGGGTCATCTCAGGACCAAGCAGACTAACAGTCGGCTGATAATGAGGAGTTGACGTTTATTAGAGGCTCTACTCACAGGGTGGGGGGTCCAGTGGACAGAGTCAGGGATGCCCTAGTATAGGGAACAAAATAGCAAGGGTAGAGGGTTTTTGGATGAGGAAGTTATGACCTTTCAGTGTAGGCGGTTTGGGGGGGGGGGCCAGATAGTCGGTCAACTACCTGGCCTGTGGCGGTAAGGTCATTAATCGGTGAGCAGCATTTTAAGGTCCTTACGGGGGGCGGACCCATTCACGAAAGGGGCCGCCCGCGGGAGGGGCCATTGGTCTCTCTCAGAACTTCAGGGGCAGGATATGATATCCCGTTTTAAAGGGTGCGGGGGAGGGAGTCTACGCTTTCCTCAGGCTGGTAGCCACCCCTCACAACACTATGACGTCACTAAGGTCGAGTGTCTGGGCCCTCCTGTTATGGTTAAATGGAGTTCAGGGAGCGCACGTGGGTGTAACGTGCCCTGGGTTGTGCATGCGCATCTCCAACGTGGGAGTGCAGCTGTAAAAGGATCTGACACCGGTTGGCGACCTTGCCGTAGGACTTTATTAAAATATTAGAATGCAGTTTAATTTTCAGGATGATTAGATTCGGTTAGGAAACACGCTGTACTAGCTATTTGTTAAGGTTAGCCCATCATACCATGTCGAAACGGATGTCAATCTAATCTTCTGAAAAGTGTGCATTTTAATAATTGTCAGAAATGTTTATTTGATTAAAATTTTTGATTTGTTTTATATTTTAATAAATACGGCCAGGGGGGGGGGCCTGTACCCCCCTTGACTTCCAAAGACCCCCATGTGTTGACTGGTTGAATTGGGTAATTCGGTCAGTGTTTTAAGGGGGGAGGTGGCCGGCAGTCCAAGACCATGATACAAGGGGGGGCCAATAGGCCCCACGCAAGCATGGCGGGGCCCGGCCCCTCCCACACCCCGTCCCTTTCGGGGCCGCTGGCCCCGCGCCCTCGCCCCGGAAGTAGTTGTGCGCTTCCGGGGCGAGGGGGCGGGGCCGCGGCGGCGAAAGGGTTAAAAGCCTGGGGAGCGCGGGAAGCGGCCTCTTTGTGCCCGCGCTCCCAGGCTGGCTCCTCGCCCCACCGTGGGGCCGTGTAATTTTCCCCACCCTCCATCCCTTGGTAGCAGTCCTTGGGGCCTGGCAAATGGTAAGTATCAGGTTTGTCAATGTGCCGGACTATAGGTTTAGGGGGCTTGATCCAGTAGGCCTTGTATTTTCCGTTTACTGGAAGGTAGAACAGATGTAAATATTTTGTGCAGTGTCGTGATATTTTAACTAAATTCTCTCCTTAGGCCTTTTTTCCGCTTACAGGAGTATGTGTATATGTATATGTTGTGTGCTTTGCTGTGTATTAACAATTTTCTCCTTAGGCCTTTTTTCCTTTTAGAATAGCAATGTCGTATTTATTATGTGTGTCTGGCGGTAAGGTCATTAATCGGTGAGCAGCATTTTAAGGTCCTTACGGGGGGGCGGACCCATTCACGAAAGGGGCCGCCCGCGGGAGGGGCCATTGGTCTCTCTCAGAACTTCAGGGGCAGCATATGATATCCCGTTTTAAAGGGTGCGGGGGAGGGAGTCTACGCTTTCCTCAGGCTGGTAGCCACCCCTCACAACACTATGACGTCACTAAGGTGCGCGAGTGTCTGGGCCCTCCTGTTATGGTTAAATGGAGTTCAGGGAGCGCACGTGGGTGTAACGTGCCCTGGGTTGCGCATGCGCATCTCCAACGTGGGAGCGCAGCTGTAAAAGGATCTGACACCGGTTGGCGACCTTGCCGTAGGACTTTATTAAAATATTAGAATGCAGTTTAATTTTCAGGATGATTAGATTCGGTTAGGAAACACGCTGTACTAGCTATTTGTTAAGGTTAGCCCATCATACCATGTCGAAACGGATGTCAATCTAATCTTCTGATTAGTGTGCATTTTAATAATTGTCAGAAATGTTTATTTGATTAAAATTTTTGATTTGTTTTATATTTTAATAAATACGGCCAGGGGGGGGGGGCCTGTACCCCCCTTGACTTCCAAAGACCCTCATGTGTTGACTGGTTGAATTGGGTAATTCGGTCAGTGTTTTAAGGGGGGAGGTGGCCGGCAGTCCAAGACCATGATGGTGGAACCGGTTTTTAACTCCGCCTGAAGGGGAAAGTTGTTTTTTCTATTCCTCGTATTTTGTCTTTTACAATCAATGCATACATTTGCAATTCTAATCAGCGCTTCCTCCATCCTAATGTGTGCAATTAGCTGAGTGGCTGTGATGCCGCAGGTACCGCACGTGTGGCGGCGTCAGCAGCCAGTCTGCAATCCAGTATTACAGGTCCTAACAGAGACGAATATTATTTCCAGGCACATCCTTTTTCCAATCATATGTCACGGTGCTCTCACGCCCTGTGCACCCTCGGCCCAGCCCCTGACAGCTCTCCTGCGTCACACCCAGCGCGTGGCTGCGCACAACACACCTGCCAGCGGCCCACAACAGACGGGTGAATCAGAGGAATGTGGGTGACGTCTCTCGAGTGCCCAGAGGCACCGGCAGAGCAATGCTGAGCTCTCGAGGCACAATGGACGTCGAAGTGACGTCACAGCTTGGGAGGCGCGAGCAGGGACAGGCAAACTAAGCATCTCTGTAACATGTCTCAGCGCGCTCATATTGAAGTAGCTACATTTTTGAACTCTCCTTCCGTGAGCAACTATTACCATTGTTCAAGGGGAGGGCAGGGAATCACACGTTGTACTGTCCCATCAGAGGGCCCGTCCTCAGGAAATGACGTTGGGGTAGTAGGAGTGCCATCACGTGCCCTTTATCTCCAATAACGTGATAGAATTGAGCCTTTCCCCCACCCTTAACCCCTCAACAGTATCCTACTGTTTGCTGAGGGTCTGGGAGAAGGTTAAATAGTGAAATCTTTACTGCTGAGGCCAGGGGTAGCACGTGCTGTGCAAGAGGGGCCAAAGGGGTAGCTAGGGGTAGCAGCTTCTCTCTGGGTATCTCTAATTGACATCCATAGTCCTTAATACTACTGTCCTGATTCACAAATGTTTTGCAGAAGTGTACTACACTTAGGTGCACAACGCGTACTTTTACAACGTGTGCCGTTACTACGCAACTTTTACAACGCAAGTCGTTACAACGACTTGCGTTGGGGGGCGCAGGATAGTAAATATTTTAATTTACTATGCCAACGCCAGTCCCCGTGGATAGCAGGGAAGGAGTTGGATAGTAAATTAAACTATTTACTATCCTGGAGCGCCCCCCAGCGCAAGTCGTTGTAACGACTTGCGTTGTAAAAGTTGCGTGGTAACAGTACCGCGTTGTAAAACCCTCGTTGTAAAGGTTGTTCCCCGCACAAAAGGTGCCTCCTGCAGGAGTTAATGACAGAGCTCGATTCACGGAAACCGCATCCGTGGACCTCTGTGCTAGCAGGTAGTACTCGCTACTGTGAAAATGTCCCTTTTAGGTCAGGTTTTGTGTAGTTGTGAGTTTAGAGTGACCAGTAGGAAATCAGTGTCAGAGGGAAAAATAAGAGGCTTCCCATTGCAAGATTTAGCCCCCTCCCCCCAAAAAAGTTGTAACTTAGTAGGTATTCACCCCCATTCCTAATGATTTTTCATACTCAATTTGCATATTTAAACATTAGTGTTAAAAATGCTGAAGGGGTTCTTTTGATACGAGTTTTAAATGTGGGCCTTCTTCACTCCTCCATCCGCTAATAGGTGTGTTTCTGTGCCCGATTAATAAAACCACTCGCTCCCATTTTTAGGTTGAACCTGCCACAACACATGCAGTGCATGCTTTCTAACTTGTGAGTTATTATTCTTTACAATAAAGAGCTTGGAGACCGCCCATTGCTTACTATTTGTTGACTATAGCGTTGCTCTTCCTTGCTGCCTTGCTCTACATTAGTAAGAGCAGGCCAAGTGCCACTACCATTCCTTTCTGTGGAGCATGGACCAAGCACAGATTGAGTGTACTTTTTTAGTGCCGTTCTGCCTGTGAGTGAGGTACTATTTTTCATTTTCCCTCCCACACATCCCTATCCCATGTTGCTGCCCCTGTCTTGTGTACCCTCCCTCCTCCCTTGCACGTCCCTCATGTTGCTCCAGCGGACCTCTGCCGCAGTCAGCGCTGGCCACGTCATGGTGCTCTTTAATCTTGACTTGAAACCATATTACACTGTATCTTGCATCATGTGCAACAGGTAGTGTGCAACATGTCCAAAAATCATTGTCATTGCCAATAGATTTCGCATAGGTGAGACCTATTAACTTTGCCTATGCTTGTTTTGTTCTATGGTTACAGAGACTATGTACGTGTGCAAATTTGGCATTCAACTGCACCAAACTTTCCCAGAATGTCGTGGTGTATATATGATGGGATTTCCCCATATGAAAAATGGTTTATCCCTGGAGAAAAAAAACTAGTAAGTGTAAACCCTTCAAAGGCCTGTTTTTTAGGAAAGTCCTGAGGCGTAGGAGCATACCTGGTAGTCTATAACAGATATTAAATAGACTGAGGTAGGTGGTAGGTGTGGGACGATCTCAAAGGAAATATCTAGGAAGGGTGTATATCAATAGATAACAAAGATAACACGTGGGGTGGGAGCACCCTACTACACATTCTAACACTCAGTTTTCCCCAATGCAATATGGTAAATGCAGTTCATGATGAAACTTACTTCAGTAACAGTCTACATTTTCACCCTTGTTGGTGCAGCCATTGTGGTGTATTTCTAGACACTTGTTTCAGGATTGTTGTCCTTCATAAGTAGTGAGTAACATACCATTTTGGTGGTGCAGAGCACCTCCAACTTAGCAGAGGATCCACCCTTGCTGATAGAATCTGTCCGCTCTTCTACTTAACGTACATATTTGTGTTAACTTCCAAAGCACTGGTGTTCTGTCTTCTACTAGCCTTTTGCTCAGGGTTGGAGCCGCGTACCACCTACTCAGGAGGTGAGTCCGTCTTTCAGTTCTTTCAGAGGATTAGGGATATTTGGTTCAATTTTATATAGACCATCTTTTTTAGAAAGTTGGATGACTCGTTTTCACTTTTGAATTTGGGTTATGGTTCTTGCGTGTCTTCCTTGAGCTGCAGGTACTTCAGAGCCACTCAACAAGAGGCATGGCAGCCGGTGAGCTGACTTTTGATAGGGCTCAGTTGCAGTGGTATGCAGAACAGCCACATGGTCTACCCCTCACAGATTCAAGTCACACAGTGCCCTAGAGGTTTTGCTATACGTGTAGGAGAGTAGGATCTGCGTACTATAGTTACCACCACTCTTTGCTGTGTTTCACTGGTTTATCGACTTTAGTCTGGCTGTGGCCCTGCTAATCTGGACCCCAGCCTAGTTGTTCTTTCTCTAAATTGTAGTAACCAATCTGGTGTGTACCTAATGTACATGTGTACATTAGGTACACACCAGATTGGTTACTGGGTTACCCTTGTGAGTCCCTAGTAAATGGTACCTTAGGTACCAAGGGTATAGGTACCCCAGAGGCCTACCAGGAGCTGAAGCATGTATTATGCCATCCCTGGGAAGCCTTCCAAAATGGCACCACAGTTCTGCACTTGCTGCCTGGATAAGGTGGTGTAAGCACCCCTTACTGGATATAGTATACTTATACCCACCATTTAGAACAGACACATATTAACCTATAAGTCACTCCTATGGCAGGCCTTAACAATCCTATAGGCAGAGTGCTTGGTTTTGTGTGAGAGGGTGCCCTAGCATGTGCTGAGCCCCTCTGCAGCTGGTGGAATCCCTTCCTTATAGCTGTTCTATGATATGGCCATACCATAAACTCTTAAGTGCATTATAATTAGGGCTCCCGGTTTTATGGTTTTTATTTTTTTGTTATTTCCGTCTGTATTTATCCACATTTATTTTTGCGACAAGCAAAAGACGACGCAACAGCTAGTATTTTTCCACATTTATTTAAATTGACACAGGAAGGAGGCTGGAGGACATAAATACCGATTGTGACAGAGTGAGCCCCACACTAAACGTTAGCTCTAACATGGCTTTAAGTGAGCCCAATTGCTTTTACTGGAAGCAGAGTGGACTAATCCATAACTGCCAACATGTCAGATTGACATGTGTGACATTTCCATAATTTCAGTGAAATTATGAGACATTTTTACAACTGTGATCAGCTTTGTTACAATTAAAATCAAACAGGAACACTTTCTAATCCAACTCAACAATAGTGCTGAGTTAAACTGTCCTCGGGAGGATGAAAGGAACAGCCAGCCCTATGAAACCTCAACCTAAACCTGCAGTCAATTATGTGAAATTTGTAGCACGCAGATGAATAGTGCCTCAAGGCAGCCTTTGAGATTACACATTGTGGGCGCTGCAGACGTCAGCGCATGGCCATGTGCCAAGAGGCCACTCGGTGTATGCTGTACTCGTCTGTCCACACGCTCCTGAAGAGCTGTCGCATGTGCAGTCTCACTGCCTCAGGTATGCAGCGAGTCCCCCCTGCGACATTTACTGATAGATTTTGCTCCAAAATCGGGTCCAATTCCTGCGATAAATACACCTCCTTTCCGCAGCGGCCTGCCAAGAGTTTCACCTCAAAATGTACAAGCAATTGCAATGCAATAGTTCTCGCATTATTAAAGTTTGAGCTACTGGAATTGTTAAACAATGCAACACCAATAGCTCAAACTTTAATAATGCGATACCTATTGCATTGCAAATGCTTGTTCTGTTAAATTGGTGTAATAACCCGTTAGGCCTGGCTTGATGACTCAGATGTACTATACCTATTGCAACCAAGTAAAAAATATATATACACAGATTGGACTGCTGCTCGGACCCGAGCAGTATTTCTGTTAACGCATGCTAGTGCCTCTTACAGAGTGCATACTTAGAAATGCAGAAGAGACCACTTCACATCTCAGAAGCACACTAAAGCATCATATTTTACATTCTTAATTCCACAGATAGAGAACATCATTATTTTCTACTTATTTTCGCTGCAGCGGGCCTTTTAAATTTTGTAGTCAGGACTCAAAATGCAATCCCAACCTATTGGCTTTGCCAATGCTTGTTTAGATCTGGGTTAAAAGCTCAGCCGTCAATATACAATCACTCCTTGGCTGAGCCCAGTGGATTATTCCTCTCTTGCCTGTACAACTCCAGGCGTGTATGCTCCTGCTGGTTTGCTACTGTAGTACTTCATCTTAATGCATGCATTGCCATATTAAACACAGGCGGATTTGCTGTGCAAATCTTTTTTTTTTTTATATATCACTACCCAACTAGTCCAGTGACTTTGTAGGATAGTATGAAAGGTGCGTTAGATTTTTTTTCAAAACAGATGTGATTTTGAGCATTGGATCCAAGTTTGGTTACTAAAGGCTGCCTTTCCGCAGAGCTCAGAACACATCACGCCACCTATGGTTTCACAATTCTCTGAAAAACCTATCAGGTTTAGTTTTATTGCATATAGGTCCCAGTTGCTTACAGGACTGTTGCACCAGCAGACCCAATGGCAATAGTGTGCCATTTAAGACTCCAATAATAATGGACTAAACCGTTCATGTGGCTTCTGAAGGATGAAAGGCCGAACAGAAACCACAAGTGCTTGTACCTGTGAACAAGCTACCTCCTCGTGTTCAGATTCATTGGGATGCTCGTGGTCTTTACCATGGAAGACTCTACCCTGCGGGCTGACGTGTTTCACCGCTCCCCCTGGGCTGTGCAAATCCCCACTCCACCTGCAGATTCACGTTCAAGAAATATACAAAGTCTTTTCGTTGGACAATTTTGTTAAAAAAGTGTAAATATGTTAATGACCCTGGAGACTGTAAATGCAGATGTGGCGATGGGGACCATCACCATACGTGCATTCCAAAAGCAGGAGCCTGGAGGGTTGTGTATTAAGCGCCCTCCTTTCAGACAGCTTCTTGGCCGCAGTGTGGATTACAGACAGGTCTCCCCTCTGATCTTGGGCAGCTCCATTGTGCCTGAATGCCCTTTGTTAAAAGTGTAATGTCCCGCTGTCAGGGCAAGGGCAGATGGTGGTCTACCAGGAAATCTCCAGGACATCAGAGGCAGACAGACCCCAAGGGGATAGACGATCTTCTCAGGGCACTCATTCTCTGAAAGGGATGGCCAGGGTCCCATACATGACAGCAAAGCGGTTGCCCAGCCCTGCCAGCATCGGCGTATCAGAGCCTTCAAGGCCCCGAGATAGCCCCGAGATGCGACGCATCAGATTCCCGGGGACAGTTTAGGAGCTCCTCAGACCGCTGATGTGAACATGGACTTACTGTTCTTACTACCAGTATCCATTTGAGTTTGTGTTGAGGTAGGTCAGAAGGCTGCGTGTCTGCCTCCGAGACTACAGTGTAACCTTCGGTCACAGGTTCATCTCTTCACAGGATGGAATCCACCTTAAGCAGCCGATACAATAATGCCCTATCTATACTAATATAATAAAGAGAGAGACCAAACCTTTGAGGCGGGTAATCTCAGGAATCACAGCACCAATCACAACACCCAATACAGCGTTGGAAAAGGCAGTTGCAGCAGAAGGACATAGGCTATGCAGAGGCCCACCATATACATTTAAAAGGTAAAAGAACCATGCCAGCAAAGTATTCCATTGTGGGCATGTCTGCGTTGTGCTGTGGGCGTGTTCTGGGGGCGCGTTTAAAAGGTAAAAGAACCATGCCAGCAAAGTAGTCCCTTGTGGGCGTGTCTGCGTTGTGCTGTGGGCCTGTGCTGGGGGCGTGACAAACGCTGGGGGCATGTGGTACGTTCCGCCCTTCATGCCATGTCTCATATCGTGTGCTAATCCCACCCTGCTCCCTTTAAATACCCCTGCACCCCATAATCATAACCCACCCATACTCCTTAAAATACCCCAACACCCTTAAACACTAACCCATCTTAACCCTATAAATATACCCTGTCCCCAAAACCCAAACCTATCCCTAAACCCTAAAAATACCCCTGTACCCCAAAACCCAAACCTAGCCCTGAACCCTATAAATACCCATGTACCTCAAAACCCAAACCTACCCCTGAACCCTAAAAATACCCCTGTACCCCAAAACCCAAACCTAGGCCTGAACCCTAAAAATACCACTGTACCCCCAAACCACCCCTGAACACTAAAATACCCCTATACCCCAAAATCCAAACCTAGCCCTGAACCCTTAAAATACCCCTGTACCCCAAAATCCAAACCTACCCTTGAACCCTAAAAATACCCCTGTACTCCAAAACCCAAACCCAGCCCTGAACCCTTAAAATACCCCTGTACCCCAAAACTCAAACCTAGCCCTGAACCCTAAAAATACCCCTGTACCCCAAAACCCATACCTATCCCTAAACCCTAAAACTACCCCTGTACCCCATAACCCAAAACTATATCTGAACCCTTAAAATACCCAAACACCCCAAAACATATACCTCAGTACCCCAAAACATATACGCATATACCCATACTTACCTTATCCAAACATAAAAAAACACATGCTTTTACCATTCATGCATTTACAACGAATTTCGTTGTAAATGTATGCGTGCTAAAAGCATATCAAATATAATGCCATGCGTTATAATGGCATTGCGGAGTCATGGTACTTTCGTAATGAAAGTATGCGGAGTGATGGTATGTGGAAAGAAAGTTGCGGAATAATGGGTGTTTACCCTCCCCTGGTAAGTACATTGGTGGCACGGCGGCCCACATCTCCAGCAACATACTCATATTTTTTCACCACCCATCGTCACTTCTACGTTAGGTTGCACTTCTCATGGTATTCAAACAATGGGCATTTGTGCCGCCTCCGTTACATAGTAATTAATTGATGAATGTGTCTTTAAAAGTGCATGTGAATTTTGTATAGCCATATGGTGAATTTAGCCACATGCTGATAAACATCTCAAAGTGTGATTGACCGCCAGCTGCACCCGAGTACTTCACAGATCTATAAAAAGACCATTCACTAGATAACGAGGCTTTGTTGTTTCCCCCCCCCTTCACCCCTTCTTACTAGACTGCGGGTAGTGTCTACAGGACCCCCCTGTGCTCAGAGGCTTAAACACAGAAACGTAAAGAGCTTTTACACGGGACAGCAGCATTGTTTATATGGAATGATGGCAGCGCCGCAAATTTGCTAGTATTTTGCAGTTTCTAAATATAAATACAGACAAAGGAAATATAGATTTCCGTCTTTATTTATATGTAAAAATCCGTAAAAACATAAAACCGGGAGCCCTAATTATAATTTTCAGTTAATGCTAACTTAAGTTAGGCTTTATCAAAACATGTCATGTTTGGTGTCAGACACTTTGGAATTCTACCCACCGCCCCGCCAGTTCTAGCAGCGGGGGTAGCATTCCACCCTTCTACAGGGAGGAGGCATATACACACTTACTTTCCCGATAATAGTTTAAAAGAGCCCCAGCATCACAAAATGTATGCTGCTGCCACAGATACGAGTCTGCCCTCCTGCTGCTGGACGAAACTCCGGCAGGGGAGGCCTGGACAATAGGTTTCCTGTCCAGGGAGGTGCTAGCGCCTCCCCAGACAGGCTTTAGTGTATTGAGGCAGGGTGGGTTGCATTCAGTGAATACTTTTCAGACACTGCCTGGGGCACACAAGGTGTCCTATTCATTTCCCAGTTCAAACCGGTTGCTGGGGCACTCAGCCCCAGCTCTGGCGTGAAACTGGACCAAGGGGAAGGGGTGTAACCCCCCCTCCCCAGGTCCTCCCATAGGTGGGATTCTAGAGTTAGTCTAAACTTAGTATAAGTATAGGAACCCAGTCCCTAAGACTTTAGATTACCCTGGACGTAACTCTGAAGAAGAAATCTTGGACCTTTGACAATCCATATCGACTGGAAGACGGAAGAAGTCTCCCTTGCGGTCTAGGAGTGACTCCTCTGTTCAAACAAGCACAATAGATGCATCTTTCCGGTCTGCATTTTCGAGGCTCCCGTCGGATCCCAAAGAATCTGCGACACAGGACATGGACTTCCAGACATCTCCGAGGCTGACACGAGTCCCCAGCGAAGCTGAGACCTGTAGCTATCACGAGAGACGTGGGACCGGAACTTCTGGACATCCTGCACATTTGCTGTTGCATCAACTCCCCGAGCTTTCCCGTAGTTGTGCATTGGGCTACTTGTAGTACATGCCCTAAGCACCTTTTGCATTGAATATTGTGGGCCTACACTCCATGAGTATTCCGTGGGCCCGCTTTTAGCATTTCCGCTTGAGGCGCCTTCGCGATACCTAGTCCGTTGGTGAGTGGGTCCCCACGAAGGACAATCGTTTGCTTTCCTCGTTGCTCCAGACGTGCCGTGACTCCCCTCCAAAGGGTGAGTCCCTCAGACCTTGCTGGTCTGCACCAAGCCAATCTCTGCATTCTGTGTGGGTCTGCTGTTGTCAATGCTTGTTGGGTCCAATACGGACACCAACACTGCAGCACTCGACATCTGACATGGGACAGCTCGAATCCAGCTCCTTGTTGTTGTCGACGCCTCCTGGTCCTCATGGCTGGCATCTTCTTGTCCCCATCCTGGTCACTGGCTAGTGACCCCAGACTCTGTACCCCCTGCTTTCAGGTTCTTCAGATCTCCGATCCACCCTTGGATCCATCCGGACACTTTTCCTTTAGTCACCTGCAGCACTTCTTTGCAGCTCTCCATTGAAAACGACGACGAAACCAGACACAAAAAGACACCTATGCACCAGCTTCCCTGGGTGAGATAACACGAGTACTTCGGTGCTCCTGTGGGTCTTGACTCTCAAAGTGTCTAGTACTGCAGGGGTTCCACAGTAGTCCACTCCGAAGTGTCCCTAATCTTTAACTTTGTAACTTCAACTTTCGCCAAAGAAGTCAATTGTGGTTCGCGGCTGTGTTTAGACACTGCACACGTCACCCGTGGGTCTCCTGCGTCCCTACCTTGGGTGGTTCCTGGTTGTCCCAGCAGTTCTAGAGGCTCAAGGCCTAACTTCTAGCCCTCACGTGGTTCTTATACCACTTACTTAGTATATGGTTAGTGAGGCACCTAGGGCAAAACGTATACTGTGCTATTCACTGTGTGCTTATTTAAGTTCTCGTATTGTACTTTTGCCTCTAGCCTCATACAGAGACTAGAGGGATGTGTTTTAGAATAAATACATATATTTTATATATATACCTGGTGTGGTGTTCTTTCATTTGATCATTGAATAGATTATAGACTGGTAAAACAAGCTGCTTTACATTCCTTCAACACTTATACTGAAGGCTGCTCTCCACAGCTACCACTAGGATTGCTTTTTCTAAAGGTTGTTTTAAACCTGCTATTAATAAGGGTTGTTTGGACTGGTGCAAGGTGCCCACTAGAATAGTGGAGATCATATGTCAGGCCAACTTCTCACTATATGGTGTTCAGCTGAATGGATGCCTCTGTTACAATGTCAGTATCTCTTCTAGTAAATATAGCTGAGTTTGCCATAATGATCCCTTGGGGTCAGTAAAAGTCTGTGTTATTTAGTCATAGGGTTTCACGAGCATAGGTCCTTCCAAGGGAAGACCAACAGTGGGGTAATGCCCTGGTTACTGAGCGGTAATCTTCATTAGAGAGCTCTCTTACTTGATCACACTCCCTACCCTTCCATTTAGCAAGCTTTGAAACTTAGGGTACTGCTAGAGCAGAGGTCACGTGAGGTTAAGCTCAGAGGGGTGGGATATTTGTTAACCAGTCTCTTTCCCATCCATCTTAGGGACTTTTATTTTGGTAAAGACAGTTGCAGTTTAATCTGTCTGTTTTAAGGAACCCAAACAGGACATGTGACTGACTTATGGGCGCTGTTACCGTTGGTGCAGTAGGTGCAGCAGCACCAGGGCCCAGAGGCTGAGGGACCCATGAAACCCTAATAATTGCTGTATTTTACTACTCAAACAGCAATCAATATGGCCATTTTCCTTACTTGCATTAGGGCTCAAGGCATTCAGACTACGTGGCTGCTTAGCCTCACAGACCTTCGAGAGTTGCACGCAAGACATACGTCTTACTTTGCCCCCACCCGCAATGGCTTACATACTGACACGTGACTGACACATACCCAGCTCCACTGGTCATTCAGGGGCCAAACCTGTCCTGAAAATATCCTGATTTCTTGATAGTCCACAAGTCATCCTCTGTATTTGGCAGTGAGGTGGGCTGGCGGCCAACGACCTGGGACAAAACTGTGCTAAAAAGGCATGTGAGAGTTTGGGTTGGAAGGATGGTGATCAGTGAACAATATCGGAGGGGGACTATAGCCGAATAAAGGTCCAGCATTACACGCCCCCATTCAAGCTATGTACAGTGATTGCTATGCAGTTCATAACAGATGAGGAAAAGAAAAGGTCGAAGCAGTGGCAGCTGCCCCCTGGTAGTAGCAGCGGGGTGAGGAGGTGGGGGAGAAAGGGAGGAGGTCTGAAAAAACAAACAAAACATAAAAAGAGATCACTTACGGCTAGTCGTCTGCCACATCTCCTCTCTCCTCTCCATCCTCTGCTTTTGTGTGAACCGGAGGCACACAGGCTCCCAGACTCCCTTAAGCCAATCACAATGCTGCTTTCATCATGCCCTTAAGTTTGTGATTATATATCTGCAATTTGGATCAACAGGACCCTTTTCTTTTTCTCAGTGAAACAACCAATTTTTGTAGTCTGCTATAACAACAATTTGACGAAACACAAGCCTTGAAGAAGTAACTTGTTGTAACGAAACACGTGTCAGCTACCACCTTCATATGTCAACTAAGAAGACTGCAGATCAAGCTCTTTGTGTGTTAAATAGGTCCATGTTGTACTTTGTACTTTTGCATATATCACTGCTGGAGTGTTACCTTGTCAATAAGAATTTAATAGGAATTCAAAATTGTCTTTCCTGTGAGTTGTTACATTGATTTGTAATTAAAAGAAATGTTTTACAATACATGAATGAATATATATAAATCAAGAGTGCCAGGGTGTAATTGTGTTAATTAAGTTTATCAGTGCATTTTTTGGATTTTACTGTAGGGACATGCATGGTAGTGAGGTGTTGGCTCTTCACCTTAGAGAGGCACCAATACTGAAGTTCTTTTTTTCTTTTGTTGATAATTATGGGTTTATCCATCCAAAGTTGAATAAAATTGAAGTGCTACCTAGTATGCCATCACTAACTCCCTCTTGTGTTGTAAATTAAGTGGCGGGTCTAGGGCACCGCTGCTCACAGAATCAGGTGAGGGGAGGGTCCAGGGCACTACTCACTTTACAAGGTCAGGAGGAAGTCTAGGGCACTACTCATTAAGTGTGGAGAAAGTCTAGGGCACTCTTAACATAACAAAGTGATAAGGGAGTCCAAGGCACAACATTTCACATTACACAGTGAGGAAAGAGTCTAGGGGTCTTCTCACATTACAAAGTAGGGATAGGGTCTAGGGCACTTCTGACAAAGTGAGGAAAGAGCTCAGGGTACTACTCATGTAACAAAGTGCGGATGGAGTCTAGGGCACTACTTCTCTCATTACAAAGTAAGCATAGTTAGACGAGAGCATTCTTCTCACTTTACAAAGTGAGGAGAGAGTCTTTAGCACTTCTTACATTACAAAGTGAGGTGAGGTGAGAGTCTACAGCACTTCTTACATTACAAAGTGTGGAGAGAGTCTACAGCACTTCTTACATTACAAAGTGTGGAGAGAGTCTACAGCACTTCTTACATTACAAAGTGAGGTGAGGTGAGAGTCTACAGCACTTCTTACATTACAAAGTGTGGAGAGAGTCTACAGCACTTCTTACATTACAAAGTGTGGAGAGAGTCTACAGCACTTCTTACATTACAAAGTGAGGTGAGGTGAGAGTCTACAGCACTTCTTACATTACAAAGTGTGGAGAGAGTCTACAGCACTTCTTACATTACAAAGTGTGGAGAGAGTCTACAGCACTTCTTACATTACAAAGTGAGGTGAGGTGAGAGTCTACAGCACTTCTTACATTACAAAGTGTGGAGAGAGTCTACAGCACTTCTTACATTACAAAGTGTGGAGAGAGTCTACAGCACTTCTTACATTACAAAGTGTGGAGAGAGTCTACAGCACTTCTTACATTACAAAGTGTGGAGAGAGTCTACAGCACTTCTTACATTACAAAGTCAGGAGAGAGTCTAGGACACTAAGGTGGATATTTACAATCAAGTGACAGAGTGCGGTATTAGCCTTAACGCCGCACTCCACCACTTCAGGGCTGCACCATATTTATAACAATATGGTGCGGCCCTGCATTTCTCCCTGCGCTAGTGCTAACTTTAGCTGCCTAGCGCCAACTTAGGCACCCTTGTGCAAGGGTATCCGCGTTGAGGGGAAGATTGTTTATGTGCAGGAAGGGCCCTCTTCATGCACATAAACAATCTTTAAATTATGTATTGTAACTTTTATGTGTGCTGCTTAATGCAGCACACATAGAAGTTGCAAAACATCATATTATTTGTATTGTTTATGTGCATATGTCACCTTCCTGCACATACACAAGCAAACATGCCTAACAAAAATTATTGTGTCCTCATGTAATGACACTGGTGCTCATGTAAAGCTCTCTGATACCCGATGTCTCGGGTGTAGTTTGCTCAATATAAAACTCAAAATGTTTATTTTTCCTAAATGGCGCTTTGCTGTTTCTTTATATGCTGCACAGTCCATCACACATGGAAAAAGCAAAAACAAGGAGCAATAAAGCATTTCTCCTCGTTTTGCCTGTTTGAGACCAGGTTTTCGTAAGTACAGCATGAAAGTGTGCCTTATTTACGAGGCAGCGTTAAGTCACGTTAAGTGGCTTAGCGCTGCCTTGTAAATAAGGCGAAGCCCCTTTCGCCCCGCAATAGGGGCTTGTAAATATGCTCCTACTTCTCTCATAATAAAGTGAGGGGAGAGAAACGAGATCATTCTTCTTGCATTACAAATTAAAGAGAGAGTCTAGTGCACCACTTCCCCGGCACGGTTCATCCGGAATAGTTGTTTTACCAAGCTCACACACCGAGGGAGGTTGGGACCGGTTCTACATTTCCCTCTGCATATCTACCTTCTTCAACTGTCTTATTCTCAGCAGACATTTCCATGTAGTATTTTTGTATTTGTTGTTCTTTTTGTCTCCAATAGCTATGCATTACTTGTAACAAGCAGTTACAGCCAGATTCATGAAGCAAAAATCGGCTCGCAGAATCTGGCCCTTTGCGAGCGCTTTTTTTTCATTTGGGATTTATCATCCCAAATGCAAAAATCGCTAATTTGAAATCGCTAAATTGCGAGGAATTGCATTTAAGGAATCTCTATTTGAGATTCCTTAAATGCAATTCATGAACCATTTTAGATTTGCGAATTCGCAATTCTGGGCCGCTATTTACCGCGAAGGTTGACTTCGTGGTAAATAGCAAAAACTTAGAAAAATGCACTTTAGTGCATTTTTCTAAGTTGTATGTTACACACACACATGTCCTTTGGACATGTGTGTGCGCAACACCAGTGTTAATCACCATTTCAGGGGTGCTACAGGGTGTCCTTTGGACACCCTGGCACCCTTGAAATCGCTTCCTTATTTGCGATTCGCTAATTGCTAATCGCAAATAAGGAATGACTCCCCATTCAGGCCCATAGGAATGAATGGGGAGTCATTACTTATTTGCGATTAGCAATTAGCGAATCGTAAATAAGGAAGCTGTAGAAATCGCTATTAATTTTGCGATTTCTACATGCATCCCGTTTTGCAAGTCTTTAATAGCGATTCCTTATTAATCGCTATTAAGGACTCGCAAAAGATCAGCATGATGAATCTGGGGGTAAGTGCCCATCCAGTGCTGCCTCAAACCACAAGATTGTGGATAAGGTGGTGTGAAGGGAAAAAAAACACACTCGAGAGCTCAGAGGACCTATGCCTTACTTTGTGGTCTCACACAGCATCCCACTGAGCGGCAAATCTTACGGCCCAGGTACTTAGCTCCTTAGGAGCACACCTATGAACATTTCAGAAAAAATAACCCAGATGTTGGGGTCTCTTCCTGCCAAGGAGACTAACAAACCCATTTGCTTAAATGTTTTTGTTCATAAAAATTTCCTTGTAATAATCCATTTTGCTTTATAACAGATTTTGGCGCAATGTAGGCATCTCTCATGTCTTGTTATGGATGGTTTCATTTGTCTCTTTTGACGGCATTGAAGGTGGGATTGTTTCTACCCTGATAATGGCAAAGGGTTGTGACAAAATGGCGTCCACGTTGCTTGCTCTGAAAAAGCTAAGCAACAATACCAGTAAGGACCAAGGGGCATATTATCAAGGGAATTATCGCCGCTTTAGCGGCCGTTTTCGGCCGAAAAGCGGCGATAATTCTATCTCATTATAAACAAGGACACGCTAGCGCATGGTATCCTTTATTTATCTCCCGTTTCTGTCACCACTCGCTACGCATCGATAATGAGATGCGAAGTAGGCATGGCTGACAGAAACAACATGTGAAAATATCGCGAAGGCAGCTACGCGATATTAGCAAGGAGGGGTAGCAATGATAATAATCGCGCTACCTCTGGCCTAACGTGGGAATTTAACATCTGCTAAATTCCTGTGTTAGGCATACCTAACATGGGAGGTGGATGATGAGGTAAAGGCAACAGGGGCTTATCACCAAGATCATCGCCGTTTTGGGAGGGACATCGCTGTTTTTTAGGCGATGTTTGGCCATTTGCCCGCTATCGCTGGAATATTTATCGCCATAGCGCTGAGCATTGGTAATACGGCGCTAGCTTGGCAAGATATTCCAGCGATCGCCGGCGATAAAGAAAAGCGTGCTAAGCGCGCTCTGCGATAATTATCGCCTACCCTAGATAATATGCCCCCTAATCTTTCTAAAAATAACACTACTCTATGCCTTTTTAACCCGATACTGTTCTGCTCACTGTACTGTCCTTTTTAGGTTTATGCTTACACGGATGCCAGGAAGTCAGTAGCTACTGGCACCTGTTATGGCCCTGAACCAGATGGCAAGGGGGGGGCTGGATGCGACTACCCAAAGGGAGGGGCACAAAGAAGTGGGTTAAGGTCTCACTCTGTCTGGCTGCCTCTATTAGAATATAATTCCCAATAAACACTACAAAAATAATAAATACATTAACTAAAATCATATGGACCACTTACTCAGTGTAAACCACAGACCAAACTATATTCCAAGGCTTTATTATTCCTAAAATGAATTATTGACTACATTCTCAGAACGATGAAAGCTTGAGTAAGCTACAAGGAGTCCAAAATGTGGCCTACAGGTTACACACAGATCTTTGCAGCAAGCACTCAATCTACTGAACTATCTATGCAAATGAAGAACCTGGCATACAGCCAGCAGCATCCATGGATGAGCTCCCCTTAGACTGTCCAGCAGTATATTCATGGGGCCTCATTTATGAGGCTGTGCCTCACTTTTACTCCGCCGGTGCTTCACTTTTTGTGACACACCAGTGGCGTAAAAAATGTGCCTTGTTGCGCCATATTTACATAGTGAGACATCTAGGTAGATGCGTCACTTTGTAAACCCCTGAGCCACATAATACCTGCGCCAGGTATAATGTATGCGAGGGGGGCGTATTGACGCAAGAAAGGGTCGTAGAAGTGACGCAGTGAAATCTATAAGATTTCACTGCGCCACTTCTAGGATGCAAATGCGTCAATATCTTATGCCTGCCTCACAGCAGGCGTAAGACTGACGCAGGCCCTTTCACATGGGGCTTTCCCCATGTGAAAGGACACATTGCTGGAGTTGCGTTACTTTTGTGACACACTCCAGCAATGCGTCACTTGTACGTCTACAGATACATCAGAAATACTGACGTATCTGTAACTCCTTGCCACATGATACGTCATACTGTAAATATGGCGCAGCAATGGTGTCACAAAGAGTACCCAATGAAAAGTGATGCATCGCTGCTTTCACGCAGTGGTGCGTCACTTTTCATAAATGAGGCCCATGGTATTTCAAAGGAAAAATGTGGATGTAGGGGCTTCACAATTATTTGTTCTCACAAGTCAGTGTGAGAAATCACAACTTGCACCTCAATAGGAAGTGTTACCTTCTCTACCTAAGTCCGCCTCCTCTAGAATAGTTGAATCTTGTGTGCTGTATGAAACAGTGACTTAACGCAAAATGATGGGGCCCTCCTGCAGAATGTGAAGAGGGGCCCCTTTGTTTCCATTATTGCACAGTAATTGGCCTTGGGCTGACTGAGGAAGAGAGATTTTCCAAACAATCATGAGCCAGGTTTCTTCTGTAAAGTTATTTTATAAAGCTAGCTTGCAATAGCTATTTATTAGATTTGTTGTTTTCAGCGGATTTATCCCAGACTTTTTAGATCGAGCCTAGCGGCAGCGCGCATGCGCTGCACGCTCTGCGAGGCATGCTGTAGTAGAGTATCCACTAAAAGCCCACCCATTCTGCGCCCATATTGTTAATTGGCTTGTGTCATTATCCTACGTAAACGCTGGCTTCCGATTCATTATTAGGCTTTTTTAGTCCATACTTGGTAACGCCTTGTCTGCAAATGTTACCTCCCATAGCTACTGTACCTTTTACTTGGCTCCTTAAACGGTCTGCTTTATCTAGTGGGTGAGCACTATTTTGTTATTGACACGGATTCGGATTGCCAGCTCCCTGCACTTCCCCACCTGCTCCCTGCACTTACCACTCACATCGAGGTTTTTGAAAAGCCGGAATTTTCCTGATTCTGGCATTTGCATGTCTTTCATTTTTGTCATTCAGACCCTGATGGCGCCTGCTGCACGCACCCCCCCCCTCTCATCCCTATGTTTTGTGTACAGCTGGATATCACCCGCTCCTGTAACTATATTTATATTTTCATGTAATTTATATCGTCCAGGGTCGGATTGGGATGACAATTCGGCCCGGGCACTCCCAAAAAAGTGGCCCTCATTCCTGGGGTCTGAAGGGCATGTGTTGCTTGCAGAGGTTACCACATCTGGATGTTGTGAATGCATAAACTGCCAGTGTCAGTGGGTGCGGATGAGTTACAGGGGTGGACAGCGGTCAGCTAGCCCGACATTCTACCCCCAGATGTTAAATATTTCTGCAGACAGCCTAGCAGTGGCAGAGCGTTTGTAGCCTACATGTTAACAAGCTGGGGCTGAATTCTGACCTCGTGCGCGTGTTCATCCCCAACAGGTGATTGAAACCTTCTTGAAAGTGGAATTAGTTATAATCATTCGTTAAATGTGCTTGTTCTTGGAATTCTTCCGCCACTGCTCTGGCCCAAATATAGTGCCATCTTTAAAAAAAAGTGTTTTTGAGCACCACTTTTACGAAGTTTAATCTATTGCTTCTTGTTTTTGCACGCTCTGCTGCAGCAGCACCACACACTAGACACTCTTTGCGACTGGTGAACTGGAACTACCATGCAGAAAACTGCAAGTCCCGGAGTGAAATGGGCGTGAGGTATTCACACCTGGCATGGGGCATCTCGGTATCTCTGGCAATGTAGTTCCGAATTTATAAAGCAACAGAGAAATGTACGCTGGAGTTTGTGAAGGTAACAACTTTTGAAGTAGATTAAGTGAAAGGTTTCTCTATGTATTTGTCGTTTGTTTTAACACATATAGGGCAAGATGTAGGTAAATTGGATTTACCGTTTCATAAATACCGAATTTTAACGATTCGGTATTTATGAATCGGTAAATCCAATGTAGGTAAAAAATCGGTAAAAAATACCGAATCGGTAGGATTCGGTATTTACCATATCGGTATTTACCGATTCGGTAATTGCCATTGATTCCTATGGGCCTTGAGGCCCATATGAATCAATGTCAATTACCGAATCGGTAAATACCGATTCGGTAAAATTACCGAATTGTCAAGGGGGACAGGGTGTCACTTTGATTCTGGCTTGTCTGCCCTAAGGGCATGTATGTGTGTCACATGGAACAGGTGTACATGCACAGATGTGCGTGTACACAGGAATTCGTTATTTACCATGAAATAGTATTTCATGGTAAATAACAAATTCTTAAGGGCTTATGGCACTATTTTTAGTGCCACCTACATCTAGATTTACCGATTCGGTAAATTTAACGATTCGGTATTTTACCAAACCGGTAAATTTACCGAATCTGTAAATTTATAGAATTGTTAAAATGTGGGCCCCCTACATCTCAAAAACCAAATACCAGTCGGTAACGGCGAAACTACCGACCGGTATTTGGTGTCCTACATCTGGCCCATAGTCTCTCTTTCTTGGGTACAAAGTAGCTGTAATTTGCCGTGGTGGCTCGCATAGGGCGTGTTGCGGGTGGTGAGGCGGGGCGGGGAGTGGAGGGGCAGGGTGGGGGCGTAGTAAACTTGGACATACGACGCAACGGAGGAACGTAATAATTACTTTACTCCGTTCCGTCGTATATCCGAGTTACTGCCCCTCCCTTGCCCCACCCCTGTGAGCCGCCACTGGTCATTTGTGATGCCACAGCACCACTAGTGCTGCCCTCCCAACATCTGAGATGTGTGTCAAACTTCCCACTTGCATAGTACAGAGAGGGGCCCCCTATAACTCAGGGACCCCCGTACTGCGGGTGCCTTTGGTGCATCCACTGGTCAGTGTCACGTTTCCACCCGGGGGGGGAGGAGGGGGGGCTAAATGGTTGAGTACACAGCGAATGGCATGGGAACAGAGGGGGCAGTTGGTAACAGTTGTTTTACTATATCATTTCTGCGTCCAGTTGTCCCCTTCACCATCCATTAAAACTTGTTGCCTGCTGTGTTATTAAGGTCGGTAGGAGCTCAGCATTAAAATATGTCTGTGCAGGGGTGGGTGCTTTACTGCATCCATTAGTGCTACTACCTCCACATGCATCCTTGTGCGTCACAACCCTACCTCCTCCTTCCCTTTCTCTTTCACTAACCTTCTTTTCAGACTTTTATCTTTCCATTTCTACTAACCTCCTTTGCAACTCACTGGCTCCCCAACCTATGCACTCGTCTCCCTTCCACTACCATGTACCCACTCAGTCTGCTTGTTCCCACCCTTAGACGTTCCTAATCACTGTTCCGTATCTCTCCCAGTGTATTGTTTCTCCCCTCTGTGTACAGTGCTCTCCCATGAATTTACTTCCTTATAGTCCCAGGCCAACAGAGCACCAACGCAGTACCATCACCTCAGCATAACTCACTACCACCTCAGCACCACTGAACACCACCTCAACATCAATAAGCACCAGCTCAGTATCACTCAACATCACTTGAGCACCAACACAGCACCTCCTCAGCATCAGCATAGTACCACCTCCTCTTCAGTGCACCACCACAGTGTAGCACCAACTCAGCATCAGCAGAGTACCAGCGCAACACCACCTCAATACCAATGCTACACCACCTCAAGATCAGCACAGCACCATCTCAGCATCAGCACAGCACCACCTCCGCATCAATTCACCACCACCAGCACAGCCCCACATCGGTACCAATGCACTACCACTTCAGTCTCAGCGCAGCACCACCTCAGCATCACTCAGCACCACCTGAGCACCAGCACAGCACCACTGGCTCAGCATGATTCAGCACCACCATAGCATTACCCAGCACCACCACAGAATCACTCAGCAACACCTCAGTATCACACAGCACCACCACAGCACAGCACAGCACCAAATGAGACCCAACCCAATACTGCCACAGCACCACCTCAGCATCAGCAAAGCACCATGTCAGCACAGCAGCATCTCCTCATTAGTCCGCCACCACCAGTGCAGCACCAAACCAGCATCAGTGCAGCACCACCTCAGCACCACACAGCACCAGCCCGACGTCAGCACAGCACCATCTCAGCATCAGCTCAGCATCAGCTCAGCACCACCTCCGCATCAGTGCACCAACACCAGCATAGCCCCACCTAAACAAGAGTGCAGCCGGACCTCAGCAGCTACTCAGCACCAATGCAGGACAGCACCACCTCACCACCTGAGCATCAGCGCAGCACCACAATCTCAGCACCATACAACATAATTACACTCTAAATAACACTCAGTACAACAAAATAAACTCCACATATTTACACTTAAATCAATACAACATAAAAACATCTCACATAAATGCACTGTATACCACATACCAGCAGTTCACTTAAATGCACTGCACACCATGACACATAATTCTAATGAGCATAATTTCACTCAACCCCACACAGTTGCACGCTACGCAATTAAAAAACACACATTTTAAATACACATCACATAATTCCACAACCAAACTACATATTTCAACTACACAACACAATTCAACAACACCCTAAATACCTCCAATACATACCAAACATTCGCACATCATCCCAGGAAATTTAACAGTATACCACATAATTCAACTCCCCAACATGCCACTACACAACACACAACACATTTTCACTTAATTAACACCTTAACACAAAAACACATTCTTCATAATTCCGGTGCAGTCAATACCATTGTATTATTATTCACATAATTCCAAGAACACTGTACCACATATTTCCACTTCACAACTCCACACCATACCACACATACCCACAACACACAATTCCACAACAAACAATTCCAAAACAACACATCTCTAACTCTTACTTCCATCTACTGTGTCATCTCTCCCCCCACACCCACTCTCCCTCGCACTGCCACTATTCCATCTCATCTCTGCATTAACTCCCTGTCTCCTCTCTATACTGCCTTCTCACACATGCTACCTTCCTGTACCACCTAGCGGTGTGAAAAAATCCACTTTTCGCCTTGCCATCTCCTCCTACTCGTCCCCTCTCTCTCTCTCTCTTACTCTCACACCTCTCTCTCGCTTCTCATGAACTCTTACCATATTAGTAACCCTAGGTGCTTAGTTTGCGCTACTTCGCACTACGTTAATTGCACGTAGCACAGTGCAAAAAAGCGTAGCGTAGTTGCCATTTTTTGCTCGCTTTTGTTCCTCAACGTCAAGTTGGTGACCGCAAGCGAGCAAAATGACATCCCGGCAAGACTTTTTTTCTCGTTCGCGATCAGCAACATCAAGTTGGCAATCGCAAGCGTGAACAATAAACCTCCCGGCGAAACTCTCAACGCAGGGAGGTCAGGTTTCTCATTGCGAGTGGTCATGTATACTCGCAACCGCTCACGGTGAGAAACTACCAGTCTGCGTTGAGAAAGCTGCCGCTCGTGTAAAAATCTACTCGAGCGGAAGAAAACGAAAGCTTGCACTGTGCAAGATGCCATTTACAAGGATTGCACAGTGCGGACAAGCATCCGGCACTGTGCAATCATCCTGTGCAGCGCACTACGTAGTTCGCGTAGAGCTACGCGTATCTCGCGTAGTGCGCAGTGCACTGCGCATTGCTACGCGTAGCGCTACTACGCAAACTACGCATAGGGTTACATATTAGTACACTTCAAGTCTTCAAGCCCAATTTCTTTCCCATACCTTTTCAACATTTCAGTCCCGCAAGCCCACGCTCTCCTCCTCTTCTTCAGGTCTCTTCTGTGTACAAGGTGATCCATCTTTATGCATCTGTGGCTTACACTCCTATACTTTCTCTCTTTCTCACATACTCTTTCTGCTCCTCTGTCTAGAGTTCATTCACCACTGCGTGCACAAACTACCTATCCCTCACTATCTTCCTATCTATCTATTCCCTGCAGCTCTCACCCACATCTGTTTACCATTCCACATCATTCCGCTAAAGAATATGCTCCACACCATACAGTTCCACCCCACACAATTCCACAACTAACATTTCCAATTCAACCCACATAATACCTCTCCAAACCACACATATCCTATCCACTCCACTCCAGACCACAACACATAGATAAAAGACATTGTCATTCACAATGCCAATACCTCTAACTCTCACAAATGCTTGTTTTCTTTGGATGTAAGTACTCTACCAGAGTGTTTCGTTTTCAGCTGGCTCCCTCGTGTACCAGTGCTCCCTTTATCTTCCTGCTCTGTATATCAGCTTGTCTACTTTTGCACTCCCTCCTTCTGTTGTCCGTGTCGGGTTACATATGCTGCCTTCCTTCTTTGTCCATGTTGGCTTACCCACAACCTTCAACACTTCCTTGTCCATACTGGTTTGCCCGAACCCTCCTTTCCTACCTGCGTTTGTTGTCCGTGTTGGCTTGGTCCACTCTCCTTTCCTCTTGCTTTCTCCCTCCCTCCGTTTGTTGTTTGAGTTGGATGCCCCCACCATTCTTCCCTCCATTTGTTGTCCATGTTGGCTTGACCTGCCTGCACTTGTCCTACCCTCTTTTGTTCTCTGTGTTGTCCTGAACCCTCCCTCCATTGGCCAAGATGCCTCGTCTACCACAGATAACCACAATGACACGATATCCCTGGCTGCGTCATAGCGTTTTCTTTTAACAACAACCTCAGTGTTTGCCTCAGTGTAAATTGCCATCAGCAATTTAAATAAAGCACTTCGACCCAACACTAGCTGCGTCGTAGCACTATTTTAAACTTTCAGACATGCTGCACTGTAGTCCCGATGCTGTAGAACATGTCTAAAAAAATTGACAAGCCCAATACCGTTCCTAGGCAAGATCCATTGGTTTGCGTCTGTTGTCAGGAGAGAGTCCTTTGTTTTCATATGGCCATTCTGGTAACTATAGACTCTTGATAAATTTTCAATATTGTTTATGTTTTGTTAGCATATTTTTTAGTACATTCAACGCAAAATTTTAAAATACATGAAGGGTATAAGAACTTTCACTAGCTTCATTCCCAATATAAACATAACGTGTCCACCATTCCAATTAATGTAATTTTTCCTTATACTAATTCACCACTAATCCTTTTTGGGTTCCCAAGTAGCACGCTACTCGCCGAAAAACTGCTTCTACGCCTCGTCAGGGGTAGTAGGCGCTATATAAATGCAATGAAAATTACAATAAATATTTGCAATGATTGGAACGGGACCTGGGATTTGGGCATTCCGGAAGACACATGGCGGTAATCTGGTGCCTAGCGATCAAAGCATAGATCTGTGTACAACATAAAGAAAACACATATAAACTATTGACTTGATGGAATCCACCCTGGCTGTCTAAAAGCTATGTTTGAGGGCTCAGATTTATGTTGGAAGGGCAGCGTTGAGAAAGGATTCCACTTCTCCATGCATGGTGGGGCTACGCTCATATTACAATATGCTGGGTGCTGTTCCTACCTCAGACTAAATTAATCACGGGCGACTCTACCGACACAGCCCCTGGTGCCTCCACTGGGCAATCCAGGAGAGGACAGTAGTTGCACACCCTGCGGAACTTATTTCCCATTTGGGCCTTTTGATTACCCAAATTTGGAAGCAGTAATGTCAGGACTATATATGCAATGGAAAAGTGATCTGCCCTGGTCCACGATAGGGTGTACACGTTTGTTGGAACATGGTGTCCTTTCATAGCCCTTATGAAGCGCTACCAGGTACTTGGGAGGCAATCCAGGGTAATGTCTGAAGTCATTAGACGGTCCCAATTATATGACCTATCATCGCCCCAAGGGTCAGTAAAAATGAACAGTCTCCATGAGGAGGAGCTGAGGGGTGGGTGGGAGGGTGTTCTTCTAGTACTGGGAAGCAAATACTACAGTAAATTAGAACTTTTGACCTAAACTGATTGGGAGTTGATGTGGGACTCGCCCCGCTGGGCGTTGAACTAGCAGCTGGCGGTTTGGACTACGGTCTTTGCATGATTACACTAGATGTACATTCTGAGTTTTATGTTCGTGCTTTATTCTAAACTTGAAAATAAATTGTTAAAAAACACGTGAAGATCTTGTCTTAGGATCCAATCTTCAGTAAATTGACTTTTTTATCCATTCATTTAACCTGATTTATAGCATTCGGGGGTTACTTTAGATTTGGTGTCAGATTGTCTTTGTTTTTTATTCATTGTACAAAACCACCAATTTTTATCATGTGTAGAGGATGTACATATAGTTCAGAATGTGAAAATGTACCTGGGATTACAGACTGAATCTTGAGGTTCCCTGGAAAATTAGGGATTACTGGAGAATTCCTCTGGTAATTCGTCATTTCCGCAGCTGCTTTCTGCACGAGCTCCATGGGAGTTAAAGGAAAACTCTGCATGAGGCCATGAATCTCGACGCATGGCAAAATGGTCACAGCAAATTTGACATCTGATCTCCTACGAATAACGCACTAACTGTGCGTCATGCACAGAGTTGGCAGCGTTTACTACTCTATAGTAGTGGTACCAGAGACTGAAAATAAGTAACATTGATCTGTTTTACTTTTACATCGATAAGCCTGAATATAAAGTCAATACCAAGAGTTTTCACAACATTTTGGCATTACCCACAGATATAGCACTGACTAAATGAATGAGCTGTTCCAGTGACTCTACCTTATAAGAGAGGGTTTAGTCCAGTGCTTAATTTGAGCGGGTGGTTTCCGGTACTGAGCACCAGTACTTAATTGTCAATACTGGCATTTATGATAATCTGCCACACGGTGGACGAGCACAACAAAAGTTGTTTTATTAAGTCAATATATCGTAATAATGACTAATACCTGACTCCCAAGTAATTTCTATAGCGTGGGAGCTGGAATAGGCTAAATTGGCCATTGGGGAAGTGCGACCCTTAGAAGTTGTGTTGGTACTGACTGTCATTGGCAGCGCTGAGAGGGGTAACAATGGGCAGTGTAGGCTGCAGTAGCCTCCTGGCAGGCCCCGGCACTTCTTTTTTCACAAATTTAGCACGGTTTAATTTTACTCTAAACCCCCCACCCCCGCCCGATTTCGGTGCACGTGGCCTGGTTTCTATTCCTGAAACCGCCCCTTTTGCCACCCTGAGTCTACACTTTGTCTCTCCCTGGAGGCATGTTCCCACAAACATGGGTCTTGTATGTCTGAGCCCGGACGGCGTGTGAGCTCTCCTCCTCCCCCTCCTTGATACGGAGGGCATTCTAATCTGCCTGCTTCAGAGACACGTCAGGTTCTGTACTCCCGCCAAGAGGCTCTATGCCTGTTATAGACTCCATTCGCTACGCATGCCTGCCTTTGGTTCAGGGCAGAGTGCGTGGGTACAGAAAACTGGGTTTTATCTATGCCGGGATGGTTCTCCTTCCGTGAGCATCACATGGTAGCTAGTTAACTCTGATATTTCATGTTTTATGTCCATCTCACACCCAAACGCCGCCTTTCAAGTGCTCTGTTGCCAGGGTACACAACTCCTCAATTTAGCTCGAGCATTTTTCAGAGAAGCTCCATCAATGTTGTTGAAGTTTTCAACAATTCCTAAATGAGCTGGTGTGAAAACAGCACAATCACTTCTATGTCAGACTTGACTGTCTTGTCACCTCCCCCAATGCTACCATGTTTATAAAAGTGGGACACACAACTACTTTTAGAGACATTTCCTCGAACACATGGGTACAACAAACTCCTTCATGACTCTGATGCTGAGAAATCAGGTCAAACTAACAGTCAAAAGGTTGATTTCTTTCAGTATGATTTAAAGGTGGATCAGATAAGGACCCATTTAAATATGGGGCACCCAGATGCATTCGTGGGCGCACAAGACATGTTCTCTCAGAGCTCTGCTCTGGACACCGACACTGCTCAGAGCTGTGTGTGGCTCGAGTTTTATCTCTTAGTAATGCACAGACTATCATAACTCACTGTTGGTAATATTCAAAACTCCTCCTCTGTTAAGGGAATACATGTGTTCATCCATGCATAGTTCTGTTTATGAGGATGCACACTCACACCTGTGATCTTGTTTATGGACAAATTGTGCCCCTGCGATAAAAGAATATAATACTTTATAATTCCATTCCTGAACAGACACCGCACCAAAAACGATAGTACATGCAACAGAAACGTTTTGTGACCAAAAAAATCCTAGACACATTCTGAAATTGTTCGAGTTGCAGCAGAGATGTTATTTTATTGGAACAATGAACATCAGTGAGAAAATACAGGTCTGGAGTCTGGAATGGGAACCCAGAGTAGGTCTGGAAAACGTTTTAATAGCAGCATAAGTTGCTGCAAGAGAGGGAGAGTGCAAAGTAACCCCTGCTTGATCACCTCCCAGGGCAACGGTGGAGTAAAGTCAGGGCCTACGGAGCATGGCACAACCCCATTGTTCAAAGGATGCTGGCTATACATTTATAAGTGGTGGTAATGCCCTATTCCCTTATATTTCACGGTGTACTCCTTGCCAGGAGTGGTTGTGAAGGAGAAGTGCACTCCCAGAACATCTCAGTAGCAGCTGGTGAACTTGTAAAGTTGTGGGAAGAGAATAGCTGACCCAGATTTGACCAATTTAGCCAGAGCTCCACCAAAAGGATTCAACATTTGGTTATTCAACAGCAAAAAAGTTTGAAATAATGAGGAAAAGTTATTTTTTAAGACACAATTTTCAAATAAATTTCCCAAAAAAGGAATACGGTTAGCAAACAACACCAAATAGATACATTACAGAGATATTTCAGTACTGCCAAAGTTTATCAAGCAAGTCCAATCCTGTCCAACAGTGCTTAATTTGTAAAAACGGAAGTGCCAGGGACAGTCTCAGGAGGCCATCACTGCCTGCATTACTCACTGCCCATTCCAGGACTGCCAGGGACAGTACCACAACAACTGCTCTCAATGCGCGCCAACAAATGTGACAATTCAGGCTATTCCAGGCCATCCAAAGCTGTAAGAATGGTGCCGGCAGCTGGTAGTAGTCATTTTTAATGTATACTGAATTATTGAACACATTGAGCTCATCTCAAAATTAGACAGCAACGCCCCCGTGTGGTAGACTGTCATTAGTGGCAGTGTAGAGAATTAAGTGCCAATGCAGAGCACTGAAATCCACCAGCTGAAATTAAGTACTGTTCCCCAGTCATATTTGGTTCAAATGGTCCATCTCCAAGAAAACCTATACAAAATGGCCACACACCAGTGTAGTTTTAGACCAATGTCTCTAGGAAATTAGCTAAAAAGCATAGTTTTTACAGGTAATGGGGTATAACCTTCTAGCATATTTCTGGATGCATGTATCGTCTTTTCTCACGTTTAACTTCCACCACCTTTTACATTCTAGTCCTGCCCTGTTCGATTCTCATATTATGACTGCGAATCTATTTGGAATGCAGAGGGTGGGGAAACTACAGGTGACACCAACCGCAGTGGACCACAGGCCGGTCCCCGAAGACACACCTCACAGGCTCAGACCCTATAGATGCCAGAATACAGAAATCTTGCAGCTTCAGACAGCAGACAGATCCATAAGGTTACACCAATCTTACACGTTTCCACCCCCAGCAACCCAAATGATGAATTTGTAGCAGAAAGCTAGATTATCAGATTATCTGGCGTGTGAGCATTAGAGCTGTAGTAACAGCGCGAGAACATGCTTACACATACACCCTGGCCAAGCAGCCTCAGCACATGTGCAAATATGGACATACATGGCTAGGGCTGCAGGAAGCACTGTCTCTGAAACACCCACATTAATTAACCCAGAGCTCAAAGCGGTGTCATTTTAAGGATTCTGGGGTCCTGGGCAAGAAATCATTTCAAGGCCTCTATTGAGAACATCTTTGCAGGTTATTACTAATTTTCTGCTTATCCAGGCCCTATATTTCCAAACAATCTCAGAGTTCGCCTCTTGGACACTGTCAGTCAGCCTGAGTGCAGTTACGGATGGTACCCAGACTCACTCACTCTTGTTGACATGTTGTTATTTGTACTCACACTGAATAGCCTAACCTAGTATCCAAGCCACTGGGAACATAGGCAAGTGGGCTGACACAACATAGTTAATTTGATGCACCATTGCTGCTGGCTTCTCTATCCTAAAAAATATATTTGTACTACTTCAATGTAACTTGTTTTTAATAAAATGGTTCCATCTCAGATAGGTACCAAAAAAAATTGGGGAACTTAATTTTGTGAGTTGCCCATGTGTGGTGACACTTGTGTGCCTGTGAGAAGATGCTGCTGCATTGTGCATTTTTTTTCTTTTGGCTGATGCTGCAAACCATCACCACATTGCTTTTTACTGATGCTGTACAGCATTGCAAACTTGCATTAGCAAAGCCCAAAAAGCCCAAAGTTAAATCTATTGGGTTTGCCAATGCTTATTATGAGTAGTTTATGCAAGACCTTTCATGGCAGTCTCCAGATTGGCCCGAGTTGAACTAAAGAAAAAGGAGCACTCGTGACCTTTAATAAACATACTATGTTAATGTTCTACGTATAGAAAAACCACAATTGTCCTTCTGTAAATCCCATTAACTTCACGATGGTCGCTTGGGAGCCATCCCCTTCATCGGATACCTCTCTGCACCAGGGCCTGCGTTTGTTTGTAGGATAAGAGCTATGGAAACAGCATGAACTTTGAGGAAGTCCGTCTGGGCATCTGTGGAGAAAGCTCGCTCATACAGCATGCACTAAAGTGACTCAGGGCCATAAAACGTGTATGAATGCAGTATTTACAGCAGCTGATCATGATCTAAAGAGCATAATAAGCTCATTTCGTGGAGCAATGGCTGTCACAGAATGGTACCCGGGCATCAACTCACTGTCAAACTAAATGGTGCTCATTTTATGGACCTCTGAAGTATCCAGGTCGCACACTAATCTCAGCTACAGGTGCTTAGCAGACTGAACTAGCTCGCACAAGATATTAAGAATTGGTCTTTGGGTCCTTCTTCGTTAGAAAAAGCTAGTGCAGTGCATTTGGGCATTTGCTGCTGACCGCTGTACAACATTTGATGCCAGGTTTATATAGGGTGAGGGGATGACTTATTTATTTATTTAACGGTTTTATATAATGCTCTACAGAGAACAATGCGACTGGAGATACATATATACATATATAAGTGCGACAGATGATGTTTAGTTTACCAGGCGCTTTGAAGAGTAAAAAACACATCACAGCATATTGATGCAACTGGGTGTGTGTTGGAAGGAAGTGATGAGCCGTCCGCTTTGGAAATCCAAGTTGCATTTCCGGAGCGGACAGCTCATCAACTCCTTGGCTCTCAGACCAAGCGCATACCGGCCCTTACCAAGGTGGCCCATGCAGCTCTGACTGCAGACTTTCACTACCACTTCCTTACCCAGGATCGTGATATTATGCCATGAAGAAGTTCTTCCTCATGAACGAAACGCGTTGGCTGGCATTTTATATATGAACACCCATGAAAATAGAGGATTGTTTAAGACAACTTTAACAGAAACCTAATGACTTGTTGACTCATTTGACTACCATTCTTTCCAATATCGAGCAGTGCACCACTCCAAAAGTTCGGGTTCTTCAGATTTAACATGATGGTTGTTATATGATTTACTTAGCAAACATATCAAGGCTTGGCTCGTGCACAGATTCTAAGATCCGAGCCAGACTCTGGGCTAGGCTCACTTTATAAGTTTGCTGGCTCGCCCACCTCAAAGCTATTCAATGCAGCGGTTGAAGTTCATTGAAAAAGGTATACACACTGCCATGGGGAAGGGGTGAGGCAGCACAGGGATGGAATCAAAGGCATGGCTAAAAGTAGCAAAATATTGTGTAACTATTTTGTTGCTCTCTCATCATCAGGTAACTACATATAAAATAATGCACACCTTAACTGAAAAATAAGTAAAAATAACATTGATAAGTAGAAAATGTTCTATTGTTCGTTATGAAACTACGTTCATTGCAGAAGTATACGTTTGCTACCAGAGGTCCACAGAATTGAATCCTATTTGGTGTAGTAGGGAAAAGTGACTTGTGTCATTTTAGTGCTAAGATTTCCCTGAAAGAACTGTGAATGTTTAAGTCATTATTTTAAAGGAGCAGTCACCCACAGAATAATATAGGCTGCCACTAAATACACATATACATTTAGGTTCAAGTTAAAAAGTGCTACTAAATTATAGATATTAGTAAAATACAGATATTACCTAGTGCCATAGACGTCGATTCACCGAAATGTGAGGCAGTGGCAGTGATATCACAATGCCCTTAACCCCCAGTGACATCACAGGAAGTGACATCATATGGCCTTTGATGTCTTCCCGGCAGCGATGCCATGTGACCTTTGACCCTGGTGATGTCACAGGAAGTACATCACTAAAGGTATAAATTCTATAATTAGTGCAACACTAATAAAGATATACTATTCATACCTTTGGTATATCACCCCATGTCTCTTCCATTACTATTCACATATTTCCCATCTTATCACCCTCTTATTCTCTCACTTTTACTTTAGAAAAGGGATTTGGTCGGTATGAGTGGGCAAGTTTGCACCATACATCTGGTGTCTAGCCATGCAGGATCATATAGTGCCATTTACAAATTATCAATTATAATGATAGTACCCGCATAAGTATGTCACTAACCTGTATTTTCAGAAACGGGACTCACTAATCTCTACTTATTTTCTGACATGTTGCCAAGTATTAGAAAATTGTATGTTTTGCACAAGCTTTAATCATATTATAAGAATAAAAAATAGCATCAAACACAAAACTATATGCAATATTCTGCTTAAGTCCTTGAGTCTATGTTGTAGATTGCAAAAAAACACATATATTCTTCCATAAAACAAAGAATTAGAAAGATATCCTGATGCTGTGAAAAGCTCTCACAACTAAAATGTGGGTTATTAGGAGCTAATAAAGAATTGCACGGTTTAGCGTGTGAGGGGGTTAAGCAAAGGTGACGATTAAAGTTTCTACGGCTGTACTGCCGTACTTACCGAGAATGATTTCAAAGAAATGTGTTTCCTTTTTATGTCTTGCGTCTAGCTTTGCAGTGCGCAGCACTGCTTGCACAGCGCGAGACCTCATGTAGGGGGTTCTGAAAGCTGACCACACGCTCGTGCGTGTGCTTTTGCTTTCGTCGGCTGCAATTGGCTTTAGCGTGTGTTTTTTAAAAAAATACTGTATCTTGTAAGGGTATCTACAAGGGATTTTATTTCCAATATCTCTTAGTACTGTTCTTGGTATTAATTCAGTAGAAGGTCAGTCATTCGATCAAACTCATATGTATCCTTAGGACAACAGCAATCAATGGTCAGGTTCATACAAAAAAAACAGTGAAAGAACACACAAAAGCACCTGATAGTATTGCGTAGATATGTATTTCAAAATTTCATATCTTTAAAACATATGACGAATGACTGACTCTCTACTGAATTAATACCAAAACATTACTAAGAGGTATTGGAAATAAAATTCCTTGTAGTTACCCTTGCAAGATACAGTTTATTGCCCATACCTACAAGGGTTGATTGGGTTTCCCATTAGTTGTTTGTATTTTAAAAAAAGTACAGCACGTAATTGGGCAAAGGCGGGCGCATGTCCCACCTTTGCTCTGCCCACTTCCCTTTGGTGTCCGTTACGCATAGCAGCGCGCGTTCGCCTCAGTTCCGCGCTCCCTCTCCGTCGCCCCCGCTCCTCTGTGATGCGTGTGCACCACTGGTATCGATTCTCGCCCCCGCTCCTCTGTGGTGCGCGCACACCACTGGTTTTATTCAGTGATTTGTTTAGGTTTTAAAGCCACCCGAGTTGACCTCAAACCACTCACGTTGGCGACGAGGCACCTTATATGGAAAAGAATGGCAGGTCAGACAAAGAGCGCTGGGGCCTACCGGATCACCTCTTCTCCACTGAGACTTCAGTCAGATCTCTGCCGTACGCAACCTCCGGTGTACCCACACCTGGATAGAGTGCTGGCGAGAGGGGGAGTTTTATCTGTCTTTAGTTTTTTCCCATTTCTATCCATTCACTCTCTCATTCGCCTTCCTTACATCGCTCCCTATCACCCCAACAATATTTCCACCTACCTAAATCCCTGCCTCTTTCTGCATATATTCTTCGTAACTGTACTTTGCTCATTACTTACCACCTCTAACATTTCCCCATCTCTCGTCTCTGATTTTCTTGTTTTTTGAAGCCTTTTAAATCTTCTTGCTGCTTTCACTTTCCCATACCGCAGCGCTACATTTTCATTCATTAAATATGGGAGTAGTTTATATATTTTTTGTTACGCAGATTTTTAATTTACTCGCGCCTGCCTTAAATTCACAGTGTTTTCCATGTATTGGTGATAACTCTCGCACCTTTGAATGTTTGCAAAAGGCAAGGCCAATCTTAGGAAATCAGTCAATAATAGATACGCCTGTGTGTCTTATTAAACGGGCTGCTGTCTACCTATGAGAGGTGTGTGTGTGTGTGTGTGTGAGCATGCCCGTGTACCCGTGTTTGTGTGTGATCATGTCTGTGTACCCGTGTTTGTATGTGATCATGCCTGCATATCCGTGTTTACACCTGATCAAGCCTGTGACCATGTTTGTGTGTGAGTATGCCAGCGAATCCGTGTTTGCGCTAGCATGGCTCTGTATCCGTGTTTGTGTTTGATCATGCCTGTGTACATGTGTTTGAGTGAGCCAATGTTTGTTTACCCCTCCTACATCACCATGTGTGTGTGCGCCTGCGGTTTGTCAGTTTAGCTGGCCTGTATTTGCGAAGTGTTTGTCCCCTTTTTTCCGTTTGTACATGTATACACATGGTTTCATTATTGGGTGGGTTGCGTGCAATGCCGTAGGTGTGTTTGCATGTGTGGACATTTATATGCATGTCTGTTCTTTGTTTCTCTTGTATGTCTCTATTTTCTGATGGGGTTCGAGATTTTGCAATGTGTCCATGACTATGATGATATGCATGTATGGGGTAAGAGTATTTATGTGAGTACAATAGTGACGTATGTTCAGGTTCTGTACCCCTTTGTGTGTTTGTGAGAGCAGCGTTCTGTGTCTATGTACTTTTGAACTCGAATATATCTATTGCGGGTGTGCGTTTGTGTATGCGTCTGATTATCGATGACTGTGAATTCTTTTGTGTGTTCCTGTCCCTTTATGCCGATGTATACATATTGATTTTGTCATTATTGTGTGCATGTGGCTGTGTGTGCCCTTGATGTTCTTGCTACTGCCCCTCCACTATGAGAGGTTGATTTTAGTTGGATCGTCGTATAATATAGAAAGTACAGAGGGTGCCACATTTGAAATCTTTTTAAAGTTCACATATTGTTGAGGTGCACACTTCTTTGCTTCTCTCTCTTGAACTCCTACCAGCCCACACCACTGAATCATTAATGAAATATATTCATCTTTGTCTTAAATAACTGTCCTAACTCTCTTTGTTTTTGTGTGGTCATGCATAGAAGCAATTCCAGGTCAATCTTACTCGAACATAGTAGAGCATACACCCCCCCCCCTTTAGAGCACAATGGAAGTGTACCCTCATAACATCTAATAGTACTATGTTACAGTGGTTGTGTTTGTATAGGGATGCTGCCATACATGATGAATCGATGAAGACTGGGCAGGATAAACACACATTTCATAATCTGGAGCCACTTGAAGGCTGAGTGGTCATCAGAAGGACACAACCTCATGAGAATGGATGGCATCTGTCTGACCACATAGAACATTAACCATCTCAACAAAGAATCCTACACTAGTGAGGCCACATTCTCTGACATTGCCCTGGTCATCATTTGCTTAAGAAATAAAGCAGGAGATGAAGACTCCATATGTAGATTCACCACAGTGATGAATGATCCAGAGTTGACAGGAAAAAGCTTATACCAGCTACCTCACACTTTATGCAAGAGGATGATTCTGGAGAAGTGTGGGTTACACTATTGCGTGGAACGCTAAAGACTGTTCTGACGCGCACTCTCTTGTCAGAGGTAACCCATAGGGCTAATAAACTACAGGAGAGTGAAAAATATTGCCACTCAAGTTATGTAACATAGTTACACCTCGGGACACCTTCTGGATGCTTCTAAAGCCACATTTATTCTGTTGTCTCTCTAGATGATTAATGGAGTATTTTCGACCCCTTTTTAGCTGCAGAGAGCGTTGAGACAAGGGTGCCCCCCCCCCTGTTTCCATGAGCATTACATCTCTACCTGAAATTATTATTGCTAGCACAGTTCTTCTGTGAAGGGATGTATAAAAGGGCTGGTGCCAGACACACCAAACGCAACCCGCAGTCCTAGGTGATTAAGGTAAATGCAGATAAAGGAAAGTGGGTGAAATAAGCAGAGACACCATAAGGATCAGCCCTATACCTTACAAATTTGATTGACATTCTTAAGTAGTGTAATTTAAGCAGATCACAAAGTGTCAGACACATATGTTGTGAGCTAAACATTACTTGTGGAGCCTTTTCATGTGGGTTTTAAAAGCTGAACAATACTTCTCCGTGCTGTAGTGAAAGATATAATTACAAGCATTTGCAATGCAATAGGTCTCGCATTACTGATTGTTTGAGCGATTGGTGTTGCATTATTGTTAGCAATGCCAATAGCTCAGACTTTTATAATGTAAGACCTATTGCATTGCAAATGCTTGTTTCATGTGTCAATTGGCCAGTGTGTCATGGCATTTCACACAAAATGTACCAATCTTTGCAGTAATAATCCATAACTTTTCAAAAATCCCTCCCTTATCAGTAAGTTTCAAGTGATCCATCAATTCAAGGCAATACTGGCCCAAAAAAACAGCCTTAACATTTTCTAATTACACACATTTGCATTTCTTTGGCAAAGCAGACACCCTGTTAAGCAGGCTCCTTTATTTCTAGCTGTCTGTTTCTCCCTTCAAAATGCAGCACTGGAGACTCCCTCCCTTCAGCTGGGGAATCATAATTGGGGAATTAACTTTTGTCTTTCAGTGGAGAGGCTACAATTACGGACAAATGCCATCCGTTAACACACCTATTACGGACAACGTACTTTAGAGCTAATTTAGGAGCAGACCGTGAAAATTACGTTCACCCTAGCTTAAAGTACAGTTGTGTGCCATTCGGCTTCTAGTGTAGCTGTTAGCCTGATTCATTCAATGAGCGCGTTTTAGCTGAATAATGATGAAACTTGTTATTACAATGCCATGAAGCAGCTAGTTTGCAGTTTCAAGCACTATATAGAGTACTTTATTGCCATCCTTTATTTTCCGTTGCTCAGTATTTTTCACGGCTAAGCATTGGCAATTGTATTTATTCCATTCTCCCAAGGTGCTTTAGTACAGTTGAAGGTTTTTTTTTTAATGTAGAAGGAACACATTTTCAATATCTCTCAAAAGCAATTTTAAAGGTAAAACCAATGAAACAAACTGCACTCAACTGTGTCACACAAAAAAGACTGGTGTGGGTACTGCTACGGTCTCTGCATTTCCGCATGCTGTTACTAGATGGTATGGGAGTTTTTTTAATCATCCAAGCTTGCAGAACTGAAACGTCAGATACTTCTGCCCTATTCCACTGGTATCATATCTACATGCTCAGAGTTAAGGGCAGTTGCCCTGAGAAATAGGGGCAATGCTGTCCAGCACTGCCCAGGGCTGGGCAATGTAAGTCCATTGATGGTAACTGCATTCGGATAGTGTCACTGCTCAGCCCACAACATTGCTTGAAAGCAAGTACTCCAGCAGAGGAGACACGCTGTGATGCTTGCTTGCTAGAGTGCGTTTAGAACCCTGCAACCATGCGCTACATGCATACACACAGGCTTCCCTGCTAGCGTAGTTGCTAATAAAGATTTGTTAGCGGTTCAGGTAATGTAGTCACCCTAATACGTTTAACTTTAAGGTAAGTACATTGTCTGGGTCCTGACAATGCTCCTAAAAGCAACTATATTGGGCTTTAGGCTGTTTTTCTATTGCCCACGATGCATCCCTAATTCTGATACACAAGTAGAAAAAATCTGTTCCAAAATTCAGCCGAAAACCTCACCCACCCGTAATTGGAAGCAGTGGTGGCTGGTGATATCTGAAAGTGTTGGGATGTAAAATGTTGGGTATGGCTTTTAATGGTGCGAGTGAAGCGTGCAAGCTTAATGGGCAAACGTGCATTCCAAGGGTGGGGTTTCCTCCTCCTGAGGGAAAAGTAGAAAAAGATTAACAAATAATGTATTTTAAAGCAAATGGATTTAGTGAGAATGTGTGGTTTATAAAGCAGTGGGAATGTATAGTCTTGAAATATTACACTCATTAAAAAGTATCTTGTATCTTACTGCATTAATATGCTCAACAGTTACTGTAATGCGTAAATTGTACAGCAATGCATCTTCAGTCCCTTTAAAGTGTGTGCTTTCACTGCATGTGCCATAGACTTTGAAAGAAAATGCTCCAACCAGGCATTGAGAAGCACCCACAGCTGCTGGCTGCAATCAATCATATAGAAATATATGTCGACAGGTTTTTCAGTAGAATGAAAAAAGTAGGGGCTTTCTAAAAGGAGACAAGTAACATACATTTCTGTGATTCCCATAGTGTGCCACTCGACCGGTATTTTAGTTTTCCATTCATATATATATATATATAACACAATAATTAACATACACCTAAAACCTGTGAGTACTATTGTCTTTGTCAATGGTTGTTAGCTGTTTAAGATAAATAATAACAACGATTTGTTATAAATAATTAACATTGGAAATATTTCAGTCCTAAAATTGTGAGACTGTGCATACAATTATTGCGGCCTGTGGAAGGAGTATTGCCCTTCAGTTATGTGCGCCTTATGTTAGATATGTATGCTCTTTTTCTCCGCACCTCATGTCCATCTTCATATCTTGAACCTTGTCTCTTACCTCTAAGCACCCTCTTTTCACTTACTCCTAAATGCACTTCCTCACATCCTCCTGACTTCACCTCCCTCCAAAATACACTGCACTCACTCCCATTTAAGAACTCAATTTTCTCTTCATTTTGCCTTGTGAATATTTTGACATCGGTGTACCCCCTGTACACGTATTTGCACAGAATTTCAATTGCAACTGGAATATACGCCCATTGTTCTTTGTGCTCTGCAGATAGGCCTACCTACTGATAGGCACTTTACTTTTTTATTAGCCTCAGCGCCTGCTCGCTCAATCAAATCCCCACATAAACTCCTGGTATGTCTCAAAGTATGCACTATTCAATAGTAATAAGATGCACAGTATAAAATGCAGTGACACAACATGATGAAATAGCCAACACTCTTGGGGAATGCAAGATTAAGTAAAACATGTGACAGAAGACAGAACCTAAAACACTGACATACTTTGCTTTAACGTTTTTAACATTCATTGGTTGTAAATTAATCCATGTTTTTTATTTTAATGTTAAGGGCATGAAGATTGGGCCAGTTTTAATGCCATACAGCAGATCACTGCCTTCACTATAAGCACATATTTCTCCCTTGGTGCTTGACTTGAATACTTGGCTACACTTCACAAGGGAACAAAAACCCTGCTTGTCTTTTGGATCAATTTAGCGGGGGAACAAATGCAGCAGCTCCACTTCTACAGGGGCCAGCGACCTGCAGCCAGGGCCTGGGGTGTCACAGTGGGGGAGGTTGGCTTAAACAGGGGTCTCTACACAATATACATAACACAAAATTAGCATTATAACACTTAACATTAGCGAGGACAAGGCTCCAAATCACACATGCTTGCCTCCAGTCCTACAACGTGACGAATGGAAAAGGATGGTATCTATGTCTGTGAATGACTACTGGTCTCATGCAGGGATGCAGACCCCAACTCCAATGTTGTAATGATTAAAAACAGCTATATTTGTAGAATGTTTAAATACTGAATGTACCTGGCCCAATTATATGAACCTTGATTGCTTTGACCCCAGCTATCACTGAATGCCAAGTCATTCAGATTCAACATGGACACCAAGGTAAACATTGCCAATAAATGACAGCCTAGTACCAACTCTTTCTTCCAAAACCTGACTTCAAAACTGCTATTCAGACCTGCGTATTCTTGCCTCTGGATGGTGGTTTAGCACTCCCCATGAACTTCCAAACTACACACGGGCCCCACTAAAGGACATTCTACATATCTCAGCATGCCACATCCAGGGACTGACAAAATATGATCACATCACCTCTGCATCACCTACAAAACCAGCATAGATAGCAGAAGATCGAAAGATGATGCAACGCAAACACTTTACTACATTGACCAGAGTCCTTAGGGGCGACACCGCCGGTGTGTGAGTAGTGTGCGACCCCACCCCCATTTGTAACCTACAAAACCAGTTGCCTCATTTACAAAGTTATCACAACCAACCTGAGGCAGTTGTACAGTAATGTGTCTGCCAGAGTCTGGGATGGGACCAACGGTGAGTGTACGGAGCCCTTCAACGTGGAGAGGGGGGGTCTAGCAGGGTTGCGTTTTGGCCCCTTTTCTATTAACACTATACACTAATGGATTAGAGCAGACAATGCTCGGGAAATGTTGCGATCTACCACAGATAGACCGCTACCCCCAGCCTGCCCTTCTCTATGTAACGACGCTGTGATAATGGCCCATACTCCATTGGCCCTATAACGGGCCCTTGACACTTACAATGATTATAAGAAAAATCTGGGCCTGAGAGGGAACACATCCAAAACTTTTATTATGAGCTGTGGGAGAGGAAATGCGAAGAGCAGAGCCATTTACATCGACAATAAAAAGGTAGCTTAGACCACAATATATCCCTATTTAGTAATTTTATATGATTGCAATGGACATTGATACCAAGCTATTAAAACTAGAAACTTACATTTTATTCGAGCAACGTCAGCTCTGGTAAATTTCTCGAAGAAGTTAGGGAAGAAACCTCCAGTGTAACTGCTTCACATTTGCAGCGAGCAATGCGTTAGCACGGCCATATATGGTGCTGGAATATGGGGCTATTGCAATATAAATTCTTTTCAAAAGACAGAGAATGCCTTTTTAAAGTTCTTGTTGGCAGTCCCATGTAGCGTTTCGACCTATATTTGTCACTCAGAATTGGGAGTGCCGTACATAACAGATGTAATAAAAGTACAACCGGTCCTTCTTTGGCATCGCATTTGGTCCACAAATTATACAGAATTTTACAGTGGAATCCTAAGAGACAGCCTCAAACTGGATCATGTATTTGAAATACGCTGGTCGAAATACATTAAAGATTTCACGAACTTTATGGGGCATGCAGGCTATTTTGATGACCCCCTGTCTGTGGGTAACATTTCCAGAAAAGCTTTTAAAAAGTCTTGTATGGCTCACCTGGAGGCAATCAAATTTACTGAAGAAGCCTCACGACCAACGGTACTTCAAAAACAAATGCTGTGAAGTACCTATGGCATTCAGCCTTACTTAACCAATATGTCAAACGGCTATGATAGGCTAGTTCTGACTCGTTTCAGACTTAACATTCCATTGTTTGGTAAGCTTTCCTTCAATAAACGACTGGTCTAAAATTCTGTGCCCCTGTCTGTCTGACGAGGTTTCCCAGCAAACCACTTTGCATTTAGTAATATTCTGTAAATTCTACATTGTAAACAAAAGGAGATGGATCATTCCCATTTAAAAATGATGGGTTCTGAAGCAATGCCGCCCAGCTTTTATTGCACTGCAGATCTTAGACATTGATTGTTTTACAAGAGAAATAGTCTCATTTTTGAAAAGTATGATCAGGAGTAGGAAACAATTTTTAATGTGTTAATGTTAAATGACAGGACTTAGCACCACTTACTCTTAGCTTTATACGTGACTATGACTGTTGAATGAATTCTTTTAATATCGCGTCAAAATGGCTTATTTATGTTTGCAGCACCATGTATGCTTTTATGATTTTTTGTTCTACACAAATCGAATAAAGCTTGCTTTGATTTGATTTGATCCCAGCTATCACTGAATGTCAAATCATTCAGATTCAACATGGACACCAAGGTAAACATTGCCAATAAATGAAAGCCTAGTACCAACTCTTTCTTCCAAAACCTGACTTCAAAACTGCTGTTCAGACCTGCGTACTCTTGCATCTGGATGGTGGTTTAGCACTCCTCCATAAACTTCCAGACTCCACACGGGCACCAATAAAGGACATTCTACATTTCGCAGCATGCCGCATCCAGGGGCTGAAAAAATATGATCCCATCACCCCTGCATCACCTACAAAACCAGTTGCATCATTTACAAAGTCATCACAACCAACCTGAGGCAGTTGTACAGTAATGTGTCTGCCAGAGTCCAGGATGTGACCAATGGTGAGTGTACGGAGCCCTTAAGCGTGGAGAGGAGGGGGTTCTGGCAGGGTTGCATTTTGGCCCCTTTTCTATTAACACGATACACTAATGGATTAGAGCAGACAATGCTCGGGAAATGTTGCGGTCTACCACTGATAGACAGCCACCCCCTGCCTGCCCTTCTCTATGCTGACGACGTAGTGATAATGGCCCATACTCCATTGGCCCTACAACGGGAACTTGACACTTACGATGTTTATAAGAAAAATCTGGGCCTGAGAGGGAACACATCCAAAACTTTTATTATGAGCTGTGGGAGAGGAAATGCGAAGAGCTGAGCCATTTACATCGACAATAAAAAGGTAGCTTAGACCACAACATATCCCTATTTAGTAATTTTATAATGATTCCAATGGATTTTGGACCCAAGCTATTAAAACTAGAAACTTACATTTTATTTGAGCAACGTCAGCTCTGGTAAATTTCTCAAAGAAGTTAGGGAAGAAACCTCCAGTGTAACTGCTTCACATTTGCAGCGAGAAATGCGTTAGCACGGCCAAATATGGTGCTGGAATATGGGGCTATTGCAATATAAATTCTTTTCAAAAGACAGAGAATGCCTTTTTAAAGTTCCTGTTGGCAGTCCCATGCAGCATTTCGACCTATATTTGTCACTCAGAATTGGGAGTGCCGTACATAACAGATATAATAAAAGTACAACCGGTCCTTCTTTGGCATCGCATTTGATTCACAAATTATTCAGAATTTTACAGTGGAATCCTAAGAGACAGCCTCAAACTGGATCATGTATTTAAAATACGCTGGTTGAAATACATTAAAGATTTCACGAATGTTATGGGGCATGCAGGCTATTTTGATGACCCCCTGTCCGTGGGTAACATTTCCAGAAAAGCTTTTAAAAAGTCTTGTGTGGCTCACCTGGAGGCAATCAAATTTGCTGAAAAAGCCTCACGACCAACGGTACTTCAAAGACAAATGCTGTTAAGTACCTATGGCATTCAGCCTTACTTAACCAATATGTCAAACGGCTATGATAGGCTAGTTCTGACTCGTTTCAGACTTAACATTCCATTGTTTGGTAAGCTTTTCTTCAATAAACGACTGGTCTAAAATTCTGGGCCCCTGTCTGTCTGACGAGGTTTCCCAGCAAACCACTTTGCGTGTAGTAATATTCTATAAATTCTACATTTGCAAACAGAAGAAGATGGATCATTCCCATTTAAAAATTATGGGTTCTGAAGCAATGCTGCCCAGCTTTTATTGCACTGCAGATCTTAGACATTGAATGTTTTACAAGAGAAATAGTCTAATTTTTAAAAAGTATAATCAGGAGTAGAAAACAATTTTTAATGTGTTAATGTTAAATGACAGGACTTAGCACCACTTACTCTTAGCTTTGTAAGTGACTTTGACTGTCGAATGAATATCGTGTCAAAATGTCTTATTTATTTTTGCAACACCATATATGCTTTTATAATTTTTTGTACTACAAAAATCCTAGAAAGCTAGCTTTGATTTGATTTGACCCCAGCTATCACTGAATGCCAAATCATTCAGATTCAACATGGACACCAAGGTAGACATTGCCCAAAAAGACAGCCTAGTACCAATTCTTTCTTCCAAAATCTGACTTCAAAACTGCTGTTCAAACTCCACATAGGCACCACTTAAGGACATTCTACATATCGCAGCATGTCGCATCCAGGGACTGAAAAAATATGATCACATCACCCCTACATCATCTTCAAAACAAGTTGCATCATTTACAAAGTCATCACAACCAGCATCCTTGCTTATATTGCAGGCAAGCCCACCGTCTCTGGTTTGTGTTCTCTGCTAGGACACCAACAGACTGCATACTAAGAAGTGAAAAAAGATAAATAAGGCAGCATGTCTCTTCCATCAATGCATCCCAAGATCTAGACCAACATTCCTGTATCCATCAAGACTGCTTCACTTCTGCCCCAATTTAGGAAACAGCTGAAGACTCCCCTCTTTAAAGAAGACTAACCCCCAGATGCATCAAGCATCCATTTTGCGCTTCCTTATTAGCAAAAAATAAGGATTCGCTAATAAGGAATAGCAAAATGCTATGCAAGAAGAAATCGCTAAAAAAATTGCGATTTCTTAATATGAATGGGGAGGTATTCCTTAATTGTGGCTTAGAGGCCCATAGGAATGAATGGGAAGACATTCTCAATTCATTCCTATGGGCTTAGAGGCCCATAGGAATGAATGGGAAGACATTCTCAATTTGCGATTCGCAATTTGCGAATCGCAAATTGAGAATGCAATTTCAAGGGTGCAGGGGTGTCCAAAGGACACCCTGTTGCACCCCTGAAATTAATCTGTGCACATATGTTGCGCACACAGATGCCCTAAGGGCATCTATGTGCGCAACATGAAACTTTGAAAAATGCACAAAAGTGCATTTTTCAAAGTTTTTGCAAATTACCATGAAGTTCAACTTCATGGTAATTTGCTCCCCCTATTAGCGAAATCGCTAATTTTTTTACTTTGTTGCATTGCATTTAATGAATCTCAATTTGGGATTCCTTAAATGCAATCGCAATTTAAGTAATCTCAATTTAGAGATTCCTTAAATTGTGATTTTTGCATTTGGGATGATGCATCCCAAATGCAAAAATACTGGTCGCAAAGGGGCAGATTCTGAGAATCTGCCCCTTTGCGACCAGATTTTCCTTTCATGCATCTGGGCCCCATCCATAAAACTACTTTATTTTCATCTCCACTGTCTTTTGGCTATGTTAATGCTATTGAAATACTACCACCTGTACTAGAGAAAAAATGCTCTGGGCAGCATGCTTATGGACTTGCTATCTCTGTGCTACACCTGACCTGGCCCGAGAAGACAGAAGCCCTGCATGATAGTGGAGAGAGCCGGTCACAGTAAGGGAGCTGGCCCTCGAAGGTGTGGGACACCAGACCGCACCCTCGAGCAGAGCCAAGGCAACCCCAGAGATTGGTGCCAGAACAGTTAAGTTTTAGTACACAAAACAATGGGTGTATGGTCTTACCTACGCATCTGAGGCTGTGCCTAGACACCAGAGGCAGCAATTCAGCATTTTCACTTCTGATTTAACATCTGTACCTGACTCTCAGCTCACGAGTCATATCGCCCTCGCCAATGCATCAACTTTGATATCCAATAGCAAAAGAACTTCGCTAGACACAAATAATCAACTCACTCCCCAGGAACCACTCTCCATCACCCTGCACACCAGGGACCTACACCGAGGCCTCTTCTCCGTTCGCTTTCCCAACACAACCTTTAACCCTCTCAAATTTGATTGCGCGCCTGGATGACATATCTCTCCGGTTGTACAATCTCACTACTGAACTATATGACCTGAAAGCCCTCTAAAAGGATTTTTCTCTCATGATTAGCTCCCTCCTCATTTCAGCAAACCTTCCCAGAGCCCCCCCTAGTGGGGAACACAAGGGCCAGTGTTTATCCCCCTCCGTCTTGCAAACCATTCCTTTAGCTACCGCGCCCTCTTACCCCAAAAGATTTTAGACTAACCTGACGTTCAGTGAAATCAACGATCTTCACAACTCTTACTCCACTAGGTCCAAGTCTAACTTGATCCCAACAAGACAAATTTAAACCATGCATTCCAACCCGTACAGAGTACCTCCTCGCAATCTTAGAGTCATTGATAAAGACAACCACACGAGAGTGAACGTCATTTAGACTCCCACCCACACTAATCCACCACAACTTAAATGTTTACTACTCAATTGCAGATCAGCCAGTAAACACACCTCCAACATCTTCAACCTCATCCAACACATGGATTTAGACATTATCATCCTCACTGAAACTTGGTTAATTCCCACCTCCTCTCCTATGTTAGACCTCCTAGTACCTCCTGCTCACAACATAATTAGGCTAGAAGGAATTCTGAAGCTGGGGGGTGGCCTAGCCTGTATTCAGAGGCACACACTTTCGATTGCACACCTGAAGACCACTTCACCCTCCTCCTGTGAATACCTTTGTATCAGCATCTCAAGTAATAACCTGCCGATTTGCAAACGTCACACTTTTTATCACCCCCTGGGAAACAATCTCCCCTTTACCGAGCTACTGATGGAGGTTATCTCTGGCAATGTCGACTCAGCAGTGTTCCAAATCTTTCTTGGGGACCTCAACCTTCACTGGTCTAACCCCAATGAACAGGCGATATCATGCCTGGATGCATACCTGAACAATCATGAGCTGGTCCAGCACTGTGATCAACCAACTCACAATAAAGGTGAATCGCTAGACCTCATTATTTTGAAAGAGCAGACCATCACATATGATACCATTACCCCTTGCGATTGGTCTTACCACCATTGCATCCTCTTCTATATTAACAGAGAGGTGTTGATGAGAAAGGCTCAGCCAATGAAATCAAAGATCTAGAAAAGGGACCTCAGATCAATAAACACAACTGAACTAGCAGTCCACTGCAAATCTGCCCTCTCCTCCCAAGCTGATTTTCAGTTACTCACTGACTCCTACAATTCGACCATCTCTAACATCATGGATGACATTGCACCTCTCCAACAAAAAAACTCTTCAACAAAAATATCCAAGCAAGCGCACTCACCTGGTCCAATACACTAAATCCTGTCTGGAAGGTGGTCACACCTCCCTGTGACAGGATGCCTATTATTCTGGCTTCACCTGCTCGAGCTTGGCTCAGCAGCAGGAGAGCAGAAATGTTTCTCTGGTCGGTAGCAACCAATTTGTGCTGTTCAGCTCTAGAAGACTGGCACAGGGTACAGTTAAAGCCTCACGGACAGCTCTACCGGTGCTTGTAATCATACCTTCCACAACTGTGCTTGAAATCATACCTCTCATATCATTTAATGGTGTGGGGGATTGATTCCAATATGTTTGATACTAAACATGATAGGATTTGTTGCAGCCAATTTCCTTGATGGTCATCACGTAATTACGCGGTGCCACTCTATATGGTGTTTGGCTGCTACACTTACAACATGGGAGAATGGACTTCGTAGGCTCTAGGGGTGTCCTGCTCATGCAGGGCACCCTCACACTTAGAACCAAGCACCCTGCCTTCAGGATTGAAAAGTCCTGCTATGGGGTGACATAGGTTTTAAGTGCAGTGACCCTAGATATAGAAAACTTATATCTTTAGTAAGTGGTGCTAACACCAGCTTACAAAGGCTGCACTGGCAGGCTTGTAATTGCATTTTGAATGGTCTCCCATGGTTTGTGTAATGAATGCTAAAGCCCACGAGGGACCTCTGGGGTACCTGTGCCCTGGGTACCTCAGTACCATTTACTAGGGACTAGTACCCCAGTATCCAATCTGGTATGTTTCTATGTACTAACCACAACAATTTAAGAAAGAAAGCGGATAGACTGGGGTCCTGATTAGCAGAATCCCAGTCAGACTAGTCAATAACAGGCAAAAAGTGGGGGTATCCATAAAAGCAGATCCTACTTTCCACCTTCATTTTTCCATGAGTAGATTAAAGTGTAATAATTGTGATGGTAATCAATGTATACAGTTTTATCAGCATTTTATATGTGGATGTCAACAGGTGAAGGTCACACAGGATAAAGGCTGAAGTACTGTGAATTCATTGGCATGTAGGGCATAAAGTCACTTTCTGGATTTAAAAATAGTCCATTGATGCGTTTTATAAGCTGATGTGTTCCACCATAAATGCTTTATACTTGGGATTGTACCTTCAAAGGTTTGACTATTTGACAGAATAGAAAGACGGAATCTATAAATGCCAAGAACAGGGCAAGAGTTTACAAGTGTCTGTGAAGCTGTGGAAAACTGTATCCAGTACAGAAAGTCGGCCTGGAGTTACTCCGCTGTAGAAAGTCAGTAGTATTTAGAGATTGACTGCCAAATGCTGGATGATACTGCTAAAAATAGTATATGGGGAGAGGGGTAGACAGACACTTTAAAACAGGAACTCAGTACAGCTACGTGAGATATTTTCATAAAGCGTGGAAATTCCACTTTCTTTTCTAGCATAAGTCAGTTCTTGCATCACTGACACCAGGCTGCCACAAGTTAAAAACCTGAGAAAAGGCTGTTTAGTACAATTTAAATAGATATTGTCAGCCTTAGAGTCATTGTTATCTGCTGCTGCCATGTTGGCTTACTGATGCTATCCTAGCCAGTCTGTGGTGCCTCTCATGCACCACAGACTGTGCTGTGTCCTTTCAACAAAGACCTGCTGAGCCAAAACTGTTTACACTTTCAAAGGCCATCTAGTTATTATCATGTGTTCTGCTAGGCACATCCTTTTTTATGGCCTCTCTTGACAGCATTGCTGTTTCCAGCCAATTATGTGACTATCACTAGAGAGGGGCTTTGGCTCTGCCCACATGTTTGGAGCACGGAATACACGTTTTGATTGGGCAGAAGTTGTGTGCTTCCTCAACAAAAGTGCTTATCCTCCAGGAGCTGTGACCATTGTGTTTATTTATCCCGCTGCCTATGGTTGTACTTCCAGGGACATACACATGGCATTGTAATGCTATTGAAGTCTCTTAGACAACTGGATAGGTTACCCCTTGGGTTAAATGCAATGGTTGTACACGGAGGTAGTTACCACATTTGTATTTTAGATTACATTTTAACTTTTTTTTTCTTTTGCACTAAGGGTTATGTAATTAATGAAGTATTTGCATTAGATGGTCGCAGAAAATATTGTTGATAATAAACTGGCAGTTTAGAGCAAATTTTGCATTTTGTATCCTGCATAGTGGGTCATGCGCTTTATAAGAATTTACATTGGGTGGCCCTACAAACTTCGTTGACTACAAGGTATGAAAATTATGTTCTTCTGAGCTATGGTCAATTACTATGGACTAGTTGGTTACATGTTACCACTATATTCAGTGACTTTGTGCACTCTATAATAGGTACAAACCTGCTTGATATTTATCTGACGAGCAGGTTAGTGCACTTAAGTGTTATGATGTAAGTAATGGACACAATAATGCAGTGTGTGACTACGTTTTCATCCTTTTTAACAATATTGTATGTCTGTGGATTTTTTTTAATTTGGATTGTCTTTTTATTGAGAAAATTGTAATTAATCATACAAAAAAGTATTTCTACTGCACAGGAACTAGAAAAATTATATTGATTTTCTCTGGCAGCAGCAGAGACACACATGGATTTGTAGGTCTGGCTTGACATTGCAACTATCACCTGACCGTGTAACCTACACCAATATTATCCTACATTGTGCTTACACACAAATACATATCTATTCTCATGCTAGTTATTTGGAAAGCATCACATTACCATCCTATATTCATTTAAATCCAGACCTAATTGCATTGCCAGTGCTAGTCTCTTAGGGGGAATAACTTCCTATGAACGATACTAAAAAACAAGCTTGTAGTAAGGTGTATACATTAAATCTGCCTGTAGTGAGCCTAATATAGGTGAGGTACAAGGCTTCCTCTTGCTGGTAATCTCGGTAATTCACAGACTATACATTTTGCAATAACCACAGTGGCAGGCGCATCCCTCATTTCTAACATTGTGGCAGGCGGTGCTCACTGCACCGCCCGCCACAATGTCAGAAATGCATGCATGCATTTGCATACACGAAGCTGCAGGCACCGCGCGGTGCCTGCTGCTTCGTGTATGCAAATGTAGGGGTGGAAAAGCGGCGGACGGTCTTTCCGTCCGCTGCGGTCCCCCCGCCATACTAATATGGCAGGGGGAATTCACTTGCGGATTTCGGGCGGATTGCCCCCGCCAGGCCGGCGGTGGCTACCGCCAGCCTGGCGGGGGCAATCCACCTGACATACTAATGGTCCCCTTTGAGTCCTGACACCTTAGATAACCAAGTTAATAAAATGATTGACAAATTTAAGAATAGAGGATACCCCCAAAAAATGTTGGATAAAGCAAATAAACACTGTGCTACCAAAAGACTAGAAGAACTACTTACGTCCACACGGAAGACAGAGCATAACAAAAGAATGGTTCTAATTTCTCAATTTTGAGCACACAACTTAAAAAAGATATGCCAATGCTACAAGTGGAACCTGATTTTAAAGGGATTTTTTCAGAAAGACCACTATTTGCCTAAGAAAGAGGAAAGAATGTTAAAGAAATGCTTACATGGCAATCCATTCCAAGGACCATTGAGACATACAAAGGGACTGTCCTCTGTTTCAATTCAAATAATTGCAACAGCATCATCAGAGGTTCATCGATTCATCATCCCAGGAAAGGAAACAAAATAGATCTTAAAGTCACTGCCTGCTGTGACTCCACGTACACAGTGTATCTACTAAAATGTCTATATGGACTGGCATACATCAGAAAGGGTGAAAGAAAAATGAAAATCAGATTTAACGAACATAAAAGTAACATACGAACAAAACATTTAAAATGTGTGCTCATCATACATTTTTTGAGTATAGTCACAATATTAGTCAACTAAAATTTATGATCTTGGAAATGGTAGATATTAGACAAGAAAGAGATAACCACAAATTCCTCCTTCAAAAAGAGAACTATTGTATAAGAAGATTGTACACATTAATGCCAAATGGTATGGATGACAGGATTGAATTCAGATGCTACCTGTAAACCACATGGGGACTATAAATTGAATCACTTTACATGTTTTTTTTATTTTCAGCTTTCCTTTATTAACGATTTTATACTTGGATCTTATGTTTTCCCCAACAGTGTAACATATTCTAAAATGGCTGCTGTAACAATGAATATTTACTGAGACATTAATGTTATGTACTTGTTTTGCCTTTTATTATTGAGTTTACTGGATATTTTATGTGTATTTATCATGTTAAAATCCGTTTTTTTAATATATTTGACACTCATTTGGCTTTTGCACGATTGACGCTTGATAACACTGTACTGAGATGGCCCCCACGATGGAAGATAGTCCTTCTTTCACAATTATATATTTGTTACCTGCATGGTCTTCACATTATTAAAGTTACAACACCCTATTCTAAGTTGGCCCTCACGACCGAGTATTGTCCTTCTTTTAGGGTTAGTAAACTGGAGTTGTACTTTACTTCAGGTATAGCGTGTAGCTGATCTACTTCGTAATGAATGTGTTCAGAAGTGTTAGGACGCGTCTTTTTTGATCGAAAGTTCCGGTAAGTAAAGGTGTATGTAGTGTAAACTTGCAGCCCCATAACAGGAACTCGAGTTGCATGCCGCAAGTATTGATGTTCACTATGAAGCGGACCCTGATCTCAATTTAGTTTATTAAATTCCTTGGGTTACTGTCATTTGACATTTTTTAGTATTAAAATGTTCATCACATGGTGAGATGTTTTGAAACTGTGGGAGTGCTTGTAACTGTTTAATTTGACTTTTGCTGGTTCACGCAACATGATTGATGTTTTTGCGCTTTACTTGCGTTGTTTCACACTTGGAGCACTTATGTTTTTTACAGAGTGATTATCTTTGAGGCTCTATCTTTTGTCACTATGTTTTCACCCTACTGCTGTATTCACGTTATTTTATTCATAATACCTGTAATTTGGTATGATTAACAAATATTGCTTCAAGATCATCCGATATGGCTGTTATCTGTATTTTTTTTTGTAGATGTTAATCCCCTGATGAAGGGCTAAACCAGCTCGCAATGCATTGTGATGGGATTAGAAATCGTAAATTCTCGCATATTTGGAATTTATTTAATGAAAATGTATTATTCATGAAGATTTCCTATTATTGGTTGGTGGAATGTAGAATACCGAAAACCACCATTGAAACTAAATATAGCTTGAATTGATCCACGGCTTCGTGATTTACTGTTATAAATGTTATGCAGGCCCTTCGTATAGGGACACTGAGCAGTACTCATGTGACAGCAGTGTGTGTGTGGAGGAAAAACGGCGTGAGTTAATAGCGAGTATCGTGAGTACAGTGAGGTCGCTGTAAGTGCAGTGTGAGCAGTGTGTTAGTATGAGTGCAGGTTAAGAGTAAGATGAAAGGGTGTGAATGAAGGGTAACAACGTGAGTTATTGGTGAGTAGTGTGAGTGCAGTGTGATCGCTGTGAGTGCAGAGTGAGTGTGAAAGTGAAAGATGAGATAGAGGAGTGAGTTGTCTGACAGTTGGATGTATTTCCAAACACTTGTAGTAACTCAGCATGTTATTGATGAATAAATGACAGCACAATACATGGCAACACAATGCTTGCCATTACAATGTGGTTGTTACATTTCAAGTGCTGTTACAATGTGTTACCATTACAACTCAAACTTTTACCATGCATATGCCTAACAGCAAATTTTGTTTCAGTCTCAGCCGAGACCTTGCTCACGGGGAACAACTAACAAACAAAAAACGCCATTACATTTCTGCACATTTAAACAATTAAGACCCAACTTCCTGTTACGGTCATCTATTGCATTATGGTATTCGGAGTTTTTGTATGTGCCATGTTATCGTTAATCCTTGATACTATTTTCGAGTTAAAATCACATTATGGCAACATACTTGCATGATTCTCTTTATTGAGCAATTCTCTGTTGCAATTTGGATTTTTTTCTCTTTGATGTTGCTTATGTTGTATTAACAAAATAGAGAGGGATAATATTAGTAAATAAAAATTATTGATAGTTATTAAACCTTTGAACCATACAAGGATTTTCATAATTTATTTCTGTCAACCCCGGGGCATGAATCCTAGTTGCCTGTTTCCACTCATGGTGCCTCAACAAGCTATGCTATTTCCTGGTGCTACTTTTTCTTTCAGTTCTGAGTATTTCAATGCTTAATCCGATATTTTCACTGTTAACCCGCAGCCGCTCGCCACTGGGTTTATAATTAGGATTATATGCATCCCAACCGGGTGCCTTACCAGGTTTTTTATACTAGCGAGCAGTGAAAGGGGGAGCCTGTTTGACTAGCCCCATGGTGTTATGTTACTGGTTCTGCGCTACCATAATTTATGACGAACACGTGTTTATTGAGTTAGTAATGCCCTCCAGTGGGCCATTGTACTCTGACACATCTATGGGCTGTACCCATGTATTACTTCAATTACACCCTTTCTTTTGTTTCTACATTCTTTGCCAGTAATTTGAGCTCATTTTATCCTTCATTCTAAATACATATCTTTACAGTAATCTTATATTGTATACCATCCCTTCATTCGTTGCTGCCCTTAGTACATAGAAGGTTTCAATATAACATATATACAATTTAAAAACAAATGGAAGGGAGGTTAGTGTTCAAATCATTGTTGTCAGTTTATACACTTATATGTAGTATCACTTAAAGCACCCAGCATTTTTTGTTCATCACGTTTTATTTGATCCAAGTATTTTTGTTTGCATCACAGATGTGATTGGAGCTCCTCATCTTGATTCAATCCTCTCTGGGTTAGAGTTCGAAAATTGAGTATATGTTTGTATTCCTTTTGCCGCAGGATTTTTTCTCTGTCTCCACCACAGGATTGTTGCTCCACCTGTTCCACGGCATAAAAAGTTAGTAGTTTCCAATTCCCACTGTGTTCTTTTTCCATATGCTTTGCTATGGCATTACTTCTATCAGTGTTCACTGTTGCCCTAACGTGTTCTAGTATCCTTTTCTTCAGCTCACATATGGTGCTGCCCACATATCTGAGCGGACAGGGAAACTCCACTATATAGATCATAAATTGATTTTTGTAGGATATTCTCTGTTTAATCTTCCAAGTTTTTTTTGTTTGCCATCTCAATTTCTTTTGTATTTTTCGCTTTGGTACAAACTTTACAACTCGTTCATTTGTGAAATCCCATGCTTTGTAACCATGTTGTCTGTTCAGTTTGGTTTCTAAAATGGCTGTGTACCAATGAGCACAAGGAAATAGCGTTGCTGGTTGAGGCACCATGAGTGGAAATAAGGAACCGGAGTTTGTGCCCCGGGGTTGACAAAAATAAATTATGAAAATCCTTAAATGGTTCAAAGGATAATAACTACCAATAATTTTTATTTACTAATATTAGCACTTTCTCTTTTGTAAATACAACATAAGCAGCATCAAAGAGAAAAAAATCCAAATTGAAACGGATCCTTGCGCAATAAAGAAAATCATGTAATTGTAATGCTACTATGCAAGTATGTTGCCATAATGTATACCCATGTGACCAAGACCACGGACGTGGTCGAAACGCATTGTCGTTATCTGCAAAAGAAATAGACTTACCTGCTAGAATTGATTGTGTGGGCTCAAGTAATCTGTTTCGCTGGATTTCGTTTCTTGTGAATATATATATTCCCCGACCTTGCTCTCTCTCCCCTGGCGCAGCCGAGCACAGCGCTCTCGCCGGCCGGGAGAACGCGGAACCGCCATCTTGGGGGGAGGCAGGGTAGCGCTCCAGCTCCTGGACGCCTCCCACCCTCCTCCCACCGCTAGATGGAGTTGGATAAAAAGAAGGGCTCTTCCCGTCCGCGCAGCGGGCGCGCCGTTGGCGTGCCGAAGGCGCGCCTAAGGCAAGCCCGTCTGCGCCCGTCCGCGCCGGGCCCGCGCCCAGCGCCAGTACCCCTGCATCTCGCTCCCCTAAAATCGCCTGGACCTCTGATCAACTGCTTCAACTTCGTCAAGGCACATGCAACCCCACAACTTGTTGTAAACCTTACAACCTGGACGAGACTGCTTTCTCCTGCCTACAATGCAACTTCACTATCCCCGTTATTCACAAATCGCCTCATCAGCCCTTTAGTGTTTATGGCCAGCCCCCGGTCACTATTAAAGCTGCCTTAATCAATTGTAGATCTCTTCCCGCTCACGCCACTGACATCTGGCTATCGCTTGACTCTCACAATTGGGACGTATTGTTTCTCACAGAAACTTGGATTAAAGACTCGTCCAAACCGGACATTAACTTGGCCATACCCCCCGGTTACTGTTTCGTAGGCATTAACCGTGAAAACTCTAAGCCCGGGGGGGGTCTCGCGGTAATTGCGAAATCCCACCTTAAACTGAACCTCACCAAAATTCCCAACTCCGGCCTTATTGAAGCTGCACATTTTACGATCACGGACTCTGCAAGTACCTTTTTTGCCGGTATCCTGGTCTATAACCCCCCTGCAGCCTCCATCTCTTCTCTCCATGCCCTGGTACACACTATTGCAGATTTCTCACTCAAACACTCCCACTTTACAGTGTTGGGGGATTTTAATCTCCACATTGATAACCCGTCTTGTACACAAGCCTCTTCCCTGCTGGAAACTTTACAAGGACTTACCTTGCCCCAATTAGTCAAAGGCCCTACTCATAAAGCAGGCCACACACTAGATCTCATCTTTTCCAATCACCCTGATATCTCCGTTCTTTCCCCCCTCCCCCTGACTTGGACCGATCACTTTCTTCTTCCCCTCACTATCACTATTCCTCCCCCTCCTCCCCCCTTTCCCCTTAACAGAGACCGTGGTCGCAAATGGACCAAAGTCACCTGTGAGTCCTTGGTTGCCCGTTTTCAATTCCAACTCAATTATTTGGAAGATCTTGACAAAGAAACTGTAAGATTTAACACGGCCCTTTCCTCTGCTCTTGACTCCGTTGCCCCTCTCGTCCCGTTGACTTCCTCCAGATCTCGTCCCTCTGCCCCTTGGTTTTCCCCCCTGCTTCGAGAGAAAAAGAGCAAATGCAAACAGTTGGAACGTACATGGAGACGGGACTATGACCCTCTAGCCAAACTGGCCTATAAATCTGCCCTGAATACATTTAAAAAACTGAAACGTTCAACGATGAGAGCCCACTTTTCTAATCTCATTCAACAGGCGCAGAACTCTTCCAAAACTCTCTTCACCATTGTGAAAGATTTTGTGAATCCCCCTGCCACGCTAACCCAATGTACCCCTACTCAAGACCTGTGTAACGGACTCTCGGACTTCTTTCAGAACAAAATAATCAAACTTTCCTCCTCCTTTGATAGCGCCCCTCTTAACCACTATTTCGACAATCCATGCCCCTCCCACTGTTCCTTTAACTCCTTTAGCGATCTAACCCCTGACCTAGCGTTATCACTGCTACATAAAGTCAAATCCGGATCACCTTTGGACCCTGTCCCCGCTAAAGTAATGGGCAATCTTGCCCCTGTCTTAGTCAATCCTTTTCTCTCCATCTGGAATACCTCCTTGTCCCATGGTCAATTTCCCTCTGTGTGGAAACAGGCTAGGTTACTTCCCATTCTGAAGAAACCCGGCGCTGACCCCTCACAATTTTGCAACTACCGGCCCATATCGCTTCTGCCTAAACCTGCCAAGGTACTGGAGAAAGTGGTACAGAAACATTTGGCGCAGTATTTTGAATTGAATCAGTTGCTACACGATTCTCAGTCCGGCTTTAGAACCGGCTACAGCACCGAGACGGCGTTGCTGGAGGTCTCCGAAATTGTCAGGGAATCAGTGGATAGGGGCGAGGAGGCCATGTTGGTCCTCCTCGACCTATCCGCTGCATTTGACACTGTTTCCCACAGCATACTTGTAACCCGTTTACAACAGTTAGGGTTCGGTGGTACAGTCCTGGCATGGACCAAATCCTTCTTGTCCAGCAGGTCTCAGAGGGTACTGATGCACCCTTTTGAATCAGAGGACAAATCTCTCCTGTGCGGAGTGCCCCAGGGTTCCGCATTAAGCCCTTTATTGTTTAACGTTTACTTGGCCCCACTCGCCAAGGTAGTAGAGTCTTGGGGTGTCAGGGTGGTCTCTTATGCTGACGATACTCAGCTTGTCTTTTCATTTAGAGACCATTCTGACTCCCTTTTCTCCAACTTTAGATACTGCCTTGGTAATATCTGCACATGGATGTCTGCTAATCATCTTGCCCTCAATACCGACAAAACTGAGGTACTCTTCTTCAGCCAGAAAACACCCCCCCTGCAACCCTCTGGTGGCCCTCCGTCTTGAACCCTCCCCCCACACCCGTGCAGGCTGCCCGCAACCTTGGCTTCATATTTGATAATACCTTGTCTGGTAGAATTCAAGTCAACAAAGTTGCAGGGGCCTGTTTTAACAAACTGCGCATGATCAGGAAGATTTTTCCCTACCTTCCTCAAACATCCCGCAAAACGGTTGTCCAGGCACTAATCACGGCACATCTAGACTATGCCAATAGTCTATATGCTGGTGCCCCCCAATATCTGATTGACCGTTTGCAAATCATTCAGAACGCCGCTGCTCGTCTCATTGGTAATACCCCTGCCCGTAATTCGGTCAGAGCATACCGGGATGAGCTACAGTGGCTTCCCATAGCCCGGCGTATCGACTTCAAAACCCTGATTCTTGCATTCCGTGCAATTCATGGTACTGGCCCGACCTATCTGAGCAAACGACTCAAGATTTCATCTTCAGTAAGACACTTGAGATCCAACAGCCTTCGTCTACTGATCGTCCCAAGATTCAGGCTCTCTCGAAGTGGCGGCAGAACTTTCACCGTCACTGCTGCCAAGCTCTGGAACAGCCTACCTCTTGACCTCAGGTTCATTGAATCCGAGCCAGTTTTTCGTCGCAAACTAAAAACCTGGCTGTTTACTAAACGCTAATTAAATGCCTTAGCATTCCTTTTCACTTTTTTCGGATTTGAACTAGGCCTCTCTCTTTGGGGATGCTCTGGTAATCTTAGCGCCGGGACACCTCCGCCGGAGGTAGCCGCGCGCTTTACAAGCTACTAAATAAATAAATAAATATATATATATATATATCTCGCAAAGCAAGGAGAATCCAAGAACAAAGTCTCCACCAGCTCACTGATCTGTTTGCAGAAGTGTTTATTTACACTGCAGAAAAGGACTATATGTTTCAACCACGTCCATGGTCTTGGTCACATGACCTCATACCCAGTTTCATCTCATTTAAAGGTACATGGTATTTATGCTCAACAAGAAAGATTGGAGCTGTTCCTCTAAGAATAGGGCCATCCACCAAACAGGATTAGTGGTGGATGGTTGGGCTGTAAGGGGAATAAAAGGAGAAGTGGGGAAGAGGAAAAGGGGATCGGGGATCCCGCTTTTGCAGAACTAGGGTCCTCACACACCCAGCAAGCTAGGTGTCATGCTTCATCATTTGGACCTGCTCCTCGTTGGACCGGCGTTGCAATGTCCAACGGGCACCCGCGAAGGGGCTCTTTATCAGAGATCTTTTGTTCCTTAGCCGTATGATGAAGTTGAGGGGTGTGGCCCGTGGTAGTGTAGATAGTCAAGTGGTGCAGTGAGTGCATGGATGATTAAAAAAGGTTAGATAGTCCAAGTAGATATATTTATTCTGGTTGGTAATCCACCTTAGTAAAAAACAAAGCGGAGTGGTAGTTCCCTCTACACTGGATGGTGCTTCTAATGAAGTGTAACCAATCAGTTCTCACTACATGTAAACTAATCATGCAGTCATTCTAAAGGTAAACAAAGTGTGATCAGTGGAAAACTGATGACATCCCTTAGGGCACTCCAATTTGTGGTGAAATCCTCCTCTATTATTCAAAAGATGATTTCAATAGTTTGAAATCATTTTGAAGAGTTTATTTTCTCCTTTTTAAGTATAACACGTTTTGTCCAAAAATCAATAAAGTTTCCATTGAAACCATATATTCAATTCCATTTTATACATGATTGAATCAGCTCCGATGCATTTCGGGCTATGCCCTTCGTCGGGGAGCATCTAAACAAAAAACGACATATGTTGTTCTAAGTATGATATCACACATAAGGAATAATACATAACTAAGTTCATAACTAAAGGTATAACCTTAATGTGGCTCGTGAAATTAATTGGCAACCAAAAAAATCAATTAGTCATCGACGGTTTAACGGAATAGGGTGAGTATTTATGTGACAGAGAATGAGAAGGAAATAAATCAAGCTTTAGAAGGTCTCGTGATCGACAGGGGTAAATAACATGCTGTAACGAGTATAAATAATGGTAATGTGAAGACGATTTAATGTGATTAAGCCAGCTCATCCCGTGTAGAAATATGGTAATGAAATGAAATAAAGTGAGCATAGTAAACACATGCTGGTGAGGGTCACAAAGTTAACAAAGGTTGAAAAATACGCCATGACGCGTTTGAGTAACAGTGATGGAAAAGTTTTAAAACGACTCGTGCAACAAATGTGCCAAGTGTTCGTGGTCGTGGTAAAGCAGGTTTTACTTACTCGTGTACTCAAAAGATGGTGACATGGTCGGCAAAGTCTCGGGTTCGCGAAAGTGTTTATTACGGGGAAAGTCCCTAATCGGGTTTCTTATGAGTAGGAAGTGATGCGGTCACGTGGGTTAGTAAACGTGGTTATAGAACGTGGTTATAGAAATAGGACTGGAGTTGGTTGCACCGGAGTGTGGCAGAAATCAATGTAAAATGGATCTATTGTGTAAAAATCACAGTTCTAAATGGCGATCATATAGTAATGTGAAAAAAATGTGAAAAAATACATTGTAACAATATTTAAATAAAATGAATTACATGTTGATATATGTAAAATCCATAATTATGGGCCAACTGGAGTATCAGAACAGAGCGCCCATAGAGTATGGGTTGGAATAAATCTATAGGTAGTTCACAAGTAACATGCAAACTCAATGCGTTCATTGAGTCCGTACGGTTTAATCGAGTTCAGTCTATATATCCAATGATATTCACGCTGTAATAATGTCCTGTTATCTCTTCCTTCTATTTTGTCAATGGTTTCCAACACCATGAATTTAAATTGTGAAATGTTGCGGTTAATTTCAATGAAATGGCTCGCTACAGATGATTTAAGATTTTTGGTTCTGATGTTCGATTTATGCTTGTTAAGACGAGTCTTGAGTTTGCGTTCAGTCTTCCCAATGTATAGCATGCCACAGGGGCATTTGAGTAGGTATATGAGGTTATTGGTATCATAAGTTGCTGTTACCCTTAATGGTATGTCATATCCTTTCATTGGATGTGTAACTTTCGTTCCTGGAATGATGTTGTGGCAATTGTTGCATGGTCTTGTCCCTCGTGAGGTCATTTGATTTTGTTTGGGCTGCTTTAAAATTTCCCCTAGGTTCTTTCCTCTCGTGTAGGCAAATAAAGGTCTAGATTTGAACATATCTTGAAAATCTGGTTCAACTTGTAACATTGGCCAATGTTTTAATATTATGTTTTGTACAACAGACTCACATTGAAATATTTAGATACGATGACCATCCGGTCATTATCTGTTTTGGCTCTGGGTTGTTTTAACAAGTCGATGCGTTGAATTACATGTACCTGGTTTTTCGCTGTGTTCAATATTTGTTCTGGGTAACCTCTTTCCCTAAAACGGTCAAGCATTTCCTCCGTTCTTATTTTTGCTACATCAGGGTCAGATGTAATACGTTTCACCCTAAATAACTGAGATTTGGGTAAATGTCTTTTTAAAGATGTTTGGTGGAAACTTGTGTAATGTAGTAGATTATTGCGTTCTGTGGGTTTTCGAAAGATATCAGTTGTGATTTGATTGTCCTTCAATGTGATGAGGGTATCCAAAAATGTAATAGTTTGAGGGTCTATTGTCCAAGTAAATTGGATTCGTGGGTTGACTGAATTTAAATTAATTAGAGCTTGTTCCAAATTTTCTTTAGTGTCCTTCCAAAGGAAGAACAAATCATCGATGTAGCGCACGTGCATTTTTAGGTGGTTTTTCCATATTGGGTTGGTCCAGATGTTAGTATGTTCAAACTCACCCATGAAGGTATTAGCGTATATTGGAGCTGCGCTATTTCCCATACTGGTGCCTACGAGTTGCAGGAACCAGTCATCTTCATGTTTGAAATAACTATGATACAAAGTAAACATAGTTAATTCCATCAAAAATACTTTCATTGGTTCATCCACTTCCACTTCCAGTTTGAGAATTGCTTGTTCAATGGCTTCAATGCCTTCCTGGTGTGGGATTGAGGTGTAAAGAGAACTTACATCTGCTGTGCATAACCATCATTTTTTATTAGGTTCTGTTTTGATGTTCTGTAGTTTACATAAAAAATCTGTAGTATATCGGATATAGCTAGTCAGAGATTGTACCATCGGTTGGAGAAGGCGGTCCAGATATTGACATATAGGTTGGTGAATGCTGCCCCAAGTAGATACTATCGGTCGTATCGGTGGGTGCATGAGGTTTTTGTGAATTTTTGGAGCTGCATATATGGTAGGACTTCTTGGGTTAGTCTTAATTAAGAAATTCTTGGTTCTCTGGTTGATTACACCTAGGGTTAGTGCCTTATCCACGATGTCTTTCAAGATGGTAGTGTATTGTGTCGTTGGGTTTCCTGGTAATCGCATGTAGGTGAGTTCATCAGATAAATGGTCTCCGCTTTGTTTTTTACTACGGTGGATTACCAACCAGAATAAATATATCTACTTGGACTATCTAACCTTTTAATCACCCACGCGCTCACTGTACCACTTGACTATCTACACTACCACGGGCCACACACCCCTACTTCATCATACGGCTAAGGAACAAAAGATCTCCAATAAAGAGCCCCTACGCGGGTGCCCGTTGGACATTGTAAATGTAAATGTGGATGTACTTGTACAGCGCACTGCGACTCCATGGAGTATCCTGGCGCAGAAGACCGCTGGGGAACCCGTCCTGGTTTTCCCTGTGAGATGTTCCCTTTCTGGGTATCTCCAAGGTGAAACCAGGCATCCCCGGCGTCTGTGGGGGGCCGGTGTAGAGATGAGGCAAGCTTAATGCCCAGAGTTGCCGAGTGTGTTGCCTGGTTAGAGTAGGCACCGAGGCGAGAATTATCGAGTCAGTTTTGACCCTGGTCCACAACCCTGCCGCGTCGGGAATTGAACCCTGGTCCCGGGCCGTTCTCTGCTTACGGGTCTGCCACCTCTAACCAGTGAGCCACACTTCTCCACATTGCAGCGCCGGTCCAACGAGGAGCAGGTCCAAATGATGAAGCATGACACCGAGCTTGCTGGGTGTGTGAGGACCCTAGTTCCGCAAAAGCGCGATCCCCCGATCCCCTTTTCCTCCGCCCCACTTCTCCTTTTATTCCCCTTACAGCCCAACCATCCACCACTAATCCGGTTTGGTGGATGGCCCTATTCTTAGAGGATTGCGAAATAATGAATTAGCGAGGGTGGGTGGTGCACAACGATGGTATATGAAAATTTATTAACAAAGTTCCGTTGGTTTTGGGTGCTCTCGTGGGAGGGGTTTCCGTCAGAAAACGCCACTGAATGCAAGATAAGTCGTGTATGCATAAATATGCTAATACATCCCCTCAGGAAGGATCCCAAACCAAGAAAGAACACCTAGTTATTAATATCTCTGATACTATCATTCCACAACATCAAATCAATCTACTCGAGAAAGGCACATCATTCATTCCAGTGGCACATAGTAACTTGCTTGAACTTGAAGTCAACACTTTCAAATTCACAAGAAAATTAAGATTACGTCACTTTTTTGAGAACATAGTACCACCAACCATCAAAGACAAACCAGATGAACTCCGAGGTCTCCGACCTCCCAGCACATATCAAGCTCCCAGCAGTCATAAGTGCATTGACCTGTTCGAGAATTTGGTACGCAACAACCTTTCCAAATTCAACTTCAAAAACAAACGAAAACAACAGAATCTTACCATCAAAGACCGAGACACTCTCAAAGCTTTAGCCAACAATCCCAAAATTCGTTGCATTAAAGCAGACAAAGGAGGGGCCCTGGTAATCCTCAACACTACTATGTACACGCAACGATTATTCGAACATATTCAGGATTCCAACATCTATATGCCACTAGACAACAACCCCACTAAAGAGTTCCTGGAGACCTTAACTAACATTGTGACCATAGCACAACAATCAGGAATTATTGAGGAACGCACCAAAAAATACCTACTGCAAGAACACCCTAGGAGCCCAACTATACTCATGTGCCTAAAAATACACAAAAATCTCCATGATCCTCCGTTCAGACCCATCGTGTCAACTAAGGGATCCATACATGAACCTACCGGCAAGTTCATCGATAAATATTTACAGCCCTTGGTCACTGGCACCACCAGCTACATCAAAGACACCACCGACTTCTTAAACAAGCTCATCAGTATCTCCACCAATGACAATGAACTCCTCATACTATGTACTGCTGACGTCAGCTCTCTCTACACCTCCATACCCCACCAAGGAGGCATCGAAGCCATTGCATCAGCGCTTTTGAACAGTGACATTCATGAACCTATGCAATCCTTTCTCATGGAACTAATGATTTACACTCTATATCATAGCTATTTCCAACAAGACAATCAATGGTACCTCCAGCTATCCGGAATGGCTATGGGAAACTGTGCCGCTCCCACGTATGCGAATATCTACATGGCGAACTTCGAAAATCTACATATATACCAGAATCCCACTTTTCAAAACAAAATAAAAATGTACGTCAGATACATCGACGACCTGTTCCTCATCTGGAAAGACACTAAAGAGTCTCTCAACCTAGCACTTAATGAACTCAACACCAAAGACCAACGTATTCAACTTACTTGGACCATCAGTGACACTGAAATTACATTTTTGGACGTCAAGATTAAACAAACTGAACATGGATTCACAACTGATCTATACAGAAAAAGCACCGACAGGAACAACACTCTTCACTTTGCCAGCTTCCATCAATCATTATTGAAGAATCATCTACCGTATTCCCAGATGCTGCGGGTCAAACGCATAGTGTCTGATGAACAAACCTATCAAGCACGCATCAATGAAATGCACAACCGCTTCCTTGATAGAGGTTATCCTCAACAGGTCCTCAAACAAGCCATCACCCGAGTTGACAAAACAACCAGAAGCGAAAGCCTATCCAAGATTCCGAAGCAGACGAAAGATCGCACAGTATTAGTTTCTAAGTTCTCATCTGCAAGGTCCACATACAAAACCATCATAATGAAACACTGGCCGATCTTACAACTTGAACCTGATTTCCAGGGGATCTTTCAGAATCCCCCCCTTTTCGCCTACACTAGAAGCAAAAACCTCAAGGAAATCCTTTCACAACCCACACCCACACCGAAACAACACAAAGGAACCCTACCATGTAGGAATTGCAACCACTGCAATTGCATAATCAAAGGCAACAACATCAAGCATCCCATGAAAGGTAACACCATCAAACTTCATGTAGATGCTACCTGTGACTCTATGAACTTAATTTACGCCCTGAAATGCCCATGTGGCAAATTATATGTTGGCAAGACCGAGCGCAAAATCAAGACGCGTCTCAATGAACACAAATCCAACATAAGGTTAAAACTAGAAAAATCCAACATTGCTATGCACTTTGCTGAAGCACGCCACACCATCGCACAACTCCAGTTCATAGTGCTAGAAACCATCACCAAAAGAGAAGGAACTGACAACCACAAAGTACTTTTGAAACGAGAATTGGAATGGATTTATCTCCTGCAGACTCTTAAACCACATGGTCTCAATGATCGAATTGAGTACATTTGTTACTTGTAAATATGCACTGCTTTGTCTCTCACTGTGTTTTACCCCTAGGTCATGTTTTATTCCTGTTTGTTTTCATGTTTGTTATATTGATGTTTCCTTCTCTTGACATATGATCCTCTTGACTATTCCCCACTCTAAGATGGCCGCCACGGCGCACCCTTTCCACACAGTCCCTCGTCAGTTTCACCCACCCGCCCGTATTTACCAAACCGCTATCACAGCTCACTCCATGGACGCCTGCCACACCGCCGCAGTAGCGAGCACCGCTACCGTCGATATGAAGTAAGATTTCAGCATACCTCCCTTTTCCCTTCACCTTTTGGCCCCTTCCCTCGAGGATCACTGCACTCGCGTTCACATCCCCACCTTTGATTTTTATGTCACTGATCGTATGCACCCTGCCCCTTAGACACGGGTTAATGTCTGACCACTCGCCAATCCCTTTGTAATACATCGTTTTGTAACATGCTTTTCACCGCTCCACCACCCTGATACAGACCTTTCTTCCTTTCAGCGCTCCTTGACAAAGGGCACATCCCGAAATGCATTGGAGAAGTACGCGTTCATAAGTGTAATACTGATGAATTACCTAACCATGGAATGATATGCCATTAATATCATTGGAAAAATAATTCAACGTGAATATTTCATAATATAAGAATAAAACGAATTTGAATCAATACCTGTTAAACTCTTTTGAGCATTCAAGGTGTGCCTCCAGTGGGGATGTATTAGCATATTTATGCATACACGTATGTATGTATGTATGTATAGGCATTTATATAGCGCACTACTTACCCGTAGGGTCCCAAGGCGCTTCGACCGCTGCGAAACCCTTCCTGGCTTCCCTGAGAGATGGTCCCTTAATGGGTATCTCCAGGGTGAGACCAGGCATCCCCGGCGGTCTGGTGGGGCCGTTAGTGAAGATGAGGCAAGCTAATGCCCAGAGTTGCCGAGTGTGAACGCTGATCAGAGAGGGCACCGAGGCGAGAGAATTATCGAGTCCGCTGACCCTGGTCCAGAAACCTGCCGCGCTGGGAATCGAACCCTGGTCCCGGGCCGTCCTCTGCTCTCGGGTCTGCCGCCTCTAACCAGTGAGCCACACTACTTCACGACTTATCTTCCTATTCTTAGAGGAACAGCTCCAATCTTTCTTGTTGAGCATGACTCAGGTGGGCCTGGTCCCTGGACCTCTGTAGGAAGGTGGCTACCTGACTATGGTTACCCCAGATTGTTTGCCTTGTGTTTAGCTGGTTTTTGACTTAGTTGGCCTAGTTCCCTGCTAATCAGGGCCCCAGGCTATCTGCTCTCTCTGTAAAATGGATTCCATGTACCCTAGGTACATACCACAATTGGAAATGGACTCCTTATCAGCCCCTGTACCATGCACTATAGGTGCTCAGGGCATAGGTGCCACCAAGGCCTACCAGGGGCTGCAGCATATCTTTTGCCACCCCTGGCTGGTTCTTAAATTGACACAACTGGCTGGTCACTCAGCTGGGGCAAGGTGGTGTAATCACCCCTTGCTTAGGTATAGTATACCTATATCTAAACCTATATCTGGACACATATAAACCTGTGAGCCACTCCTATGGAAGGCCTCATCAATCCTGGAGGCAGAGTGCGTGGTTTAGTGTGAGATGGAGCTCTAGCATGAGCTGAGCCTGTCTGCAGCCGTCGGGAACAAATCCCTAAGCTGTTTCAGGATAATGCCATACCATATACTCTTAAGTGCATTATAATCCTCGCGGTTATATAGCAACTTTAGTTTGGCTTTATCAAAACATGTCGTGTAAGGTGTCATACGATTTGGAATACTATCCCCTCGCCAGTTCTGGCGACGGGGATAGCATTCCACCCCTCTAGAGGGAGAAGACATGTTACTTTACTTAAATGCGGTTAATTTCTAAAAGCGCCTCAGATCCACAAAATGGATGCTTCTGCCACAGACACAAGTCTGACCCCCTGAAGCTGACTGAAACTCAGCCAAGGGGGCCTGGACAAAGGGTTTCCTGTCGCAGGGAGGTGTCACACCCCCCCAGACAGGAGATAGTGGATTGTAGCAGGGAGGTTTGAAAGAAACCAGACACTGCTTGGGGCGCACAAGGCTGCCCCTTGCATAATCCGGCCAAACCGGTTCTGGGGCACCCCAGCCCCCGACCCAGCGCGGCCTGGATCAAAGGAAAGGGGTGTAACCACCCCCTTCCTGGGTCCCACCCATAGGAGGGGACCTAGCAGGTAATCCAGCCCCCTAGATTGGTATAAGAATGGGATCAGTGCCAAAGGACTTCAGATTATCCTGATGAAACATAAGAAACAAAACTCTGGACCCTTTGACATCCTACTCGACGTAGAAGACTGAAGAATCTCCCTTGTGGTCAAGGAGTGACCACCCTGTGCAAACAGGCACCATCCAGCACCTTGACGTCTGCTTTGTTGCAGTTCCCGCCAAAACTCGAGCAACAGAGATCAACGAGATCAAGCTTGCCTGCCTTCTAACAGCCCGATTCACAGTCCCTGCAGAGCTGAGACCCGTGGAGGCGACCGGAAGCGTGGGGCATGCCATCTTGGAAAGACCATGAGACGCTGACCGTGCAGCCCACGAGTGACCCTCGAAGCTGTACACCGGGGTTTGAGAAGCCCTAACTCTGAGCCACTCTTGCATCGAAGTTCAGCCCTCCACACTTGACGAGTGCTGCGTGGGGCCCTTCTGCTTCTTTTGGCTTAACGCATTGGCCAGTTCCTTGCCACCCGGCTTGTGGCCCCTGTGCCAACGAAAAACGAAATACAACTTGTGATTCTGGTTGCTCCAGACTTGCACCAGCTCCCCTGAAAAGGAGCCCCCACTCTGACCTTCCTGGTCTGAGTGAGAAGCAATCTTCCGGTTCCGCGTGGATTGCTTTTGCCAAGTGTTGTTTGCTCCAATCTTGAAGCCGACAGCGCTGACGGCGAGAGCCTTTGTAGGACAGATCGTGACCTGCTCCAGGACTTCGTAGATGCCCCAGAGCCCACGTGACAGCGGAGAGAAGCTCCTCGACAACCACCTGATTGCACCCGACATTGCCTGGTTCCATCCTGGTTCCACCCTGGTCACTGCTGAGTGACCCAGACTCTGTCCCCTCTGCTTTCAGGTACTTTTCGACTTTGATGCACCCTTGGATCCCACCGGACACTTTTCCTTCCCAGCGCCTGCAGCCTCTTCAGCTTCAAGCACCAAGAACCAGCGTGACGAAACCCGACACTACTTCGACCCTGTGCACCCGCTTCCTGTGGGTGAGGTAACATTACAACGCCGGTGTTCCCACACTGGTACACACCTCTAGGGTCTGTGTCTTAAGTTTTGTCTTTCTAGGTTCAGCGGAAGTGTCCTTAAACTCTATTTGTGTAACTTTTACGCACCATTGGCTAACATTGGTGCATGCGTGCGCTTTCAGCGCTGCACCCGAATCCCGCGGGCTTTTCCCGACTTCAGCATTGCTTGTCCCGACTGCTCCCAGCGATTCCCTAGGCCCTAGGCCTAACCACTGTTCGATTGGTATCTCTTATACCACTTGTTTAGTATATGGTTTGAGTGGCCCCCCGCCCTCATCCATAATTGTGCAACTTTGTATGTTATACTGTGCTTTTGATTTAACGCTTGTGCCCCTTTATTCATAAAGAGTACTGGGGATTATTTTTAGTAATAAATACATATATTTTTATAATATATACTTGTGTGGTGTCCTTTCATTTGATATTACAGGACTGTGATTGGTAAAACAACTCGCTTAACACGACCTCTTGAGTTGAGCCTTTAAGGCTGCTTAGTCTATGCTACCCTTAAGATAGCTTGTCTATAAGGTTGACTTACAACCAGACACCATAAGGGGATATTTGGACTGATACAAGGTGGTTCCAGAATTGGAAACATCATATATCAGGTTAACTTCTCACAACCTCTTTAAAAAGCCCCCACCTCTGTTCCCCCTACTTTGTTGAGAAACGTGGTATTTATGGCCATCACATGTGATGATAGACATAAAAACAATATTTATAAAAACAGTACAAATTTACATTGTGACATTACCAATGAAATGATGCATAATCAATTCAAAGTGAAATTTGCATGAGAATTTGCCTGCTCAGTGCCCATAATGCAGTCCATGGAGTGCTCGGTACGTATTTCTAATTCCTAGTCAGGAGTGACAGGAGCTGATATGGGGTGCAGTGGGCGACCCTATCCTTTGCCCAGTTCATAGCTGGTGGTGTCTACTGGTACATCAGTACGCGGGGTGTTACTGTGGGATAGGGTTACTCAGGCAACAGTATCCACAGGGGCTGTTGCTTTTAGGCTGATATCAAATAGTTGTATTCAGCCGTTGTTGTGATCTTTGGTTCAACAGAACTAGCAAGGAGATGGCAGGGATTCAGATATAGTACCTTACTCGGGTATTCACACTCTGGGATTGAATTGCCCAGTTAGGATGTGTGATGTTGCTGCCCGGACTCAAGTGTGTAGCTTTGTGATGTCAGAGTCCAAGAGTCTATAGTAGACAGCATAGTGATGGCTATGGTGATTAGGAGTAGTGAGGAACCGAGGCATCTCCATCCACTCCGATGCACATCATTTTCACGAGGGTGTCTAGCTACAAGGTGTAGCACTGCTACGTGTATCTGTAAAAAAAACTAAGGAATACAACAGTTAACATCAGCAAAGTCGCCCCTGTTATAAACAGATCCAGGTCTAGAAATGCTTTACAACGTTCGCATTCATGCAATCATATGGGCAAAAGGTTCAACGCATCTTCTGGATAAACAATCAAAACAAAAGTGTGTATGGGAAAGAGGTGGGGTGTGGGTGATCTGCCAAAAATTGCCAATATGTCTGCTTGTCTAACCTAACGATGAGAATACAACTCTTCATCTACATTTAGTCCATCTGGGAATTTTGTGCCAGCCTGTAGGATGAAACGAGATTCTAATTCGCAGAATGCTGCTTGCTGGTTGCCTCCTCTGGGGTTGAGGTTTACTGTGTCTAGCCCAAAGAATCTGGCTTTAGTTCAGTCACCCTCATGTTTCTCAGAGAAATGCTTGGCTGTGCTGTAACTGTGGTCTCTATTAGTGATTGCCCTCCAGTGCTCTAAGATTCACTTTTTAACTTGGAAAGTTATGGAGCCAATGTACCAGAGGACACAAGGGCACAGAATGGTATATACCACAAAGTCTGTGTTGCAAGTGATCAATTTGGGAATCATCCAATGTGATTTTGTTCTGTCTAAGGTGCTGCTATGTCTGCAGGTTTTACAGTTGCCGCACCTTCAGAAGTACTTAGCTTGTTTGAGCCAATTTGTCTCCTTCGTCTGGAGATGACTGTTTACGAGAAGGTCTTTGAGTGAGGCACTTCTCATGTAGGTCATGGATGTATTGGTACATACTCTGTTCCTGTAGACGGGATCCTGCCTAAGAATTTCCCATCTGTTTTTCAAGATCTTACGTAGCTGGGCTGTCCGGCTGCTGAATCTAGTAATAAACCAGATAGGTTCTTTAGTAGCTTCATTGGGGATTCTCTCAGAAGTCATTTTGGCTAGGATCTCTTTTGTTGATTGTTGCTCCACTCGTATCTCTGCCTGTTTCAGTGCCTGGCGGTAGTAGCCCCTCTCTCTGAACCTTTCTCTCATATTGTGCTCGGTTTGTTCATAAGCAATGGCAGTGTTGCAGATTATATATATATATATATATATATATATATATATATATATATATATATATATATATATATATATATATATATATATATATATATATATATTACTTACTGGCGATAGCCAGTAGGTATATATAGTTAGGATTGTTTTCCATAGGGAAATCGCAACATTCTATTGGGAATAACTTTGGCGCCGGTTGAAGAATCTTCCTGAAATTTTCCTTAACTTTGCCTCGCGGCGCTCCGCTCCTTCCCTGAAAGTTTGGGGGGGATTCATCAAGCGGGGGCCGAGATAAAAGGGGGGTCCCAAAACGTGTTTTCCCCATGTTAATTTCCATAGGGCGGTTGGACTCACTTTTAGCCCGAACGGCTGAATGGTTTTCCACCAAACTTGGCAAAATGGTAGGGACTGGTAGCCCGATGTGCCTTTGCTATGTCTCAAGATATGTGCTCCAGTGGTTTTTACGAAAATTAACTTTGAAAAAATATATATTGGGCTACATTGGGCTATATATATGTTAGAGCCCAAATGTAGCCCAATGTAGCCCAAAGATGGCCACCAGAGACAAAAAAAAACAAATGTAGCCCAAATATCAGCCAGATGTAGCCCAACTATAGCCCAATGACACAATGTCCCAGAGTGTTCTAAAGAACAACTGGAACGCTAACAGTCTTACTTATGACAAAAGTATGGCACACCTGAATCTTGATTGGAATAAAGTGGTAACACTTAATACATTTAATTTGAAAAGGAACAAAATGAGGGGTTTCATTTTGCCATAGAAATGTTATATATATATATATATATTCACTGAAAAAACCATAGGTTACACACCAGTTATAGTTAGGAATTAGCATTTAAAAAACCTTTGAAATTCACTGAAAAAACCATAGGTTTCACACCAGTTAGCTGGAAATTTTACTCGCATAAAACCATTGAAATTCCCACGTTACAGTTAGTTGGACTCACTATAACTTGCACGTCTGCAATGCACTGCTGATGACGTCACATATTACATCACTCATGCATATATTTAAATATTTAAACATTACTCGCTAATATATGTATTCACTAAGATACACTTAATAAGCCAGTTAACCAATCAATTTTTTTTTTAAAACACTGAAAAAACCATAGGTTTCAGGCCTTATATAGTTAGGAATTAGCATTTAAAAAACCTTTGAAATTCACTGAAAAAACCATAGGTTTCAGGCCTTATATAGTTAGGAATTAGCATTTAAAAAACCTTTGAAATTCACTGAAAAAAATATAGGTTTCAGGCCTTATATAGTTAGGAATCAGCATTTAAAAACCTTTGAAATTCACTGAAAAAAACCATAGGTTTCAGGCCTTATATAGTTAGGAATTAGCATTTAAAAAAAACTTTGAAATTCACTGAAAAACCATAGGTTTCAGGAGTTATATAGTTAGGAATTAGTTTTTAAAAAACCTTTGAAATTCACTCAAAAAACTATAGGTTTTAGTGGTGTTATAGTTAGCTGGACATTTTACTCATACAAAACCAATGAAATTGCTCCTATATAGTTAGTTGTACTAACTATATTTCGCGCACCTGCAATCCACTGCTGATGATGTCACATATTAGATCATTCATGACATGGTCAGTGACATCACTGATGACATCTCAAATGACATCACTGATGACATCACTGATGACATCATCCACGTGACAATCACATACACCTTTTCATACACTATTACAAGTTTTCATCACTGTTTGTAAAATACAGAGTATCATATTTAAATCCATTGTCACAGCAATACAAGTATCTAAAAATCCACTCAGTGATTCATAGATGTATACACACATCTAATCACTTACCTATGGATTCACTCATACATGCTGTCAATGAACAATAGAACACTATCAAAAATACTTATACATCTATATCGACATTAAACAACAGCACGCATCCTATTTACATATGAAGTTATCCTACTCACTTATGCAAACAATGGATCATACTTACATATTTACTTAGCAAAACACTTATACAAACACCACTTCTTCTATTCATTTAGATAGTAAGTCATACTTAGTGAATTATAAAATCATTATTACAAATATACAGTTATCCATACAGTCACTCACACAATCATTGTGTCTTATGTATACTTATTTATATACAACAACTGACACATACACTGCCTTTTATTTTTCTAGTTTGTTGGACCTGTACCTTTGAGAAATATATTTGCTCATCACCACACCAATAAAGAGATTCCCTCACCCAAACTGTTAGAACATGTAGTTTTAACTTCATATATCTACTGAATCAACTATTCACACATCTTTGGACAGTCACACACCCGCCACCGAACCACACACACTTTCACACTCCCATACAAATACTCAGTTAACTAATCAATAACTAATATAGACTTTCACATAGCTAGTAACCAACTGTAGAATCAGTTTACACAACAACTGACAAAGTGATACAGATATTCACACAGTTTAGTCACTAGCCACTATATTTAGTGAGACATTATAAATTGGCCAAGTAAACAGTCAATTACACTGCTACTAAATCCTCCATCCAAATATTTATTTATATATATCCACTCATTCTTCAATGTAAATTGCTATATATATAATGCATATTTAAATAACGAAGCAAACCACATTCACTGGATGAAGGCATCAGTGATGTCATCAGTGATGTCATTTGAGATGTCATCAGTGATGTCACTGACCATGTCATGAATGATCTAATATGTGACATCATCAGCAGTGGATTGCGGGTGCGCGAAATATAGTTAGTACAACTAACTATATAGGAGCAATTTCATTGGTTTTGTATGAGTAAAATATCCAGCTAACTATAACACCACTAAAACTTATAGTTTTTTGAGTGAATTTCAAAGTTTTTTAAAAAACTAATTCCTAACTATATAACTCCTGAAACCTATGGTTTTTTCAGTGAATATATATATATATATATATATATATATATATATATATATATATATATTTCGCTGTAAAATACTTACATTTCACACTGAAGCATATATATATATATATATATATATATATATATACACACACATTTCCTTAAAATCCCACAACCCCCAACCCATATCCACCCTAAAATTACCCTTCACACCCTAAACCTCTTACCCCCATAAACCCTATAATGACCCTTACCACCGCAAACCCCGGCCTTTACCCACCCTAAATGTTTTAATTTCCCTTGCCACCCCTAAACCTCCACACTAAAACCTATTTACCCTTGCTATCCAACAATCCTTACCCATCCTAAAACCTAAAATGATCCTTAGCCACCTGGAAACCCCTACCCACCCAAAAACCTAAAATTAACCTTGCCAGTCCAAAACCCATACCCACCCTAATCCCTAAAATTATCCTTACCACCCCAAAACCCCTACCCACGATAAAACCTAAAATTACCCTTGCCACCCTAAAACCCATACCCATCCTGAACCCTAAAATTACCCTTGCTACTCCAAAACCCATACCCACCCTGAAACCTAATTTACCCTTGCCACCCTTAAACCCATACCCACCCTGAGCCCTAAAATTACCCTTGCCACCCCAAACCCCATATCAACCCTGAACCTTAAAATAACCTTGCCACCCTAAAACCCATACCCACCCTGAACCCTAGATTTACCCTTGCCACCCCAAAACCAATACCCGCCCTGAACCCTATTATTACCCTTGCCACTCCAAAACCCATACCCACCCTGAATCCTAAAATTACCCTTGCCACCCCAAAACCCATACCCACATTGAACCCTAAAATTAGCCTTGTTACCCGAAAACCCAAACCTACCAAAACCATATATGTTGATTTATCTATTCTGTTTTGTATGTTTATACCCTTTGTTGCATTATCTGTAATATACCCTATGATGCATAATTTGTAAAACGCTCTGATACCGTCAGTGGTCATGTTTGCGCTATATAAAACTTTCAAAATAAAAAAATATATATATTTGTACCTTATAATTGCTACTATGGCTTAATCAGGAATGGAGGGAGGGTGGAGGAAATAAATAATTTGTTGAACATGAAACAAACATTCAGTCTCATGATTAGGGTTGCAGCTGACCAGATTTCTTCCGGCACCCCCGGTATTTTGATGTCCCCGCCAGTACAAAAATATGCAAAATCACACTAGGCCGGTATTGTTAACCTTTATCTGTACATACTTTAAACAGCAAATATACATTGAAAATACTTCTACATGTGTTCTAGGGTATAAATAATGATCCATGACTAATAATTAAAGTAAACAAAGAGAGAAAAGTCATGTTACAAATGAATACAGACAATTTTGTTTACAGTCCTTTGCAGACTCTTAAGACAACAAATGGCTGGAATGTTTCTTTTGGAAAGGTGGCAACCCTACTTCTGATATGCCTTTTCACTAGATGTCTTTTCCCACCATGGCGTCTAAGTAAAATACAAGCGTAAACATTGGCCGTGCGGGAGGGGTGGGGGGTGTTCAAGGGGGACTAGGTTGGGGAAAAGCTTCATCAAGGGGTTCACAAAGGCATGGAAGTGGTCGTACTCAGGTGAGGCTGAGGTAAGACACCAAACACTGCCCAGCCAGCACACAGCAGCTCAAGAGCTGTGTGCGCCCTGGAAGCTGCATCAGCCAGTGCTGAGACGCAGGAAGTGGGGGCGTTAATTGGGCTATTAGGACTCAGCACAGCTACACCTTTCGACCATGGACCACCAGAACTTCAGCTCAATACCCCGTACCCCAGAGCTACACCCCCCTTTCAATGTCCGGACTCTCAGGACTTCCGTTCAGGCGGCACCAGAGCGCACAGAAAAGGGACCCATATTTTGAAGCGCTACAGAACTATTCGGAGAAGCGCTATAAAAATTGTGCCGGCTGGTAAGTGTGGAACCCGAGTAAAGTTCCCGTGTTGCTTCGTGGTGGGCACATCAGGGGGCACTGGCTGGGGCAGAGGAGCGTTAGTGGCACTTTAAGGGACAAGTGCTCGCCCTGCAACAATTCACTGCGGAGTTTGATGAAACCCTGCTTTGTCTTTCTGCCCCACAGCCCCCTTTGTACAGCGTCTAGACAAGCGACCCCAGCGCCCAGGGCACAACAATAAACACAGCCCCGGGTCTGCGACCGATGCCCCGCAGCTGAGCCCTTCGGCGCATTGTGTGCTCTGCGCGGTACTGTCTCTTTAACTGCCTTCTTTGTTGCTGAAAAAAGCGCAATTAAAAAGGGGCGGGCGGGCCTGCCAACCAAACTTCGCTCTCTTCTTTCTCCGCTGGGCAGCAGTTCCCGCGTTCACTTAGACTCTAATATTTTGATTTCTTGGGTGCGTTTCACCGAGCGCTGGGTTTTGTGGCGCTCAGTTCGTGGCGCTCAGTTCGTCCCGTTGCGGCTGAGAACTTTCGATTTTCCCCCAAGGAGCTGCAATAAAACGTAGCTGGTTGCAGAAGTTATGGGGGAACTTCTCGTCATCTCTGTGCAGCGTTCCATCCCGGAGGAGAGGGCGAGCACCTCCCCGTGCTTGGCTGCTCACGTGTGGAAGTTATCGCAGCCCTAGGTCTTCGCAGGCGCAATTTTTGGACACTTTTTGAAGAAATTGTTGGAAAGTTTAGCGCAGAGCAACTGCGTAGCGATTGGCTCTTCTCCTGTAAGTATCACATATAACCTATACGCATAGCATTATTGTTAACTGGTTAATGGATTAAACAGTGGATGATTAGAGATTTGCACTCCAGTTGGCTTCATCTTCAACATGGTTTGGACTGTTTAAATGTCTATAGTTCTCTTTCGGATTTCTGGGCTAAAATATTGGCAACTAAGCTCAGAGTGGACTTTGCGTCTGTTGTCTTAACTGACCACTTGGCCTAATGTCATGCCCGACGCCTTCACCCGGTAGTGACTGTTTAGGCCAACGTCAATGTCCACGCTGGGATTTTGGAGGCAATGTGTAACATGTTCATAATAAGACTACAAATCCCAGAATGCAATGCACAGGTGGCAGTAAATCCAGGATTGGCTGAAGGTGTTCCATAGAATGGAGTCACTGCTGAACTATATGAAAGTGTGCTCATTCTGCTTTGCACCAGCTCAAATTTTGGTCGGGTGTTACTTTCATAGGGGTACCATGCATGAGCTTGTCAATAACTTCAATTCAAAGCGCCAAGAAGCAGTTGATTCTGGGTTGTACGTAGAACTTTATTAACGTCTTGCCATATTCTCTGTTGATATCAGTCTCGCCGATGTGGGGTGCTTTTAATTGTTGTGATCGGCCTCTATTTAATGGGCACAATTGTAGATGGTACGTATTCAGGTGCCTCCGTGGAAAAAAAACAAGCGTTGGCAGAAGCAGCTGGTCTGGCCTTAAGACCATTGGTGCAAGTTACTATTTTTGTTGCATACGCCACAAACCTAAGAGAGAAAATGAAACTGTGACTACATTTGGCAGTCCTGTGCTTGCATTAGGAAATTTGTAATGGTTAAAACAATGTGAGCTGTCCCTATCACGCAGTTGTAGTCAGAACAGGTAGAGAAACCCTTTTAGCTTCAAGGCGCACTGGCACAAATTGGGGAAAGATAATGCACGATTGGCATTCGATTACTGTAATTTAAAAAGCTAGTTTCAACACTCGTGAGTTCATTTTTGTTAAAAAAAAGTAACAGAAAGGGAAAGGAAAAAGCATTCGAAATTGTACGCTTTGTCCTACGAGTCCTGTTACTGCACTTATTTAGGCTTTTGTGTAGTCCACACGAGATCGTTAAAAGTGCTGTAATTCACCGTGCAGCAGAGACCGCTGCTACAATGGTCTGGCCTCTTAACCCACCCCATAAGCTGCGGTGGGCTGAAGGAAAATATGAATAACAGTTGATGAAACAAATGGACGAACTCTCCATTCGTGAATATATCTGTATATTAAACGAGGCTGGCGTGACAGGTAAAACTGTTTTACACCAGACCTAAAAATGAAAGGGGCTCAGGTAAGTATCTGAAATAGTCCCAGAATTCAGGACACTTACATCTCCAAGGAAATCGCGACGATGGCTGGACTGTCCACATGGTCAGAATATTGCGGTAGAAAATGTAGTTTGAAAAGAGATAGGTTATGCAGATTAACCGCGTTCTTCCTTAAATGCTGTTTCACCAATTCCTGTCGGATAACTGGAGCGTTTTTTTTGTGTGCGCATATAATCCAATGTGCTTTCAGCGCTAATGCATGCCGCCTCCCCTGGCACAGTCCTGCCATGCTATTTGCATTTTTATTTTCGGGATGTCTGTATCCTGGCACCCTTCTCCTCGGGTGCACAGGAATTCTGCACTTCCTACGGACACACATAGTTGCACAGGCTATCGGAATGTTTGATGCACCCATGGCCGCCCCTCCCCCTTCTTGCAGGCTTCTTTAAGTTGTAGGACGTGCCTGCCGTCCTTAAATAGCTCGAGCTGGGCTCTCGCGGCCGGGCTTCCTTCCCACTGTACGTGTCAGAAATCCCCTCCAGCGGGTTTCCGCTCTTACGCACACTTATACAGAAACTCTCAAACACAGGCACAAATATGTTCCCAAACTGTGACCCACTATGACATCTTTCACACATGACTCCCTCTGCTGTGCCCCTCGCTCGCACACACTCTGTCTCTCACATGCCCCCCCGTTCAGAGCCCCATCCCTATGAGTGCGCTGCACTGCCCGCTCCGCTGCACGTGCTTTGACCGCACAGGCTGCCCATCCCTTCTCGAGTCTCTCTGCACCCGCCGGTCCCTCCCACCTACAGCCTCTTGTGTCTGGCTGTCAGTGCCGCTTCTAAAACTCCCACGTCACTTGTTGCCACTTTGTCACACTTGCGGCACTTAGAGCGCACACAGCCCGCGATGCTGTGGCTCGACCCTGTGCCGGGAGGAGCCTGTGTGCGCATCTGAATCTCTCATCACCGCCTGTAGCGCCTGCCTGTGTTTCACGGAGGATTAAAATTTAGGTGACGGGAGCTCCGGGTCCGTGTTTATCCCGTCTGCAGCCTCAGCTGCAGGGCGCAGCGGGGAGAGGGGCAGCCAGAGGGGCTTTCGGCACAATATTTACTTTATTTTTATTTTCCCGGACTTCCTCTGGGCTGGATCTGAGTGCACGGCACTTGTGAGGCTGCTAGCCCCGACCCCACAGTTTTTTTTCACTCCCCCTTTTATGCCCGTGAATGCAGCTGGTGAGGAGAACCCGTTGTCTTCGGCGGCCTGGGGTCAAGGGCAACTGTTGCTTGCAGGGGTGACCAGATCGGGATACTGTGAACGTACGAACTGCCCTGTCGGTGGGCGTGGCGGAGGCATAGTGGCGGCGAAGACGAAATTCTACCCCGGGTGTTAAATATTTCTGCAGATGGAGCGGCAGCAGCAGGGCGGGTTGGAGCCCCCCGTGTTAACATGCTGCGGCTGAAATTATGATCTTTTTGTGTCTGATCGGATCCCCAAGTGGCAGCAGGTGAGTGGAACTTACTTAAAAGTGAAAATAATGTTAATAATTCATTGAATTAGATCGTATACGGGGTTCTGTCGCCACGACTATGGACCAAGTATGGTCCCCTATTTTTTTAAATTTATTTTAAATAGTGTTTTTCACCTGCACAGTTAGGCAGCTTTATCCAATACCGCCTCGCTTTGGTGCGCGCTGCTGCCGCTGCTCCACGCACTAGACATGCTTTGCTACTGGTGAACTGGAACTTTAATGCTTAAAACTGCAAGTCCCACAGTGCAACTGGCGTGAGCTATTCACACCTGATGTGGGGTGTCTCGGTATTTCTGGCAATGTAATTCCGGCTGTAAAGAGCAACAGAGAAGTATCCAGGAGCGAGGAGCCTGTGAAGGAAACAACTTTCAACGTAGCCTTAGTAAAACTCTTAACTATATATATATATATATATATATCAGGCTCAAACTCCGTTGCATTCACGAACAAAGTGCAGCACTCAAGGGGGGTAAGCGCCGAATTTCTTTAATCAGCCGCTTTCAGCAAAACAAACGCGTTTCGGACGCAAGTCCTTCGTCAGTGTCTACACGAAGCCTCGTGAGACGGCTACTTTTAACTACGTTCCACAGTATTTTGGTACGTCATTACAGTGTTTCAACGACATAGAAGATGGTATTGGAGTCGCATCAATGCTCCAGTGATAGTGGCAGCCATTTTAAGCGTTCTGAATGAACGGTTACTTCTATACATATTGTAAGATGTTCTTGCCGTGGATCGGCTTGTAGCCACAGAACTGGTATAGGTTGTAATAATGCCGTGTATCGGCAAGTCACCAGTTATCTCGGATATAATCCGCTTAGTAACTGGTGTATTCGTTACATAAGGCCGTGTATCGGCTGTTACCAGTTGCAATCACCTGGAGCAAGGAGCGACTCCCATACTTTCTAGCAAATATTTCCAAATACATTCAATCATCAAAACTGTCAGTACAGTATAGTAGCCACATGAAGTCAGTTAACGAAAGCACAGAATATACATAATTGATTTACATTGCAAATTAAATGACTATTTTATCACTCTTTATCAGGTTAAATGGACCATAAGTTCTTCACCCATATTTAAGCCTAAAGGGCTCTTTGTCTGCAAATCAATAATATAGCGTGATTCCAGTCTACGCAATCCCATTAATCTATCCCCCCCTCTAGGGTTTGCCGGGACATGATCGATGCCATAATATCGCAATAGATCCCTATTACTTTGGTGTTGTTTGGCAAAGTGCCTGGCTACTGGATATGTTGTGTCTTTATTGGTAATGGCACGCTGATGTTCAAGGATTCGCATCCTCACATTATTGATGGTGCTCCCAATATATTTTAACCCGCAGGGACAGGTTAAACTGTACACGACATATGGGATCTGGCATGTAATAAACTTCCTGATCTTTCTGGGATTTTTTAGACCTGGAACGTCATAAGACAGTACACGTCTACTATTCTCGCAGGCTTTGCATTTACTGCAGGGGAAGAAGCCTTCCATGTCTTTCAAGGTACCACTATTTTTAGATCTGGGGGGCATAAGATGACTTTGTACAAGTCTGTCTTTCAATGACTTTAACCTACAAAATGTTACCAGGGGGCGAGGTGGAACATCCTTCCCTATAATGGGGTCCAGACGTAGTATGTGCCAATTTTTTGTCAGAATACTTCTTAGATAATCGGCATTGTCGGAGAATGAGGTTATCATTCTAAATTTATTACTTACTTCCGACTGCACTTTATTATCTTGCTTGCTCAGTAGATTGGCTCTCGGGATTTTTAAAACTCTGTGGAAAATCTGATCTAAGAGAAAAGGATCATATCCTCTGATAATGAATCTCTTAATGGCTTCTCTTGCAGTGTATACAAAGTCAGATTCCCTTGAGCAATTACGTCGTAATCTGAGTAATTCGCCATATGGAATACTGCGAATCAAAGGCAATGGATGACTACTTTTGGCATGTAAGGTGCTATTACCCGACGTAGGTTTTCTGTACAATGATGTTTCTAATGTCCCCTCATTTATAAAAACCTTCAGATCCAAATAGTGTACTTCCTTTCTACTCATCTCACTGGTGAACTTCAAATTCAGATTGTTCCTATTCAGATCCCTGATAAAATCTTCTGCCTCTTTGAAGGAGCCCCTCCAAATAACAAACAGGTCGTCTATGTAACAACGCCACACAACTATATGTTTGCCCATTTGGCATTATCACCCGCGAGGGCCACCTGCTCCTCCCACCAGCCCACGAATAAATTCGCGTAGCTGGGGGCGAAGTAGGTGCCCATCGCAGTCCCGGATATTTGTTTGAAATAGTCATCCTGAAACATGAAAAAGTTGTGTGTTAGGCAGGATTCTAGCAGTTCAATGAGCATCACCCCATGTTCAGTATATTTCATGGCTCTTTGATCCCAAAAATATTTTGTTGCCTCTACACCTTGGGCATGTCGAATAGATGTGTAGAGTCTTGTAATGTTAAGAGTTATGAGTATATAGGTGGTGTCCCATTTGATTGTGCTGATCTGTTCTATGAAGTCTTTGGTGTCCCTTACGTAAGACTTCAGCAGCACCACCAGTTGTGAGAGGAAAGAGTCGATATAGACTGAAAGATTCTCAGTGAGTCCTCCCTTGGAAGAAACAATCGGTCTTCCTGGCGGGTTGACAAGATCTTTGTGCACCTTTTGGTAATTGATAAAAAGTTGGTGTCATAGGTTCTGGGTTCCTCAAAAACAGGTATTCATTGGTGTCCAGCATGGATCTATTGCGCCACTTGTTTAACAACTCGTGATATAAGTTTATACTTTGTAGATATTCTCCCTTATTAGTTTTAGTATAACATAGAGGATCCATCAGTTGTCGCATTGATTCCCGACAGTATTGCTCTCTTGAAAGCAACACAATGTTGCCTCCCTTATCTGAGGGTTTTTACAATAGTCTCATCATCACGACTCATCTCCAATATCGTATCGTATAACAATCTTTATTTCGATCTGTGTGATCATAAAAGATGTACAAACAATCAACAATACAATGTTTAAAACTGTAAAAGGGGTTAGTCAATTTAAAGTCCATGAAGTGGTTCCTAGCTTTTTAAAAGAAAAAAGTGCATCTTTAAAATACAATCATTTCAAGTCTTTACAGTTAAATTCATAAAAATATTATAGGGAGAATTTGATCAAGACACAGTGGAGTCATTTATAATCCTTGCACGTACTCTCCACATAGCTGCCAGAAACTTCGCCATTGCAAATACTGTGGGCGCTGAAAGATCAGTTTTAAGGACTCTATAGGCTGGGGCATAAGTTCGAAAGCCCAAGTTCCTTAAATATGGCTTAAGCCAAAAGCTCCTAATGTTGCGATAGGCTTTGCAAAATAGAACCACATGAGCATCGTTTTCTAGTTTGTAGTTGCACGCGGGGCAGTTAGGTGAGGCCCTCTTCTCGTCCCAGTTCTTAGTAAGCGATCTCAAGGGAAGAGAGCCATATCTCCATTGTAAATAAATTTTCCTAACATATACAGGAGACATTGTGTCAAGGACATATTCAAAACTGTAAGTGTCTTTTATTTTAATGAATATGTCGTTTAGGGAGCCCTCCCGAATTGAAGTAATAGATCTCTGGAACATGAAACCATAGAAGAGTTTGGAAAGTGCTTTCCTGGGAAGCCTTAGCGATGTTGCTTGTGGATCATTCCATAGCTCTGGGATTCCGAGGGTCATACACATGTCTCTCATGTACATGAGCCATTGGATTTTGGATACAGATATCGTTCTAAGAAGCTCTTGCAATTCGCTTCTATAATGGCTTAGGTCTTGACTACTCCAGAGGCGCTTCCAATAAGTCAGTGGTTTGAGGCTCACTTCTTCGCTAATTGGGCACAGTGCCAAGTCCATTCTTAGCGGAAGGAGTGGAGTACTTAAAGGAAGAGCCGTCAGCTGTCTAATAAAGTTGTTCTCAGCAACTTGAATGGAGTGTAACGGTGTATGGCCCAATAGTTCTGCCCCATAGATAATACCACCCCGCGCTTGGGCCTTGTAGATTTGAATTGCCGGTGCCAACGGGCGAAAGGGGGATTTTCTAGCGATTCTAGTGATTGCACCCGCCCTCTGGATTAGTTTAGTGGTTGCTTTTGTTTTGTGCGGCAGCCAAGTTAAGTTGTGATTGAGTGTTATGCCCAAATACTCAATCACATTAACTCTCTCCAGAGGTGTATGCCCTAAACGTGGATTTGGGCAGTTTTTATGTTTGCGGCTCAGAATCATAAATTTTGTTTTTGTTGGGTTTATTTCTAGGCCCCTTTTATTGCAAAAGTCCAAGAATCCATCCAGGATCCTTTGCAGCCCCATTGGCGTTTTTGACAGCAGCAAGGTGTCATCCGCAAACATGATCGCGGGCACCCTGCTGCTGTTCAATAGTGGCGCATCAATATTAGCGATTTTACTGAGGTGCTCTATCACCCCGTTTGTAAACAGGCAAAACAGGGTCGGCGCCAACACACACCCCTGCCTTACACCGCGTTGGACAGGGAACCTATCTGTGAGCCTGCCTCCCTTTCCAAACCTTACCCGGGCGTAGTTGTTAGTGTGGAGCCTAACGAGAATCTGTAGAATGTCATCTGGGACACCCATGTCCTCCAGTACCGCCCACAACCTGGCCCGAGGGACCAGGTCGAAGGCGGCACGGAGATCCACAAAAACTGCATACAATGACCCCTCTTCTATATATGCAGTTTTCCAGAATAAGATGTTTAATCTCAGTATTTGGTCCACTGTGGAGACACCCTTCCTAAAACCTGCTTGGAGAGGGCTCAAGATCTCGGTTTCTTCCATCCAACATTGGAGTCTATCCAGAATCAGCCTTCCGAATAGCTTTTGGCTGACATCAATGAGGCTAATCGGACGATAGTTGGCGGGGAGCAGAGGTGAGCCCTTTTTGTATATCGGTACCACCTCTGCTCCCAGCCAAGTATCTGGTAGCCTCATTCCCTCTAGGACTGCATTAAATAAGACCATCAAGTATGGAGCCCAGATCACAGGTTCCTGCCTGAAGAGATCGCCAGGGATCCCATCTAATCCCGGAGCTTTTCCAGGTGACAAACTCGCTATGGCCACCTCAACGTCCTTCAAGGTGAAAGAGAGTGATTTACGTGTGCTGGTGATACTAGCTTCGGGTGGTTGTAGCTCCTCTGCCTCGGGGGCGTATAGCCCCTGGTAGTGATCTTGCAACACATTGGCTGAAATGTTTGGCTCACTTGCGGATGGAAGATCTGCGCAACCGTGATTAATGATTCTCCAGAATCTACGGGAGTCCCTGCTAGCTAGGGACTCAGCCAGATTCTCCCAATGATGTGTGTCCCACTCGAGTCTTGCGTTGTACAGGAGTGACTTATAGGCGCGCCTTTTGGATTGAATCTCCAATGTACTACCTCCCTCTTTTATGGTCATGATAAGGTCCTGTTTTGCCAAACGGCATGAGCGATTGTACCAGGAGTTGTTAGACTGCCCTTGTGTTTTCGGGCGTGCGTTAGTGAAAAAAACTGGTTCAAGCTTCTGGGTCAAATGGATGTGATTTTGAACTAAGGCCTCATTTCTTTCCATAATGGACGGTAGGCCCCCTAGTTTGAAAGCCTCCTCAAGAATTGGGATAATCCCAGCATAGAGGGAGGTAAGCCTTTCTTCACTAAACGCGAGGGTGTCCCATTTTATCCGTCTCCTATTGTTCTCTAAAAGGAGTCCCCCTGTCTGTTTCTCCTCGCCAATCGCTTCCTCGCAAGGGATCATATAGTCTAGCTCCAGGGTGTTATGGTCACTATCCTGTCTTGTTGATATTTTAAAGTCAACCACCCTTTTCCATGACTTTAATTGTACAAGAAAGTAATCAGTTCTAGATTCCCTCCCTTGTCTATTATAAGTACATTGTGAGGGGATGTCGGACCGAGTACGGCCGTTGCAAGCCCTCAGCCCATGTGTGAGATTGAAGGTGTTAATCTGTACTGCCAGAGTTGTCCATGCTCTGGGAGGAGGTGCTTCCGTCCGAGGAACCTGCCAACTCGAATCCTCCTCAAGGGAGGGTCCATCGAGAAGACCAGGTAAGGGCTCAAAGTGGGAGTTGAAGTCACCCCCTATTAGGTAGGACAAATTCTCGGGGATAGTCTCCAAAGTGGAAGAGAGGAGCTCTATAGTTTTTGAGGTAGACCCATTTTTGACTGGCCTTGAGTAGATATTAATGACCATCAACTTCAATTTGCCTGGCCATTCGAGAACAACGGCCAATATATCTGGGGAGTCTACTGGATATCTTGAGGCTCGGCATCCTGTATCCGAGGCCACCCAGGTCTCCAAGCCCCCAGATGGTCTGCTTTTCCCACCCCATACCGCAGGGATTGAGAATGTATGGAAGCCCCGATAGTGGGTCTCCTCCCTTGACCAAGTTTCTTGGAAGAGACAGACACCGTTTGATTGTATTAATTCCGCCCATGCGTGTCTGTCTACTTTATTTGCCAGGCCTGCGACATTCCATGAGAGAATGTTTAAAGATTGTGGGGATTTTTGGGTGTCTAATTGCTTTGGCATAGAGATTGTATTTTCAGGGCAGTGGGATCTAATTGTTTCCCTCTCATCTACCAACAGGGCATCTCTAATGGTGTCCGATGTATGTGGAGCATCGCCTGGATCTATAGCCCTGGAAGTACCCATCTCCTGGGTACAGACTGGGGGGGAGCGAGTCTGAGGATTATTACCTTCTACGTGGTTTCGGGGTGTAAAGGCCAGCTGTCAATCGACCAGTTCGAGACAGTCATAGTGATTGTACAGCGGTAGAAGTGGTGGATGATAGACTCTTTGGGGCCACGGATCAACTCTGCCAAATCCACCCCCTCCCATCCTTCTTCTCGGGACAGTTTCCCATCCATGGGAGTCGCTATATATGTTTTGGCGGAATGGGGGTATCTGTGGTTGGATGAAGGGCGTCCTCCTTCTTTCCTGGTTACCTTGCCAGTTTCCTCCAAAGTTCTGCTGGTATCTTCTGCTAGGAGGCTTGGCCGTGTGATCATTGGATGGGTAAAAGAAGGATAGAGGAACAGGCTGGATATTGCTACCTTCGTCTTCCAATGATGGATTGCAGACAAAGGTGGCTGTTCCAGGGTCACCAAAGCTCACCAATAGGCAATCACCGCTGATTGATTTCGGACTCTTACCTACCCAGGAGACCCTTCTGACCATGCGGATATCGCTGGTCATGCCTCGAGGGAGTGGTCTGTGCGTTGAGAGCCAGTTGATGACCTTATTTTTTAGAGATTCTTCCGTTTCGTAGGAGTCTGCTTTTAATTCTGGTGCCCCAACTAAGATGACTGTGTACGGGGCAACCTCGGGTGGTAAATTTACAGTAACCGTTCTGGGCACCTTTGGCTTTTTGTGGTTGTCCCTGTTCTGATTAACATTTGAGGACGGTGTTAGGGAGTTCATTACTTGTGGGGTAGGAAGCACTATGGGCTTGTCTGCATTTATTTGCTGAATTGTTGGATGTGGCTGTTTGGGTAGACCAAAGGTCGGTTTTGTGGCTGGTTTGGAGTTGGGTAATAGCTGTTGATTAGTGATTGTATTTGAGATATTTCCACCTATTATGGGTGTAGTCACTATCGCATTTAATGTTGCAGATTTTTGGATATCCGGGCTACTACTATGTTGTGTATCAGTGGTGGGTGGACTAAACCCAGGGGCCCCAGGTTTCCAAGAGTCCATGATCTGCATAGCAGTTTTCTCTATCTTTATTATTCTTGCCTCCATTTTAATTAGGCGTGCTTCTAAGGGGCCTATAATTGACTTAAGGAGGTGACCTATATCTGCTAAAGTTATATCCTCTTCAGGTGACTCCTGATTTTGATCTACAGTAAGTGGTGTGTAGTCTATTGGGATATTGGACTGTGGCTGCTGCGAATGGTCAATGGCTATCACCGGTGAAGCTTTCTCCTGAATATTGTGGACAGGGGTGGGTAGAGAGGGAGTATTCCCTATTTGTTTTGTAAGATTTTTAGACTTTTTACCCCTATTTGAATGTTTCCCCTGTACCCTTTTTTGAATGGCCCCTTCCCGTGTTCCTCGACTAGTGCTAGGTGACCCTGGTGGAATTGTGTTGAGGCTTGCTACATTCGATTCCTCCCTGTTTGATACAATAGTAGCCTCCCCCGGATTTATGACTTCAGGCAGTTGGGCAGTCTGTTTTGAGGGCAGTGGCAAAAGACTCATATCGTCTATGTCACCTAGTGTGTCCTCAGTAAGGTCTAAGCCGTCAAATTGCTGCGCCCCACCCTGAGGACCATCTTGTTGGAAGTTTCCGAGGCGCCTATCTTCAGGGGTTTTGGCCATAGCTATAGCACCCAACGAAGAGCGCTTAACCCACTCTATCTCCTGAGAGATGCGTCTTTCCAATAAGTGGATATCGTCTATTAGGAGGGAGCCTGCTTTCAGGAAGTAATTATCAATTGTACCCTGAGTTGGGGCAGTTGATGTATTGGCGGTGGCTGCCTGGTTGACTTTACTCCTGGTCTCCATGTGACTCATGTTTGGAGTTAGGGCTGGGAAAGGGGTACAGTGGGAGATGTTGCTTTGGGTTGTTAAGTATAGTCCGTACCTGATGTAAATGGGGTAGGCCAGTCCAGTCCTTTCCGTCCTCGAACGGCCTCAAACGGCCCGCTCTTAGCCCGGTCTTCGCCCCGAGCTGCGTCCCGCGCTGCGGGAGGGGCAACGGAGGTTATAGGGGCGTGGAGAGCGGGGGGAGGGCCAGCAGGGAGAGCGGACCGGAAGCTGGAAGACGGTCTCGCAGGGACTCCTGGTTCCTGGAGTCCCTGCACGCTTGCAGCCCCGCTAGCGCCTCTCACCCGAGTTGCCCTGTGTCTCAGCACGCGATGCGGCACACGCGGAGCGGGTGCGGCGAGGTGTGGGCTCTGGAGAAATAAGCGCCGGTGGTGTCCTGTTGATTCACGGTGAGCCTGCTGTCTGCCAAAATTACAAAGTTCTCCCAAAGAAAAGGCGGTGAGGGTAGCTTTTCACTCCTCAAGCCGGCGGGGGGAGGGCCAGCAGGGAGAGCGGACCGGAAGCTGGAAGACGGTCTCGCAGGGACTCCTGGTTCCTGGAGTCCCTGCACGCTCGCAGCCCCGCTAGCGCCTCTCACCCGAGTTGCCCTGTGTCTCGCAATATCAGATCAGATTGTGTTTGTGAGAGATTGTTTCTATTGGGAGTATATTTCCGCCCACTGGTTCTAAATTCCATGAGGTCTTGGATCACTGCATCCGAAAAAGTATCTATGGCGTCGTATGGCATTTGTGCGTTGAATTGCGACGATGCCTTAAAATTAGTCGTAGGTGCTTCCTGTTCTATATGGATCCTTTTGGCTCTCATGATTGGATCGTTCATTTCATCCATAGTGTGTTCGGTTGCGAATTCTGTCATTGTCTCAATGATCCTAAGATCTCTCGTACATAAGGTGTCAGTTGGTTGTATAATTGATTTTTTCTTTGTCTTTTTATTCTCCGTTGTTACAGGTTTTATTTTGAAGAATTTATGTAACTTAATTTTTCTCACGAGTTTGAACAGATCGATTCTCGTCTGTGTGTAGTCCAGTTTTTCATTAGGACAGAAGGTCGGTATCTTCTTTCTCTTTGCTCAAAGTTTTTTTGGTCAAGTTGATAATTGTGAGGTTGGGATTGGTGCTTACCAGCGATTCCCTCTCTTCTTGCGGGTTTGAGAGATGGTTTTGCCTTTTCCCCTTCCAACCGCCTCTTCTGGTTGGTCTTCGTTTTCTGGGGGTCGTGATTTTCCACCCCGCAACCAACTTTGGCGTATGAGATTGAATTCCAAGTGAAAAGGTGTCTTGGAAACCTCCTTCGATGTTGATGCTGTTTCTTCACCTGACTGCTCTTCTTCGGTGGCTTCTGATTCAGAGGTTTCTACCCGTACATTTGGAACTGTTCCCTTCTTTTTGAGTGCTTTTCGTGGGGCATCAAACTTTTTTGAGAAAGTCAATATTCGGCCCAGGGCATAATCACGTTCGTCTCGTTCGAATTTTTCTTGTTTTCTTTGCCTGATTTTCAATTCGTATTTCACAAGACGTTTCTTCATTTCTTCCCTCAATTGCTCTTGTTTCGCATTATCATTGTCTTTTGCAATTTCTTTTTCTAACATTTCAATCTCTTGCATGATTTTGGTTCTGTCACTCCACGCAAACTTGACCAGAAGGTCAAGCATAGCCTTACAGGATGCTGCTGTTAATTCTGCCCATAGTTCTAGCAGTTGAGGGTCGGGATTCTCATAAGCGGGGACCGTGTAGATACGTAGACCCCGTGGGACCCTGTCGACATCCATGTAATTTTTTTAGGGAGGTGGCTTCCCACCACTTCCTAATCTCCCTTTCGGTGCATCTCTCCAGTTTAAGGAATAGGCTATGGAGTGAACCTCGTGCTTCTGTTCCCCCAGCTCCCGCGTCTGACGCCACTGTGACTGGCAGTGTCCGTTTCTTGAAAATATCGAGAGCCGCCTCTCGGCGATTATCTTCGTCGCACATGCTGAAAGTGCGGTTTTTACAGGGAAGCCTCCCTGTGTTCGGCTTACTTGCCCCCCACGCTTCAACTTTGGAATATCCAAACAATGTTGCTATGCAGCCAAAAGGAGAGAAGAAAAATGTTCTAGAGGCGGCTTACCCGACACCGGTGTTCAGTTCCGTGCCGTCTCGCCTTTTGTGTCCCTTTTCCTCTCTCGTAATGTTACAATTCCAAAGCGGTGCCCCGGTACACAATTAAATACGCGCTCCACTGTACCAAGATTCCCGGGTCACTCATCGGCGGGTGCTTGCTACGCGATGGCTCTCGCGTTCAATATCAGGCTCAAACTCCGTTGCATTCACGAACAAAGTGCAGCACTCAAGGGGGGTAAGCGCCGAATTTCTTTAATCAGCCGCTTTCAGCAAAACAAACGCGTTTCGGACGCAAGTCCTTCGTCAGTGTCTACACGAAGCCTCGTGAGACGGCTACTTTTAACTACGTTTCACAGTATTTTGGTACGTCATTACAGTGTTTCAACGACATAGAAGATGGTATTGGAGTCGCATCAATGCTCCAGTGATAGTGGCAGCCATTTTAAGCGTTTTATGCCATACGACGCCATAGATACTTTTTCGGATGCAGTGATCCAAGACCTCATGGAATTTAGAACCAGTGGGCAGAAATATACTCCCAATAGAAACAATCTCTCACAAACACAATCTGATCTGATATTGGAGATGAGTCGTGATGATGAGACTATTGTAAAACCCTCAGATAAGGGAGGCAACATTGTGTTGCTTTCAAGAGAGCAATACTGTCGGGAATCAATGCGACAACTGATGGATCCTCTATGTTATACTAAAACTAATAAGGGAGAATATCTACAAAGTATAAACTTATATCACGAGTTGTTAAACAAGTGGCGCAATAGATCTATGCTGGACACCAATGAATACCTGTTTTTGAGGAACCTAGAACCTATGACACCAACTTTTTATCAATTACCAAAGGTGCACAAAGATCTTTTCAACCCGCCAGGAAGACCGATTGTTTCTTCCAAGGGAGGACTCACTGAGAATCTTTCAGTCTATATCCACTCTTTCCTCTCACAACTGGTGGTGCTGCTGAAGTCTTACGTAAGGGACACCAAAGACTTCATAGAACAGATCAGCACAATCAAATGGGACACCACCTATATACTCATAACTCTTGACATTATAAGCCTCTACACATCTATTCGACATGCCCAAGGTGTAGAGGCAACAAAATATTTTTTGGATCAAAGAGCCATGAAATATACTGAACATGGGGTGATGCTCATTGAACTGCTAGAATTCTGCCTAACACACAACTTTTTCATGTTTCAGGATGACTATTTCAAACAAATATCCGGTACTGCGATGGGCACCTGCTTCGCCCCTAGCTACGCGAATTTATTCGTGGGCTGGTGGGAGGAGCAGGTGGCCCTCGCGGGTGATAATGCCAAATGGGCAGAACATATAGTTGTGTGGCGTCGTTACATAGACGACCTGTTTGTTATTTGGAGGGGCTCCTTCAAAGAGGCAGAAGATTTTATCAGGGATCTGAATAGGAACAATCTGAATTTGAAGTTCACCAGTGAGATGAGTAGAAAGGAAGTACACTATTTGGATCTGAAGGTTTTTATAAATGAGGGGACATTAGAAACATCATTGTACAGAAAACCTACGTCGGGTAATAGCACCTTACATGCCAAAAGTAGTCATCCATTGCCTTTGATTCGCAGTATTCCATATGGCGAATTACTCAGATTACGACGTAATTGCTCAAGGGAATCTGACTTTGTATACACTGCAAGAGAAGCATTAAGAGATTCATTATCAGAGGATATGATCCTTTTCTCTTAGATCAGATTTTCCACAGAGTTTTAAAAATCCCGAGAGCCAATCTACTGAGCAAGCAAGATAATAAAGTGCAGTCGGAAGTAAGTAATACATTTAGAATGATAACCTCATTTTCCGACAATGCCGATTATCTAAGAAGTATTCTGGCAAAAAATTGGCACATACTACGTCTGGACCCCATTATAGGGAAGGATGTTCCACCTCGCCCCCTGGTAACATTTCGTAGGTTAAAGTCATTGAAAGACAGACTTGTACAAAGTCATCTTATGCCCCCCAGATCTAAAAATAGTGGTACCTTGAAAGACATGGAAGGCTTCTTCCCCTGCAGTAAATGCAAAGCCTGCGAGAATAGTAGACGTGTACTGTCTTATGACGTTCCAGGTCTAAAAAATCCCAGAAAGATCAGGAAGTTTATTACATGCCAGACCCCATATGTCGTGTACTGTTTAACCTGTCCCTGCGGGTTAAAATATATTGGGAGCACCATCAATAATGTGAAGATGCGAATTCTTGAACATCAGCGTGCCATTACCAATAAAGACACAACATATCCAGTAGCCAGGCACTTTGCCAAACAACACCAAAGTAATAGGGATCTATTGCGATATTATGGCATCGATCATGTCCCGGCAAACCCTAGAGGGGGGGATAGATTAATGAGATTGCGTAGACTGGAATCACGCTATAATATTGATTTGCAGACAAAGAGCCCTTTAGGCTTAAATATGGGTGAAGAACTTATGGTCCATTTAACCTGATAAAGAGTGATAAAATAGTCATTTAATTTGCAATGTAAATCAATTATGTATATTCTGTGCTTTCGTTAACTGACTTCATGTGGCTACTATACTGTACTGACAGTTTTGATGATTGAATGTATTTGGAAATATTTGCTAGAAAGTATGGGAGTCGCTACTTGATCCAGGTGATTGCAACTGGTAACAGCCGATACACGGCCTTATGTAACGAATACACCAGTTACTAAGCGGATTATATCCGAGATAACTGGTGACTTGCCGATACACGGCATTATTACAACCTATACCAGTTCTGTGGCTACAAGCCGATCCACGGCAAGAACATCTTACAATATGTATAGAAGTAACCGTTCATTCAGAACGCTTAAAATGGCTGCCACTATCACTGGAGCATTGATGCGACTCCAATACCATCTTCTATGTCGTTGAAACACTGTAATGACGTACCAAAATACTGTGAAACGTAGTTAAAAGTAGCCGTCTCACGAGGCTTCGTGTAGACACTGACGAAGGACTTGCGTCCGAAACGCGTTAGTTTTGCTGAAAGCGGCTGATTAAAGAAATTTGGCGCTTACCCCCCTTGAGTGCTGCACTTTGTTCGTGAATGCAACGGAGTTTGAGCCTGATATTGAACGCGAGTGCCATCGCGTAGCAAGCACCCGCCGATGAGTGACCCGGGAATCTTGGTACAGTGGAGCCCGTGTGTGTATGTATATGTGTGTATATATATATATATATATATATATATATATATATATATATATATATATTTTTGCATTTTATTTTTATCCACATAGCCTGACAATTCTGGGTACGGAGAAGCTGTAATTTATTACACCACTAGGGCTGGCTGCCCTGCCAGGATCCGAGATACACGTCCTTAAAGTTCTCGATTTATTTCCAGATTTTCATTATCATTGCTGTGAAATGGTTTTCCAGCTTAATTCCAATTCCCCCTCGCCTTAAAACAAATTCTGAACCATGATGGATTCCATGCATGTTTGTTTGTGGTGGGCGTGCCTCTGCACTACATACTTGCATAATGCGGTGAGTTATTTATCTATGCACACTGCAAAAGTATCCGAGCACGCGCTCGGGTGTAGAGGACAAGTGTGGGCGTGGTGGCGGGTCAGGTGGCAGAGTAAATGAGGGTGTTTGCAGTCTTTGCAGTGAGGTACCTGGTGAGATAGGGACCCCTGGAGTTGATGGGGTGACTAGAGAGGAAGGGAAGCCTATAGGGCAAGTACATGCAGGCTGTAGGCCAGTGGTGTTCACGCTTTTTAATGCCGTGCCCCCTTACAACCCTTTCCGCAGCATTAAAAAAAACTCACAAATTATTGGGGACCCCCCAGAACTTTTCACAGTTAATCTATTATATTTACAGTTTTTAAATATGTTTTAGTTTTATTTAAACAGTACAGTTATGTTAAACCTTTAAATTAAAAAAAAAAGCCGTCAAATACATGATTGCCAAACAAACTATTCTGGCCAGCTATGCCTTACTAACATGCAAGAGTATCCACAGTGTGATTATTAGGAATGGGGCTGGGAGGATAGAAGCATGTTTGGAGTTGACACAGACTGCCAGCCAGATATGAATGACAAAAAATGTTTGTGATGGCCCATTACACAGCAACTACTGCTGCTCATTTGTTTTCAGCTAAAAACAAAGTACTGCTATCAGCATGTTTCTTCTTTTCACCAGACTCTGTAGCCGCCATGGGGTCATTTAAGGCCCACTGCTAACCCCAACCCCATTTTGAAGACCTCTGCTCTAGGCTAGGACCAAGGAGAAGCAAGTAGGGTTCTCTGGTTTCCCCGAAGCACAGCAGACACGACCTGGTTTTGATTTGACGGCCCTTGGTCTGAAGATTGTGAACTTATGCTGTGAGTGGTCATTTCTCCCAGACAAGTGGGCTTTCAGGGTGAAAAGATTTTTTTTGTACACTGGTCTGAGCCGCCGTCTGCTTAAGCTGTAAGTAAATAGCCCATCCTAGAGGTTGGAGGCGAGACGGTGTAGGCCTATTCTCTGGAATCAAAAGTTTTTAGAGGTTACTGGGCAAGTTTTTAGAGGTTACTGGGCACCAGCGCTCCAGATACTACAGTACCCTCAATTGTTTCATCAACCCTTTTCTTATAATGCACTAACACATGAGAACAATACTGTCGTCCTGGAACAGGGAGACCTCAATGTCTGCTCACAAATATATCCTTCCTGTAAAGGACGTTACCCAACAAGCCTATATTATCAGTGATTTCCTAGTCTTTACTAGGAATCGGTTCAATAGATACACCCTTGACCCCTAGATGGACAAGGCCTTTGAAAGCTGCCATCAAGCAGAGTTGCTTGTACCTTTGCCCTTTGAAGTTGAACTGACATAACTAGAGAGCTTCCGTTTACTACCTCTACGATGCTGATGTAGACACAATGAAGCGCCTTGAGGTGTTGGGGAGTGTCCGTTCTAATATGAACTTACATTGTTCTATGTATCACTGGCACGAGGCGTTGACGTATGTTGCAAGTTATTCGAGTACTGGATCCAGCTATAGACAGGATGCAGGAAGTGCATGGCTTGCTTGTCCGTACAATGTGGGGCACGCGTGGTATTGAACCGGGTCAATCTCGTGTATCGTTGAGTGTTGCGCAACTCATTGAAGGTTTGTTTGAATAGGTGGCCTTTTGGCGGATTCTTGCACTGCGGCTAGTATGTATTTTTAGACTCTGGTTCAGCGTGTTGCACAGTGAAAGGTCATTGGCTTTAGGAGTTGTATCTGGACTTTGATGCTTCTCTACGTGGATCAATAGGGCTCTGCCTGACCGTACTCTCCTGGCTGGCTGCTGCATTTTTTTTTTTTTTTTTTAGCTATTTTGGTTCTTTTCCTCAGCAGGTCTTTGCCTACAATACCTTGAATATACTTCTGAATTGCTATTATTAATCATGATGTAATAAACTTTATTCTAAAATACCAAGTTTTAGAACATTATCTATTGGATCTTATTATATCTCGCTAGCCTCTGGTGGGAGTCAAACTTGTAGCCTTCTGATGTCTGTCCCACAGTGGTTAAAGTGGGTTGGATCTACTGGAAACTACGTGCTCAATCTATTTCAATTTTACATTAACAGTTCCCATATTTCTAAAAAACAACCATTCCAGCATGGATAATTCCAGAGTCTCCTGAACCATGAAGACAAGGGAGAGGCAATCAAAAGGAGGCGCAAGCTTTATATTTTATATGTATTTACGTGAAGGTGAAAGGCCAACAAAATATATTTGCAGAATAGTTTGTTCTTTTTAGCACATCTCTGGCCCCGCCCCCAAGCTCGCTGGCTCCACGCCACTGCTCTCATGATAGTTCCCCCCATACTGTTTGATGCACTTCACACTCTGCAGTAAACTGTTTAAAATATCATATCCAGTGTCACATTTGAGCACTGGTTTATTCTGATTCTTTTTATCCTGCTTTTGGCTCGTCCTCCCCTTGAACTACGTTGCTGTGGTTCGACTCCACACAAATCGTGCGCTTGGATTTTGTAATTCGCGACAGTGTTAATAAAGTACAGCACTGTGCTTGTCTTAGGCCTATCAGCACGTCAAACCCAATGGAGCTTATTTCTTGCTGAGTAGATAAAAACATTAACTTAAGTCCCTTCCTGAAAGTGTAGGGAGACACGACTTCTGCGCCGGGGAGTTCCAAAGTCACCATGCCAGAGCTGAGAGTACTAGTCCTCTTTCATTATAATATCAAGTGTAAAACCATCAGAGGGATCAGCTGATAGGGCATGACAGACAGACACAGAATGCTGTCTGTTCCTTAGTTTTATGGGTCAGATCAATAGTTCAGTTACTTGGCAGATGAACCTAATTTAATGTAACATTAGTTCCTAAAGGGTGTAGTTTAATTCTTTGTTTCCATTCTCTTCCATGGGAGTGTGTTGCAGTACCAGTGGTTGGCCATGTGTGTCGCTGACAGGAGTACATTTGAACCTATTTTTAATGGCCTTGGGGCTGTAGTAACTTCAGAAGTGTATTTTGTGAATTGCAATAATCTTACGCTTTTCTGGGTGTGTTTTGTATTAGCATGTCCCTACCAAACGCCACTTAAATTCCACTCACCTCTCCTGTGTGATGTTATGTGTATTTGTCATACACACTTTCACGCGCAAGGCTATCCCGGCGCTCAGCAGGTGTGTGATCCTAGCCTTGTCTAGTGCTGGTGGTAAATGGAAAACTAGGGCTACAGCTTGTTGCAGAATACAAGAAGGGAGGAGGAGACTCTGATGTGGAGAGGGTAGTGACTCCACGCTTTAGGAGCGATGTAAGAGAACACCCGTCCTCCAGATCTGGGTCTGTGTATGGGTGGGATGTGGTCGTGTGTAGGAGTCCTGTGGAGCAGAGGCTCCGGGATCGTTGGTGGAAGGAAATGTGACTATACAGGTAGGTGGGGCACACATTGTGTAGTACCCTGGATGTGTGTGTGGAATTTGAATGAAACACCTTTGTGTATCAGGAACCATGTGGTACCCTGGGGTGTGGTGTGTTGTGAGTTTATGTAGGAAGTTGAGGAAGAGTGGCTGCAGAGTCCTGAATTGTTTGCAGTCTTCCGGAGAGGTGCGTGGTTATACCGGCACAGAGGGTGTGTCCAAAGGAGCAAATATACACTTGAGTACATGTAAAAATGTGTATCTACTTTTGTGAATTAGGGCCTTTGCTTCTTTATTGCGCTTCTTTGCTAATTGAGTCGTGTGCAGTACAGTAAATGTCCTTCAGCATTTGTGGGGTGCTCCTTAAAACTGTAGTTTGTTTACTTCGCCTCGTGGCGCCATAGGAATCATCGACTCAGGGCAGAGTTTGGAGCTGTTCCCTCCTCCCCCCCCCCACACCTCAGCAAAACACTGCCCAATGTATGCACCTGTGTACTTGCGATCCAGGTGCACCTGTCTACCTACGGCTGAAGCTTTGAGGTCTTATGAAAAGCTGGAATCTGTATGAATTGGCTTTGCGGACTTAGGGTGGTCATTCCTGCATCTGGTACTCATGAGAGGAGGGGGTTCAGAAACTGCAGGTGGTAGCTCCCTCCCCCCCGCCCCCCTTGAGGAGAGATGTTGATAATACTGATGGCCGTAACCTCCTTGTCGCCTAGTACATGCACAGTGGTTGTGCTGTCAGAATAAATCTGTTCTGCGTCCGCCTGGCTCAGGCAGGGTAGCGTCAACCGTGCTCTCTGCCTGGTGGGGGGCCTTGGAGAGGAGGCTTTTAATTTAGAAGTGTTGTTGACTGGTTGAAGGCCTCCCGTGGTGAAATTGGCTTTCTAAAAGGTCATCATCCGTTTTATCCGATCGCACAGTAAATCGTTTGTGTCCAGAAGGCAATCTTTAAATATGTTTTTCCTGAGATAAGAAACCGCCTTAACGGCTGGGCTCATCTGTGCATGAATCAAGCCGGGTGATGACCCATGTTTGACTGTCATCTGACGCACATTTCCTCTACCATGGCGCATTTTTGCCCATGCTCGGGCTCGAGGGGGGTGATAGCATCTCAGTCCTAAAAAAAAAAAACCTCAAAAACCACATTTCAGATTATGTTCAATGCAAAATTCATGTTATGTTTTAAAACTCGTCATGAAATGTTTTGTTGATTAGTCTAGCACACTAATCACCCGAGAGGCAATCCAGGTGCGTGTGTAGGCGTGAGGTCCCAAGGACTTCAGTTTCTTGCAGAACTGAAGAAGGGAGGTTGATCGAGATCGTTTTGTTCCATGTCTTTGTGGCAGCGCTCTAGTGTTCCAGGAGCGGAACAGGAACCACGTCACAGGACGTGGTAGGCGGAGCATTTAGTTTTCTCTGGCGCTCACCGCCAGAGGTAGCCAGCCCCGGCGCTCCGGAGTAATAAACGTTTAAATCATTTAACCACTGCGTCCTTGCCTCATTACAGTGGCGACGAGTCGGGATCAGCACGCGACCCCATTAATTACACGCATTACGCGTGAGAAGCACAACGGAGCGCGGCAGAGGAGCCGGCAAGGAGGGAAGAAGCGCGAAAAACGGCGCCAGCACAGCCACGAGCCAGGAGGGGGCCCCACAGCTGTCCTTAAGCCCAGTAAAGGCCACAGCACGGGTAAATTACACCCCAAGGTGGAGAGTGAGCACAGCTAGAGAGAGGAAGACACCTGAAGGAAACCAACTAAGCAACCAGCCTGATTGCATCACTGTGAGCCCTCACAGGCGCCCCAGCACAGACAAGAGGGGTGCACGCTGGCGGATACTGCAGGCACATCGACTGCGAAGGCAAGCAGCAGCTCAGAGGCGGAATCTCTCACCACAGAGGGTGGACGGGGAGAAGACAGTGAGTGTGAGAACAGAGAGGACGAGGGAGGAGATCAAAGCGCCCCAGGGAGTCCATCCAGGAAAACTGTTGTCACACCTAACACCAGGAGGAAGGCTCCAACCATGGCGAGTCAGAGCACGTCTCTCACCCAACTCGTCCCATTCCTCACGAAAAGCGGAGAACCGGAAAGGAAATGGGAAGACTGGAAGAGGTACTTCCTTAACTATCTGGAAGCGCTAGAAGAGGAAGGCGAGACCGCATTCACGAGTCTGAGGAAAAAGAAGATCCTTCTCCATAACTTAGGTCCAGAAGGGCTCAGGATCTATGACACCATAGTGAAAGGAGAAAGAGCCGCAGCGGACACGGAGGTGTTTGATCACGCCATTGAAGACTTGGACGCACATTACAGGCCTGTAGTGTGTGTCGCCATTGACAGATTTAACTTCTTTCAGAGGAAACAGAAGAGCGGAGAGTCTGTGGACGAATACGTCGTAGCACTGAGGAAATTAGCAGTCACGTGCAAATTTGGGGGACTGCATGATGAATTCATCAGGGATCAAATTATTATGCATACCTCCAGTACCCACATACAGGAGAAATTGTGGGTGAATGGCGACGCTCCACTCAAGGAGATCTGGGCGATGGTTAAAAAGGCCGAACTATCGAAAAGGTGTGCCCAGGCAGCGAAGAGGGACGCCCAGGAATCGCAAGCAGTGTGTAGGGTAATGGCGCCAAACAGAAACGACCGTTGGAAGCAAAATGAGACGCGGAAGACGCAGGGAGGAAACAGAGCTGACTTCTCCACTAAATCACAGACGGACAGCAAGACACACAGAAAAGAAAGAAACCAGTGTTACAGGTGTGGTAGCAGTAACCACATGGGAAACGACAAGGCGTGCCCCGCCTTCAAGGCCAGGTGTTCCTACTGCAACATCTTTGGACACTACGAGAAAGTGTGTCGCAGAAAACCGAAGAATGCCATAGTGCGCTTGGTAGACCATGATCAGAGAGAAGACTCCAGTGATCAAGACGACAAGGGTGAAGAGGAGGAATTCCTGTACATTGATGTCCAAGTTCTAGAGATGGACGGTTCCAACACAGACAGGCCTCGTCTCGACATGCACATAGGAGGCATACCCTTGGAGATGATTGCGGACAGCGGAGCGCCCATCTCAATAGTCCAGAGGCAGGTATGGGAAGACAACTTTGCAGCGAGGATCAAAGAAACACTCCTACCCATGGATGTGAGACCAGTAACGTACACTGGACAGAAGATCCCCATGCTGGGATACTGCCCGCTCTTATTTGAATTTAGAGGTCGTCATGCGCAGTGCAAGCTGTACGTAGCGGAGAGAGGGCCGTCTGTTCTGAGTTGGAAGGATCAAGGAGCATTGGGGATCCAGCTCAACCCTGGTGGCATAGAGAAGATCCTACTCATGGACATGGCGGTCAGGGAAGATGTGCAGTTGTGGAGGAAAACATATCCCAAAGTGTTCAACGGGCAGATTGGCGAGCTGGGCAAGTACACGCACCTCATCAAACTGAAGGAAGGGGCGGTACCAGTAGTGCACAGAGTGAGGAACATTCCGTTCCGCAGCAGAGAGGCAGTACAAATAGAGCTGGACAGGTTGGAGAAGGAGGGAGTCATCAGGGCGATAGAGAGCGCGGAGTGGCTGTCTCCCCTGGTGGTAGCCCAAAAGCCCAACGGCAAGGTACGTCTCTGCGTGGACCTAAGGGAGTTAAACAAAAACATTGTCATAGACAGATTCCCCTTGCCGCGCATCAGTGAAATGCTGGCGAAAACAAAGGACGTCACATGGTTTTCCACAGTGGACCTTTCGTCGGCCTATCATCAGGTTAAGCTTCATCCGTCGTGCACCCACCTCACGTCGTTTATCACACCCTTCGGGTGCTATGAGTTCGTGAGGATGCCCTTCGGCTTAGCTTCTGCCGCGGCCGTGTTCCAGAAAATCATGCATAAACTCCTAAAAGACCTTAAGGATGTCCTCTTCTTCCAGGATGACATTCTGGTAATGGGGAAGTCGAGGCAGGATCACAACGTGAAACTTCACAAGGTGCTGCAGAAACTGCAAGACAGTGGATTGACTGCCGAGTGGACGAAATGCAATTTGGGAGTGCAGTCGGTCACATACCTCGGCCATGAGGTGAGTGGACAAGGCATAACTCCGAAGAAAACAAACATGAGAGCCATCATGGAAGCGCCCACGCCGGAAAGAAAGGAAGATGTTCGGTCATTCCTAGGGATGGCCGAGTATTACAGCAAATTCATCCCTCATTTCGCAACAAAGACACACTACATACGACAACTGCTCAAGGAGAAGAACAGGTTTCAGTGGGGTAAAGAGGAGCAAGAAGAGTTCGACTCACTCAAGCGAGAAATGGGTACGGCCATTCCCCTCAAGGGATTTGACCCCGAAGCTGAGTCTATTCTCACCACAGACGCCAGTGACCGAGGCCTAGGAGCTGTACTAATGCAGAGAGAGGAGTCGGGAGAGACGTCGACCGTCAGCTTCGCCTCCCGCTCGTTATCGCCCAATGAGGAGAAGTTCAGTGTGGTGGAGAAAGAGATGCTGGCGGTGGTCTGGGCGGTAGAAAAATTCAGGCAATACTTGTGGGGTGCCAAGTTTCTCATAAAAACCGATCACAAGCCTTTAGTTCGTGTCCTGACATCAAGTGGACATGACCATGCCACGCCCAGGATTGCCAAGATGACCCTACGGCTATTGGACTTTGTCTATGACGTCGAGCACATTCCAGGGCCACAGAACAAAGTGGCCGACTTCCTAAGTAGGGCAGCTGCCATGGACGAAGCAAAGAATGAAGAAGGACAAGAGTGGGAAGGATATGTGGTTGCCACCATCCAGGACACTGAAGAGGTTATAAGCGCCCAGGACTGGGAAGAAGCATACCGAGAAGACACAGACTTGGAGGCCGTAAAAGGATATGTTGTTCATGGCTGGCCCGAGAAGAGACACTTGAAGGAGGAACTGAAGAGATACTGGGAAGTCCGAGAGGAACTGTCTTTGGCTGAAAACCCAATGTTCTTACTCAGAGGGGACAAGGTGATTCCACCCAGGAACATTCTGGAACGGTTGATGTCTTTACTACATGAAGGGCACCAGGGCATCACAAAAACGAAAGCCTTGGCCAGACAAACCTACTGGTGGCCAGCCATCGACGCGCAGGTAGAAAGACATGTGCGCTCTTGCGAGTCTTGCGCTAAATCGGACAAGGCCCAGAGCATGCTGAGACCCCCGCTGGGAAGGTTTCCGATTCCAGATGGCCCGTGGGAGATGTTGTCAGTGGACATAATGGGACCAGTTTTGAACAAGGAAGGCACTCAAAAGTACGTGGTGGTCGCCATTGATAGGTATTCCAAGTGGCCCGAGCTACAAGTCTTGGAGAGAGTGGATACTGAGGCAGTGATAAAGTTCTTGCGTACCACCTTTATCAGCGAAGGTATTCCGAGGATCATCACCTGCGACAATGGACCCCAGTTCACTTCAGAAAAGTGGACGGCCTTCACCAACAGAAACGGAATTGAAGTGAAGCACACCCCGATCTACCACCCGGCGGGAAACGGCCAGGTGGAACGCTTTAATCGTGTGATTATGGGCACCATACAGGCTGCCATTGAAGATGGCAAGGATTGGGAAGTGGAGCTGGAGAAGATGATTTGGGCATACCGAATCACACCGGGTAGCACAGGCTACAGCCCCTTCAAGATCTTAAGAGGCAGAGAAGCCTTCACCAAAGACAATGCAGCATGGAGGAAGCTGATTGTCCAGAGTAAATGGTCACCGGCGGTGGTAAGGAAAAATCTGGAGAGAGCCCAGGATGTCTACACGGCACACTACAACAGAAGAAGGAACACTCAAAGTACAGAACTGGACAAAGGTGATTGGGTGAGGGTGAAGCTAGCCATCATGAAGAAGAAAGGAGAGAGCAAGTTTTCACCTCCCCTCAAAGTGGTGGAGCCTTATGCCAGATCAGCTCTCCTGAGCGATGGAAAAATTTGGTCCATGGACAGAATGGCCAAATGCAGCAAGATACTGAAATGGGAAGACGAGGCGGAAGAAGGAACGGAGAATGTCGCAGAGGATGGAGGAAGTGTAAGTGGAGAAAGGCAAGAGGAGTATGTGAACGGAACGGAAGGACTAACAACAGCAGAGGAGGAAAGAGTGAGTAGAGAGACAACGGAAGGAAAGAACAGAGGCATAGAAGAGAGTGAGAAGAAGGCCAAGGAGGGGAAAACAGAAGGTGCGAGAGAGAGAAGGGAACAAGAGACTACAGGAGGAGAGAGAAAGATTGAGAGAGTGGAAACTCGAGCAGGGCGGAGAGTCAAGGTACCGGAGAGATTCAAGGACTATGAAATGGACTGGAAGTAAGACTTTTAAAGTTTTGTTTATTGTGCATAAAGGGGGGAGATGTGGCAGCGCTCTAGTGTTCCAGGAGCGGAACAGGAACCACGTCACAGGACGTGGTAGGCGGAGCATTTAGTTTTCTCTGGCGCTCACCGCCAGAGGTAGCCAGCCCCGGCGCTCCGGAGTAATAAACGTTTAAATCATTTAACCACTGCGTCCTTGCCTCATTACAGTCTTGGGTGCGATGTAGGAGAATGAGCCACTTCCAGTTTTGCTTTTGAAGTAGCGGGGATTTTATGTGAGTGAGGCTGAAGGTAGAGGTGTGGCGCCGCGGCCAGGGCGACTGACGCTGGAATCTGGGGATCAGGGTTCGATCCCCGGCTCCGGCCGCAGATTAGCCCAGAACCATGTGACTCTGGGCAATAGCTGGCGCCGCGGCTAGGGCGGCTGACTATGGAATCTGGGGATCAGGGTTCGATCCCCGGCTCCGGCCGCAGATTAGCCCAGAACCATGTGACTCTGGGCAATAGCTGGCGCCGCGGCCAGGGCGACTGACGCTGGAATCTGGGGATCAGGGTTCGATCCCCGGCTCCGGCGGCAGGTTAGCCCAGCACCATGTGACTCTGGGCAATAGCTCGCTTAATCTTCCCGACGGCCCCGAGCGCCTAGAGACCCTTACGGGTGATTGTGCGCTTTACAAATGTGGATTTTTATTATTATTATGCTGGGTTGGTAAAAGTGTATGCGGCTGTTAAGGTTTTCTGGTCTTGTGTTGAGTAGGACTTTGTATGTGTGCATGAGAAGTTTGAATGGGCTGCACTTGTAAATCGGGAGCCAGTGAAGCTTACTGAGGTGTGGTGTCATGTGGGAGGTCAAGTATGAGTTTTGCAGCTTGGTACTGGATGGTCTGGAGTCTGTTAGGAGGTGTTTGGAGATCTCCGCATATAGAGTGCTTATGTAATAGTCCGTCTGGTATTCTGATGCAACCGTTTGAAGATTTTTCGCAGTATGCATAGGATGTGGAAGCTGGAGATGCACACTGAGTTAACTTGAGATGTCCTATTGGCATGTAAGATGATCCCTTGGTTTCTTGCGTGGTCTGTGGGTGTTGGTCCTAGCTCCGATGGCCACCAGGTGATATCCATTGAGAGGTCTTGTTGCCCAAGACCAGTATTTCTGTCTTGTCTCAGTTGATCTTCAGGCAGTTGGTTGACATCCAGTCTGCTACCGTTGCCGTTCAGTCGGGAGAAGTTGATTCTGGTGGTCTTTTCGATCAGGGAGAGGACGAGTTGGATATCAGTGGCGTAGATGACAGTGTTGTCTGTGATCATATTATGTTGGCGAGTGGTGTCATTTATATGCTGAAAAGAGTGGGGCTGAGGGGCGATCCCTGTGGGACCCTGCATATCATTCCTTTGGTCTCTGATGTGAAGGGTGGCAGCCTCACCCTTTGGGTTCTTCCTGTGAGGAATTAACAGATCCATTTGAGAGCGAATCCTTGTATGCCGATCTCATAGTCTTCTGATAAGGGTCTTGTGATAAGGGTCTTGTGATAAGTGTCTGCTTGGCTCAGTCAGGGAAGTGTCAACCGTGCTCTCTGCCTGGTGGGGGGCCTGGGAGAGGAGCTTTTAATTTAGAAGTGTTGTTGACTGGTTGAAGGCCTCCCATGGTGAAATTGGCTTTCTAAAAGGTCATCATCCGTTTTATCTGATCGCACAGTAAATCGTTTGTGTCCAGAAGGCGATCTTTAATTAGGTTTTTCCTGAGATAAGAAACCGCCTTAACGGCTAGGCTCATCTGTGCATGAATTAGGCCGAGTGATGACCCATTTTTGACTGTCATCTGACGCACATTTCCTCCACGATGGCGCATTTGCGACCGTCTCAAAGGCTGCGGGGAGGTCAAGCAGGATGAGGGCCGCTGTTTCTCCTCGGTCCAGGAGGTTTTGCTTGTTGTCGGTGGCCGCCATGAGTGCTGTAGTTCTTTCTGAATCCCTCTTTCAGTTTGCACTAGGTTGAATGCCTCCTGCTATGTTTACAGCCACTGCTCTGACCTACTGTCTACATTAGGTTGAAAGGGCTCCTGCATTGCTAATAGGCACTGCTCCCTCTTTCGGTCTGCGCTAGGTTGAAGGTCTGCTGTATTTACAGGCACTGCTCCCTCTTTCAATCTGCGCTAGGTTGAATGTCTCCTATGTTATTTACAGGCACTGCTCCTATCTTCAGCCAGCACTAGATTGAAGGACGCCTGCGTTGGTTACAAACACTGCTCCCTCTTTCAGTCTGCGCTAGGTTGACGGTCTGCTGTATTTACAGGCACTGCTCCCTCCTTCAATCTGTGCTAGGTGGAATGTCTCCTATGTTATTTACAGGCACTGCTGCTACCTTCAGCCTGCACTAGATTGAAGTACGCCTGCATTGGTTACAGACACTGCTCTCTCTTTCGGTCTGCACTTGGTTGAAAGTCTCCTGCGGTGTTTACAGGCACTGCTCTCTCTTTCAGCCTGCACTAGGTTGAAGGTCTCCTGTGGTGGTAACAAGCACTGCTCCCTCTATCATCCTCAGCTATTTTGAATGTCTCCTGCTGTGTTTACAGGCACTGCTCCCTCCTTCAGTCTGCACTAGGTTGAATGGATCCTGCTGTGTTTAGTCACCTCTCCCTCTTTCAGTCTGCTCTAGTTAGGTTAAATGTCTCCTGCTGTGTTTACAGGCACTGCTCCCTCTTTCAGTCTGTGCTAGCTTGAATGTCTCCTGCTGTGTTTACAGGCACTGCTCCCTCTACCAGCCTCAGCTATTTTGAAGGTCTTCTGCTGTGTTTACAGGCACTGCTCCCTCTACCAGCCTCAGCTATTTTGAAGGTCTTCTGCTGTGTTTACAGGCACTGCTCCCTCTACCAGCCTCAGCTATTTTGAATGTCTCCTGCTGTGTTTACAGACACTGCTCCCTCTTTCAGTCAGTGCTAGCTTGAATGTCTCCTGCTGTGTTTACAGGCACTGCTCCTCTACCAGCCTCAGGCATTTTGAACGTCTTCTGCTGCGTTTACAGGCACTGATCCTACCTTCAGCCTGTGCTAGGTTGAAGGTCTTCTGCTGTGTTTACAGGCACTGCTCCCTCTACCAGCCTCAGCTATTTTGAATGTCTCGTGCTGTGTTTACAGACACTGCTCCCTCTTTCAGTCTGTGCTAGCTTGAATGTCTCCTGCTGTGTTTACAGGCACTGCTCCTCTACCAGCCTCAGGCATTTTGAACGTCTTCTGCTGCGTTTACAGGCACTGATCCTACCTTCAGCCTGTGCTAGGTTGAAGGACTTCTGCTGTGTTTACAGGCACTGCTCCCTGTTTGAGTCTGTGCTGGGTTGAAGGTCTCCTGCTATGTTTACAAAGCCAAAGTCTTAGAGAAGACCGTCAACAGTCAGCTCGCCGCCTTCCTCGAGTCCAACGGTTCCCTCGACCCCTCACAGTCCGGTGTCCGAGCCAACCACAGCACCGAGACCGCCTTCATCGCAGCCACAGACGACATCCGAACCCTACTCGACAATGGAGAAACAGTGGCCATCATCCTACTGGACCTCTCCGCAGCATTCGACACGGTCTGTCACCAAACCTTAATTCAACGCCTCAGCAAACATCGGGATACAAGATGAGGCACTGTACTGGATCATCTCGTTCCTCGCCGGAAGAACCCAGAGAGTCCGCCTCCCCCCGTTCAGATCAGAGGCCACCGAAGTCATCTGCGGCGTAACACAAGGTTCATCGCTCAGCCCCACCCTCTTCAACGTCTACATGAGCCTCCTCGCATCCATCGATGCCAACACAACCTCAACATCATCTCCTACGCCGACGACACCCAGCTAATCATCTCCCTCATCAAAGACCCAACCACCGCCAAAACCAACCTACACAAAGGGATGAAAGAAGTAGCCGAGTGGATGAAGAACAGCCGCCTAAAACTGAACTCGGACAAGACGGAAGTCCTCATCCTGGGATCACCCCCCTCTGCCTGGGACGACTCCTGGTGGCCCCCGGCCCTAGGCAGCGCACCCAAACCAACGGACCATGCACGAAACCTGGGCTTCATCCTAGACTCCTCTCGATGACCAGACAAGTCAACGCCGTCTCATCATCATGTTTTAACATCCTACGCATGCTCCGAAAGATCTTCCGATGGATCCCCATCGAAACAAGGAAGACTGTCACCCAAGCACTTGTCACCAGCCGCCTGTACTACGGAAACACCCTCTACACCGGAACCACAGCCAAACTTCAGAAAAGACTTCAACACATTCAGAACGCCTCCGCACGACTCATCCTGGACATACCTCGACACAACCACATCCGGACACCTGAGAGACCTGCACTGGCTCCCCGTCAGCAAGAGGATCACGTTCCGTCTCCTCACTCACGCACACAAGGCCCTCCACGTCCCCGGACCCAGATACCTTAACAACCGCCTGACCTTCTACACCCCCACCCGCCAACTGCGTTTGTCCAACCAAGCCCTCGCCGCGATTCCACGCATTCGAAGATCCACCATGGGAGGTAGATCCTTCTCCTACCTGGCGGCTAAGACCTGGAATTCCCCCCCTCCCACCTCCGTTGTACCCAGAACCACCTCTCCTTCAGGAAGCAACTCAAGACCTGGTTGTTCGATCAGTAGCGAACTCCTCTCCCCTAAGCGCCTTGAGACCCTCTGGGTGAGTAGTGTGCTATACAAATTTCTGATTGGATTGGATTGGATTTACAGGCACTGCGTTCTCTCTCAGCCTGCGCTAGGTCAAAGGTCTCCTGTTGTGTTTACAGGCACTGCACCCTCTTTCAGCCTGCACTGGTAAACAACCTTTACAACAAATCCATAACACTGAATACTTTCACCCCGCATACCAACACTCCGCATGTCATTACATCCTGCATACCTACACTCCGCTTGTCATTACGTCGCTTGTGCATTTCCAACGCATGCGATATATTGACGATCCACCTCGGTCTGAGGAAACTAAGGCTAGTTTGTTTCCTCACAACGACGTGCACCTCACCTAAGACGTAGCAGGATCAAGGAGAGAGGAACTACGAGGAGAGAGAGGTAAGGGGGATTGTGCTGGGATGGGGGTTACTTTTTTAGGGTTTTTGGGGGGCGTGCAATTTAGTGTCAGTGTAGGGAGCAGAGAGGGGGTTGGGGAGGGTCGTGCTGAGGGTAGGGTTTAGGGTAGTGTTGGTGTGGTGTAGGGTAGTATTTTAGGATTTAGGGTAGTGTCGGGGGGGTCGTGCAGGGTAGTGTTTCAGTATAGGGAGCAGAGTGGGGGTCAGGGCAAGGTCATGCAGGTGGTAGTGTATAAGGGTGTAGGGTAGTGTGGTGCTGGGGGTAGAGTTTAGGGTTTAGGGTAGTGTGGTCTTTGTGTAGTGTAGGGTAGTGGTTTAGGGTAGTGTCAGGAGGTCGTGTAGTGTTTTAGTGTAGGAAGCAGAGTGGGGGTCGTGCAGGGGAGTAGTGTATTAGGGTTTAGGGTAGTGTTGTGTTTGTGTAGGGTAGTGCTTTAGATTAGTGTATTAAATGTACAGTTTTAAATGAATACTCGAGAATTAGTCAAAATTACAGAATTTTTAAATAACTTAGGCCGAAAACTGTGGTTTTGGGGTGGGTTTCAAGTCCCAGTGGATATTTAACAGTTATAAAAAATAAAAAGATGTACACTTTTAAATTAATAATCAAGTATTAATTAAAAGAGACTAATTTATCAAATAAGACCTATTGAAACATTTTTTTTCGTTGTGCTTTCATGCGTTGCGTGAAAATGCGTTGTAAATGTACATTTAATAGTTTGAATACAAAATTAGTTGTAATTGCTTAGTTATAAAAACTTGCGGGGTCATTGTATTTGCGTTGAGAAAAATGCGTGGTAATGGTATGCGGGGTGTTTGTATGCGGAGTTACGCCGTATATTCGCCTGCACTGGGTTGAAAGGCCCCTGCTGTGTTTACCGGCACTGCTCGGCTGTCATTCCAGAGAGCACACAAGCAGCACCCAGCAACAACCATTTGCTGATTATTCCAGCAAGATGGCTTAGGTAGTTAATCACTCGCTGCTGACATCTGTAGGTGAGCTACACATAATAGAGGCCAGGCTTTGAAGTCCCGGAAGGGCCAGCTATTGTAACGAGTACCATGACATTGGGTAATAGTAGCACCTGTTTACAGCGCAATAAAATGGCGAGAAGTGCGGCATTAAGCAATAAAAACAATTATTATTACTCACTTCTCTAGAGGGGCCTCCTCATATCCCAGCCTCTGACCCCATTTACTTTAGGAAAGACCTCAAGACTTCCCTGTTCCTGTTGCAGCTGCTTCCCTCGTCCCACATTCTGTGACCTTCATGTGATGCCTGCTACAGATGCCTGGCCTGCCTGACCTTGCTGTTTCAATGACATTCTCTTTTAAATCCCTGTGTAACCTGTAAACAGGCCATCTCACTCCCTCCCCCTGTAGCACGACAGCTTCCTGCCTGACCCCTGCCTCTCTGAGCATCAAAGTACTGCGGCTCTTTGGGGCTAGGCGGGGCTTTAAAAAGACCAGAAATAAAGCAAAAATAAATTGAAATAAAATGAAAATACATTGATATTAGCTGAAAATGCAATGAAATAAAATGTAAATGTACTGAAATTGTAGCCCCACTAATTGCATTTGTACATAATAAAAAAAAAAAGGCAGAAGAGCGACAACCTCTAGTCTGAAAAGGGACCTGGTTGAACACGCACACAGGATGGCATTGGGCCCAGTTTTTTCCCACAGGTGTACTTCTGCTTGTAAAAAGCACATACATAAAGTTGGCCGTAGTGTTTCTACAACAAGTTGAGGCCTCCCCAGCCCTCTCGCTTCTCTCCGCGTGAGTGGGTAGTTGTCTTTTAAGCAGTGGATTCTGGCCAATAAGCGCTGCTGTACCTGGTTGGTTAATTTCTCTGGACCAATGAGATTTGCTATTTTTACAACCATCTAAATTGGGAAGGAGGCTTTGTAGAGTGCCATGGCTGATCCCTCAAAGTGGGAAATGGAGCGGGCTCAGACCGGTTTCATCCAGTTGGCCTCCTCCTGAGGTATAGCTTGAGACCTGTGGCACAGCAGGCACGGGGTCTAGATGTCAGACCACCCTTCGCACTTTCAGTGTCCCCTGCAGCAAACCACCAGGTGATGCAAGGAAAGCTGGAATTGCTCTCGGCCAGTGGCATCAATAGGGCTGATTTCTTGTCCACTGCGCCCCTATAAACAGATACCAAGCGAATGCTAATCATGGTTGGTCCTGATGCAGTGGGAATAATGCAACCTGGACTGTGAAGGAGCCATTCCGAGGTCACCAGGCCTTGCAGTTCGAGCTTATCTGTGGCTACTGAAGCGGAACCAAGCCTGATCTGCCTATGGCTAGTCCCTGTATAAGGTGGCATGATGGGCCAAAAATTGATGGATTGGAATGTAGCTGCAGGTACCAGTGTCTGAGATTAATTCTACTCATCGTTTTGGCTCTTATAATTAATTCCAGCTTAAAGTCCCCGTATAACACCCCCTTCTTTAATGCTCTTATTGTGTTTAGTAGTCACCTCATAACTTAAGCCACCTGTCATAAAATAACTCTCTCAGTGTAAAAAGTTTATTACAGTGGGGCTGTGACACTTCAGTGCCTCTGTGGGGAGCCAGCAGCTAGAGATTCGGCACTTCTCAGCAATGCTACGATACATTTAACGTGACAGTACCTGCACTTCTCAGCACTGCTACAATACATTTAATGGGAGAGTGCCTGCACTTCTCAGCACTGCTGTGATACATTTAATGGGAGAGTATCGGCACTTCTCAGCACAGCTACGATACATTTAACGTGACAGTACCTGCACTTCTCAGCACTGCTACAATACATTTAATGGAGAGTGCCTGCACTTCTCAGCACTGCTACAATACATTTAATGGGAGAGTGCCTGCACTTCTCAGCACAGCTGCGATACATTTAAGTGACAGTACCTGCACCTCTATGCACTGCTACGATACATTTAACGTGACAGTACCTGCACTTCTCAGCATTGCTACAATACGTTTAATGGGAGAGTGCCTGCACATCTCAGCACTGCTGTGATACATTTAATGGGAGAGTATCGGCACTTCTCAGCACAGCTACGATACATTTAACGTGACAGTACCTGCACTTCTCAGCACTGCTACAATACATTTAATGGGAGAGTGCCTGCACTTCTCAGCACAGCTGCGATACATTTAAGTGACAGTACCTGCACCTCTATGCACTGCTACGATACATTTAACGTGACAGTACCTGCACTTCTCAGCATTGCTACAATACGTTTAATGGGAGAGTGCCTGCACATCTCAGCACTGCTGTGATACATTTAATGGGAGAGTATAGGCACTTCTCAGCACAGCTACGATACATTTAACGTGACAGTGCCTGCACTTCTCAGCATTGCTACAACACATTTAATGGGAGAGTGCCTGCACTTCTCAGCACTGCTGTGATACATTTAATGGGAGAGTATCGGCACTTCTCAGCACAGCTACGATACATTTAACGTGACAGTACCTGCACTTCTCAGCACTGCTACAATACATTTAATGGGAGAGTGCCTGCACTTCTCAGCACTGCTACAATACATTTAATGGGAGAGTGCCTGCACTTCTCAGCACAGCTGCGATACATTTAAGTGACAGTACCTGCACCTCTATGCACTGCTACGATACATTTAACGTGACAGTACCTGCACTTCTCAGCATTGCTACAATACGTTTAATGGGAGAGTGCCTGCACATCTCAGCACTGCTGTGATACATTTAATGGGAGAGTATTGGCACTTCTCAGCACAGCTACGATACATTTAACGTGACAGTGCCTGCACTTCTCAGCACTGCTACAATACATTTAATGGGAGAGTGCCTGCACTTTTCAGCACAGCTGCGATACATTTAAGTGACAGTACCTGCACCTCTATGCACTGCTACGATACACTTAACGTGACAGTACCTGCACTTCTCAGCACAGCTGCGATACATTTAAGTGACAGTACCTGCACCTCTATGCACTGCTACGATACATTTAACGTGACAGTACCTGCACTTCTCAGCATTGCTACAATACGTTTAATGGGAGAGTGCCTGCACTTCTCAGCACAGCTGCGATACATTTAACGTGACAGTACCTGCACTACTCAGCACTGCTACAATACATTTAATGGGAGAGTGCCTGCACTTCTCAGCACAGTAGCGATACATTTTACGTGACAGTACCTGCACTACTCAGCACTGCTGCAATACATTCAATGGGAGAGTGCTGTCACTTGTCAAGAACAAACAGGCACTCTTAATAGTGAGTATTTTGTGACTGTAGGAAGGACGATGTCCTTGATCTCTTTATTGTCAGTGATCTGGGAACTACTCAGTCACTTGCAATATCCTTAATAAAAATTTTGTTGTGAAGAGAAGTGATGCTGAAAACAATAAGACTGAAATAATGTGCCTAAAGTGTCGAAGTGCTATGTTTTGTTATGATTTCCACCATGGCTCTGCCCTCCAGGCACTGAGGGCTGTTCGGGGTCATTTTCTGTGTGATGCATGTTTCTTACAGAACCACGTCCACGTGCCGCAAGCTACAGTATTGTTGGGGCGGAGTGGGTGGAGGTGGGGGGGGGGGCGTGGGGGGGTGGGGGTCGGCGTGTGAACTCCTGAACATAGCAGCGCTCTGTTTTTTTTTAAACTTTGCAGACTGCATACATGAGAGTTTTGAAAAATAAATGTGAGCACACAGGACGCTTCCCACCACCGCCGCAGGTCGGATGCTACATAAGTGCTTCTGGTTAGAAGTGTCTGTCACATGCGTCCCTTTTCCCCGTGCCGCAGGGCCTCGGAGCACACAGCCAACAGGAAGGGAGATGGCGGTCTGCTAAGCCATGAGTGTTGGGCTTTCCTCCTCTACCCAGGGCCGTGGCATCTCTGGGTGACAGCGGCGAGACACAATTGGCTGATGTCCCATTCCATGTTGGGTGGACAGTCCAGCTGCAAGAAGTGGAGATGGGGAAACCGCTCCTCAGGCAGAGTTGGAGAAACTTTTACACTTGTATTGTTCCCTGACTTCTCGGTGTAGAGATTCATTTTGTCAACCCCTGCTGATTGGTTGGGAGACACAGGAGAATGTGTTGTGTGTGGTGCAGGTCGGATCACAAAGGATCCTTAGTTTTTTTTGCTGTCCTGCTGTCTAAGGTGGGCCATCTCTGGTCTCGTACCAGTGGGAAATGGACACAACTACCTGGAGGCTGGGAGTTCAAATCCTCAGAATATGGATGAACACTGGAGGCAGGAGGCTGGGAGTTCAGGGCTCTGGATGAACACTGGAGGCAGGAGGCTGGGAGTTCAGGGCTCTGGATGAACACTGGAGGCAGGAGGCTGGGAGTTCAGGGCTCTGGATGAACACTGGAGGCAGGAGGCTGGGCGTTCAGGGCTCTGGATGAACACTGGAGGCAGGAGGCTGGGAGTTCAGGGCTCTGGGAGTTCAGGGCTCTGGATGAACACTGGAGGCAGGAGGCTGGGAGGTCAGGGCTCTGGATGAACACAGGAGGCTGGAAGTTCAAATCCCCAGAATATGGATGAACACTGGAGGCAGGAGGCCTGGAGTTGAGGGCTCTGGATGAACACTGGAGGCAGGAGGCTGGGAGTTCAAATCCCCAGAATATGGATGAACACTGGAGGCAGGAGGCTGGGAGTTCAAATCCCCAGAATATGGATGAACACTGGAGGCAGGAGGCTTGGAGTTCAGGGCTCTGGATGAACACTGGAGGCAGGAGGCTGGGAGTTCAGGGCTCTGGATGAACACTGGAGGCAGGAGGCTGGGAGTTCAGTTCACCGGAATATGGATGAACACTGGAGGCAGGAGGCTGGGAGTTCAGGGCTCTGGATGAACACTGGAGGCAGGAGGCTGGGAGTTCAGGGCTCTGGATGAACACGGGAGGCAGGAGGCTGGGAGTTCAGGGCTCTGGATGAACACTGGAGGCAGGAGGCTGGGAGTTCAGGGCTCTGGATGAACACTGGAGGCAGGAGGCTGGGAGTTCAGGGCTCTGGATGAACACTGGAGGCAGGAGGCTGGGAGGTCAGGGCTCTGGATGAACACAGGAGGCTGGAAGTTCAAATCCCCAGAATATGGATGAACACAGGAGGCCTGGAGTTGAGGGCTCTGGATGAACACTGGAGGCAGGAGGCTGGGAGTTCAAATCCCCAGAATATGGATGAACACTGGAGGCAGGAGGCTGGGAGTTCAAATCCCCAGAATATGGATGAACACTGGAGGCAGGAGGCTTGGAGTTCAGGGCTCTGGATGAACACTGGAGGCAGGAGGCTGGGAGTTCAGGGCTCTGGATGAACACTGGAGGCAGGAGGCTGGGAGTTCAGTTCACCGGAATATGGATGAACACTGGAGGCAGGAGGCTGGGAGTTCAGGGCTCTGGATGAACACTGGAGGCAGGAGGCTGGGAGTTCAGGGCTCTGGATGAACACGGGAGGCAGGAGGCTGGGAGTTCAGGGCTCTGGATGAACACTGGAGGCAGGAGGCTGGGAGTTCAGGGCTCTGGATGAACACTGGAGGCAGGAGGCTGGGAGTTCAGGGCTCTGGATGAACACTGGAGGCAGGAGGCTGGGAGTTGAGGGCTCTGGATGAACACAGGAGGCTGGAAGTTCAAATCCCCAGAATATGGATGAACACTGGAGGCAGGAGGCCTGGAGTTGAGGGCTCTGGATGAACACTGGAGGCAGGAGGCTGGGAGTTCAAATCCCCAGAATATGGATGAACACTGGAGGCAGGAGGCTGGGAGTTCAGTTCACCGGAATATCGATGAACACTGGAGGCAGGAGGCTGGGAGTTCAGTTCACCGGAATATGGATGAACACTGGAGGCAGGAGGCTGGGCGTTCAGGGCTCTGGATGAACACTGGAGGCAGGAGGCTGGGCGTTCAGGGCTCTGGATGAACACTGGAGGCAGGAGGCTGGGAGTTCAGTTCACCGGAATATGGATGAACACTGGAGGCAGGAGGCCTGGAGTTCAGGGCTCTGGATGAACACTGGAGGCAGGAGGCTTGGAGTTAAGGGCTCTGGAATATGGATGAACACTGGAGGCAGGAGGCTAGGAGTTCAAATCCCCAGAATATGGATGAACACTGGAGGCAGGAGGCTTGGAGTTCAGGGATCTGGATGAACACTGGAGGCAGGAGGCTGGGAGTTCAGGGCTCTGGATGAACACTGGAGGCAGGAGGCTTGGAGTTCAGGGCTCTGGAATATGGATGAACACTGGAGGCAGGAGGCTGGGAGTTCAAATCCCCAGAATATGGATGAACACTGCAGGCAGGAGGCTGGGATTTCAGATCCCTGGAATATGGATGAACACTGGAGGCAGGAGGCTTGGAGTTCAGGGCTCTGGATGAACACTGGAGGCAGGAGGCTGGGAGTTCAGGGCTCTGGGTGAACACCGGAGGCAGGAGGCTGGGAGTTCAGGGCTCTGGATGAACACTGGAGGCAGGAGGCTGGGAGTTCAGGGCTCTGGATGAACACTGGAGGCAGCAGGCTTGGAGTTCAGTTCACCGGAATATGGATGAACACTGGAGGCAGGAGGCTGGGCGTTCAGGGCTCTGGATGAACACTGGAGGCAGGAGGCTGGGAGTTCAGTTCACCGGAATATGGATGAACACTGCAGGCAGGAGGCTGGGATTTCAGATCCCTGGAATATGGATGAACACTGGAGGCAGGAGGCTTGGAGTTCAGGGCTCTGGATGAACACTGGAGGCAGGAGGCTGGGAGTTCAGGACTCTGGGTGAACACTGGAGGCAGGAGGCTGGGAGTTCAGGGCTCTGGATGAACACTGGAGGCAGGAGGCTGGGAGTTCAGGGCTCTGGATGAACACTGGAGGCAGCAGGCTTGGAGTTCAGGGCTCTGGATGAACACTGGAGGCAGCAGGCTTGGAGTTCAGTTCACCGGAATATGGATGAACACTGGAGGCAGGAGGCTGGGCGTTCAGGGCTCTGGATGAACACTGGAGGCAGGAGGCTTGGAGTTCAGTTCACCGGAATATGGATGAACACTGGAGGCAGGAGGCTGGGCGTTCAGGGCTCTGGATGAACACTGGAGGCAGCAGGCTTGGAGTTCAGTTCACCGGAATATGGATGAACACTGGAGGCAGGAGGCCTGGAGTTCAGGGCTCTGGATGAACACTGGAGGCAGGAGGCTTGGAGTTAAGGGCTCTGGAATATGGATGAACACTGGAGGCAGGAGGCTGGGCGTTCAGGGCTCTGGATGAACACTGGAGGCAGGAGGCTTGGAGTTCAGTTCACCGGAATATGGATGAACACTGGAGGCAGGAGGCTGGGCGTTCAGGGCTCTGGATGAACACTGGAGGCAGCAGGCTTGGAGTTCAGTTCACCGGAATATGGATGAACACTGGAGGCAGGAGGCTTGGAGTTAAGGGCTCTGGAATATGGATGAACACTGGAGGCAGGAGGCTTGGAGTTAAGGGCTCTGGAATATGGATGAACACTGGAGGCAGGAGGCTGGGAGTTCAGGGCTCTGGATGAACACTGGCGGCAGCAGGCTTGGAGTTCAGGGCTCTTGAATATGGATGAACACTGGAGGCAGGAGGCTGGGAGTTCAGGGCTCTGGATGAACACTGGAGGCAGGAGGCTGGGCGTTCAAATCCTCAGAATATGGATGAACACTGGAGGCAGGAGGCAGGGAGTCCAGGGTCCCGGGCTATGGAAGGGCAAGAATCCGCACCTGTGAAACAAGCTTCAGGAATGAGAGAATACATCCCTCTATTGAACGTATTTTTCATCTGCTTTTGTGCTCTGAAGTGACTGAACATCAAGTCATAGCGCTGAACAAAAAGAATAAATAAATCATTGTCTTTGTTGTCTTGTTGGATTGCGAAGCGTATTGTGATGGACTGGAAGAGCACTGTAATGGCGCGGTGGCTCATCAGCCTGTGAAACGTCATTTCACGCGGTCACCTGTACGCGTGACGTAGTTCCACGTGGTTTTGTAGCTCTATGCATGTTGTTTTGAAGCTGCTCCAGATTTTTTTTAGACATCAAATGCCACGTAAACAAAATACTGTATGAGCTGTGACTCACCGGGGCAGTGGCGCCCACGCTGCAGAGCAATGCGTCACTCACCACGAGCGTGCACCACACTGCACCAGACAGGTTACTTCCGGGTGCGACCAGAGCAATTTTCAGTGATTGCTGAGCACTTTGGGACAGAGGCTTGTTAGTACTCGTGGTTGAATAGTTTCCTGGAAAGCAGGTAGCCATGCCGTGCTCCCAGGTTTATTGGTTTGTATTTAGTTGTTTAAATGAGTGAGGCATTTAATAGAAGGTTCATTCTGTACTGGCCAATCAGCTGGCTCCGCGAGGCCCTGCGTTCCAATACTGAGAACTGCACCAGAGCTCGACCTGTCCACTTGAGTGTAGCGCTGGAGTTTTTTATATGATGCTCTCTGTATTCTCATTACAAACTCCTATCCCGCTATCTGTTGGTTGCCATTAATTTAGAAATACAGTGGTCAACCTCAGAGTTGAATTCTCCTTAAACTGAGCCATGATCCGGAAGTAGGAGATTAGCGAGCAGAGAGTAATGTCAACCTCTGACATCAGGCCTAGTGCTCTCACCTGCAGCAGGCACTTTACCCACCAACAGTGACAAAACAGAAGGCACAATCATGACAGCCACATTTGGCAATATTATAGTCCGTTGGAATTGATCTAGAAGTCCAGAGCAGAAATCTCATCATATTATAAACCGGAGACTCTACTAGAAATGGAAGTGTGATGATGGTGATCTCCAGGGGTCATGTAGCGTTAGCCTATAGCAAAGGCGGAACTAGAGGGTGGTCATGACTTGGATGGGGAGGTCAACCAACAGCAAGACTTGGGTCCACAAATCTACTTGCATCTATGCCAGTGGACAGCTGGGCGGTTGAGTTGGCGAGAACCTGTCCTCCTCCTGTCTCTGACCCAATTACAGCTGACCAGCACGTGGAAAATTGGCTGACTAGTTCCCTTGATCTAATAATACCGAAAAAGAAAAGGCCTACCAGGGAAAGAAGAACTGGTTCCGCTCCCTGGTACACTCCTGAACTTAGGTGTCTGAGAACAATCTGTAAAAGATTGGAACGGGCATGGAGGAGAGAGTGGAATGAAGAGAGCCGGCAAGACTATAAGGTAGCCATGAGGAAATACAAAGTTGCTTTGAAGGACGCGAAAATTAGCTACTTCAGTGACAGGATTGATAGGGCGAGTAACTCCTCAGGGGAATCCTTTAAAATCTTTAAGGATCTTCTGAAGGCTCCGCCCCCCCAGTCGTGCATGGTAACCCTCAGGAAAAATGTGAGGAGTTGGCAGACTTCTTCCACTCTAAAATAGTGAAGATCTTGTCCTCTTTGCCGGTGACGTCACAGATCTTGGAGGTGGGTTTTGGCCCAGAGCTGTCCTCCTTTGGTCCTTTTACAGAGGTAGAGGTTGTAAAAGTCCTGAAAGTAATGAAGAGTGGGTCGCCTAGTGACCCGGTGCCCATGAAATGGCTTAAACAAGTGGCCAACATTCTTTCCACCCCGCTTACGGACCTTATCAATCTTTCCCTCTCTCAGGGTACGGTGCCCCAGAGTTGGAAAAAAGCAGTTGTTAAAGCACTGCTGAAAAAAACCGGGCTTGGACCCTTCCAATTTGGCCAATTTTAGGCTCATTTCACTTTTGCCCGGGTTTTCTAAAATTGCAGAAAAATTGGTTAATCGCCAGCTCTCACACCATCTTGAATTCCATCGTTTGTTGGGAGACTCCCAGACTGGCTTTCGTCCTGGTCAGGGGACGGACACGGCCTTATTGGCAGTGGTGGAGGAAGCAAGGAGCATTCTTGATTCAGGGCGGTCAGTGGCAGTGATCCTCCTGGACTTGAGTGCTGCCTTCGACACCGTTAGTCATCAGGTGCTCCTCCAACGTCTGTCAGAGGTGGGCATTACGGGAATGGCCCTGAAGTGGCTTGAGTCCTTCCTCTCAGACCGTTTTTATCAAGTCTGGGAAGGGGCAGAGCAGTCGACCTCATTCCCTCTTCAATGTGGAGTCCCCCAGGGCTCATCTTTGAGCCCTACTTTATTTAATGTTTATATGACTCCACTTGAAAGAGTGGTCTCCCCTTCAGGTGTGAAGATCATCAGCTATGATGATACTCAGCTGGTAGTAGGTCTGACCCAGCTGGCGGAACGACCTGAGGTTCTCCACGACTGTCTTGCCAATGTACATCGGTGGATGTCCCACTCTGCTTTGAAGCTCAATGGAGAAAAAACTGAGCTGATGTTGTTTGGTAAATCCAGGCCTTCACTCATAGCTAGTTGTTGGCCCCGGTCCTTGGGCGTTCCACCATCTCCTAAGAAGGAGATCAAGAGCTTAGGAGTATGGTTGGAAGAAGATCTGTCCTTCAGGACACACGCCAGGAAGACAGCGGGGATTTGTTTTGGCCTGCTGCGGTCAGCTCGCAAGGTGTTACCGTTGCTCCCGGATTCATCAAGGAAACTTCTGATCCGTGGTCTTGTTTTGTCTAGGCTCGATTATGGGAACGCGTTGTTCCTCGGTGCCCCGGAGTCGACTTTTAAGACCCTCCAACAAGTTCAGAATGCAGCCGCTAGACTGTTGATGATGGTCCCTAGGAGACAATCAGCTGCTCCGGCCCTGAAAACTCTTCACTGGCTCCATGTTAAGGAGCGGGTGAAATTCAAATCCTTATGCACTGCACACAAAATCCTGCATGGGAGGGGCCCCTCCGTTTTGATTAATATGGCACGTCCATATAAGTCCACACGGGCTCTTCGCTCTGATCAAAAAACACCTGCTTCAGTCAGTCAGAGTTAAAAGAGCTCGTTCGGGTGGCCGGCGTTTCTCGGTGCAAGTAGCGGCACTGTGGAACTCCCTGCCCCTTAAGATACGCTCAGAGCCTAACATCTTGCACTTTAGGAAACTCCTTAAGACCCATCTGTTTCCGGTGTAATGGCTGAGTTTGAGTCTTTTTTCCTTCGCTGTGTTCTGCGCCGGGATGCCCCTGGGTAACTGAGCGCATTATAAATTTAATAATAATAATAATAATAATATATTTGAGTGTGCTGGTGGGACAAAAAAAATGTGGCATGAACAGTGCTGGTGATCTGTTGCCTGAATTAAACAGTTACAATATTGGCATTTACATAGCGCTAAATACTGTTATTATGGCGCCTTGGCCCGTTCGCTATTCTATTTCTTTTCCAAGTGCAACAATCACCCAAAGCATTTTGGTGCTAGGTCAAGACCACAGTTGACGAAGAGAGAAAGTAAAAAAGCATCTCTTGAAATTAACTTTTTCAGCTATTTAAAAAAACGTGCCGGCTGAACTGCCCTACCATCAGTGGCAAATGATCCCTAAAGAGTAGGGTCTAAGATTTTAAAAGCTTTTCCTACAGAGTGAACCCAGCAGTATAGGGTGGTTGGAATTGGAGAAGCAACGAGGGTGCAGATAGATCAAGTCTGGCTGGGTGTAGTGTGTAATCTAGAATATAGGGGTTTAGGAACCCGTATTGTAGGAAGGGCTCTGCATCACGCACAAAGAATTTAAGTGACTTCTCGGCTTGATGGGCAGTCAATGCAAAGCACGACGTGTGTAAGAGATGTTATAAATTTGCATAGGCTAGCTGTTAGCCACACAATCTTATTCTAAAGTCTTCAAATCTTTGTGATCTGGCATTGTGTAAGGATATAAACCAGTGCTGGTAGAAAAGGGGGTCTATAGTTGGCAGAGGTAGGTGGCTTTGTCCAAAATAGGGACCCTTGCTTCTAGTCAGGATAAGGGGGATACACACTCTAGATAACCCCTGCTCACCCCCTGGTTAGCTTGGCACGAGCAGACAGGATTATCCAAAGCCAATGTGTAATGTATTTGTACCAACACTCACAGTAATCAATCAATCAATCATGACATTTGTAAAGCGCGCTACTCACCCGTGAGAGTCTCAAGGTGCTGGGGGTGTGGGGTGCTGCTACTGCTCGAACAGCCAGGTCTCGAGTAGCCTCCTAAAGGTAAGTAGGTCTTCAGTCTGCCGTAGGAGGATGGGGAGGGTGTTCCAGGACTTGGCGGCGAAGTAGGAGAATGATCTGTCACCTGTGGTCACTCTCCTGTTGCGGGGGACGGTGGCGAGGGCGGCGGAGCAGAGCTGGCGGTTCGGGGTGCTGAAGGTGAGCCGTTTTTTTAGGTATGCTGGCCCAGTGTTGTGGAGAGCTTTATGTGCGTTGGTGAGGAGCTTGAAGGGGATCCTCTTGTTGACGGGAATCCAGTGCAGGTCTCACAGGTGGGGTGTGATGTGGCTGTGGCGAGGGATGTCGAGGATCAGATGGGCAGAGGCGTTCTGTATGCGTTGCAGTAGTTTCAGTAGTTTGGCTGGGGCTCCAACGTAGATGGCATTTCCGTAGTCCAGTCTTCTGCTGACTAGGGCCTGGGTGACTGTTTTTCTGGTGTAGGTGGGGATCCACCTGTAGATCTTTCGGAGCATGCGGAGGGTGTTGAAACAGGAGGATGAGATTGCGTTGAATTGCTTGGTCATGGAGAGTGTAGAGTCGATGATGAATCCCGGGTTGCGAGCGTGGTCGATGGGTGTTGGGGCTGCTCCCAGGGCGGTCGGCCACCAGGAGTCGTCCCAGGCCGAAGGGGTGGAGCTGAGGATAAGGACCTCTGTCTTGTCCGAGTTCCTCTTTCGGACAGCTGTTCTTCATCCATTCGGCTACAGCTTCATACCTTCGTGGAGGTTAGTTTTGGAGGTGAGAGGGTCATTGGTGAGTGAGAGGATCAACTGTGTGTCGTCTGCGTAGGAGATGATGTTGAGGTCGTGCAATCTGACGACGTGGGCGAGTGCGGCCATGTAGATGTTGAACTGCAACTGGCTGAGGGAGGATCCTAGGGGTATGCTGCAGATGATCTTGGTGGCTTTGGATTGGAAGGGAGGGAGGCTGACACTCTGTGTTCGGCCGGAGGAGAAGGAGGTGGTACAGTCCAGTGCTTAGCCTCTGATTCCTGCATCGTGGAGGCGGGTGCGTAGGGTGTGGTGGCAGACCGTATCGAAGGCTGCTGACAGGTCCAGGAGGATGAGGGCCGTGGTATTTCCGTTGTCCAGCAGGGCCCTGATGTAATCGGTGGCGGCGATGAGGGCCGTTTCAGTGCTGCAGTATCTACGGAACCCGGACTGGGATGGTTCCAGGATGTTGTTCTTCTCGAGGTAGCGGGTCAGCTGTTGGACAGTTTTCTCGATGACCTTCAGCGGGAACTCCCGTTCCCATCGAAGGAGATGGGCCGGAAGTACTAGAGGGCCTTGGGGTCTGCTTTGGGTTTCTAGAGCAGGGCGTTGATCTCTGTGTGCTACCAGCTCTCCGGGAAGGTTGCAGTCTCGAAGGAGATGTTGATGGCTTTGCGGAGGTGGGGCGCGATGGTGGCGCTGGCTTTGTTGAAGATGTGGTGGGGAGCTGGAGTGGGATGTGCTCATTATTTTGATGGTGTCATCGTCGTTGATATTGGTCCAGGTGAGAAGGAGGTTACCGTGGGTGGGGGCCGTGGGGTCTGAGGTGTCGTTGTCTGTAGCAGAGGCCTGGTTGTGGAAGCTGGCGTGAATGTCTGTGATTGTTCGGTGGTAGAAGGAGGCTAGGGAGTCGCACAGTAACACAGTGATAACACCACAAATGGACAACACACCGCTTTAGAAAAATAAGGTATCTTTATCTAAACTTAACAACACCAAAAGACAAAAATCCAACATACAAGTATTAAGAAAAATGACTTTCAGAAGGTTCTAGCAACTGAGTATCAAGAAAACTATGGATGCATGATTTCTTGCAAAGTATTTGTCGTTGCGTCAAAATTCACCAAGTGAAACTGCTGCAGCGATGGGAAGCTTCGTAACACAAAGAGACTAGTCAATTCCTGAGACCTTTGTGGATGCGATGCAACAGTTCCGCTGGACACAGAGGAGCAGTGTGTCGGGTTCAAATATAGGGGGAAGCGCTGCATCGATTATGAAAAGACGATTGGAGTCTCTCCAGTTCTTCTCCTTAGCGAAGGTTCCTCGTGAATTCCAGGAATTATCTAAAGTCTGGGGTTTTGGGTCTGATACTTATACCCCAAAATGTCTTTGTTCTCTTTGTGCAAGGGGTTCTGAGCCTAGTTCAAACCAGTTCTGGGGGGCACTCTGCAAGTGCACAACAACATCCATTGTCGGTGGGAGCCTTGGCTCTAGGCACACCACAGGGGGGGGGGGAAGAGCCAGCATTGTAGTAGGCAGGCACAGCCCTATTCAGGTACAGGTGCAACTCCTCCCACCAGGCCTATTCAGCCTAGTGCTGACTCATCCAGACTCCTGGAGCCACTGCACCTCCCCAACCCCTTTCACTCCAAAGCCAGACAGTCAATCCACAAACAGGCAGAAGCACACAGGATGGTTGAACCAGAAAATAGCCACTTTCTAAAAGTGTATTTTCAAATACACCATTTTAAAACCCTCTTTACTAAAAGATGTGTTATTAAATCCTGGGTTCAGGGATACCAAACTCTATTTTTCCATCCTATCCCTATGGGAAGATATGCTTGTAAAATGTTACAAAGTATTCCTCTTTCTATCCTATGGGACAAGATAGCCAGCCTTTCAATAGTGAAAAATTAAATTGGCAGTGTTTCACTATCAGGACATGTTACACACAGACCAGTTCATGCCCTACCGTTTACTTACACTGCACCCTGCCAAGATGTGGTACTTTCCCATTTGGTGATTCAAAGATCAATCTTTGCCTTTGGTTATTGAGTACGGAGTCTTATCCTCAATGTGATTAAGTAGGTCATCTGCTATCCCATTCTGAACCATCATTAAACCGTATTTGAGAGGGGCACTGAATCAGAGGCCTAGGTGTTAAGTTTAAGGAGGATTGGTGTCATCAGCATATGAAAGTACCTAAAATTAAAACCTTTGTATCTGCTCTCCCAAAGACTGGACATGTAAAAAGAATGGGAGAACGTGAGGAGCCACGAGGCACTAAGCAATTTAAAGGCCAAATGTTGTAGCAGTGCTGTGGCTATACAGATAAGTATGTCCAGAAAGAAAGCAATTAACCCAGCCTAAGGCCTGACCCCTTTGAGATGATTGACAAGAATGGTTTAGTCCACCAGACCAAAGGCCACAGATCCAACAATAATCAAGCGTGGGAGCCCATGAATGGAGATTTGAGTTACCACCAGGGTGATGTCTATGCTGATTGGCTCGAAATCCGACCTGTGTCTAGTTAAAAAAATGCACCAAAAAACATATGCTACATTTCTTCCACTTTGCAAGGAAATATTTCATGATCATAGCATAGGCAGGGAAGAGCGTGATGGCTCTATTGTTTTTAACCCCTTGGGTGCGGCTACGATTCTTTTATTTTTTATTTTTACAGAGTTTTATATAGCGCGAACTTGACCTGAATCGGGTATCGGAGCGCTTTACATAGCACCAGTTGCATTACATAAGGACACATTCATTTTAGTTAGGCACGGGGAGATTAAGTGATTTGCCCAGAGTCACAGGATGTTCAGCGTCATTGCCGAGACTCGAACCCAGTTCCCCAGATCACCCACCCACAGTCCACCCTAGCCGTTAGGCCAACTCCTCTCCCCACTCTCCTGCTGTTTGGTTGTGTGGGGTGCGGTGAATCGAGAATTGGTTGGAGTTACGGTTTTTGGGAGGAAGGTCCTAACGGACGTTTTCCTTGTAACACAGATGATGCAAAGATGCAAACACGCATCCCTTACATGGCGGCGGGTGAATGTTCATAAAGTTGGGTTCTTCAGTCGGCTGTCAGCGCTAAAACACTGCTCCAATCCAGCTCTGCGCTGGCGCGCCCTAGCCTCGTGACTATTCTGTGACCGCCGGCAGAAATCCGGACGT